>NC_142684.1:166995000-167620000 GCF_056320005.1 Nelumbo lutea | reverse complement strand
GCCGAACAAAGAGCCGAATCAACCTCCAACGATGTAAGACTACTATTGAACCATTCTCCTCTACCTCCTCTTCCTCCTCTCCTTCAAAATTAACTGCCCATTTTAACCAAATTCATCTTCTTCTTCATTGATCTTCTAATCTGGCGTTATTGCTCGAGGGAGTTACATATCCCTTCCTATCTGTGAAAAGGGCATGTAACAGTTGGTATCAGATCCGATTGATCTTAGACTCAAGAAGAGCAAATCTAGAAGCTCATCTCAGTCGTATTGAGAAGAACCATGAACAGATCCTAGCACGAATGGCAAAGATCAAAGACAAGTTGAAACAGATTTTACTTCTCGTGGATGAAACAACTGCAGCAAAGACTCCCCCTGGAGGATTGTTGAAAGGGGTAGATGTTGTGAATCCAATGCCGAGCTCAGCAAGTCCCGTTAGTGAAGCAGCAACTGATATTCGGATGAATAGAGTGAAGACTTTTGCATCTCAGGCAAAAGTTCCCTTGGAGTATTCCATGGTCAAAGTCACACCCGATGAACAACTAAAGCCAAGATAACAAAATCCCCATGCCAGAACCATCACCTCTCTTTACCTCCTCTCTCCTTCACCATTCCCTAGTCCCTTCCTTGCCCCACCAATGGCTTCCTCTAAAACCCAAACCCTAATCACTACTTCTCTTGTCTCTTCACAATCTTGGCTTTCTCGCCCCGTCAATGGCTCATGATTCATTCAAGTTCATGTCAGAGAAGCAAGTTGGGAAGAGTGACATTTGTGTTGAATATTCTACAATTATAACAAATGAAAGGGAAATCTTTATTGAATTATAGAATTGGCTTTAAATAGCCTCACAACCGGAGATAACAGAAGAGAAACATACAAATCCCATGAATAACAAACACTATGATTATGGGATTTTCCTAAGATAATGTTGAACTGAAAAGACTTTCAAACTCTAACTAATTCCCTAAAACTCAAGGGTTATTCAACTAAATACAAAATTAAATAAACTAACAATACTTTTAACATCCTCCCCTAAACTAAACATGGTTTAGTTTACAAATGGGTTTAATTTGACTCTGAACAGATTACACATCTTCAAGAAAGTCTCCAGCTTCAATGGTTTGGTAAAAATATCTGCTACCTGCTTTTGACTTTGACAATGAACCAGCTCCACCACACCATTTTTAGTAAGATCACGAAGAAAGTGAAATATGATGTCAATATGTTTGCTCCTTCCATGTAGCACGGGATTCTTTGATAATTTGATAATGGAGCTATTGTCACAAAATATCTTAGTAGCCTCCCTCTATGTACAACATAATACTTCAAGTATTCTCCTCATCCAAACAGCTTGACAAGCACAAGAAGCTACAGCTATGAATTCACCTTCAGTTGTTGATAATGTGACAACAGGTTATTTTTTAGAGGACCAAGCAACAGCAGTGGAACTCAGTATGAAAGCATATCCAGATGTGCTTTTCCTACCCTCCAAATCTCCACCATAATCACTGTCACTAAATCCCACTAGACTTGATTCTGGATTTTTCTAATAAAACAGACCATAATCTACGGTTCCTTTTATGTACCTCAAGACCCTTTTTGTTGCCTGAAAATGAAGCTCCGTAGGGGACTCCATAAATCTGCTAATCAAGCTTACCACAAACATTAGATTAGGTCGTGTGGCAGTTAGGTACATCAAACTTCCTACTATTTGCTTGAAATATGTATTGTCAACCTTTGTTCCATTGACATCTTTAGTCAGCTTAGTTCTTAGAACAATAAGATTTTGGACTGAATTACAATCATTCATTTAAAATCTCACAAGTACTTCCTGAGCATATTTCTTTTGTCCAACAAAAATCCCATCAACTGTTTGTTTAACCTCCATGCCTAGGAAATAATGCATCTTTCCCATATCTGTCATCTCAAATCCAACCATCATAGAATTCTTAAATTCAAGAAACATTGTCTCATCATTTCCATGCTTGATGAATAAGGTATGCTCATAAGGACATTTCTTGAAACCCACCTTCGTGAAGTAGGACTCAATACGACTGTACCAAGCTCTAGGAGCTTGTTTCAGTCCATATAAAGCCCTCTTTAATTTGTACACCTTCTGTTCTTCTCCTTTCTTGACATACCCTGGTGGTTGCTCCACAAAAACTTTTTCATTCAAGTCTCCATGCAAGAAAGCTGACTTTACATCAAGTTGATAAATTAGCCAACTGTTTTGGGCTGCCAATGACACCACCAATCGAATTGTAGCATGCCTAGCCACAGGTGCAAAAACTTCAGCATAGTCTACCCCATATTCTTGTATGTAGCCCTTAGCTATTAGCCTAGCTTTATACTTGTCAATTTCTCCATTTTCCTTGAGCTTTTTCTTGTAGATCTATTTGAATCCAATATTTTTTTCTCCTGTTGGTAGCTCAACAAGTTCCCAAGTATTATTTTTAACAATCCCTTCAATTTCTAAGTCCATAGATTTCCTCCATTTTGAACTTCTCATGGAATCATTAAAAGTGATTGGATCATTGTCAACAAATAAGGCTAGTTGAGCAGTATTTTCATTATTAGATAACTCATCCCCATTCACATAATTTGTCATCCAAACAAGAGGTCTTCTTAATCTTGGTTCTCTGATTCTATGCTCCTCCAAATTGTCTCCAGCTGATTCATTTTCTGAACATTCATTTTCACCAACTAAGCCTTCTGAACTAGTGTCCACCACTGAGTTCTCTTCCTTTCCTTCAAGATTCACAGTTATCTTTTCTTCTCCTTTATCTGTCCAATTCCAACATGCTTTTTCGTCAAAAATTACATCCCTGCTGATTATGATTCTTTTAGTGAGTGGATTATACAGCCTATAGGCCTTAGACTCCTCACTAATCCCAAGCATAACACATGGCACACTTTTGTCTTCAAGTTTGCTTCTTAGCTTATCATTAACATGAGCATAAGCTAAGCAACTGAACACTTTGAAATGAGCAACTCCTGGTTTGTTCCCACTCCAAGCTTCTTCTGGAGTCATATCTTTCACAGCAAATGTTGGACATCTATTCAAGATATGAACACTCCAACTCACAGTTTCAGGCCAAAAGGTCTTGGGCACCTTTGTTCTTGTGAGCATACAACGTACTATATTCATAATGGTATGATTTTTCCTTTCTGAAATCTCATTTTGTTGCGGAGTGTAGGCTATTGTTAACTGTCTACGCACACCATTTTCTTCACAAAAGGTAGTGAATTCATGTGAAGTGAATCCTCCTCCGCGATCACTATGGAATGTTTCAATAAGTACCACTGCTTCTTTCACAACCATAATTTTAAACTTCTTGAAAAAAGTTAGAGCCTCAGATTTTTCGGATAAGAAATACACCCAAGTCTTCCTATTAAAATCATCAGCAAAAGTTAAGAAGTACCTCTTGCCACTGTTGGAGATAGGATTAATAGGTCCACATATGTCTGAGTGAACTAGTTGAAGAACTTGTGTTAACTTCTAGGTGCTTTGTTGAGGAAATGACTCATGGTGTTGCTTCCCAATCACGCATTCTTCAAAAATTTTCAGGGAAACTTGCAGTATTGGTAATCCAGTAACCATTTGTTTTTGTTGCAAAGTTTTCAAACCATTGAAACTTAGATGTCCATACCTATAATGCCACAACTAGCTTGCATCCTCTTGAGTAGTAGATTTGAAGCACTTAGGATCACAAGATGAGGCATTTATTTGCAATCAAACATTCTGTTTGGAGTCATCTCAGCTTGTAACAACAAATCTTTCTCAAAATGATGTATTTGACACACATTCTTTTGAATAATAATTGCAAATCCCTTTTCTTGTAATTGACCAAGACTTATCAGATTGCTCTTCAAATACATAGAAAACTCCAGAAATGCAGTAATCCACCCCATTTACTTTAATGTTGATGTCTCATTTCCCTTTGACACACATGCTAGAGTTGTTTCCCAGCTTTACATTCTCTCTGAAGCTTTCATCAAGTTGTGCAAAAAGCTCCTTGTCTCCACTCATGTGGTTACTACATCTGGAATCAAGATACCACAACTTGTCAACGGTATCTTCTTGCATAGTTATATAAATCATAAGCAACATTTCTTCTTTAGTTTCAGCAAAATTTGCTCTGTTACCTTGCTCTTTGTTAGGGCACTCATACTAAAAATGCCCAAATTCATGGCAATGGTCTCAACGTAGACTTATCAAATGAGCCTTGTTTCCCTCTTCCTCTTCCTCTACCACGACCTCTTCCTCTACCAGGTGAGTTGTTTTCTTGACTCACTTTCAGCACTTGTTCCTCCATTACATGATCAATAATTCTTTATTCATGCATAAGCAGGCTACTTTGCAATTCATCAATGAAAAGGTCATCTATCTCATTAGATTCCTCAATGGAACAAACCACATAATCAAATTTAGGTGTCATAGATCTCATAATCTTTTCAATTACTATGACATCATCCATCTTTTCTCCATGGATTCTCATCTTGTTGACTACTGTAAGCACTCTTGCAAAGTAGTCATTAACTGATTCTCCCACCTTCATGTGAAGCATCTCAAACTCTTTACGAAGAGCCTGCAACTGTGCACGTTTGACTCTAGCTATGCCTTGATATTTCTTTTTCATTGAATCTCATATGTCTTTTGCAGTGTCCTTTTTCAAGATTGTCTCCAAAATGGCTCGATCTATGGCTTGGAAGAGATAGTTCTTGGCTTCAAATCCTTCAGTTTTTTATCTTCCAGAACTTTGTTTTGAGCATCACTTAGAGCAGTTCCTTCAGGATATTCTGTGACCCCATTCTCTACCAGGTTCCAGTATTCTTTAGAGTGCAAGAAATTTTCCATGAGCATGGACCAATGATCATAGTGTTCGTCGAAACGTGGAATAGCTGATTGCACAAAATTACTTCCTTCTCCTGCCATTGACTCTTGCTACTGCAAGTCAGAAAGCTACTGCTTTGTTGAGTATTCAGGCCCTAGTGAGGAGCTCTAATACCATATGTTGAATATTTTGCAATTATATCAAATGGAAGGGAAATCTTTATTGAATAATAGAATTGGCTTTAAATAGCCTCACAACTAGAGATAACAGAAGAGAAGCGTGCAAGTCCCATGAATAACAAACACTACGATCATGGGATTTTTCTAAGATAATGCTCAACAAAAAAGACTCTTTCAAACTCTAACTAATTCCCTAAAACTCAGGGATTATTCAACTAAACACGAAATTAAATAAACTAACAATACTTTTAATAATTTGTTACTCTAGGAATATTTTTAATGTATGCTATTGTGCCACCAACGAACCGACTAAATCTATGATGGCTGAATTGTGGTTGTTTGATGAATTGCCAACTAGAACCTTATTAAGGAAGAGTTTAGTTCTTCATGGGTTAGATCAATTAACTCGGACAAATAAGGCGACAAGACTCAACTTGGGGGCAAAATTAGGTAATGGGATTGAGCCACCTAGTTTTATTTTCTACTATTTGATATACACGTAGTGTTTTTGTGATTGATATACATTTTTTTTTCATTTTTTTTATGGTGGAGAATGATTGTTTTTGTGATTTTTGTTTGTTTATGTGTTTTTCTTTTTTTTTCATATTTTCTCCTGCACTTTGTAGCAGGTTGCTAATGTGTGTAAAAGTTGAAAATATATAATTAGTAGATGTTTTTGATGTTCTTTTAACAGGGGCAAATTGAAAACTTTGGCTGATTTCAATTCCAACTTCTAGTTGAACCAAATAGTGACAATCAGAATCTGATTCTGATTTCTGACTAAACCAAACAGATGTCAGGAATAGGTGGTTTCAATTCCGGTCCTGTCCATGAACCAAACACACCCTTATTAACTTTGCTGTTGAAAAGAACATTCTGGACCACTTCTCTCTAGGCTTATCTCCTCTTGCAAAGATTTTATTTTATCTTATACCTTCCCAAAATACTTTCTTATTCCATTTTCTTAATTCAACTTTCAGATTTCTACACTTCTTTTTTATGGAATCTTAGGAATTGCTTTCACTGGTTGAACTCCACGTTTCCTTAATCATCTTTGAGCAATCTTCATGGGTAGACCAAATATTTTCAAACCTGAAAGGCCTTCTCAACTTCTTTTGATCTGGAGAGGTGTCCATAACAATATGGATATGATCAAAGCCACTCAACAACAGATGCAAGACCCCCTGGATTCTTGGAACAGATTGAGCCAATCCTCATTTGTTACAGTTATATCTATCCTCTCTTACATTGTCTTGACCCTCCCTCTTGTTATTCCAAGTGAACTTCCGGCCATGACTGATCATAATTTTGCATCCAATTTTCTAGACAGATTTTCTATTTCTTGCAAGAACTGAATTGTTGATCTACTTTCAACCAATCTTGTCATCCTTATTAAAGTTTAAATTTATGTCTCCTATACACACCCAAGGTCCTGAAACTTTCTGAGCTAAACACTTCCACAGCTGAAAGAAAAAAAAAAGAAATTAATAACCCTAATTATTTAACTTATTTTGAGGACTATTTTGCATACCCCAAAAAGAGGCCCATTCTGGTGCACCACTTTAAACCAGTTGGTTCAACCTCACAACTGGTTGGTTCAGGTGATTTTCATTTAATTGGCCAATCGATCCAGTTTTTTATAGAAACGGATTATGAGAGTCACCTTTGACCTTTCTTTAGTTTTGCCTGTATCAAACTAAGGGTCCGTTTGGTTCACAGTTAGAATCAGAATCAGAATGGTCTATTCCCATACTCTGTTTGGTTCAGACAGGAATGGGAATGATAATTAGAATAAAAAAGAATGGAATTTAATTTCCAAGAGAATGGCAGAGAATGATCATTCCCCTAAATGGAAGAATGTCATTCCAACAGGAATATTGAGAATGGGATTCCAATTCCACTCAACCAAACAATTGGTTCTGCTGATTCCAATTTCAGACCTCTATTCCCGCAAACCAAGTGGAGCCTAATATCATTCTTATGAAATATATAGTTGATCTTGCCCCTAGACGACCTCTCTTAAACCTACTTTAGCTAGATTTTCCTTTCATTCATTTTGATCATTTCAGAAAGAGGGCTCTTATTTTAAACGGGTGGACGATCTTCCACAGAGAAGAAGGTTGTGTACATTTTAATTGAAAAAAAAAAAACATAAAATAAAAAATTGATAATTCAAGTAAGAAAGTTCATATTTTTCAAAAACAAATCAAATCCCTTTACCCAAAAGAAAAAACAATAACAATCGAATTTTGTTTCAGTTTCCCAACTCAAATATAAAAACCCAGCTTCTAGATGTTGTATTAGTGTGAGTCTCATTCTTATAGATAAAGTAGGTTATCCAATTACATATTAAATTTAATTGTTAGGCTTGTTTGGTTTATCAGAAAATAAGAGAGAAAGAGAAAGTAAAAGAAAGTTCCCAAGAAGTTTTATGAAATTTTTTGAACTTCCCCTCAACATTTTGTTTCTCTCATATTATCTGGTAAACCAAACATGTCCTAATCAAAATTCAGCCTGAATTCAAGCCTCACCTCTTATATAATGGTTTTCAAACCAATTAAGTACATACCTATAAGAGTTTTTTCTCTGGCTTTTGCTATGTGCCAAGCGTCTCTATGCCGAAATCTGCCTTTGGCAATAGACCTTGTGGGCCCTAAATTATATTGCCCGTCAGAAACTTCCTTCATAGTATGTACTTCTTACTTAGCAAAAAAAAAAAAAGTTTATAATTCATCACCAAACGACCCTTAACAAATAAGGAGCTTTTGACCTTGGCCAGTGGAAAACATGGCCACATCATTCATGTCGTCATGTGAACTTGTGAAGCTAAAAGATTCTCTCAACCACTCGGTTTTTCAGTTGGTTTAAAATTTTGCGTTCATCTGGATCCAAAGCAGATAGTCAGGACATGTGCATGGCCATGTCCATATTGATCATGTGCATATTATAAATATATTAACATACACATACATACTACACAAATATAAAAACTACTGTATATGGTTATTGAGTGGGCGGGGCATATGTTGGATTAGGGCTCAGTCCCTCTGAAGCCTCCTCAATCCAGGCCCAGCTGGAGTTAAGGTCTAATATGAGTTTTCAATCCAGAGCCCAGCCCAAGGAAGACCCAGAAATAATGTAAATGAATGTAAAATGGATCATCTGAAAATGAAATAATTAAAAGAATTGAATAGGGTGTGGTGTGGGGATCTACTAGATCTATCTCTATGTTGAATTGTTGAATTGTTGACAGCCCACCTCCCAAACACGCAATTCATCCAGCCAGGTCCCACCCCACCCATCCTCAAATAAAAAATGTTTCCTTGTGTGAGTACATTTGATTTAGGCCTCCGCCCCCCAGTGCTCTCTCTCTCTCTAGATCTATATATTTATATATAGATAAATCAGAGCTTTCCAAAACCATTTTATGGAGATGGATCGAAGAGAAAAAATGAAAATGGGGAGTTCAAATATGAGAACTGGGTTAGTCATGCTGCTATTGTGCTGCCTGACGGGTGGTGTGAGTGTGAGCGCCCAGAGCGCAAACAACGTGTATGCATCGTACCACTACTACAACCCCCAGCAGAACGGCTGGGACCTGAACGCAGTTAGCGCCTACTGTTCCACATGGGATGCCAACAAGCCCTTCTCATGGCGAAGCAAATATGGGTGGACTGCCTTCTGCGGCCCCGTCGGTCCCAGAGGCCAGGCCGCCTGTGGCAAGTGCTTGCTGGTAAGTCCCATTTAACATTAATTATATATTCTGCATGCATCTAAACAATTAAACTTAATCAGGATGAATGGATGGATGGATGGATGCAGGTCACAAACGTGAGAACAGGCGCTCGGGTAACAGTGAGGATCGTGGATCAGTGTGGCAATGGTGGTTTGGACTTGGACTGGGGTGTGTTCCAGCAAATTGACACCGATGGCAGCGGCTACAACGCCGGCCACCTCACTGTGAATTACCAGTTCGTCAACTGCGGCGATGGTTATTATGCTACTGATGAATGAGGCCACACTCTTCCATGTAATAAAATTGCATCTATATATTAATATGTATGTCTGTATTTGATCCTTACTGCAAATCTGCAAATCTGTATGATTTGAACCCCTCCCCCTTACTGAAATAAAAGAGTGGATCAATCTAATCTAATGTGTGCATACATTTACTCTCTCTCTCTCTCATTAATTAAGATAAGCCAAAAATCATGAAGATAATAAGTGGGATGACGTTGATTCCCTTTTCCTTGACTTTTGGATTGATTACTTTAGACTTTGGAAAAAATAATAATAATCAATTGCTTACAGATAAAAAGAAGAAAAAGAGTCCGGCCGGCCATCATTTTGAGTAGCAAGTTCATAGCATTTAAGCCATCCGATGCATTCATCAATTAAAAATGGATGGTAGGGACCGAAACGGGCTTAATTACAGTAACTAAGCAATTACCTTATCATCCAAGCCTTATCTCGACCGGCTTCATGAATCTTGTTCCTTTGTTTAATTTTTGTGATTAATTTCTAAATGGAAGCAATGGAAGTAGGATGAAAGAAATTGAAGGACGTCATATCATGTAATTAACAAGTTATCACTATGTCATTGATCCATGCATGCTCATCAGAATTAAATCTATTTCATTAATTCCTACTATTGGTTCTCCAAAGCAATATCTCCTACATGGAAAGCAAGTAGAAACAATAAAGATATTGAGCCCGTGATTTTGTCTTTGAGGCCTGTCCGCCAGTTGTCTTCAATTTTAGACTCTTGGGTAGTTGGGTATCTCTGGATGAGTAGATATTCAGGTTGTCACTGAATGTATCCGGATCCATGTCCGATTGCCTAAACAATTGACTGTCAACCATTTCTTGTGTGAATAAGTATTTAAAATTAGAAGGATATTTTTTGAAACTCCAAACTCTTCTTACTTTGCCATCTCTATCTTTCTTCTGAGGTATAACCTCTCTTAATTTTATTTTACCATGACTTTTCATTTTTTGACATCTGTTACTTCAAATACCCTCAACCTATCCTTGAAAAAAAATCAAAGATAACTTTTAATGTGATTGAATCTAATAGGTACAAGATAGGAAGCACATTCAGTGAACACTTTATTTGATAAAAGTTGTCAAAGATAGGTTGAAAGTATTTGAAGGAACAGGTGTCAAAAAAAATTGAAAGTATTCATTTAACGTACTTACAATGACGTACTCATTTATGTGGTTTGTTCTTATACATGCCACGTAGCAAATTATGAAGACCCCACATGGCAACCTGCTATCTGTCCTTGTAGTCGAGCCATTTTTCATAAGAAAATAAAGAGATTAGATCCGGTAGGCACAACATAATAAGCACATTCAGTGGCCAATTTTGATGGATAAAATGCATGTCTAGAGATCCATAATGAAAGTTTAGAAATTTGCTTAGGTTTTTCTCCTAACTATGCACCAATTTATATTTTTACAGGAGATGATTGTGTATCGATACAAACTGGGTGTTCCAATGTTTATATTCACCACATCAACTGTGCCCTGGACATGGTATTAGGTAATAAGTTACATACATACTGTGAAAGAACCATCCAACCATAAAGCTTAAGCTGTTATGTGAGGTCCTGAATAGGTTTTTATTCTCTAATACACCTCACACTAAAAATACATCGGGATTTAAGCATGGACAAGCACAAACCCACTCATACCTTGTGCTGATAAAATTTAATTAATTATAATGGGGGCAATGGGGATTGACTACTTGGTCATATAGGCTCAGATCCTGTGCATACATACCTTTATGAAGACTATAACTAGACCATTTGGTTTGGGAAATAAGGGTCTGGAATCGGAATCAAAATGGGCTATTCTGGTTCCAACTGTATGGTTGAGTGGAATTGGAATCCCATTCCTATTCTTGCTAGAATGGCATTTCCCCATTTGAGGGAATGACCATTCCCTACCCCCTCCCTTGTCCCTTGGGAATGAAATTCCATTCCGACTAATTCTAATTCTCATTTCCATTATTGTCTTGAATCAAATAGACTATGGGAATAGACCATTCTGATTCTGATTCTGGTTATGGCTGCGAACCAAATGGACCCAGATGTACAGCTGATTTTCATTTTCATTTTTCTTAAATTAATAAGGTGAAATATATCTGATTATATATTAATAATCTTGTCTATTACTGTCATTTTCACTCTCTTTACAGCTTAGAAGGGCTAGGGGAAGATAAAACATGTCATGTGTATCCGGTATCATTGTAGAAAACATTAATGTGCAAAGTGCTTTATATGGAGTTAGGATAAAAACTTGGCAGGTAGAAAATTGTCAAAGCCTAAATAGAAATTAATAACCAATTAGAAAAATAAAATAAAACTTTAATTGGCATACTCAAATTTTGAAAACTATATTATTTGTATTGTTTCCATGTGTACAGTACAAATTTATAAAAATATAAGGTTTTGCACTATACATAGCTATATTTGTACTCCTAAACTGAGCCTTGAGTGCAAAACCCAGACGCTATTCCAATATGATTAGAACCGCATTTGATCTCTCATTTATTTTACATTCTCTAACAATTTATATGTTATTATTTGCAAGTTCAACCATTATGTTAAGTGGATTTGCATTGGAAGATGTGTTACGTTATTCAAGAAGTTGATTTTTTTAAATTCCCTATACTTTTTATATGTCAATTGGATATTATATTTAAGCAATTTGTTTTGGATGTTATAATAATTAATAATTCAATTTAAAGATTTTATTTATAAATTTCATTTTTTTATTTAAATTGATTTTTATGTATTAATTGCCATGAGATTTGTATTTAATAGGTAAAAAATGTTGAAATCAACTTGATATAAATAAAAAAAAAAAAGCAAAATTGGTGGATGTATGACTGCCACCTTAGACATAAAAAGCACCTAACACGGCAGTCCAAAGGATATAAGGCAGCGGTCTAAAGAGGTTTAAGCCGCTAGTTTAGACTGCCACCTAAAAAATGGAAGTAACATCCCAATTAACTTAATCCAAAGATATTTACCCAATTGTTTAGACCGTCACCTTTATTAATTCTAAGCTGGTGGTTCTGATATACCGCCGCTTTAAGGATGATAGAACCGCCTTGGACCAATCCTCAAAGGCAACAGTCTTTTCTATCTAAGCCGGTGGTCCTAATCTAGGCTGGCAACGGTTTAGGAGGCGAACTCATGGCTGCCGACTTACTTCTGAGGCGGCGGTCTAAAGGCCTAAGCTGGTGGTAGTTCTAATCTAGGTCGTCATACCACCGCCACCTTAGACTATTTTTCTTGTAAGACTGAGTCTAGAAGGAATAGAAATGCAAATATGTAGAGTATAAAATTTTATATTTTGTATTATTTTGTATGTATTTACACTGTACATATTTGCATTTGTATTACTTCCAAACTGAACCTAAAATTAAGTGAACATGATCTGTCACTTTGTGTAATTGTGAATTGGCTGAACTTATGGCTGTGTCATGGATGTAGGACCAATAATAATGCCTCATGCAAGCCAATAAAATGCATATCGTCATAATTATTCAATCTCTCACTTTGGATTTATGGCTGGCACGGCACTGGGAAGTTATTATCGGACCCACAGCTACAAACACAGCCATCAGGAGTTGGGTCTACTCCCATATGACACTGCACATTTCAAATGATACATGATCTCCTCCCCACAAAAACCTTGTACGCATCCTGAGAGTTTTGGCATCCATCCGCACATCGGAAACAATGTTTCAGGGTGCATGCTGAGTTTTTATGGGAATGGAACCCAGACCCATCTCAAACATGATAGGCCGTGATTTTTTAGTGAGATGTGTGGTATGAGATCATGTTGAAAGTGATTTTTGTTGGGAGTAGATGCGGTCTCAGCCATCTAGCTCAGTTAATCCGCTCTCTTTCAAGTGACTCAAAATAACAAGATAAGATAAGCCATGGTCCACAAAATAGATTAATTATTTAGGCAATTGACCCAGATACATCCAGTGATAATTAACGAGAACATCTATTTATCCAGTCTGATAGCCAAAGTCTCAAAAAAAAATATAATAATAATGAAAACAGTAGTCAGGCTTCCTTGTTTCTATTTCCTTCTCATGTTTGAGACATTGCCTTTGAGAACCAATAGACCAATAGTAGGAACAGTAGGAACAGTTTGAAATAATAATATAAAACAATAACGAATAAAATAAAATAAAGGGAGAATGACTAATCAACCATATCAGAATTTTATAGCCCCATAGTACAGGGGGAATGCATCCTATATGTGAATTGATGCCAAATTCACGGGGAGGATGTGGTTTATAAGGGGGCGAGGGCTAGTAGTAGGGGGGGCTGGAATTCAGAATTCTGCATCAGGTGTTTTCATACTTCTTCGTAAAATAAAATATCAATCCATAATTATTAATAAATATATTTGTCATCATAGAATTATCTTCAGTAATAAATAATTTAAAAAATATTTTCTATATAAATTAAAATATATTAAAAGATTAAATAAAATGAGAGTAGTTCGACCAATGTAACACAAGTGCATTATATCGAATTTTTTTTACAAACTGTCTACACCATAGTGTGGCCCATCCACAAGAAAATATTATAGACGATGAATTGGAGTATAACCCATCCCTGTCCACACTATTTTCACACTATCAAATACCTTCTTAGGCTCTCCAAATTTTTCATCTATAGTGTAGGTGCACTCAACCCACCACAACGGGCAAATGAGTGAGGTTGTCAACATATGGCAAAAGTGGATTTACTAAATTATGATGGTTGTGAAATCATTAATAAAGAAATTGGATTTTATCCACACAAGACGGTCCTCACAGTCCATTGTACTTGTGTATTGGGAATATCTCTCCCTCAAAGAAAAAACAGACAAGTATTGAAATGTTCTCAATACACATTTGCAAAAAGGCTATAAGGACAGTGTGAGGAAGGTTCCGTGAGGATCAAATCTGAAATCATTAATAAAACCCCACCCCAGCCAAAAATAAGGCAATGGGATATCCTCCAAGTAAACTCTACACTCTAAATGGAGGGCAGGGCATCCAATCACACATTGGGAATATCTCCCTATAAATTTAATATACATGTAAGGAGATATTCCCAATAGATGTTGTGGGTCATATACACTTTTTAGTTGGTTTGGGATGTTATCATTGGTCCCATAACCTAAAGAAGGAGGATTAGCTGAATTTGATGGTTGCGGGCCCAAATTCCTTTCCCAAATAGTTCTTCATGCTGTTTGAAACATCGTCCATCCACCTTCCATCCATACAATGCAAATATCTCTGGTACATGTATGTTAAATTCAAAGGGAGATGTATGTGGCTAGATGCAAATGCTTTCAAGATGCCTACAAAGTTTTTGGGAGGAGGAAAATTTGAATCATGGTTGCACTTTTTGCTTAAAACTCTAAATTCCCTTTGTTCTGCATTTTCTATTAAAATAGAAAATTTCTTAAACTACCCTTATGGTTTAGTTAATTGACTAACTCTATCTTTACTATTTTTATATTGTCTTAAAGTATTCTTTGAGTTTTTCTGACGATTGACATTTTCGTTTAGTAATAACAGAAAAAAGGAAATGTCAAATTAGCCACCAACTATTCCTCAAAGTTTTAAAATAAAACCCAATTTATAAAAATTTTCAAAAACTATAATTTGCTCTGCATTCACCAAACGGCTACCAGAAGTCGCATTCGACGATCGGTTTATTTACTTCCAATGGCCGGGAAACATTGCTGTCCAAATCAACCTGTTTAATCCTTCTTGTTTGGTTAGGGGTTGGGTCGGTCTTAAAAATCTCCTTCTTCCTTTGTGTATAGGAGCAAATAACTAAGAGCCATCCTTATAAACATCGATTGCTTTGTCGTTTCCAAATTAATGGCCAGATTTCTTGTTGTTAACAATTTAACATGCTGTGGGAAATCACGGCTAAGATGTGAACCACCATTGTATGTATTTACATTGTTGTACATATCTGTATTTGCACTCCTTCCAAACTGAACCTTAGATTTTTTGACACAAATCAAAAGCTACTCCTGTTTACATTCTGCCTTTTTCTGAGTTAAATTATGGAAACCATCCACAAATGTCCCAAAGTCATACCATAAACACCCTTGACAAAGAAAGATTAATCATGAACGGCAGTGGATTGATGTAGCTCAGCTTGAACATCTCATCTGATTGTTCCATCAAGCTATCGAGATACCGAAGCCCAAACCATCACCCAAACTAGTACTAATTTGTATAAGGCAACGCAGAATTAACGGTTTCCTACGATAAATTGAATCAATCTTTGGCAGATTGTAATTTGTTAAAGAATCTGCCTCGGACGTGCTAAGTTCGAGTATGCAACCAGAATACTTCGTAAATGTATTGATATCCCGATTATTCCCAAACAGCAGCTGAAACACGCCATTTCTTGGAGCGCCGAAATTGATAAATCACCAGAATCCTAAAAGGTTTGCGGCAGAAACTGCGAAGTGTAGTTGAAGAGAGAAGAGACTCAGAGCTGTTAGATTTGGAATTGGCCCGGAGTGGAGGCGAAAATGGCGGGAGGAGTATCATTACTGAGAAAGCCTAGAATGTTGTAAAAACCAGAGCTGCAACGCAACTACAATGGACGTCTGAGACTCTACAACGATTCAAGTATTTTAAGTTCCTGTAGAAGCCCATAAGATATACAAGAAGAGAATCATAAAGGCAACAATTGCAGGGTCAAAGATCACCGCGTAAAGCATCGGAGATGGAGACGAAGCCCCGAGACAGAGATGGAGACGGAGCAGTAATCTGCTTCCTCATCTGCAGGTTTTGGGCATTTTTTACTATAAAAGGACGTATTAGGAATTTTTGAAGCAGGTTTTGGGCATTTTTTACTATAAAAGGAGATATTAGAATTTTTGAAAAATATAACGGTCATGAACGGCGACAAAAAATTAGTCATAGAGAAAGTTTTAGGCAATTGTTAGAAACAGTATGGGTGGTGCAATAATTAGTCAATTTGCTAAATCATAAGGGCAGTTTAAGAAATTTGTCCTTAAAAAATAAAGAGTCATTTATTAGAATACCCCCCATAGTTTTACAGATTTACTTGAGCCTATTCCATAGTTTTCATTTTACTAAAACACCCCTATAATTTGCATTCAAGAACGACTATTTGTTTTGCCATCTAAAAATAGTAACATGATCACCTAAACTAAGAGGAAAATGTTCAAGGGCATGGGCTCATGTTGTTTATTCCAAAAATACCCCTAAACTGAATGGAAAATATTCATGGGTATGAACCCATGTTTCTTTATTCCAAAAGTACACCTAATACTTCTTCCTATAGGAAATCAAATTGACCAAATAGGATAAAATAGAGTGGTTGTTTGTGTCTTGTTAGGGGCAAAAATGATATTTTCAATTTTAGTTTCTTTTGATTAAATTTATTTGAATGGAAGTTAGAGTCAAAATTGTCATTTTCAACTTTCATCTAATAAAGGGTTGATTAAGTACATTAATTGCGAACTATAGGGGATATTTTAGTAAAATGCAAATTATAGGATAAGTTGTTTTAGTAAATCCATGACCCAAAATTAAACGTTTTCAAGATTACAACAATGCCCCTCTATTTAACTCTATCCTCTCAATCAAATTTTAAAAAATGGGCTTATCTGTTCATGCAGATTGAACCAGGTGGGTGAATTAAACAGTTGGTCGGTTAGTGTTAGTTTGACAGGCTAAGTTCAAGAAGATAACATTCAACAAAATAAATTCTTAATATATAAAGGGTAAGGAAAAAGATTGTAACAAGGACCTGGCTAGCATGACAATATACTATAAGTCCAATAGTATTACAGGGTTGATGGTGAAAGTAAAATTTTGAAAATTATCAAATGATGAAAATAATCATTCTCAAGTTACTGTTAAGATGAACTTTGTTGAAAGCAAGAGAGAAAAAGATGTGAGAATTAGAATTTTAGTGAAGAAAACTAAATTAAAAGGACAAAATAGTCTCATAAAATAATATAAGGATAGTTTGAAGTTTTAGAAATGTTTAAAAGAATATTACAGATGGATTACTAATGACATATTGGAATCCAGAAATTCAGAGAGGGTGTTTTCTTGAAACGTGAAACCTGAAAGCCAAGCGAGTTTGCATGGACCTGAACAGGCCCAATAGATACAACCTACCCATAATCAACAAACCTGATGTCGCACAATCTGGAAGTTCCCTCGTGGTAGATGATTCAGACTCTAAAGTAGAGGTTCGTTAAGCCGAGGCTTGCTGAGTTGATACTGATGTGTTCGAGCTGAAATATACTGTAGATGACAGAGAGAGATGAGAGTGCCCGGGTATCTTTTACCCGGAAAGGGCACTCCGATGCTTAAGTCAATAAATGTATGAAGATTTCTTTGAGAGTGTGTTAGTATGCATACCTTTCTAGGTGGATTTAGGCATCTTTTATAGTCATCAAGGGCTCAAGGCCTCCGGCAATGGCCCTGTGCTTCTGACGGTGCTGTTTCCGCAATATTAGGCATATCAATTTGTCGGTTGCGAGTTCCATGCGATAGTTACAGTTCGTTCAAGTAAAATCTGGTGTGCGGTATGGCAAGCTGTTCTAACGGTCACAACACCGGCTCCCTTAGGTAAAGTGTTGGGAATGGTTAGTGAGCTCTCCCTCGTGGATTGTCTTAACTCACCTCAACTCGGCCAGCTCCTTGGGTAGGTCGCCAGTAATCTTACGAGATCCACCAGCTTGCCCTTGCTGAGGTAGAGTTTGGATTGGGCGAGGTGCTCCGAGCTAACTTACCTAGTTGGTTTGTTGACTCAGCACTGAGATGCCGATAAGGGCTACGTGTCGCAACTTGTTTGGGAAGACCAATTACCCTTCATCAAAACCTATTTTACACCCATTAAGCTGCTGCTGAATCCTAAATGGTTGTGAGCCAGCCCATACCTAACCCAATCATCCATTGAATATGAGAAAAAAAAGAACAGATTCTCTCTCTCTCCAGGTCTTATTAAGTTTGCAAGCTCCAACTTAAGGTATTTGCTCAATTGTTCATACTAAATTGACCCGGTCCAATTTTTAGATTTCCAATGCAACGTCCAAAATCATTCAAGTATTCATGAGCAAACACTCAACATTTAAGAAAGTTGGATCCCACCGAGCAGATGAAACCAGTCGGCCAATCTGAAGCTTGGACAATAGTTGAAAACTTCAAACAAATATTGAACCCTCATCTAGCTAGGAGGATTAGGAATGGAAAAACACGGAAACGTACGTGATGGATATAAATGATATTGGTAAAAGTCTTCGGGAGGGGGAGGTCCATCCTTGCAAATCTTAACTCCATCGTATAAATATCGTATAGATAGGATGAATCTTGACCATAAATTGATATCAAATCTATGGGCAAAATGGGGTATTAATAGATTAGGTGAGACCTGCAATTTCAGATTTCTGAAGTAGAATTCAGTCTACTTATCCCAAATTCTTTTATCAATTTTTTATTTTCTCTGATCCATTAATTCCTCTTCCCAAATCTCCATCGGACAGAGTCGTTCTTACAATTATTATATATCAATAAGCAGTAACTTCTGTCATGAATGATGCAAGTTCAAGTTTGCAAGACTACTTATTGCCAGCGCTATGGGCTATGGCCTCTGCTCTATAAATTCAAGGCTCCTGGGCTAAAACCATATATGTCTCAACATTAATTCTAGCTATTAGGAAAATGGGGAGTTGGAATGTAAGCTTTGTGTTGCTCCTGCTAGTCTTCTTCATTGCAGATGCAGGTGTCCGTGTCTGCCCAGAGCGCATCCAATGTCTATGCATCCTACCACTACTACCAACCTGAGCAGCACGGCTGGGACTTGAACGCAGTCAGTGCTTACTGTTCCACATGGGATGCCGATAAGCCCCTTTCTTGGCGCAGCAAGTATGGGTGGACTGCCTTTTGTGGCCCTGTTGGACCCACTGCCCAGGACGCTTGTGGCAAGTGCCTCTTGGTAAGATTAAGATTTGATAAATCTATGATGTCGGAAAGATATAATCGATCAATCAAAATTCATCCCTGAATTTTGATAAATTCCACCTAATTGATTAATATGTTTATATGTTGATTGATCGGTCACAAATTTTTCAGATATCATATCTTTCTAGTATCATAGTCCAACCCTGATAGTATAGATGCATACTAATAATACCTTCACTTAACGAGCGGGATTTTCTAGAAGCAAAAATCATGCAAACATCCTGAGAGCTTGGCATTTAACATACATGTAGGGGAAACATTCCTAATGCACAGTTAGATCCGTGATCTCAGAGTGTTCGTACAATTTTTTGCTTTGAAGATTCACTCTAAAGTCTAAACACAAAAACCTGACTATTTCAATAAGAAGGAATACTAAGCTCTCAAATGGTGCTCCACATCCACTGAGCTCAAGGCTACCCTTTGAAATTCTTTTTCCTCTGGAAGAGGGCGTCTGAATCTGTTTAGTGTTCAACTTGGGCCAGGTTGACTCGGGTTGAACTCAACCCTAGCCAACTCAATGTGTTCAAGGGCTTCATACCTCAACCCTAACCCAATTCAGTTTCATGTTTAAGTTGATGTAGCCTAATAGCCCAATATTCAATCCAACCCAGCCCAACAGGTTACCTTAAGTTTGCTTGGGAAACCCATCAAACACTAAGACCAATAACGCAACAATTTGCAACCAAAATATTGTTAATGTAAACAATGTTCTAAAATTCCATCTGGAACCAAAATTGCGTTGGCCATCAATTTCTGGGTCAGTATTTTGACCATCTGGTCTAAACACATAACAGGTTAAAAAATTAGCCCAAAAACTATTGTTTGGGTCAAACAGGTAAATATTTCGATTACCCAGATCAGTGAGCCACAGGCCAATTCAACAGTTTTTTTGGAAAAATAATGGTTCAGGGTTAAAATGGAAGCGATTTCTAAACTGAATAGTCTGAAAGGTCTAACCGTGAGGAGCAACTGCGATTTTAAAAGCTTGGATATGAAGAAGATTAGAGGAAGCTCCCAACCCAAAATATATAATATAAAAATTATATAATTTATGTAACATGATTAAGTTTGGGAAATTTTCTCATTCAGGCCACGAGCAATTATGAATCTCAAAATTTCCCTTTTTCTTACGGTGAGGTTGCTACAGGGGGGATATAATGAATAAAGAAGATAGTAAATCGATCCCTTGTGTTTCTTTACTTTGTTTCATATATAAATTTTCTTTAGGGGTGTTCTTTTTTGGATTTTGAGAGGGGGAAAGTTGGTAAATGGGATTTTGGTTCTCATTGACCAAGAATTCCATGTTCATTTTTCAGATTAATGTGGGGACTAGGGAAAATTTATTTTTCTGGGTATCGCTTACCCAAGAAAATGATACCCATCTCCTAGGTGGGTAAATAACTTTCCCACCTAAGAGAAAACTTGCTAACACTTGAATGGGACAAAAATGCCCATTTTAATAATAGATTTTTATGACTAAAATGGTCATTACCTTATTTACCTAAGAAATAAAAGAACATGGGTAAATGCACTTACCCGGATAAGAGTTTCCCAGTAAAAAATTACCCAAGTAATTGCATTTACTTGGGTAATTAACCTACCGAAAAGTGAACAAAGCCTTAAGGATACATAATTTAACAATGGATAGTGTTTCACCATTATTATGATTTAAACTTAACCTTCTATAATTATATTGTCCAAATTCAAATAGATAAATGATTCATTATTAAATACAAAAATATTAAGGTTGAACAAACAAAGAAAAAATTAAAGGATCATTTACTAAGACATACTATATAGCTTTACATAATTATAGACAATAATAGCACAAATGATAAAAAATAATAAATTAAAAAAGAAAATAAAGGAAAATAACACAAAATAAAAAACAAAACTATTTAAAATAGACTAAAAATATTTTTCTATGATTGGTTATCTTATATTTTAATTTCTGTTATCTTTCTTTATTTTTTGTTTTTTTTTGTCTTTTATTACTTCTTATTTTATTCTTGGAATAAAATAATATGGGGTGGGTTTTGTTATCATATGAGACTTTTTAGGGGAATCTTTGGAACAAAAAAACATTCCTAGACAAATGTATAAATGATTCCTAAGTAAGGTGCATTAAATAAAATTAGGGTGCAACTTGGACGAGTTGGATCGGCTGAAGGTCAACGCATGTCCAACCTTTGGATACCTCGGCTGAAGGTCAACGCATGTCCAACCTTTGGATACCTCGGCCTAAGCTCAAGTTTATCAACCCAGGCCCAATCTGAGCTTAACCCTGTACAACTTGAGTTAGCTCAGGCTCGCGTTGAGTTGGGCCAGGTTAGTCGAACTAATGGAAAAGTATGTGTATGTATATAATCATGTTTTATTGGGTCTTCTGGCCCAATTTAAAAGTAGAAGTGATGGAAAATTATGTACAAATTATCTAAATTTTCAGGTTTAGATCCCACAGCCCAAAATCCTAGACCCAATCCATGCAAAAACTCGGGTTAAATCGGATTGGGCTCACATTCGATCCGTCCAAGTTGCATCTTTCAGTAAAATGAAGTTAAGTAGGTAACACACAGACTATAGGATATGGGTCTTAATATTTACGTAAGATCGTGTCTTGTTACATGACTCAAAACTAAAAACCGAAAAAAAAAAAAAAAAAAAAACAATTTCATCTCTAAAAGTCTAAATTGATGACGGATCTCCTCCCCCTTAAATGAGGGAGGATGTCTAGAAATGAGGTGAAGTAGATGAATATCAGCAAATATTCATCGTCGGTCGCGACGTCTCATACCTTATTTTCCAAGGCATCACCATCAACCTTAGGAAAAAAATTCTCAATTATCACATATTTCTCGGGCAGAAAACAAAGAAACCAATAAATGGCCAAACACATGGAAATTACAGGACAGAGTTGCCATGTGCCAATCTGCCAGCAGCCCACCTTGACACGGAACTCGAAACGCCCCATTAGGGTTTCTGTAATGTGTAATCCGTACGTAGATAGTTTTCTTCCCTCTCACTCTCACCCATGTGATGATTGACTAGACTTTTCAGATCTATATATCCAATCCACCATTGACCTTGACTTGGACCTGATTAATCTTGGTCTAGTTAATCATCATCTCAGCCAGGAATAGGATTTCCCATGTGGGTATGTATTGTTAAGCATAGAACTCCGATCAATTCTGGTGAATTAGAGCAAATTCCATTATAAAAACGATCAAATCAACGTTTAATTACTTCCAAATCCCAGCTGATTCTAGATTGTCATAAGGTGCAGGAACTAGGAAGGATGATTTGAAACTCCCCAACTGTTCAAAGGCTACATCAGTAATTAATTATTCTCATACAGCTAGGCCTCCACTCAAGTACTCTATAAATTCAAGCCTTGTGGGTTGGATCGAACGCCATCGTATCTTGGCAAGAAGAAGAGAGAAAGAAAAAATATGAGGAGGAGCTCTAATGTTTGCATTGCGTTTCTTCTACTCATCTGGCTGGTAGCAGGTGCAACAGCACAGAGCGCTTCCAGCGTGCGAGCGACGTACCACTACTACAACCCCCAGCAGAACAACTGGAACTTGAACGCAGTGAGCGCTTTCTGTTCCACATGGGACGCTAACAAGCCCCTCTCATGGCGTAGCAAGTATGGATGGACTGCCTTCTGTGGCCCCGTCGGACCCACCGGCCAGGCCGCCTGTGGCAGGTGCTTGCGGGTAAGGATTTACAAACAGACAACCCTTTTTTTTTTTTTTTCTTTCTTTGTAGAGACTAGAGAGAATTAATATTGATGAAATGCTCACAAATTTATTCTAATGACTGATGATCAAATTAATGCATGCAGGTCACAAACACAAGAACCGGCGCTCAGGCAACAGTGAGGATAGTTGATCAGTGCTCCAACGGTGGTCTGGATTTGGACTGGGGTGTCTTCCAACAGATCGACACTGACGGCAATGGCTATAACCAGGGCCATCTCATTGTGAACTACCAGTTCGTCAACTGTGGCGATTAAAGAGCGTCATTCCTCATCGCCCTCCTCCTTGTTTCTGCTGTGATCTAGCTAGTTCAAGTGCCAGATTAATTTTCTAGTTATAAATAATTAGAGTACTGAAGTAGACTATATATACCCAAATAAACAACAAGGAGATAAGAGCTTCCCTATGCTAATGAAGTGTTGTGTCATCAAGTAAGGAAGGAGATAAATCTTCCCTAATAAATGAATAAAGATGCACCCAAATCTTCATTTTTTTTAAGAATTGCACATTAGTAGACCATCAGCGTTACAGCATAAGAGATCTTTATTCTGAGAAACAAAAGTAGACCATCACTAAACCTCTCCTTTCTAAAACAACAAGCTTAATTTTATCCTCTTCGATCTCTTGGTTAATGTATATACGTTCCTCGTTTCAGAAAAGATGCATGCATGATGACTATCTTTGATTTCAGTGTCGTTAAAACCAAGTAAATTGATTTTCAAAAGCTATGGTTTTAAAAGAATGGTTGTGTTAACAAGTGCATACCCTATAATCCAACCTAATATTTCTAATTTCCACAGACTTATAGAATTAAAATGAAACCCAGATCTTTTGTCTTCATTATTGTGAATAATAAATAGGAATTTCTTTCATCTTCTTATCACATTACACATGGCACATAACCCAATTTTGTCAAAAGTGTACAAATCATCTAAAATTCTACTGGCCCAATCACGGTATACCCCGTCAGCTCTAGACACATGGGACGGACCACCCACCATCAAGCTGCTGTTTATGAACATGGCAGTCACATCTCATGCTCTCACATGTTATTATGTATAGGAGCCAATGCAGAGATTTTGTGGGTAGGTGTGCATAGAGTTCAAGTGGGTATGAGATCCGGAGTCTTGTTTATCATATTCATTTGGTGAGTGGGCAGTGTGACCTAGTATCCTCCGGTTTTCATGGAAGAAAAAGAAAAATGTGCCCAGCAAAGCCGTAGGCTGTGTTTGGTTTTGTAGAATTTGAAATTAGAGAAATAGAAAGTTTAGGGTGAAAGAATGGTGGGATCCATCGTATGGACGTCAAAGATTGCGGAATAGGGTAGGGCAAATTTCAAAAATTTCCCACTTTCTTCTAACTGGGAATCATATTCCCTAATTTTAGAATCAAAATTCTAGGATCCTACTTGAACCATAACCGAACCAGATCTGAACCAAAAGACAAAAGAGGGATTATACCTAATCCAGAGAAATAATATCTTCCAAAGTTGGTATTCACACCTAGAGAAGACACCAAGATCCACTCCTGCTGAAGATGATGCAGCAACTGTGGAACGGAACCAGCAAAGTGTATCCTACACACCGAATTCTTTAGAAGAATCCTCTGAAAACAATGAGCACCGAACACGATCAGTTTTTCAGCAAAAACTGATATCAAGAACTGATTTCTTGATTCCCTTCTCAGTGAAGATCGAACTATGCAGCAGGTGGTGGCGGCTGGAGGAGTTCCCTAATGCTGAATTGGCGTAGAAGCAATTTTCAGCTTAGAGATAATGAGATCCTATCTCAGACTTTCAGAAGAATGCCTCTAAAAACCCTAGGTTCGAATTCTGATAATTCTTGATAGGGTTTCCTCCTTTTTTTGTTGATTAAGAATCCCTTAATTCTATTAGGAGTTATCCCAGTCCAATTCTGTATTTGAATGGGGATAATCTTAATCTTATCTGTAGATTAGGTTAGCCTACTCCTGATCTTATCAAGAGGTTACCAGATTCAAATCATATTTGAAGGTCTCTAAGAGTAGATAGGGTTAAAACCCCATCCTATCAGCTAACCCTACTCTCAGATCTGCCCCATAAGTGGGTGATCATATCAGCACAGTTTGAAATGGGCTTTTGGCCCATTAAATAATCAGTGCTCAATTAGTTTCCAATCTGTTGCCTAGTTAGGCTTCTTTGTATGGCGTGAGACCCAAGCATTGATATACACACCAGCCACATGGGTTCGGCCCAACCTTTATTACAAGACCTAGCCGAATTCACTAGAAAGCCCAATGAACCCCTGAGCCCATCATATGGACCCTATGGGCCCAACACTTACACTGAATGGTCCTTGGGCCAAGCCATCTTATAAAAACCTAGGGATTGTGGGCAGGTGCAAGATTAGCCCATCAAGTATTATCTCAAATGGCCTTACACTTAACCTCTCAGTCCATAATGTTCAAGCACTGTTCAACAAGAGAAGACCTCTCCCTCGGCTGCAAGGAACAATGTTGCACTCTCTACTTACATGGATCCCGAGAATTTGGTGTCCATCAGAGAGAGTGCATTCTCGATCATTACCTTTGTCGAACAAAGGGGTTGATCCTATCACTATGATCACCCACTCAGATGAATTCATAGACTGTCCCAACATACCTAGGTTTTGACCCCCGCTAAGGATCTCACTGATTGGCATATCAAAGATAGCCTAATCCGACACCTAGTGCAGTACCATAATCGGGTCTAGGGGTCGACTGTAACTTTTCAGTTTTGCCCATCTATCTCCAAGGTCCAGGGCAATACTGAAAATCTGGTCCGATTCAAGGGTTCAACTAATCCTACATTGCATGTGCCTTGGGTCTTACTCTGGCGGCTGAGACAAGCCACCCCAACAGTTGGTAGCACCCCAGTGTCAGCCTTGGCAAGATAAATCCCCCCAGACTTATCCAACGGCTGTGAACATTCAAAACCAACACAAGCCTCATTAAGCATCCAGTTTTAAGGTCTTACACAGAAGCATACCACACAACATGAATCAAACATGTACTTCAAATATCAAAAGTACATCAGAATTGATTGAAGCTAAGGGCATACAAAAACTGTCTAACAGAAGTTTAGGAAAAGTTGTCTTTCCCTACCTTTTCTTTCAATCTTAAGGAATCTTCCAAAGGCAAACGACCAACTTTTGCCACCTGTTGTTCTTTAATTCATTCGGTCTCGCAATTTCCCTATGTCTACCAACAAAACATGTTCCAACCCTCTACCAATTTCATCTAACACAACACATTTTACCATGAGACTCAAACCTGCATGTATGAGATATGCAGTGTGAGATCATGTTAGTATATGATAGTATCTCTAATCTCCTGGAGTGGATAAGCCGATTCAATTAATATTTAGGGATGACAACGAATCAATTAATATTTAGGGATGACGACCTCATTAATTGCTTCTAGTGTTCTGTTCTGTGTACTCGTCAATCTCGTGCTTGTAGAGCCAGTGGCAGTTCCCCAGTTGTTCATGCTCATCTTAATCATCCCCAACCCCGAGTTGGCTTTGAAATCAACGTTTATCGCACGTCCATATCACTCCACGTGTTGATGTCGCGAGGCAAATTGCAACCGGTACGATACGATATCAATTCTAATGGCAGGGGCAACTGGATAAGTGCAGCAACGGAGGTTTAGATCTGGACGAGGGTGTCTTCCGTCAACTGGATACTAATGGCAGGGGCAACGCCCAGGGCCACCTCATAGTAAACTACTAGACTAGTTCGTCAACTGCTGAATCTGAATGGACCTGACTCAATCTACTTCGACGTCAAGTTGTAGAACCCTATTCTATGATCCATATGAATAGTGGAATTGGGTATAAATAAGGGGGCTTCCCTTAATAAGTTGCGTCCATCTTAGGCTTCACTTTCCAAGACATTGCAATATTATATAAATATTTATGCTAGAATCAACTAACAAGCAGACTTTCCAAATGAAAGGAATCAATCTTAACCTCAAATGCTCAGTCACAGGTTCCATTTCCAAGAAACATACTCAACACTTTGTGAATCCCTTGATTTAGTTACAAGAAATAACTAATTTGGTGCATACGACATACATCAACCAAGACAATTTGTTTCCTTTTTTGTTCTCTTACAAATTCCGTGCAGCCAATCCCCATTAGTTGGGACAAGTCAATGAAAATGATAATTAGGATAATGTTGAATCCTTTTTCCTTCTGATTAGAATCCAGCAGACAGGCTCTTTAGAAGTTCACTGACCTTATTATTAGGTCTGCATTCTTCTTTGACTTGTTGATAAGCTCTGCATTGGGTCGATCATTGTATGCTATCTGGACAATTGATTGGAAGTAGATGAGAACGATTTTGTGGTTCAAGGCCTTGAGGATCGAAAAAATATAGTGAAAGCCATAAGCATGAAAATCAGTTAAAATTTACCCGCCACTTGGCAATATCTGGAGGTTTTCCTGTAAATGAAAACAAACAAGAATGAGAGGATCAAAACCAAACGCCATTCTTTTATTTGCTTTTCCATTTTCTTCCTTCTTTCTTTATTTACTTTGGTTTAGGGGTTTTTTAGTTTCTCTTTTGTTGTACTTCTTTTAAGATGGTCGTCAATACAATTCACTTTAAGTGACGATGGATATATGATAAGCACCCAATAGGTGTGAAACATCGCCTTCTTGCTGATGTTCTTGGGGTTTCTACCCCAAGGCCTTGTAGAACTATAATGTACGTTGGTTATGTACCGTTTGGGGTGTGTGTGGGAGAGAGAGAAAGAGAGAGAGAGAGAGAGAGAGAGAAGAAGAAGAAGAAGAAGAAGAAGGAAACAAATTTCTTTCTATAAAAGGAGCAGAAATGTAACTGCAAAATTCTCAGATTAAGAAAATTTTCTGGTGGAACTTACAAGCATTAAGAAAATATCCAAAGATTTTACCTGTCGAGATATGCCTCTTCAAAACTCGGTTCATTGCTTTGCCAATGTCAACTTCAATAAACCTTCAGGAGGAAAGGAGAAAAATCTCCAGTTTTAAATGGCATGCAGAACAAACTCATCTTAACTAATACCATAAAAAATTAAATGTTTCTGCTCTCTCTCCTTTTTATGTTTGAGATAGTACTTTAATAACAGTTGGGTCTGCAAACGTTCATGAAATCAGATTATCCAGTCAAAGGTCCCTTTCAAGAGGATCTAGATACAGTGTCACCCCAAGTTCAGTGATCATAAATATCTGATCAAATTGTATATGTTTGGAAGGTAAAATTACAAGTTAACAGTCAAGAAATAGTCCTAAATGGTTAGAATTATTTGATCAGATAGACTTTTGATCTACAAGTTTTCACTTGCCACATATTAAGGGCCATTATTAATGAAGGTTCCCACCACTATCTCGGGTCTTTAGAGGGATAGACTGGGTATGGCATTTTATTTTTTTTTCACCAAGTGCCTGTTCTCAGAATCAAATCCCCATTCTCATGCTTGTCAGCCCAAGGTTTTACCATTGCACTCAACAATGACCACTCTTCACTTTCTACATGGCCAAACATAAAATTGGATTGTGTAAATTAACTTTCAAAAGAAACTTGGAAATTACCACTTTTTATCAAACATTGAAGAAACTTCCTTCCAGATCCCATCTTCCAAGAGCACATAGTTTCCTTCTACAATCACAACTTTGTGCCTGTAAAGTATCAGCAAAGTAAACATAAGAAAATTAGGGGCTATCCCGGATGTACATGGAGTACTCCAACTACCAGTTCTACAAAAACAATCTATCTGACATGATAATAAAATGGAAATACCACAGAACACCATATCAGCATTCATTGCCACTTCTAATTTATCTTGTTTAAGGCCAGCTATGCTGTATGGAGCAGAGTGTTGGGCAGTCAAGAAACATGTCCAAAAAATGAGTTGCAGAAATGTGTATCCTGAGATGGATGAGTGGAAAACTAGAAATGATATGAGCAAAAATAAAATCATTCATTGGAACTTAGAAGCAACTCCAATAGGTGATAAAATGAGAGAAAGTAGACTAAGATGGTTTGGTTGTGTGCATAGAAGACCATCAACAGCACCCGTGAGAAGAGGTCAGCTGTTGCAAGTTGAAGGGGATAGAAGGGCTAGAGGTAGACCAAAAAAGGACATGGGTAGTAGTAAGAAATGATTTAAGCACCAATGATTTAACAATGGACATGGCATTAAACAGAATAGAATTTTGAAACAGGATTATGTAGCCAACCCCAGTGCTACAAAAAAGGCATTTCAGACTTACACCTTCCTGCATGTGAGAAAGTAAAGTTCAATGAGAGAAAGAAAGAAGCCCAAATCCCCAACGACCCACCCAAAATGTGAAGTCCAATTAAAGAGCATGCTTCACACCTTTAAGGCTCACCTTATGTCAAGGGCATACAATTCAGCTAGGATTATTGTTGCAGTACAGAGCCATAGAAGACAATACTTTCCTCCTCTATTTTTGTCTTTCCCCCTTGATATTGTGGTGACCATTTGATATGAAAGGTGAACTTTTCTAGAGGTTCTCTCTTGCCTTAGTTAAGGACATTTATTTGTACATAAAGTTATAAAACAAACAAACATTAGTTCCATGTTCTTTTATTTATTAAGATTAAATTTATTGAAAAATACAAAACATCAGGGAGTTTGGGGCTTAAGATCCATGTACTATGCACTGAATTGTCTCAATACATTGCCTAAAAACACTAGTCACTTTCACAGTAGACCACTTACCTAAAAAACATAAAAGAGGGGGGCCTGGCCCTAATTTTCCTTTTATAGAGAACTAACTAATGTAAATTGTTTTGCTTATATCCAGCATTAAAACATCAGTATAAAGGAGCCTATCAAAAACGTATATCATAGAAGCACCAAGACAAACACAGAAATGCTAAATAGAAGTATATTGTTATACATTGCATAAAGAATGTATGCACCAATGCTTAAAAAACAACAAAAAAGGTACGTCAGATGCAAATGCACCTACTTTAGCTACCCAATATTAACATATTTAGTGAGCAACACTTGGATAATATATATATATATATATATATATATATATATATATATATATATATACTTTTTAAGTAACCACAACAAAGGGTCAATTTAAATTTTGATGGAAGCTCCATGGGTAACCCTGGACCTTCAGGAGTTGGGGGAGTCTTTAGGGATGGGGAGGGCAGAATGGTGGCACTATATTCTGGTCCCATAGGAGTGGGAGACTCTATGAGAGCTGAAATTTTGGCTCTACTACAAGGTCTGAGATTTGCAAAACAATGGGAATTTCAGAACTTGGAGGTGGAAGGGGACTCTAAATTGATAATAGGGTGGCTGCATGCAAACAAAGAGTTTGGGTGTATGGAAGTTCAGACAGCAAATAAGGGAAATAATCTGCTTGGCAAGGGAAGTTGGAGTGACTTTCAAATAGGCAAGGAGATCAGCAAATTCTGTGGAAGATAGCTTGGCAAAACAGGGGACCTTCAGGGAAAACTTTTTTTGGGCTGTACTGTAATTTTTGATTTCATGTTTGGGGTCAACACTCTTTGTTTTGAGTGGCTGACAGTACAAGATGTAATTTGATATCCTTAATGAAAGTCACCGTTTCCAATAAAAAAAAAAAGTAAGCACTATATTCAGAAATGGTATCATCACCATCCAAACCGTATCCCAACTATATGGGATTGGATACATGAATCCTGTTTCACCACTCTATTCTGTTTAATGCCATATTCATTGTTAAAGTATTAGCGCTTAAATAATTTCTTACTACTTCAAGCCATGCCCTTTTTGGTCTACCCCTACCACTTCCAGCCCCTTCAACTTGCGATAGATCACTTCTTATGGGTTCTGTCAAAGGTCTTCTATATTCAGAATGGTATGCTTATGTAAAAATTAAAAAATGAAAAAAAAAAAACAATGAGTTTATATCTATGAACTACAAAGCCTTTGCATGCATCCACCCAATTTTCCCATGTATTTTTTTTTATCAATAACAGCAATTTTATTAAAATAGATATAGAAATTACAACCAGATTGGAGGGGTAAAATGTCTTAACCCTCCCTTTCAAAACTGAAAACACATATTACAAGATAGCCGAAAGGAAATTAGTTCTTCCCACCCCTGTTTATCCAAGGTGTCAGCCATGGTGTTAGTACTCCTCTTGGCCCATTGAACCCTTATAATCATGTTCTGAGTTAGCTGCTTGATTTTCTTTCATTTGACAACTTCCACAGGCTGGCCTCTTCCTTCTGCAACCATCTAACAGTCAGTTGAGAGTCTCCTTCCACCAGCAGCTTACTAATATTCAATTGCTTAGCTCTTTTAACTCCTTCTAGAACTGCCAGGATTTCAGCTCTCAGTGAATCCCCCCGGCCTATAGGTCCTGAGAACATAGCAATAATTCGATCTTCTTCGTCCCTGAAAGGCTGAAAATACCACCTACCTGAAAGGCCTGGATTTCCTTCACTGCTACCATCAAAGTTCAATTTGATGAAACCTGTAGAGAACATTGATGTGGGCCCCACAGCTGTGGTCCCACTCTGTCCGTATGGTAGAATGTATTTAGTCACAGCTGTGGTTATTTTGCTATTCTGTTATTTCTAGTTTCAGTTTTATATTGTTTGTTATTTGTTAGCAGTTATGATGTAAACACCAAGGGTAGATATGTCCTTTCATGTAACTAGCATAACCTATATATATTAAATTAAAGTGGCGGCGGCAGAAGATTGACATTCTGTTCTTCTCCTCAAAATCTGTGTTCTACTGCTCTTTCACCACTCTTTCTTCTACTTCTTCACTTTCTCTTCTCATCGAACCTGAAATCTCTTAGTGGTCAAGACTGAATAGCAGTCTTGAAAACCTACATGGTATCAGAGCCAGGTTAGGGTTTTTCATGTGAGTCTAATACCAGCCGACCACATGAGAATTCCCTAGGACTGAAAGCTGAAAAGGAGGAGTTCGCAGACTGATTCTTGGAGATCGCCAGAGGTGCTAGCAGTTGTTGGAAACTTGCTAGGGTTGCAGAGTGTTGGTGGTCAGGAAGGATCAGAGAAGACTAGGGTTCAGGTAACCCTAGAAGGCAGCGAACTAATTTTTCGTTGTAAGTTGTTTACTTTTTAAGAGAAGTTCTATCAGAGAAGATAGGTTGGACCTATCTGGAGGGGAAGGCCAAACCATTCTAGTTCTTTCTCTCTTCGATTCACTAGGGTTTTACAATAAACCCTGGCCGAACTGTGTTTCTCTCTACTCTAGGGTTTGAAAGTGATCTGCGGCAAGCCCTAGTGTTTGACTGAACCATGTGATCTACCTAGAGCTACTCTTAAGTTTATTTGTAGTTCCGATCAGATTCTAGGGTTTCTTATTAACCCTACTGCAAGCTCAACTATATAGTTTGGACTGTGCAACTTCTTGACAGTGTAGCCGGCCAGAGATAGGTGAAAGAGGAGAGAAGAGAAGAGAAGAGAAGAGAAGAGAAAAGAAAAGAGAGAGTTTGCAAATGCAACAGTACTGGCGGCGCCAGTGTTTATTTAATATATATAGGGCGACAGAAATAACAAGGGAAAAGACCCTTGTGCCCCTGAGTACAATAACAGACATAACAGAAATAAAAAACGAAATAAAAAAAACACTTTAATTAGACAAACAGGCCCTAACAACTGCAACTAAGTTATTCTAACATTATTCCAACACTCCCCCTCAAGTTGGAGCATAGATGTCAATCATGCCCAACTTGTCACACAAATCTTTGTGCCGCACATGATGAAGACCTTTGGTGAAGATATCTGCAAGTTGCTCTTCCGAGTTGACATATGGTGTGCACACTTCTCCACTTTCAAGTTTCTCTCTGATAAAATGTTTGTTCACTTCAATGTGTTTCGTCCTATCATGCAGAACTGGATTAGCAGCAATATTGATGGCTGCTTTATTGTCACAGTAGAGTGAAGTAGGATTGTTTACTGCAAAACCCAGTTCACCTGACAGATTTCTTATCCACATGATTTCCGCAACCCCATGAGCCATCGCTCTATATTCTGCTTCAGCACTGGATCTAGCCACCACACTTTGTTTTTTGCTTCTCCATGTGACAAGGTTTCCTCCTACAAAGGCACAATAACCACTGGTGGACTTTCGGTCATTGACTGCTCCTGCCCAATCTGCATCAGTATATACTTCCACTTTTAAGTGACTGTATTTCTAGAACAACAAACCAGCCCCAGGAAACTTCTTGAGATATCTCAAGATCCTTTCTGTAGCTTCAAAGTGAGTTGTCATCGGGCTGTGCATGATTTGACTAAGGACACCCACTGCATAGGCAATATCAGGCCTGGTCATAGACAAATACAGAAGTCTCCCCACAAGTCTCTGGAACATCTTTACATCTTTCAAAAACTCTCCCTGACTGTCTCCCAGATGGTGATTAGGTTCAATAGGTGAATCAGATGGTATTACCCCCAACTTGCCTGTATCTTCTAGTAGATCTAGTACATACTTCCGTTGGGAAATAAAGATGCCCTTGTGAGAGCGAGCAACTTCAATTCCGAGGAAGTATCGTAAGGAGCCTAGATCCTTCACCTCAAATTTAGTGGCTAAGAATTTTTTTTGTCTCTGGATTTGCCTCCCAATCTCCTGTGATCACTATGTCATCCACATACACAATAAGAGCTGCAATTTTACCTTCACCTCTTTTTACAAACAAGGTATGATCTGATTGGCATTGTTTGAATCCCATTTGTTGGACTGCTACATGGAACTTACTAAACCAAGCCCGAGGTGATTGTTTCAATCCATATAGGGACTTTTTCAACCTGCACACCTTTTGTTCACTGCCTCTGGCACAGAACCCTGGGGGTTGGGTCATGTACACCTCCTCTTCCAAGTCACCATTCAAGAAGGCATTCTTGATGTCCAATTGGTGAAGATCCCAATCAAGATTTGCTGCCAAGGAAAGGAGAATCCGGATGGAGTTCATCTTCGCTACAGGGGCAAAAATTTCTGCATAGTCCACTCCATATACCTTTGTGAAGCCTCTTGCTACCAGTCTAGCCTTGTACCTTTCAATAGTTCCATCAGCTTTGTGTTTCACTGTGAGCACCCACTTGCACCCCACCGGTTCCTTCCCCTCAGGAAGATCTACCAACTCCCACGTACCATTTTTATGTAAGGCATCAATTTCTTCCTACATTGCATCTGTCCATTCAGGTTTTGACAAAGCTTCTGCCATGGTCTTAGGGATGGGAACACTGTCCACAGAGGAGAGGAAGGCACGGTACGAGGGTGAAACATGCTCATAGGACACAGAGTTAGAGATAGGATGATTACTGGTACAAGATCTAACACCCTTTCTCTTAGCAATAGGAATATTAAGATCATTGGGGACATGTGAATCAACATTTAAAGGAGCAATGGGAGCAAGTGTACCTGGCTGATGAGACGGATTTGCCTCGGGTGAGTCCGATGATGTTGGTTGCATAGTGTCCGGCTCCACGGCTCTTGAACTCTATTGGCTCTTATGACGACGATGGAAAACCCGGAACGGAGGAGGATCGGGTAAAGGAGGTAGTTGAATCTGAGTCGTCGCCTGTTTCTCCTCAACCCTACTCTCCCCCTGAGGAGAAACCGAGAAGAACGGTTGACTCTCAAAGAATGAGACATCAATGGAAACATAGTACTTACGGGCAATGGGATCATAGCAACGATACCCCTTTTGAGATGAGGGGTAACCAAGAAAAACACAAGGAATAGCCCGAGGGTCAAGTTTACCACGAGTAGGTGATAGGTTGTGGACAAAACAACGACACCCAAAGACACGCATCGGAATGGTGGACAGCGGGGCTGTACGGAACAGGAGCTGATGTGGGGCCTTATACTCTAGTAGCCGAGAGGGCATGCGATTGATGATATATGTCGCACACAATACTGCATCCATCCAGAACTGTTTCGGCACAGTCATATGAATCAGCAAGCCACGAGCAACTTCGAGTAGATGATGATTTTTTCGTTCAGCCACACCATTTTGTTGGGGTGTCCTAGCACAAGAGCTTCGCTGAAGTGACCCACTCGAAGCAAAGAACTTCATGAGATCACTATGGAAATATTCCTTTGCATTGTCCGACTGGAAAATATGAATTTCCGTTTGGAACTGAGTGAACACCATGCGTTGGAAATCTTTCACAATTTGTGGCACTTCATCTCGAGATCGCATAGGATAAACCCAAGTGTATCGAGAATAATCATCAATCAACGTAACAAAATACTTATAGCCAGCCGCAGTAGGTAGAGTAACAGGGCCCCAAACATCAGAATAAACAATATGAAATGGAAATTCAGATCTTTTATTTCTTAAAGGTAAAGAGCTTCTCCAATGCTTACTCAACTGACAAGTTTGACACTATAATTGACTCACTGATAAGGACTCAAAAATCTTTGGGAACATAACTTTTAACGACTCAAAAGAAAGATGACCTAAACGACTATGCCATAAATAGGCCTGACTCTCACTCGCCGAACTTGTGGACTCAGTCGCCACTAGACCAGCATTATTCTCCAACACGTAGAGACCACCCACCATGCTTCCTCTACCAAACGTCTTCCCCGAGGTCAAATCCTGAAACACACATGAAGACGGAAAAAATGTGACTGAGCAGTTCAAAGAGTGAGTAATACTACTAATGGACAACAAATTAATAGGTAATTTCGGAACATGCAGGACATTTGGTAGAGTAAGGCCAAGTGGGAGAGATATGGTGCCTTGACCAGCTATGGTAGAAAAGGAACCATCAGCCAGTCTTACCTTATCTCTCCCAGAGAGAAGGTTATATGTCTGGAACAAATTTGACTTACCGGTCATGTGATTTGAGGCTCTGGAGTCAATAATCCAAGGTGAATCAGTAGTATGAGATGACACATGGAAGGCTGTGGCATTACCTGATGTAGATGCAAATGAGGTAGAAGGAGTAGGCCCAGAATCCACCTGGCGGAGAGTCCTACCATACAATTCCAAATGTTCACAGAAGGAATTGATAATATCTTCCTTAGGGTCAGAAGGAGTAGGCCCAGAATCCACTAGTCTCTGTCAATGCCAGATTAGCTGAGTTATACCTTCTTTGATTCTGCTGGCTTGGTTTCTTGCCCTGATCCAGTGCTGACTTCTTACCCTATGCCCATTTAGGTTTTCCATGGAGATCCCAGCATGTATCTTTAGTGTGTCGTGTCTTCTGGTAGTGAGTGCACCAAAGCTTGCTTTTATCTTCTGTTTTTTTCTGAGTGTCACCCCTTTTAAAACCACCTCCAACATTTGTATCTGAATTTCCCCGGTCCGCTAGGGCAACTAACTCCCCTTCTACACCATTCATCACACTTCTTCTGCTTTCTTTTGACTGCACCAAGGCATACACCTCCTGGACTGATGGCGAGTCTTTACTACCCAAGATCTATACCCTGATGGACTCATATGACTGATTCAGCCCTAGGAGAAAGGCAAACACACGTTGCGGTGATACAAGTGACTTATAGGCTTTTGCATCTTCATCACACTTCCAATTCACATTCTGATAGTGATCAAGTTCTTTCCATATTGATGTCAAATCAGAATAGTACATCGAGAGACTCCTCTCCCCCTGCTTGCAAGTAGAAGATTCTGCTTGTAGTTGATATATCTTGGCATAGTGTCTCTGTTCTGAATAAGTGGACTTCGCTTGTTCCCATATCTCACAAGCAGTTTCAGCCCACATAAAGGTCTTCCTTACTTGTGGCAGCATTGAAACCAAGAGCCAAGACATCACCATACTGTTCTCTTGGTCCCACCTATCATGCTCAGCACTTCCATACTTTGGTTCCTTTACTCTCCCATTGATGTATCCTATTCGCCCCCTAGCAGTGATGTAGAGTTTTATCCCCCTAGACCACTCAAGGTAATTCATACCATCAAAGGGAATGACAGCCATGGGAAAGCTCATATCCATTCCCCCACTCACTCCATTGTGTCTCCCTGAGATTTCTGAAGTAGCAGAATTCTCAGTCGACATGGTCAAGCAGTTACTTAGTCCCACACACCGGATTTAGGACCCCTCCTTACTCCACAAAGCAATGCTCCACTCAGTTCACACCCACACACTAGGGTTTACCAACCAGATTGTGCACAAACCGTACCAAATTCTGGACAAAACTGAGGTAATAATCGGCAGTTTCAGACCTGCCTATCAGAATTCTAGAATGGCTAACAGCCACTAATCAGCAGGAGAGATCCTTCTTGATTATAGTCAACTCAAACCATTGAGAAGACAGGTCAGCATTGACCTACAGTTGTCTTAACACATCAACAGGATCACACCATCCAAGACAACTAGGGTTACACAGGATCGATAGCATTCAGCCGCCCCAGATTCATAGGGTTTTCACTCGGCCCATGATCAAGGAGAGTAAAGAGGAGAAAAATAGAGGAAGAACTGTACCAGTCGTAGCTATTTTGTAGTCCAGAATCAGATTTCCTTTCTGCTAGCCTGTTCCACTAATCAGTAGGCTTGATCGATCTTCTCTTGACAGTAGGGTTGACCGGTCTGCTCTCTTTTAATCAGTATTCCTGCTCTGATACCATCTTGACAGTGTAGCCAGCCAGAGATAGGTGGAAGAGGAGAGAAGAGAAGAGAAGAGAAGAGAAAAGAAAAGAAAATAGAGAGTTTGCAATGCAACAGTACTGGCGGCGTCAGTGTTTATTTAATATATATAGGGCGACAGAAATAACAAGGGAAAAGACCCTTGTGCCCCTGAGTACAATAACAGACATAACAGAAATAAAAAACGAAATAAAAAAACACTTTAATTAGACAAACAGGCCCTAACAACTGCAACTAAGTTATTCTAACATTATTCCAACACAACTGAATTGCTTCCTTTCAGGATTGATTAAAACCCTAACTTTCTCTAGCATATCAGTTTTTTTTTTAAAGTTGTTCTCAAGGTTCTAAGGGAGTTAGAGATCTACGAACAGCTACTGATGTGTTGGCTAGTTGGTTTCAGATCAGAATTATTTTGGTTTTGTGCACATACACTTAGAATACAGATCAGGCCTATACTGTTTTGATTGTGATTGGTGATTCAAGTGCTATTTTGAGACTTGACAGAAATGGAGTCTAAAATTCAGGCAGAAGGCAGTCTTGGGAACATCAGTTATGGTGGTATTTCTGAGATGGGTGGTCAGATTACGACCGTAAAGTTTGATGGATCAAACTATTTGGAATGGGCCCAATCAGCCATTATGGCTATTGGTGGAAGAGGTAAATTAGGGTACCTCCTGGGAGATATGAAAGAACCTTCCAAAGGAGACCCAACATATACCAAGTGGATGCAAGAAAACTACTTGGTTATGACATGGTTGTGTAATTCTATACAGCCTCATATTAACCGGAATTATTTGTGGGCAAAGACAGCTAAGGAGATATGGCATGTTATGAAAGAAACTTACTCGCAACCCCTTAATGTTATCAGAGCATATGAATTGAAATGTGAAGTGAACACCCTTAAACAAGGAGAGAAACCGGTGTCGGTCTATTTCTCTACCTTGAAGTCCCTGTGGCACGAGATTGATCACTTAGAGACTCTTGAGTGGGAGAGTCCCAAAGATGCTCAGACCCATAGAAAGCACATCGAGACAAACAGAGTGTTTGAGTTCCTGGAAGGACTGAACTCAGAATATGATATTGTGAGGCAGCAGATTTTGACTAGAGACAGTGTGACTCTCTCTCAGGCTTACTCATTTGTACACAGTGAAGAGACCAGAAGGAAGGTTATGATGCAACCCACATCAGCCTTTGTAGTGGCTACACCAAAATCAGGGGGTGATTTAGAGAAGGACAGGAGGAAGGAAGACAAGAAGGATGTAGTATGTGAACATTGTAAGAAACCCAAACATACAAAAGAGACATGTTGGAAACTACATCCCCACTTGGTTCCTGCGAAGTTAAGAAACAAGAAGGGCACTGCTCATGTAGCCATGAATACTGATTCAGCATCCTCATCTGGCACAAAAGGAACATCTTTGGAGACCTTAGCTGCAGTTCGGGCTGCCCTAATACAGCTAGAAAAGGAGGTTGGAAATTCAGCTCAACCATCACAGCCTCCATCAGCCCCTATCACATCTGCCTTCGCCCATTCAGGTACTCGAGCTTCAGCCTATCATGCCTCAGCTCCAGGTACTACTGAACCTTGTTGGGTAACAGACTCAGGTGCATCTGATCACATGACTAGCTTGCCTTCATTGTTTACTACTTACCATTTGTCTTCTGGTAGGGATAAGATATCTATTGTTGATGGCTCCCTAGTTCCTATTTCTGGGAAGGGTGACATCAAGCCTTCAGATACTATCTCCCTATCATCTGTTTTGCATGTTCCTAAGCTTGATACTAACCTTCTTTCAGTCAGTAGTATTACCAAGCATATGAACTGCTCAGTAACCTTCTTCCCTGATCGATGTGTTTTTCAGGACTTGGAGACGCAGAAGGTGATTGGGACTGGCCATGAGACGAATGGGATCTATCTGCTCGGGGAGCGGTTCCGTCAGGGAGAGTTAGTAGAGAAGTTGTCTTTTGTTTCTCAGAGTGTGAGTCCGGTTATGCTTTGGCATAACCAATTAGGTCATTTGTCTTTTCGATCTTTACAGAGTTTGTTTCCTACTTTATTTGAGTCTATTGAGTTGTCTCAGCTACAGTGTGAAAGTTGTGAGTTTGCTAAGCATTGTAGAAAGCCTTATTTATTGAGTAATAAAAGGAGTGATAATTCTTTTGATATTGTGCATACTGACGTTTGGGGGCCTTATCATATCCCTTCCATGGGTGGGTACAGATATTTTTTGTTATTTGTTGATGACCATACCCATTTTTCTTGGGTTTATCTCATGCGTTCACGAGATGAGGTACCTTCCCTGACCCAAAATTTTCACCAAATGATCCTAACCCAGTTTGATGCCAAGATCAATGTTCTCAGATCTGATAATGCAAAGGAATACTTTGCTAAATCATTGACATCTTATCTTCTTCATCATGGGGTTATCCACCAGAGCTCTTGCCCTCATACACCTCAGCAGAATGGAGTTGCCGAGAGGAAGAATAGGCACATTTTGGAAGTGGCTAGAAGCCTCATGTTTACTTCCAATGTTCCTTTTCGCTTCTGGGGGGATGCCATCCTCACGGCAGTATACCTTATTAATCGGGTCCCTTCCAGGGTCCTTGATATGCGATCTCCTTTTTCGCTTCTACACCCACGTGAGGACTTGTTTTCTATTCCCCTTAAGACATTCGGTTGCACTTTCTTTGTTCAGCTTCTCGGACCCCATCCCTCCAAGTTCGAACCCAAAGCCTCCAAATGCATCTTCCTTGGTTATGCACAAACTCAAAAGGGTTATTGCTGTTATGATCCTGTCTCCGGGAGGAAGTTTGTCTCCATGGATGTCACTTTCTTTGAGGGGACACCCTATTATCCTCGGGTTGCCCCTCAGGAGGAGAGTAGTGAGAGTGGGGGTTTGAGTTCTTGTCTTCAGGGGGAGAGCAGTGAGAGTGGGGCAGTTCCTTTACCTATTCCATTGGGTGATGAAAGCTACAATGGTGAGGGTGGTCGGTGTTAGAATGTTAGAGTGATGTTTGGTTGATAAGAGTTCTTATTAGCCCATTCTTATGTTTAACTTATCTTGTAACTGGGCTTGTGTTAATGGGCCTGGGCCTAATCCTGTTTAATGATTTAAGTCATCTGGGTGTCCCATCACTAATCAGGGGCATCCCAGTAATTTCTTGTACCTTGTACCATATTCATCTATAAATAAAGGACTGGTCGACTGGATAGAACAGTTCGACATTCTCTTCAGTTCTGTGGTTCTCTTCTCCTCCTTGCTACTTCGAGTATAGCTCTTCAGATTACATGGTATCAGAGCATTAGCTCCTTCCTGGTTTCAGCAGGCGCACTCTTTTCTCTTGCTGACCTTTCCTTTTCTCTCTTCCTTTTCTGGGTTGCTGCAGTGAAGACCTAGGAGTGTAAGAGAGTAAAGCAAGTTCGAACCTAGGGTTTCTCTTGGTTGTAGGACTCAAGGGAAGTAAGACCCAAAAGTAGATGTCCTACTAGATTACACCAGCAAGTAGTAGCTATTGGGCTACTAAGAGAGGTCTGTATAGGACAGACCTGGTTGAGGGCTGATTCAGCAGTCCTAGCACTAGCCGAGAGGGGGAGAATTTCCTCTACAGTTGCAGCTTCGTGCTCCAGCAAGACTTGTGCAGAACAAGTGGTAAAGACTTAGCTACTTCAACTTCGGTTGCAGTCTTGGTGCATCAGAACAAGTGGTAAAGACTTAGCTCCTTCAACTTCAGTTGCAGTTTCGGTGCATCAGCTTCTACAGTTGCAGTCTTGGTGCATCAGCAAGACTCTTACAGAACTGCGGCAACCTCAGTTACAGATTTTCTTCAGGTCGGTTATCAGCCCTACTCTTGGACTGAACTGGTTCAGTTACAGACCTTTACCTTTTACCAGAACTGCGGCAACTTTTGCACCACAAAGTTGCAGCCTTAAACTTTTACCAACACTGTGAACTGGTTCAGTTACAGACCTCTACTTGCTACTGTACCCGTACTATGAACACAGTGACCAATTTGGCCAGTTCTTAACAGAATCACCTATAGTACTGTGAACAACTCTTGGACTGAAGTCAGGATGTCCTCACTATCCGGTGAAGTTTCCTCTAGTGATAACAGACCTGTTACAAGGTCCCCAAACCTGGAAAACCCTAATCTGCACAGTTTGCAGATTACAAGTGTGCTGCTAGATGAGTATAACTTCAAAGAGTGGTCTGTCTCAGCAATGTTGTTCATTACCTCTCGTGACCTCACAGGCTATTTGGATGGAGACAAGAAACAACCAGAAATTGGCAGTCCTGAATACACCGTGTGGCGCAAGGAAAATGCCACAGTCATGTCTTGGTTGCTAGCCTCTATGACTCCTAGGGTGGCCAGAACTGTTCATCATTTCCCCACAGCTACTAAAATTTGGGAGAAAGTATCTAAGACATATGGCCAGAAAAAGAACAATGCTAGAATCTACAGGCTGAGCCAAGACATTGCAGCCCTAAGGCAAGGAGACTGTCCGTGGCAACCTACTTTGCAACACTGGAAGGCCTCTGGGAAGAGCTTGACCACCATTTGATCTTGGATTGGGAAAATGCTAATGATAAGGGGAGGCATGATAAGCAGATTGAGGAGGGCAGAGCCTTCAAGTTTCTGGCGGGTCTTGACCCTGTATATGAAGGTATAAGGTCACAAATTCTAGGGAGAGATGAATTACCTGAACTTCACCATGTCTACTACCTGGTGAGGAATGAAGAAGTAAGGAGAAAGGAGATGCAAGTTGACTTCCAGACACAGTCAACAGAACTACCTGGAGAACATTCAGCCTTAGTCTCCACTAAGGGGAATAGATTTTCAGACAAGAAGTCCCTCAAGTGTACACATTGTGGTGGTGAGAAACACACAAAGGAGAAATGTTGGGTCCTGTACCCTCATCTGAAGCCAGCTGCTCTGAGAAAGGACAAAAGGCAACATAAGGGCCACAAAGCAAGTGGGAATCTTGCCACCAACAACAGTAGTGACAACTCACAGAGTATTCAGACAGTGTCATCTTCCACCGCAAGGCAGGCTGCCGACTCCTCTGGACCAAGTACTTTGGGCTTCACAGCTAGTGAGGTAGAGGTTCTCAGCCGGGCATTAGCCCGTCTGAAGAACAATTCTTTAGCTTCCACCTCTCTTGCCAAATCAGGTACAACATCTGCATTTAGTGCATCTAGTTCCATTAATTCTACCTCTTGGGTGATTGATTCAGGAGCCACTGACCATATGACACATATGTCCTCCTTATTCTCCACATATCATCTGTTGTCTGGCCAGGATAAGATGAGAGTAGCCGATGGGTCCCTCTCCACCATCTCTGGAAAGGGGGTGGTTGACCTAAGCAAGGATCTCTCTCTTAAATCAGTCCTACATGTTCCTAGTCTTACCTCAAATCTGTTGTCTGTTTCAAAGCTTACAAAAAACTTGAACTGTAGTATAACTTTCTTTCCTTCTCATTGTGTCTTCCAAGACAGATTGACGAGGAGAACGATTGGGAATGGTCATGAGTATGGGGGCCTCTACTATTTTGATGAAGATGTCAGCTCAGCCTTGCAAGCTTCTACTACTAGTCCGGAAAGTGTGGAGTCAATAGCTAGGCTGCACTTGTGGCATGCTAGGCTAGGTCATTTGTCTTTTTCTTCCTTAGCAATGTTGTTTCCCGAATTATGTAAGGGCATTCTGAGTCAGAGTTTAATTTGTGATATGTGTCAAATGTCAAAACAATGTAGATCAATGTATCCAATTTCTAGTAATGAAATTCAAGCCCCTTTTGATTTGGTTCATTCTGATGTTTGGGGTCCTTCACCCATTGTTTCCATTGATGGCTTCCGTTACTTTATCAGTTTTATTGACCATTATTCTCGGTGCACTTGGATTTATCTGTTGAAAGGACATGAAGAAGTTCCCCGGATAACTATGATGTTTTGCAAGATGGTTGAAACACAATTTGATAAAAAGATCAAGCAATTCCGTTCAGACAATGCAGCTGAATACTTTGAAAGATCCCTGAACTCATTCATGGAAGATGCAGGCATGTTACATCAATCATCATGTGCTTACACCCCTCAACAAAATGGGGTTGTTGAGCGCAAGAACAGGCATCTATTGGAGACAGTTCGAGCCCTTCTTTTCCAGCACAATGTGCCCAAGCGATATTGGTCTCAAGCTGTTTTTACTGCATCTTACCTGATAAATCGGATGCCATCTAAGGTACTGGGTATGAAGACCCCTTTCTCTGTTTTGTGTCCCACTCTTACAGAATTTCCTCTTCCCCCGCGGGTTTTTGGTTGTACATGCTTCATACATGTGAAAGATCCAAAGAAGACCAAGCTGGATCCTAAGGCTACAAAGGGAATATTTTTGGGGTACTCTCCTACGCAGAAGGGGTATAAGTGTTATGATCCTGTCTCCAAGAAAAAATATGCCACTAGGGATGTAGTCTTTTTTGAGTCTCAACCCTATTTCCAGTCTTCTCAGAATCCTCTTCAGTGGGAGAGTAGTGGGTTGGAAGAGGATTCTCATTCTCCCTTCTTTTTTGTTCCCATTTCATCACCTTCCACTACTACTAGCTGTAACATTCCGGGTCAACCTAGTGAGACTTCCATTGTGCCAGTTGCTTCTCCAGATTCGGCTGATGCTCCTGAAGGTTCCAGTAAACAAGAAAAAGAGATACTTACATACAGTAGAAGGAAGAAGGCCCCTCAACCTCATGATTGCAACCAGTTGAACTCAGATCAATCAGTCTCTGCAATCCAAGGTAATTCTGATTCACTCAATTCAGATTTGGATCTTCCTATTGCTCTCCGTAAGCCTGTTCGTTCTTGTACCACTCAGCATCCCATAGCCGATTATGTTTCTTACTCACACTTATCCCCTGCCTATCATTCCTTTGTGTCTGCCCTTTCCTCTGTATGTGTCCCTTCCAGGTATTCAGAGGCGGCATCTGATCCGAGGTGGAAAGAAGCCATGAATGAGGAGATGAAATCCCTAATGAAAGCAAGGACATGGGAATTGGTGGACCTGCCAAAAGGGAAAGGCACTGTTGGGTGCAAGTGGGTATTCATAGTAAAGTACAGGGAAGATGGGTCAATTGAGAGGTACAAGGCCAGACTTGTGGCAAAGGGATTTACACAAAAGGAAGGAATTGACTACAAGGAAACCTTTGCCCCAGTAGCAAAGCTCAACACAATCAGGGTTCTACTGTCACTAGCAACAAAATTCTCTTGGGAACTTCATCAGCTGGATGTGAAGAATGCCTTCCTAAATGGTGATCTTCATGAAGAGGTATTCATGGAACCCCCACCTGGATATGATGTTGGAAAGAAGGTATGTAAACTAAGGAAAGCATTAAATGGTTTGAAGCAATCTCCCCGGGCATGGTTTGAGAGACTTTGTTTGGCCATGAAGAAAGTAGGGTACACTCAGAGCAGTGCAGATCATACATTGTTTACAAGGAGACAGGATGACAAACTTACAGCACTCATTGTGTATGTGGATGATATGGTGATTACTGGAAATGATGTGAAAGAGATGAAGAGGCTGAAGGAGTCCTTAGCTTCAGAATTTGAGATCAAAGACTTGGGAAATCTGAGATACTTTCTTGGAATTGAAGTTGCTAGATCAAGAGAAGGAATCTACATATGTCAAAGAAAGTATGTGCTAGATCTCCTAGAAGAAACAGGCATGATGGGGTGCAGGCCAGCAGACACTCCAATAGAACCAAGCCATGGATTACAAGAATCAATGGGTGAGGAATACTGTGATAAGGAAAGGTACCAAAAGTGGGTAGGAAAACCGATATACTTATCCCTTACTCGGCCAGATATTGCCTATGCAGTGCATGTTGTCAGTCAATTCATGCACTCACCAAAGGCTCCTCATATGAGAGCAGTGGAAAGAATCCTCAGATACTTGAAAACTTGCCCAGGGAAAGGAATTCTATTCAGAAAAAAACAGCAGACTTGAAATTGAAGCCTACACTGATGCTGATTGGGCTGGGTCCGTTGGAGACAGAAAATCAACCTCAGGTTACTGTACATTCTTGGGAGGAAAACTAGTCACATGGCGTAGTAAGAAGCAGAATGTTGTGGCTAGATCAAGTGCAGAAGCAGAATACCGGGCTATGGCACATGGGGTTGCTGAAATCTTATGGCTCGGGACTCTCCTTAATGAGCTTGGTATCAAGACTGAGGGTCCTCTCAAGCTGTATTGTGATAATAAAGCTGCTATCAACATTGCCAACAATCATGTGCAGCATGACAGGACAAAACATATTGAAATTGATCGACACTTTGTCAGAGAGAGAATTATTTCAGGAGAACTTTGTGTGCCTTATACTCCATCAGAGATGCAGATTGCAGATGTATTAACTAAAGGGCTGGCATCAACGAAGTTCAGGGACATACTTGGCAAGCTAAACATGATTGATATTCATGCTTAGCTTGAGGGGGAGTGTTAGAATGTTAGAGTGATGTTTGGCTTATAAGAGTTCTTATTAGCCCATTCTTATGTTTAACTTATCATGTAACTGGGCTTGTGTTAATGGGCCTGGGCCTAATCCTGTTTAATGATTTAAGTCATCTGGGTGTCCCATCACTAATCAGGGGCATCCCAGTAATTTCTTATACCTTGTACCATATTCATCTATAAATAAAGGACCGGTCGACTGGATAGAACAATTCGACATTCTCTTCAATTCTGTGGTTCTCTTCTCCTCCTTGCTACTTCGAGTATAGCTCTTCAGATTACAGTCAGAGGGATCAGGAGTTGAGGGTTTATCATAGGCAGTGCAGGCAGGTTGATCCTGATCATCAGCAGTCTAGACCAGCTCCAATCTCATCTGCAGCTCCAGGTCCAGATACTTCAGTCCCAGAGCCCACAGAGACTTCCCCTATAGATGATCTTGACATTCCAATTGCAGTCCGTAAAGGGAAACGACATTGTACCACATCCACAGCCCACTGTATTTCTCATTTTTTATCCTATGGTCGCCTATCTCCTACCTACAGGTCCTACCTTAGCTCCATTTCCAATGTCCCTATTCCAAGAACAGTGCAAGAAGCCCTATCTGTCCCTGAATGGAAAGATGCAATGCAAGTTGAGATGGATGCCCTGTTGAAAAACAACACCTAGGAGGTAGTTGATTTGCCAAAAGGAAAGAAACCAGTTGGATGCAGATGGGTATTTACAATGAAGCATAATGCAGATGAATCTATTGAGAGGTATAAAGCCCGGTTAGTGAAAGAATGGTAGGATCCATCTAATGGATGCCATAAAGGTTGCGGAATGGGTGGGCGAATTTTAAAATTTCCTACCTTCTCCCAACTGGGAATCATATTCCCTAAATTTAGAATACAATATTCAAGGATCCTACTTGAACCACAACCAAACCAGATCTGTACCAAAAGACAAATGGGAGGAATATACCTGATCCGGAGAAGCACTATCTCCCAAAGTTGGTGTTCATGCCCAAAGAATGCTCCAAGATCCGTTCCTGCTGAAGATGACACAGCTGTGGATGGAACAGAACCAGCAGAGTGCGTCCTACACACTGGATCCTTCACAAGAATCCTCTGGAAGTACTAAACACTGAATCATTTTCAGTCTTTCTTGCAAGACTGATGTCAAGAACAGATTTCTTGACTTTCTTTTTCTGCAAAGATCTAATCTTGCAAAAACAGATGGTGGCGGCAGGAGGAGAATTCCAAAAGCGAAAAATCTGAACTGCTTCTTCTTTCTTTTTCTGGAGTATGAGATTTGATCTCAATTCGCAGGAACCTTTCTTGCGATTTCTCTTGGTTCGAAATCTGTTGTATTTCTCTCCTTTTTTGGTTGTTAGGGTTTCTCCTCCTTTCTTCTTGATTAAGAATCCTCCTAAATGGGAGTTATCCCAATCCAAATCAATATTTGGATAGGGGATAATCTTAATCCTATCTGCAGATAAAGTTAGCTTACTCCTGATCTTATCAGGAGGTTACCAGATTCAAATTTGAATTTGGTCTCCAAGAGTGGATAAGGCTAAAAGCCCAATCCTTTTACTAACATTAATCTCAGATTCGCCCCAAGGATGGGTGATCATATCAGCCCACCTCGAAATGGGCTTCTGGCCCATTAAGTGCTCAGTGTCTAATTACTTTCCAATTTGCTGCCCAGTTGGGCTTCTTTGTATGGCGTGGGACCCAAGCATTGATCTACACACCAGCCACATGGGTTCGGCCCAGCCTTTAATACAAGGCCCAGCCGAATTCACTGAAAAACTCAATGAACCCCTTGAGTCCATCATATGGACCCTATGGGCCCAACACTTACATTAAGTGGTCCCTGGGCCAAGCCATCTTATAAAAACCCAGGGACTGTGGGCAGGTGCAAGATTAGCCCATCAGGTATTATCCTCAATGGTCTTACACTTAACCTCTCAGCCCTTAATGATCAAGCACTGCCCGACAAGAGAGGACCTCTCCCTCGGCTGTAAGGAACAGTGCTGCACTCTCCTCTCACATGGATCCCGGGAATTAAAACCATTTGCAAACAATTTGAAACCGTACATATATATATAAATATATTAATTTTGCAAAACAAAATTCCAACGATTGAAATCAACTGCCGGCAGTTTGGTTTCCATCAGAGAGAGTGCATTCCCGATCATTACCCTTTGTCCGACAAAGTGGCTGATTCTGTCACTATGATCACCCACTCAGATGAATTCTCAAACTGCCCCAACATACCCAGGTTTTGATCCCCGCTAAGGATCTCACTGATTGGCATATCAAAGGAAACCTGATCCAACACCTAGTGAAGTGTCATAATCGAGTCTACGGGTCAGGTGTAACTTTCCAGTTTTGCCCATCTATCTCCAAGGTCCAAGGCAAGACTGGAAATCTGGTCCGGTTCAAGGATTCAAGTAATCCCATACTGCATGTGCCTCGGGTCTTACCCTGGTGGCTGAGACAGGCCATCCCAACACTTGGTGGCACACCAGTATCAGCCTTGGCAGGATAAATCTCCCCAGACTTATCCAGTTTTAGGGCTTTACACAGAATTAAACCAAACAACATGAATCAAACATGCACTTTATTTATTTCCACTAAATAACAAAAGTACATCAAATCAGATTGAAGCTAAGGGCATACAAAAACTGTCTAACAGTTAGTTGCAAGAGGGTTTACACAGACTTATGGCATAGATTACTTGGAGACATTTGCACCGGTAGCCAAGATGACTACTATTCGAGTTCTATTGTCCCTTGCAGCAAGTCACACTTGGCCTTTATACCAAATGGACGTAAAAAATGCCTTTCTGAATGGAGATCTACAGGAAGAAGTTTACATGTGTTTGCCTCCTGGATTCTATGATGCAGAAATAGGTAAGAAGGTTTGCCGGCTCAACAAGGCTTTGTATGGTTTGAAGCAGTCACCTAGGGCTTGGTTAAATAGATTCAGACTAGCACTTGTGATGTTTGGATATGTACAGGCCCAGACAGATCATACCCTATTCATCAAGAGGGTGGAGTCCTCTTTGACACTACTGGCCGTATATGTTGATGATATTGTGGTCACAGGGAATGATAGCCATGAGTTTGAGTCTCTTAAACAGCTTCTTCACCAAGAATTTGAGGTGAAGGAACTTGGTGTACTCCGGTATTTTTTGGGTATTGAGGTTGCTAGATCCAAACAGGGGATCTTTATATCTCAGAGGAAATATGTCCTAGACCTGTTGGCAGAAACTGGAAAGTTAGGTATCAAGCCTGTAGATACACCAATTGAACAGAATCACAGGATTAGTGCCGAAAGTGGGGAGCTTCTTGAAGACAAAGTTATGTTCTAGCAACTGGTAGGAAAGCTCCTAGAACCACACATCTTCTTGCGGCAGAAAGAATCTTAGCCTACTTGAAGAGATGCCCAGGTAAGGGTATACTTTTCAAGAACAACAATCACATGAAGGTGAAGGTCTATACCGATGTAGATTGGGCTGGAAGTGTTGATGACAGAAGGTCTACCTCAGGATATTGTGCCCTTGTGGGAGGAAACCTTGTCTCCTAGAGAAGTAAGAAACAAAGTGTTGTCTCCCAGTCAAGTGCTGAAGCAGAATACAGGTCCATGGCCAATGAAGTGGCTGAAATCCTATGGCTAAGATCTCTACTTGAGGAGTTGGGTATTGAGTATGAGAAGCCCCTAATGTTGTATTGTGATAATCAAGACGCCATTAATATAGCACATAATCCAGTACAGCATGACAGAACTAAACACATTGAAGTTGACCGCCATTTTCTGCGAGAGAGGGTCTCATCTCAAGAAGTATGCCTCCCTTACATCACATCCAGTATTCAACTAGCAGACATCCTCACTAAAGCCGTATCAAGAAAGAAGCTAGAGGCGGATCTCTTCAAGTTGGGAATGATGAACATATACTCCCAACTTGAGGGGGAGTGTAGAGAACATTGATGTGTAGAGAACATTGATGTGGGCCCCATAGTTGTGGTCCCACTCTGTCCGTAGGGTAGAATGTATTTAGTCATAGTTGTGATTATTTTGCTATTCTGTTATTTCTAGTTTCAGTTTTATATTGTTTGTTATTTGTTAGCAGTTATGATGTAAACACCAAGGGCAGATATGTCCTTTCATGTAACTAGCATAACCTATATATATTAACTTAAAGTGGCGGCGGCAGAAGATTGACATTCTGTTCTTCTCCTCAAAATCTGTGTTCTACTGCTCTTTCACCACTCTTTCTTCTACTTCTTCACTTTCTCTTCTCATCGAACCTGAAATCTCTTAGTGGTCAAGACTGAATAGCAGTCTTGAAAACCTACAAAACCCAAGTCTGGTGGAGTCCAAACAGGTCTAATAGCACTAGACATAGGAGCTGACCGAGCCACTTCTTCCCAGTTTCTAATGATGTCTCCTACTGAATAGGCTTCAAAAAGCTTCAGAGACTTGACCCAATGGGCCACCCTAACATATACAAGTTCTATGAGGGCTTCCTTGCTTTTTTCTTTTTCATGAAATAATCTTTGATTTCTTTCTTCCCAGACCATCCAGCAAACAGCAACTCTAGCACATCTCCACAAGATTTTACCTCTCTTCTTTAAACCCCTCACTGAAGTGGAACTAAACAAGCTTTGCACACTTGAAGGGGAGGGCCACCTGCAACAAAATAGAGAAAAGAACCAACACCAAATATTTGAAACAAAAGGGAAAGAAACAAGCAAGTGATAACAACTTTCACCATTCTTCTTACATAAGATGCACCAATGCGGGGATAAACACCAATTAGGCCTTTTCTTTTGAAGTAGGTCACAAGTGTTACACTTTTATAGGATTGCTTCCCAGCAAAAAGCACCTACCCTAGGAGGGATGGGGCTACCCCAAACTTCCCGGACTGGAAAAGGAGACCCAGGTACCGGACTAGACTGTGTCAGTGCTTTGAAAAAGGAGGAGCAGGAGAAGATACCCGAAGGAACAAGAGACCAAACCCTAGAGTCCACACAAGAAGGTTCAAGAACTACCTCATCCAATATTTTGAGGAAATTCAAAATGGGTTCCAACTCACAATCTCTGAGAGCCCTTCTAAGACCCAAATTCCAACCAATAGCAGAATTAGACAAGGTAGCAAAGTTGCTACTAGTTCATTTTTAAACCTAGACAGAGCAAACAAAGAGGGAAACTACTCTTTCAAGGGAAAATCCCCCACCCAAGTGTGTGTTCCCAAAAGTTTACAGACAAGCTAGAACCAAGATCATACCTGATGAAGGGAAGAAATCATTGTAGGATGGCATGAATCGACTTCCAAGGAGAGGCTCTTGAAGCCATAGATGATAGTCCCGGATCTCAACCGGTTGCCTCTTGCCCATGAATACTTAGGATTAATTTTAGCCCACAAGTTCTCCCTTTCTTTGGACAATCTCCATAACCATTTCCCTAATAGAGCTTCATTCTTCTTCTGCAAATTTCCCAACCCCAGTCCCCCTTCACTTTTAGATCTTGTAACTAGATCCCACCTAACTCTATTGTCCCTTTTCTCCTCCCCGGGTTCCCATAAAAAGTCCCTCATTAGTTTTTCCAACTCCTTACAAACTCCTTCAGGGATTCTGAACACAGATAGGAAATAGACTGGAAGGTTTGCCAATGTTGACTTAATCAGGGTTATCCTACCTCCTAGAGACAAGTAGTTCTTCCAAGAAGCTAGCCTTTTAGTGAACCTATCAATCACTGGATTCCAAAAACTCCTTTTTCTAGGATTATCCCCTAAAGGAAGCCCTAAATACTTCAGTGGCCACTAAGCTATCTCACAAGCTAACACTCGGGCCCTTTCCTCCACCTTTCCATCACTCATATTAATACCAATCACACGGCTCTCACCAAGATTTACTTTGAGGCTGGTCATTTGTTCAAACACCTTAATCATCAGCTTCAGATTGCTCACCCATCTAATCTCCTCTCCATCACAAAATAGAATTGTGTCATCTGCGAATTGTAGGTGAATGGCCAGAACCTTATCCCTCCCCACTCTCCAACCACTAATCAGATTTCTGGAGTCAGCCCTCTCAATAAGCCTCCCTAACACTTCAGCAATTAGGGTAAAGAGGAAAGGGGAGAGAGGGTCCCCTTACCTAATACCCCGTACAATTGGAAAGTGATCCACCACCTTCTCGTTTACTAACACAGAATAATGGCAAGTCCTAATGCACCTTTTTATCCACTTGCACGACCAAAACCAAAAGACTAAAACTTCCAACAACAGAGACCAATCAACCAGATCATATGCCTTCTCCAAATCCAGCTTACACACCAGCCCTTTCTCACCTCTACTTTTGTAAATCTTCCACACTCTCATTTGCAATTAAGATTTGGTCCACTATTTGTCTATTCATCACAAAAGCACCTTGATTATGGGAGATAATTGAAGGGAGCACCTCTTTGATTCTTCTGGAAACACCTTAGCAATGATCTTGTAGAGGCTGTTAACCAGACTGATGGGTCTGAACTCTTTAAGGTGACAAGCCCCTACCTTATTCGGAATTAAAGCAATAAAAGTAGAATTCAGGCTTGGGTTTATCACAGCTCTTTCAAAGAATTCCGAGAACACTGCTTGAATGTCAACCTTAATTATCTCCCAGCAATCTTGATAGAAGGCCATCGTGAAACCATCAGGGCCCAGGGCTTTAGATCTATCCATAGAGAAAATGGCTTCCCTGATTTCTTCCATGTCAAACTCTCTTTCTAGCCACAATATCAACTCATCAGGGAGCTTAGGCCAATCTAACCCTTCAATCCTTAATCTCTTCTGCAGAGGCTTTCTGAAGATGGATTTAAAGTGCTCCACAAAAGCCCCGGCAATCTCTTGCTGTTGAGTTAAAACTGTCCCATCAACTACCAACTTAGATATGGTGTTTTTCTTTCTTCTTCCATTGGCTATTGCATGGAAAAAAATTGTATTCCTATCTCCTTCCTTCACCCATTTGTGTCTAGATTTCTGTCTCCAACTTACTTCTTCTTTGAAGATTGTGTTCTCCAGGCTCTTCCTTAACTCCCACCTCAGTTCTTTATCCCGATCCCCAAAACATCCTCTTTCTTCCTTAGCATTTAACTCCTCTATCTGGCTTATCAACTGCTACTTCCTCTCTTCTAACCTACGAAAGTGGAGAGAATTGCACTCCTTAATTTTGACTTTCAGCTCTTTTAGCTTCCAATGGAATTTCATCCCTACCCAATTAACTTTATGGTTACTTTCACTCCACCAAATTTTCACTTTGTCTTTGAAGTCCAGGCAAAGTAACCACATATTTTCAAACCTGAAGGGAGAAGGCCCACTACCACCAACCATAAGTTAAGTGACAGCCAAGGCGAACCTCTTAAGGATGTGAAGCAATTTCAAAGGCTTGTAGGGAGATTGTTGTACCTCTCTATGACTCGTCCAAACATAGCATATGTTGTTGGTGTCCTCAGCCAGTTCATGCATGCACCTAGGTCCACTCATCTTGAAGCAGCGGAAAGAATACTGCGGTATCTTAAGAAGTTCCTAGGTGCTGGCTTATTATTCCAAAAACATGGGCATTTGAGAGTTGAAATTTACACAGATGAGGACTGGGCTGGATCTCAAAGTGACAGAAGGTCTACTAGTGGTTACTACACCTTTGTAGGAGGGAACCTTGTTACTTGGAAGAGTAAGAAGCAAACCGTTGTAGCTAGATCTAGTGCTGAAGCTGAGTATCGTGCAATGGCACACGGAGTAGCCGAAGGTATATGGATAAAGAATCTATTGGGAGAGTTGGGTTTTTTCTAGTAGACAAACCCATGACTCTAATCTGTGACAACAAGGCAGCTATAAGTATCGCTGACAACCTGGTACTACATGATAGAACAAAGCACATTGAAGTTGACAAGCACTTTATCAGAGAGAAAATCATCACAGGCGAAGTATGCACTCCATACATCAGCTTTGAAAACCAACTAGCAGACATCTTTACAAAAGGGCTAAACCATTCCAGACACCAAGGTCTCTGTGACAAGTTGGGCATGATTGATATCTATGCTTCAACTTGAGGGGGAGAGTTGGCAGGTGTATTATATGTACTGTACGCAGGTTTAGTGCCTGTAGGGGTATTTTTGTAATTTTGTAATCCTCTTGTGTTGTACGGCCAGTATAGTATAAATACAAATGCTTCACTCGCATGAAGCAGTTCTTTTGAGACCTTAAGTCTGCAGCCTCTTCTTTCTTCTTCTTCTTCTTCTTCTTCTTCCTTCCTTTCTTCTTCTTCTTCTACTACTCAACAACATTGAACCTAATCACATTAAAATCCCCTCCTACACACCATGGCCCCTCCCACAAACCTCTAATATCTTCCAGTTCCTCCCACAACTCCTTCCTTTGTTTGTAACCATTGGGGCCATAAACATTGGTAAGGACCCATTCAAACCCATCTGACACCTGCCTAAATTTGACAGAAATTGAGAACCTTCCCACTAATTTTTCCACTCCCTCCACTACTTCATCCTTCCACAAAGTAACTAACCCTCCAGATGAGCCCCGGGAGCAGCTCATAGCCCAGCTTAGTCCATTCACTCTCCACACACTCCTATCCCACCTTTTGTCAAATGTCATAAGTTCAGATTCCTGAATCGAACCGGTCGGGTCAGAATGTGTGGTGAGTAACTCGAGCTTGGACCTGAATCGAACCCCCCCTGATCTGACCGGGTTTCTCCTTTGACCAAATCGGCATAGGACAAACCTGTTGTAAAGTTGTTTTTATTTTCAAAAAAATTTGAAAACTTTTCCAAAAATGCCTTCTACTTTTGGCATTCAACTTTTCAGCTTCCAGATTTGAAGAAAACTTCACTCCAGCAGCTGCTACATGTCCAAACTTCCTTTGCTCAGTCAGCCAACTGTAACCCATCTACCCACGTCATCATCTCCCTCAAGCTTCGACCTCCCCATCCACTGCAACGTTTCAACTTCCGAATTCACCCAGACCTTATACCAGTGACCTTCTGCACATAGTTGTAATACGCTTGGAACTTCCTCAGGCTTCATTCCAGCAACTCTCAAATGAACTGCTCTCAGATCTGTAGTCTTGTACGACAGGAGAACACCACCCATCGCCCGCACCAGTTTATCCAGGGTTAATTTTTGCCAGAGATGAAAAGGTAGTCCCAGCAGCTTCGTTTGAAGCTACCATCTACAGCGGCAACCTCATTTGAAAGGGGACACCAATTTTCAATTCTTACGGGTCCTTCACTCGTTTCCAGCATGGTGAAGTACATCGACACCTCCCCCACATCAAGGACTGCTTTTCTATCATTGAATGGAATTAGGATGACCGTCTGGTTTAACCCAAGCTTCACCGTCACCTCCTCTAACAGCCCCTTCCAGTCCTTCACCTCCTCCTTCGCAGATAAAATGAGTTTCTTCTCCCAAGCTCCCTTCTCCCCAGCCAAAGCAATTTTTGGTTCTGGTATTGTAAATTCCACTGTTTGCTTTCCTTGGTTTTCCACTGTCTTCTAAGCCCAACCCCTCCAGTCTCTTTCTTCTTTCTGTCATCTCTTCTTTCTTACTCTGTCCGCCAACTACTCTCTCTGCCTGAACCTTCACTGCCCCTGATCCCTTACTGACTAATCTCCTGTGTAGAGCATTAGCCACCACTGACCATCCCTGCTGCCGAGCACCTTCAGGGATAACTATTGTTTGCCTTTTCCTTTTGCTGAACTTTTCTTCCAAAGTAACAAACCATCCTCTGTTGTTCCTTCTTCTCTCTACTACATATTCTCTCCTTACCTGCTTGAGTGTACCTTTCCACACTTCACTCCAGCTCACCTGGGCAGCTCCATCTACAAAACTTTGAAACCAAGGAAAAGTATCTCCCACTAACAGAACCGTTCCTCTCTTTCCTTCTCTAATCTTAATCATAAAGTCCTTTTGGTAGAATATCTCCTCCAGCAATATTTCTTTTCTTTCTATTCTCAAAGCTTCTCTCCACTTACCGGCTGGTGAGAACCCTTCGTGTCCTTCAAACTCCATAGCCTAAAACAATGTTTTAGCTCTGGAATCAATCTTCACAGTCCAAAAGTCAAGTAGAACATCTGAAAAACCTCTCCATCATAAAAAATTCATTGGCACAACATTTCAATGATTCTTTCGTTTCCATGCTTCTTGACGTCCAAAGGTTCTTGCAATTTGTCTATTATTCTATTCATTCCAAAGTATTCATAATTTCAATTTCAACATCTCATGGTCCGTGTTTTGATCAAGTACATTATCGCTTCAACTTCAACAGTTTTCATGTAGGATTTTTATACCTGCTTAAAGACAATTTTCCCTGCACCAATCCCTAATGACATGCCAATAGCAATATCAAAACAAATCTAAATAGAAAAGGGGAAGCAAACCAAAACTAAAATTATATTCATAACTACAATACGCATGAAAAAAACACAAGATACAGTCTTTCTGTGGTTGGTATGGAGAAAGCATTATGACTTCATTATACCATTGGAATGGACAAGTAGACAATAACCACTGATTCGATGAAAAAACAAATAGTTCAGAATATGAAAATTTCCTAGAACTATATATTTCTCATGTAAGAATCACCAAAATCAGCAACCATTTCCAAGTGTCAAGTTAAGCCAAGAGAATATAAACAATTACTTACTGAATATTCACAAAAATATCATCTTCTACAGGATCTCCAACACCATGGTCAAATGATGGTACATAAACTGATCCCTAAGTCAACAATTGAACATTAGGTACAATATATAACAAGGTGCACCAAACTGATCCATGGTCAACAACTGTCCCAGCATCAGATGCAATTACTAAAAAAACCATGCATAGAAAATAGGTTTTAGAAATAAGCTAAAACGTCCAAGATTATTCAATTTTCAGAAAGACCATAAAAATAAGGCATGTTAGCAGCAAAATTACCCGACTCCTCAAAGCCTTGAGGCATGCTAGTAAACGTGCTGGGTCAAAAGTCCATGGAGCTGAAATTATTTATAAAGGATCAATGCATTTTATTGTTCCTAAGGTAACTAGACTGTGGTGACTAAATAACAAAATTTTTTACCTCCCCTCCTTGCATGAGCTTCCTCTGGATCCTGACAATGAATAAAGAAAAGAAAAGATGATTAATGATCCAGTAGAGTTATATCTCTGGTACCAAGTTGTTTAATCAATAAAGTAAGTTCAGCGATTAAACGAGGAAATAAAGTAGAAGAAAGAGAAGAAAAGGGAGCAGTTTGAGAGAGAAGGAAAAACATTGGAGCATCCCCCACTATTTGAAATATATGATCACTTTAAGTTACAGAGAAATTACCAGAATACCCCTGGTCAAGTGGTCATACAATACAGCATAAATAATGTATAAACTAGACAAATAAATGAATAATAAATGTGTTGAATTCCTTCTAACACATACAAACTAAAAAAGCTACCTCCATTGCATCCAGCTGGTGACGATAAAGATGGAACCCATCCATGGGAAGAACTATAGCAACATCTTGAGGCTTAACTTGGGAATCCATTGAAGGAGCTTTTCGGGGCCATCGCATGTTTACCCGACGAACTACTTCCAATGCCAGAGTGGTCTTTCCAGCACCAGGTGAACCAGCTAAACCCACAATAAATCTGCAAGGCAGAACATGCAAACCATTTAGTGTTAACAAATCATGTGAAACACTACATGCAATTAAAGGGAAGAGGAACAAATCCCTGCAGTCCAAGCAGTGCCAAAGAGAGTAAAGGATTTGAACCATTGGTAGACAAGTAGTAGAACTAGTACTAGAACAAAAGTTGACACTCCATGAAATAGTAGACAAGTTTATATATCCTCTACCCACCAGAAGTTGGGATAAGAATTAATTTTTTATATATTGGGATAAGGCTTCATTGAGTTGAGAATTATGTGCAAGATAACTGCAGACTTTATAAGGGCTTATTAGGACCTTGTATTAGTCAACTCAGCTAAGGTCCCAGTATCCAAGTGAGTCATCAGATTGCCAGAACAAATTCTGTTTTTTCAGTATTATCAAATTCGACATACCTGACACATTTTAGTATCAAAGTCCTTGTTAGTTTTGAACACTTCGGAATTATTAATGAAAAGTTAAGAATAATAAACAAAAGGATTTACTTGTACAGGAAGGACGTGCTAAATTGAACTTTTTCATATTTACCAAAATAAAAAAATGTGCCACCATGACCTATGTTTCCCAAGTACAAAATTGAACTAACTGAAGCAAACTAGTAGCACACTGGCACAGAAAACATTCTTCATGATCTGGATGGTGTCCAAGGGCTGCTGATGAGTCTGAGGGCTGCTACAGTCGATGGCCTATAAGTCCGAACTGTAGAGGAAGAAGCACGTCAGAGGCCCCGGGTGTTACCCCAGGGGCGGAGACTCTGACGGTCAAGTTAGCAAGGGCATAACAAGGAGGGCAGACGAGGCCTGAGTAAAGTAGCTCAGATGAGGTCACCAGGAAGCTAGAGAGCTGAGAGCAATAAATTCCAAGATGCCTTACCTCATGGTGATGCCACCTATTTATACTTGAACCAGCCTGGAGTTAGTTACGAACAGATAGTCAGGATGCAACCTACCCTATGCCGCGAGTCACCATCTGAGGGTGCCACATATGCGCGTGCCATTGGGCCTGCCATGTGTGCCTACATCATTTGCCCCCCACTCTCAAGGTCATGGTGGTCTGTTGGGGTGACCCCGGCTTCAGCCAAAGAGAGTGCATCATCCACTGGGAGGCGTAAAGTGGTTTGTATCGACGAGGACCTCGACTTCGGCTTCGGCTTCGGCTTAGCCAGGGAGACCCTTGTCTTTAAGCGCGGAGGCATTGGCTTCAGCCTTGGAGACATCGGAGATAGCTTTACTCAGAAGTGGGGAGACGTCAGCTCTGCCTTTGACTCAACTAAGTATAACGCTAGCTCAGGAGCGTGGAAACGTCAATCTTGACTTCAGAGGGCTTCTCTTGTCTTGGTGGCAGCTACTTTTGCGGGTAGGCCTCAGCCGTGGATTTGGCTCTGAGGGTTTCCCTTAGTCATTTTGATGACAACTGCTTCTTGGGTTTTGCCTCTTGGGAGAGTTGTGGAGGACCGGTTGACTCGCTTTGCATCGTTTCATCTTCCCGAGCCGAGCAACACGTGTCGGGCGTCAGTTTGGACCGTTAAGGCGATCGCTCTATGGCCATTGGATTGGAGATGATCTCAGCCGTCCATTTTCCTTTAAATAGGGCACTTAGTCGAGACAGACTTCACCATTTGCCTTCAAGAGCTTGAACTTTCAAAGACCTCGGCCTTCAACTTCGCTCACCCTTAGACTTTCCAAGACTTCGTCCTTTAGGTAAAACACTTCAACCAGTAGCCATGTCTTATTCAGACTTTGGTCCCGAGTGCTATGACCTCCTTGACTCCTCGGGAGCGAACTTGTCCCGTGACACCACTCCGACTAGTAGTAACGAAAGCTACCCTAGCGAGTCTAAGGGCCCTACTCCAAGGCCTGGGATCCACGTACTGAGGGAGAGGACTGCCTCTGTAGGCACCGAGTGCAACCGACGGGCGATGATTCTCCCTGGGAGAGTGCTGGACTGACAAGGCCGAGAGATGCCGAGGGCGCTTTGGACAGTGGCCGAGTACGTGGCCCAGGGGGTAGTTGTGAAGCATCTTGCACGTTCCGAACTGGATAGCATTCTTAGAATAGAGAAATTGAAGGCTCTTGCTAAGAAATACCATATACCGAAGAACTTTAGGTTTCCATATACCTAAGAAACACCGGTGATCGGCCGTGGCTACCAGAGGAGGGCAAGATCCATGTCCATCAGCATTACCTTGAGTTCGGCCTTAGGTTTCCACTTCCTCCCCTCATCCCCGAGCTACTGAAGTGGTACAACATCACCTTAAGCTAGCTGACCCCCAACGCCATCAAAACCATAATCGCTGTATTGGTGAGTGATGGCTCGGCTCCGAGGTGTCAAGCTAACTGAGAAAATCTTCCATGGGATACTCGTGCCGAGGCCACACCCCAACGAGACAAGAATATATTATTTCCAAGCCCACCATGGTAGAGTAGTCGACAACCCATCATCTGTGCATAACTAGAAGAAGTACTTCTTCGCATCTTACCCCGAGGGTTGGTCGTTCATGTAAGACTAGGGGAGGTTGAACCTGGTAGTCAAGAGGGCATCCCCTATCTTTGGGACGAGGAGGCCGAGGTCATTACCCGTATCCGGGTGTTGGGATAGATCCGGGACAAGCCCTTGGTGGAGGAGGAAGCAGCTCTAGTGCTGGCTGGTCTCAGCCCTGCTCGCCTTGGTAGAACTCCTGTTGTCGGCTTAACACGTTGGTTTACTTTCTTACACACAAGTACTGATCATGGTTGCTCTTTTTGTAGAAATGCCTCTCAACGCTAAAGAAATGCTTCTGGAGAAGGCCAAGTCACTGATGAGGACACCAGGTGACGATCTATCATAGAGACAGGTGCCAAGGTGCTAGCTGAGAGGACACCTCGGCCACCGGTGCCTATTGGTGTTAGTGCAGACCGAGGGAAGCGGCGGGTCAAGGGAGATCGGCATAGAAAGACTGGCCAAAAGAGGCCAGCTGACCCACCTCAGCCCCCAATGGGCAAGAGGTTGGCCACCAAGGACCGCCCAGCCGAGGGCGGTAATAAAGGCGGAAGCACGCCAAGAGGGTGCTTCATCGAGGGTGTTGTTGCAGGGACTTGGCCTTCGGGGCCTCATGCGTCGTCCAAGCTGTGGGGCTATGCGCAGCTGGTTGCACGGTGCATGTTCCGACCCTAGTGGAATGTGAGGGACAAAGACTCCATGAACAAGAAAGGGGTCGGTCGTGCCCTGGTTACTAGGATGATCCCTCAGGGAGATCGTCCCGCTATGACAAACATGAGGCTACAGGATGTTCGAGACATTACTATGGATCATCTGGTCGAGGTATGTTGCTTTTTTGCCTTGTCCTTTACCAAAATTTGCTTTTTTGGTTCTATATTGCTGACGAAGGCATTTTTGTTGCAATTGTCCCACTATGCCGTCAGCCTGTGTAACAAGATGGAGGTTCTTCTAGCACAACTAAAGACTTTTGAGGAGAAAAGGGAGCAACTCGAGGTTCAGGTTTCCGAGGCAGAGAGCGGTGGGGAGGCAATTGTCTCGACCATGCACGAAGAGAGGGACCTGAGGAAGGTCCTCGATGATGAGCTCACGGCCGAGAAGGCCCTCACAACCAAGCTAAAGAACTTGCTGAAGAAGGCCGATGAAACTCTGAAGGCGTCGGAGGTGAGGAGGGTTCAGCTCGAAGAGGAGCTTGAGGCTGCAAATAAACAGGCAACAGAGGCCGTGGAGATCTGGAAGATGACGGCCGAGTACTCCCATGCGCTAACTTCGGGGCAGCGTTATACCTTGAGGGCATTGAGGACACAAAGACCCAAGTGCTGCAATTGATGCTTGATTTCCCTATCGGCAAGTTGGGGCTCTTCCCCGAGGCCCCTACGCCGGCCGAGGTTCCCGCGCCTGCCAACAATGTCAAGGAAGCCGCCTAAGTTGCACTTTCTTCTCCTTGCTTTTTTCTTTTTGTTTATACTTTTTGTAAGAGGCTAGGCCTCCCCCATTCGAGGCCAATTTTTTGTAAAGCTAAAAGATGATAATTTGAATGAAATACACTTTTTGCATCACTTATGTCGTTTTTGTACTTGCATTTTTTTTTCTCGTAGGGGCCGATGCCCCCTTCCAAGAGGCTACAAGTAGAAAAGAAGTCAATAGAAGTGGCTTATCACTTAGACATTTGCTTAGGAAACTAAGTTAAGGGAGTTTAGCCGAGGTCGAGCTATGCCGCCAAGGGCTTCAGGCCCCCTTCCTTAGCAGGAAGGAAAGGGAGGCAAATGCCTAAGCTCTCCTGGCTTTTTTCTCCACTCCATCAAAAATTGCTAGGACGAGGCTGAACTATGTTGCCAAGGGCTCGAGGCCCCTTTCCTTAGCAGGAAGGAAAGGGAGGCGAAAGCCTTAACCTTTTTAGTTTGTCCTCTATCCCTATTGAGGTAGCTAAGCCAAAGCCGCGTTGTGTCGCCGAGGTGTCAAGGCGAGGAGCATGCCTTAGCTGGCCTGGCTTGGCTTTCCTTAGAGATTCTGGGGTGTGAGCCTTCTAGCGGACGAGGCTATGGAGACATGCCTGGCCAAGGTCACAGTGCACTTCTTGTTTTGGCGAAGTACTTAGTTTATTTTTACTGTGTTTGTTCATGGTGGGCTGAAGTCTTTGGTCGATGCCATAGCTGAGGTCTCTGCCCTTCCTAGCCTTAACGAGAAAGTCAAGTAGGTGTATGGCTCACTGGGAGTCGTGTGCCATGGGTGTCGTCCAGTCCGAGCGTATAACCTTTGGAGGAGTTTGTGTGCTTCGGTTGTCGCACAACTAAGGGGTCCTGGTAGTTATGCAAACGTATACACTAAAATTGAAGCCGAGGGGGAGGAACTTTGCACTTTTTTCATTGATCAACCTTCAAAGATTACATTCATTGATAATACATCTGAAGACTTTCTGAATTCCAAGTCCGAGGAACCGGTCTTCCATTCAAATATTTGAGCCAAAAGGTGTTGGGGCCAACGGCCTGCTTTATTCTGTAGGGACCTTCACCCGAGAGTTGTAGTAGTGGGCTACCCTCTGCTGATAGGCCGCAACCCTAAGTTGAGCCTGCTCTCGAACTCCTTCCATCCAACTTGCTTCTAAGTTCATCATTCTCGGCTTCATTGTATGCTTCGGTTCGAAGCGTCGGCTGGTCGCTGCTGGAATGATAGCCTTGGTGCAATAAGTTAAATTGAATGGGGTCTCTCCCATAGCAGTTCAAGGTGGCATCTGGTAGGCCCATAGGATGTTGTATAGCTCGTCGGCCCAAAGGCCTTTGGCTCTATCAAGTCTAGTCTTTTTAGCCCGTCCAAAATTGTCCTGTCGGTGACCTCGGCTAGGCTATTGATCTGGGGATAGCCTACCAAGGTGTACTACTTCTTGATGTCGAGGTTGGCACACCACTCTCTAAACCTAGCGTCGTCAAATTGCTTCCTGTTGTCAATGACAGGCATGTGGGGAATGCCGAAGCGGCAAATGATGCTCTTCTAGAAGAAGTTCTTAATCATCTTGGTCGTGATAGTGGCCAGGAGCTCGGCTTCGACCCACTTGGTGAAGTAATCATTTGCAACGACAAGGTATTTTCTATTTCCTATGGCTTGAGGGAAGGGGCCGAGGAGATCGATTCCCTGTTTGGCGAAGGACCATGGACTGCTCAGGGCCAAGAGGGTTGTAGCTGGCCGATGGGAAATGTGGAGTGTCTCTGGCATCGGTCGCACTTTTGTACTAACTCGGTTGCATTCTTCTGAACTGTCAACCAAAAGTAACCTTGCCTTAATGCTTTTTGGGCCAAGGCTCCACCTCCGAGAAGGTTGTTGCAGATGCCTTCATGGATCTCTCAAAGCACATACTTGCCCTCCTCCTAACGGAGGCATCGAAGGTAGGGCAAGGTGAAAGATCTTCTGTACAACTTTCCTTCAAGCAAGGTGGAACGGGCTGCCTAATGTCGGACTCATCTAGCTTCATTCCTATTGGTGGGCAGTTGCTCATGTAGCAGATAAGCAATGATGGGGTCCATCCAACATGGCTCGGCTTACACAGGAAGCACCTGGACTTCTTCAATGCTAGGTTGCACTAGCTTCTCAACACGGACAATGCGGCCGAGGGTTGGACCCGAAGTGCTTGCCAACTTGGATAGGGCGTCGGCCCTCATATTCTCGGTCTGTGGGACTTGTAGCATGGCGAAGCGCTGAAAGTGGCGAGCAAGTTCTTGGACTTTGGCCAAGTACTTGGCCATGTTGGGTTCTCTGGCCTCGTACTCGCCATTCACTTGGTTCATAACCAACTGGGAACTGCTGAAAACTTCAATGTGTTGGGCACCGAGGTCTTTGGCAAGCTACAAACCGGCGAGCAGGGCTTCATACTCAGCTTCATTGTTGGATACCAAGAAGACAAATCTCAGCACATACTCTACTTCATTGTCGTTCGGGGTGAGTATGAGGCTTGCTCCACTTCCTTTTGCGTTGGAAGATCCATCCACGAATAGTCTCTAGGACTGTCGAGGTCCTTCTTCAAGGGCTTGGCCTACAGGTTATTTGGTTAGCCGACCCGAGGTCTCAGGTTTGGCGAGGACAGGCTAGAGGGGTTGGCTAGTCAAGACAGTGATACTGTGGGCTTGGAAATACAGCCTGAGTTTCCTAGCCAAGACCACCAAGGTGAAGGCTAGCTTCTCCACCTCAAGGTAATGGGTATCGGCATCACAAAGGACCTTGTTGACATAGTGGATAGGCCTCTGCACTCCACCTTCTCTCACCAAAACAGAACTGACAGCCTCGTCCCCAGCCGAAAGGTACAAGTACAGCATGTCTCCCAAAAGCGGTCGAGTGAGCAGAGGGGGCAAGGCAAGGTAAGACTTCAGCTCGTCAAAGGCATGTTGGCACTCTTCTGTCCACTGGAAGTCCTTTAGATTTTTTATAGCTCGAAAGAAAGGTAGGCAGCGATCGATTGACTTCAACATGGAATAGCTAAGGGCAACCACTCGGCCGGTGAGTCTCTTGATTTCTTTGATCAACCGAGGTGGTTCCATGTCAAGGATAGCCTAAATATTTTCTGGATTAGCCTCAATACCCCGTTGCGTGACAATAAAGCCTAGAAAATTGCTTGAGGTGACGCCAAAGGCACACTTGTTGGGATTGAGCTTCATATTGTACTTCCGCAAAGTGGCAAAGGTCTCGGCTAGGTCCGAGGTGTGTTGATCAGCTTTCAGGCTCTTCATAATCATGTCATCCATGTAAGCTTTGACGTTTCTCCCCATCTGGTGTTTGAAAACCTTGTTCACAAGCTGCTAGTAAGTGGCTCCGGCATTCTTGAGGCCGAAGGGCATGACTTTGTAGCAGTAGATGCCCTGCTCTGTGATGAATGAGGTCTTCTCCTTGTCCTCGGGGTGCATCTTTATCTCATTGTATACGTAGAAGGCATCCATGAAGTTGAGTAGCTCGTACCCTGTGGTGGAGTCAACAAGGTGGCCGATCCTCGGCAAAGGAAAGTTGTCCTTGGGGCAGGCTTGGTTGAGGTCTGTGAAGTCAATACAGATCTGCCATTTCCCATTAGCCTTCTTCACCATAACCACATTAGACAACCAGGTAGGGTAGTGTCCTCTCAAATGAAGTCGGCCTTGTCAACTTCCTCTTCGATGGCTTTCCAACGTTCCAGTGCAAAGTTCCTCTTTTTCTCCCAAACTGGCCTAGAGCTCTTGTCCACGCTCAACCTGTGAGTAATGACCAAAGGGTCAATTCTGGGCATGTCAGCGGCAGACCAAGCAAAGATGTCAACATTAGTTTTGAGGAAACTTACCAGCTCAGAAAGGCTATTTGGGGGAAGGTTGGACCCGATGTGTACCGTCTTCTCGGGCCCATCCTCGTTTAGGGGTACCGACACGAGGTCCTCAGTCGGTTGGCCTTAGCTCGCTGGTTCGTCCCTGAGGTTGAGGCCCTCCAACGGTAAAGCTTCCTTATTCTTTCCCTTTAGTGTGGCCACATAGCACTGTCGGGCTGCTTGCTGGTTCCCATGAACGACTCTGACGTTGTGCTCGGTGGGAAACTTCATGGCGAGGTGGTAGGAGATGGCTACCTTAAACACGTGAAGAGACAACCTCTCGATTATGGCATTGTAGGGGGACCCAATCCTCACAACCAACGACCAAGAGCTCAATCATCCTTGTCACATGCCGAGGCTCTATCCCTACGGTGAGCGGTATGGTGATCTTTCCTTCCGGTCTGGCAACATTCCCAAAGAAGCCGACAAGTGGCACATCGACCGGATGGAGGCGCATTGGCCCTAGCTTCATCTTCTCGAAAGATTAGTAGAAGCGGATGTCTATTGATAGCCACTATCGACCAATATCCTCTTCACCATATAGTTGGCGATGGTCATCGACACCACCAATGCATCATCATGGGGGACTGACACCCCCTTCAAGTCCTCATCCGTGAAGGTGAGGGCTTCATTCTGCTTTGGCTTCTTGGGAATCGGCCCCTAGATGTTAAGTTGCCTAGCGTAGGCCTTGTGGGCCAAGGCCGAGGCCGAGCCCCCGGTGATGACGTCGATGACTCCAGCAAGTTGTTGCGGCTGCTACTGCTGTTGCGAGGATGAGGCGTTGGTGTCGTCCCTCACGTACTCCTTCAAGTGACCATGGCCGATGAGGGACTCGATCTCATTCTTGAGATCATAATAGTCCTCAGTATCACGGTCGGTGTCGCAGTGGTACTGGCAATATTTTTTAGGGTTACCCCTCTTGGGGTTCCTCTTCATCTTCTCCAACCACTTCATGTACTCCTTTTTCCCTACTTGCATGAGGATTTGCGTTCGGGTGGAGTTGAGTGGTGTGCACTTGTTGTAGGTTAAGGCCAGCGGCTTCTTGTTGCCATCTTTGTTATTGTTGTTGTTGTTGTTGTTGTTGTCGCGGCCATCTCCATTCTTCCTCTTCTTCTTTGACCCTCCGCGATGTACTTCTAAGCCTTCTTTAGGAATTTTGCCTTTGTCTTGGGCGGTGTCTTGGCAACGGAGCCCTTAAGGGCCGACCCTGACAGGAGGTCGTTGATTGTTGCATGCATGGAGACCATGGTATTGAGGTCTTAGACCTCGAGCTCTTCTTTCTTAAAGCGGTCGATGTATGACCGCAAACTCTCGCCTCTCTTCTTTTGAACGGACATTAGTGAAACAACACTCTCCTAGCACCGTCGGTTTCTAATGAAATGGGCAAGGAAAAGACTTGCGAATTGCTTCCACGAGCTGATAGAGCATGGTGGGAGTCCGGAGAACCATTGGCAGGCTGCCCCGTTGAAAGTCGTCTGGAAATCCTGGCACGTCAAGGCGTCAGAATACCCATAAAGGAGCATGAGCACTCGAAAGCTTTCCAGGTGGTCGTCCAGATCAGAGGTTACGTCCTACAGTTCTAAGGTGGATGCTTTGAAGTGGGTCTCCAAGGCGATGGCGTCGGTGAAGATGTCGATCTTGTTGGTTGTGGGATTCTAGCTTGCAGAGGCATCACCTCGGCCCTCCTTAACCTGCCAAAGTTCGTCTTGCATGGCGCCGATCTACGCCTTGGGGTCAACAATTCTTCAATCAATGGGAGCCTAGGCCTTGTCCTGGTTTTCTCGAACACAAAACAGGTCAGCCCGGTTCCCTCAGTATTCTGATGCGGGCATATCTTGAATCCTTTTGGTCCATTGGTCGTTGAGGATATCCTGAAGGTGGATACTTGAGAGGGAGAGGCACGGCGTCGGCCCCCAACCCTCGAAGTAGAACTGTAGCGGCCCGAGCACCCACCGTCATCCCGGGGGCTCTCTGAAAGAATGGTAGGATCCATCTAATGGACGCCATGAAGGGTGCGGAATGGGTGGGCGAATTTCAAAAATTTTCCTACCTTCTTCCAACTGGGAATCATATTCCCTAAATTTAGAATACAATATTCAATGATTCTACTTGAACCATAATCAAAGCAGATCTGAACCAAAAGGAAACAGAAAGGATTATACCTGATCCGGAGAAACAATATCTCCCAAAGTTGGTGTTCACGCCCAAAGAAGAAACCAAGATCCGCTCCTGCTGAAGATGACACAGCTGTGGATGGAACGGAACCAACAGGGTGCGTCCTACACACTGGATTCTTCGCAAGAATCCTCTGGAAACCTTGAACACCGAATCTTTTGGTCTTTCTAGCAAGACTGTTGTCAAGAACTGATTTCTTGACTTCCTATTGCTGCAAAGATCCAATCTTGCAACAGGGTATGGCGGCTGCTGGAGGAGAAATCCAGGGACGAAGAGGGCTGAACTGTGTCTCTTCTCTCTGGAGTCTGTGAGATATCAAATCTCTATTCGCAGGAAGTATCTCTTGCATACAAACCCTAGTTCGAAATCTGATATTTCTGTTAGGGTTTCTCCTCTTTCTTCTTGATTAAGAAACCTCCTAATTTTTGGGAGTTATCCCAATCCAAATCAGTATTTGGATAGGGGATAATCTTAATCCTATCTACAGATTAAGTTAGCTGACTCCTGATCTTATCAGGAGGTTACCAGATTCAAATCTAATTTGAATTTGGTCTCCTAGAGTGGATAAGGTTAAAGACCCAATCCATTTACTAACATTAATCTCAGATTCGCCCCATGAATAGGTGATCATATCACCCCAGTTCGAAATGGGCTTTTGGCCCATCAAGTGTTCAGTGTTCAATTAATTTCCAATCTGCTGCCTAGTTGGGCTTCTTTGTATGGCGTGGGACCCAAGCATTGATCTACACACCAACCACATGGGTTCGGCCCAGCCTCTATTACAAGGCCCAGCCGAATTCACTAAAAAACTCAGTGACCCCCTTGAGCCCATCACATGGACCCTATGGGCCCAACACTTACATTAAGTGGTCCCTGGGCCAAACCATCTTATAAAAACCCAAGGACTATGGGCAGGTGCAAGATTAGCCCATCAGGTATTATCCTAAATGGTCTTACACTTAACCTCTCAGCCCTTAATGATCAAGCACTGCCCGACAAGAGAAGACCTCTCCCTCGGCTGCAAGGAACAATGTCGCACTCTCTACTCACATGGATCCCGAGAATTAAAACTTTTTGCAAATCTTTTGAAACCGTACATATATATATTAATTTTGCAAAACAAAATTCCAACGATTGAAATCAATTGCCGGCAGTTTGGTTTCCATCAGAGAGAGTGCATTCCCGATCATTATCATTGTACGACAAAGGGGCTGGTCCTATCACTATGATCACTCACTCAGATGAATTCTCAGACTGCCCCAACATGTCCAGGTTTTGACCCCACTAAGGATCTCACTGATTGACACATCAAAGACAGCCCGATCCGACACCTAGTGATGTGTCATAATCGAGTCTAGGGGTTAGGTGTAACTTTCCGGTTTTGCCCATCTGTCACCAAGGTCTAGGGCAATACTGGAAATCTGGTCCGGTTCAAGGGTTCAAGCAATCCCATACTGCATGTGCCTTGGGTCTTACCTTGATGACCGAAACGAGTCATCCCAACACTTGGTGGCATATCAGTATCAGCCTTGGTAGGATAAATCTCCCCAGACTTATCTAATGGCTGTGAACATTTAAAACTAACACAAGTTTCTATAAGTGTCAAGTTTTAGGGTCTCACACAGAATTATACCAAACAACATGAATCAAACATGTACTTTATTTATTTACACTAAATGTCAAAAGTACATCAAAATGGATTGAAGCCAAGGGCATACAAAATTGTCTAACACTCTCCACGCGATAGTTTCTTTCATGGTTCTGGTGGTCATCGCAGGACACAGCAGGGTTTCTTCCATGTTGGCTGGGAAGGCGGGAGGTCCTTGACGGCTGACTACCATGTCGGCTGCTATCGTTGGACCCTGAGGGGTCGACCCTATTGGGTCCGACTGGGTGATAAACCAGCGGAGCTTGGGAAGAGCGTCCACTGTGGCACCCAGGCCCCCAACAGGGCGGCTACCCTGTGGGCGGCCTCCTACTGGTCACCCCACCCCGTCTAGTCTTTGAGTTATGTCGTTGAGCCGGTCAAGGACCATTCGAAATTGGTCCATTGTGATAAGGTTCTAAGCATTTTGCATGTTGTCTTGGTTACCAATCATTGTGTTGGAAGCTTAGTAGTTGAGTTTGGTTTAGTGTTTAGTTTGGGGAAGTCTTAGCAGTTGCTTCCCACAGACAGCGCCAATTGTTGTTGCCTGGAATGGGTCGAGGGCAAGAATGTAAATTCACTTCCGAGACGAGGGTTGGCTGATGAGTCTGAGAGCTGCTAGAACTGATGGCCTATAAGTCCGACCTATAGAGGAAGAAGCATGTCAAAGGCCCCGGGTGTTATCCCAGGGGCAGAGACTCCAACGGTCAAGTTAGCAAGGGCGTAACAAGGAGGGTAGACAAGGCCTAAGTAAGGTTGCTCGGACAAAGTCACCAGGAAGCTAGAGAGCTTAGAGCAATAAATGCCAAGATGCCTTACCCCATGGTGATGCCACCTATTTATACTTGAACCTGCCTGGAGTTAGTTACGAGCAAACGGCCAATATGCAACCTACCTTGTGCTGCATGTCACCATCTGAGGGTGCCGCGTGTGTGCACGCCATTGGGTCTGCCATGTGCGCCTACACCAGTGTCCATGATCCCTCTCTTATATATTCCACGACCATGTCATGTTGTGAAGTGTCACTGGTGCTTTGGGATAAAATGAAATGCTATGATATCCAGACACTTGTACATGGATAATGTATTGTGTTGAATACTTCAATTTTTAGTGCAAATTTCATATCCAATGCAATATCCAGCCATGCCCTTGCTATATCCAGGTAACATAGATGAAATGTGCATGCATCATACCCAAGCTCTCACTTTCTAGTTTTATTTTCAAATAACACAATCCAAACTTGCTACAACATCCACTTCGTGCTCAGCTACCTGAGCATCTAGCACAAGCTTATAGCCTTAAACTAAACTTCATGTAACTAGCTCAAACATCATCAAAACCCACAAAATGAATTTCTATATCATAAAGAACTTGATGATCCATAGCCCTAAAGGCTTTATGATTCTTTTAATGCTCCTGAAAGTGTACTCTTTAATTTAGCATCTCAACTCAACAAACCCTTATCCCATCATATGAGGTCAGCTGCATTAATCCCACTCCACCATTCTGATGTACCCAGTGATATATCCATTTTTAAGTTATAGGCCCTCAACTCATTTATTACTATTCAACCAATACCCACTTTGCATGCCCCTATCTCTTCTAAATTCTTCAATTTGCAGCAGACCACTCCTTATAGGTGTTGTAGATGGTCTTCACAAATGACTAAACCATCTGCTTTTCCTCAATTCTCTCTTGTGCGGAATGTAAGTTTGGACCTTTTTGGAGTCTATATCTTTTTCAAAAAAAAAAAAAAAAACTTTTTGGAATCTACATGGGGAAAGTGGACATACGGTGTTATGGACATATGAGCCCAAATATAATTTAATGTATTTGGGTAAATGCCTCCTGATAGCAAAAGAAGCCCAAGACTTGTAAGTTACAATGAATGGTCATAAATTTTGTAGAAAAGCAATTCTCAGATGTGCAGATAAAACAAAATTTTTGATACAAGAAGAACAAAGATGCTAGAACTTACTTTGAATTTGGATTTGAAGCCACTGCCGCTGTAGGAAGAAGTTGTTCAGCTAAAGAATCATATACCTCATCAATAGAACTGTAGAGAACCAGAGATCACAATTATGCACAGATACAAGAACATAAACAACCTAAATAGAAACATAAATAAGATGATAGGATCGAGAAGCTTCTAGAGCAGAATAAAGGATCTAATGGGAACTCTATGTTCATATACATTATACAGTTCCGTTATCAGTTAAAAGCTATGCATTCTGGCATTCAAATTGTTATTGAAATTCTTTGCGGGCAAACTTCAGATTATAAATCTAGGGGATTGATTTGGGTAGACCCACTTTATGATAAAACGGACATATCCCTAGCTAATGAGAAAATGTACCCCTGTTTCTAAACAAGTTACTATGCAGGAGACATGACCCATTTATCAGAAAGGAAATGTTCCCAAAACACGCATTGCTCCATTTTTCAATATCTTCCTTTTCCTACCGATACATCTAGTTATGTCATTCAGAAAGTCTCTCTAAATAACACAAGAATCTTCCGCATGGCAACAAGGTTTGGGGCCAAAAATGGTCCCCTGTAGTCACTCCACTCACTAATCATGAAATGAATTTGAAAAAAGCCCTTGCAGTGTTTCCAAAATAAGCCACTTCACCGCAGACAGTGTTTAAATGAAAGGGGAAAAACATTGAATGTTAAAAATAGCAAGAGGAAAATGCAAACACAAAGATGGTGAATGAAAAAAGCACAATGATATAAGGCTTTGGCTGAGTTGGAGGAGGATTCCTCCACATTCATAACATTCCTTGGACCTTAACTATTTTACATTTTCATCCTCTTTGTGTTTCTGCTTGTGTTCAAGTTCCATTTTTTTTCTATTGTCAGCATCAGGAGCCTTTTTTTCCCTTTTCTTCTTTCCTTTGTTTTCAAGTTGAATCAACTTAACAAAAAGAAAAAATAAGGCAGAAGAAACATATACAAGTGAGGGTTTCCATTTATGGTACACAAGCATGTCTTCTCACAGAAAAAGGAGGAAAGAAAAGGACAGCAAAATAAAAAGAACAAAGTGACAATTTGGGAAGTGTCAGCAGTCTTCATATGCATTAGTGGTCCTTGAATAACGAATGGAGGAGGAGTTTTGAAAATTGAACCACTACAAAAATAAAATAAAATAGAGCCATGTCTTCTTTGGGTTTTTAGGTATGCCTAGGGTCAAGTCTACACTTGGGTCCTCTAGCAATGCTTGAATTGGTATAGATGTGTAAAGGACATTGTTAGAGTGAGCCGAATAGGGGTAGTTTAGTAATCTCATGTCAGTTAAGTACTTTGCTTATGTGGCTGTTTTATTAGAGTACTCTACCCCACACTTAAGTGAGGGCAGTTTAGTTTTCGTAAGTGTAATTAGAACCTAATAAAAATTAGGGGGTCGACTGAATGGGAGACTAATCAGTTTCGACTAAACCCTCCTGTTCTCTCTTTCTCTTGTCTTCTTCCTCATCTTCTTCTTCCTTCTTCACTGGTTCGGGTTACTGCAGCTGCTCCAAAACATGGTATCAGAGCGAGGTTTCTGACCTGCTTCTGCTTGTAAAGCATCTCAGCTGTGTTCATGACACCTTCCCCTTCGTTTCTGGTAGCTAATGGAGAGAGCTGGTTCGCCCTAGGTTTGAGACATCACAGCTCGTTGCTCTCTGCTGCGCACAGTTTTCTTCATCAAAGAAGGTGATTTCAGCAGTGAATGGTTGGCTGATACTCTAAGGAAGGTTGGTTATTTAGTCATTTGTGTTGCTGGTATTTCTGGGTAGGAACCCTTCAAGAATCAGTTAGTACAGATTAGAACCTAGAGAACTAGGTTCATTGTTGCCCTAGGAAGGGCTGTGTGTGCAGTAGCCGAATGGTGTAGTGCTGCTGTGAGTTGTTGAGTGGTGTTAGGGCTGCTGTAGGTGGCCGAGTGGTGTAAGGTGGAATGCAGTGACCTTGCCAAGCTCCTTGTGGTTGTGTAATGCCCTCTTAGGTGTGTTAAGTCTGAACTGGGTGTAGCAGTTTGACTGTGTTGTGGTGCTTGTGATGCACAATTTTTTTTATTGAGTGGTTGTAAGAGGGCCTACTGTTGTGTTGTGGTGCTTGTGATGCTTATGTGGGTCGTAGGTGTGTGAAGTCAGCAATAGTGTGAAGAAGAACAAGTGTGTGCTCCCACTGTTGTGTTTAGGAGATGCAATAGGTGCTGAAGTATCAAACTGTGAATAACATCAATCAGCTTGTAGCTGAGAAGTAAGGTTAGAGGCAACTGTGAAGGAGTACAATGGCAGCAATAGGAGATGGCTACAATGATCAGAAACCTAATGTGGTAATTTCCTCCGACTACCTAGGGGTACAAATGACCTCAATTAAGCTGAATGGGGAGAACTATGTTCCATGGGCTAAATCAGTGGAAGTGTTTCTCAAGGCAAAGAAGAAAGTAAAGCATGTAAGAGATGAGAAGCCACCGGAGGACTCTCCAGGGTTTGATGATTGGGAACAAGAAGATGCTCAAATCATGACTTGGCTGTGGAATAGTATGGAACCCAAAATCAGTGGAAGTGTTTCTCAAGGCAAAGAAGAAAGTAAAGCATGTAAGAGATGATAAGCCACCGGAGGACTCTCCAGGGTTTGATGATTGGGAACAAGAAGATGCTCAAATCATGACTTGGCTGTGGAATAGTATGGAACCCAAAATTAGTGCTGTTTTGGAGCAGCTACAATAATCCGAACCAGTGAAGAAGGAAGAAGAAGATGAGGAAGAAGACAAGAGAAAGAGAGAACAGGAGGGTTTAGTCGAAACTTATTTGTCTTCCATTCAGTCGACCCCCTTATGTTTATTAGGTTCTAATTACACTTACAAAGACTAAACTGCCCTCACTTAAGTGTGGGGCAGAGTACTCTAATAAAACAACCACATAAGCAAAGTACTTAACTGACATGAGATTACTTAACTACCCCTATTTGGCTCACTCTAACACTCCCCCTCAAACTGGAGAATATATGTCATATAATCCCAGCTTGTTACATAGATGGTTTACTTTCCCTGAGTTTAGAGCTTTTGTAAACAAATCTTCCCATTGATCATTCGAGCCCACATGTTCTGTGTTTATCTCTCCAGCAAGGACCTTCTCCCTCACAAAGTGGCAATCAACCTCTATGTGCTTTGTTCTCTCGTGAAATACAGGATTGGATGACATATGGAGTGCCGCTTGGTTGTCACAATACAATCTCATAGGTTTATCCATGTGAAACCCAATTTCTTGTAGAAGATTCCTTAACCACACTAATTCACAGGTAGTATGTGCCATGGCCCTATACTCAGTTTCAGCACTACTTTTGGCCACAACCGTCTGCTTTTTACTCTTCCACGTCACAAGATTTCCTCCAAGAAATGTGCAATAGCCCGTAGTAGATCTTCTATCATTCACTGAGCCTGCCCAGTTTGCATCTGTATACCCCACTACTTCAAGTTTTCCTCCTGGTTTATACAATAGTCCACGGCCTGGAGCTCCTTTCAGATACCTCACAATTCTAAGAATTGCATCCCAATGAGGTATACGAGGGTTTTGCATGAATTGGCTCACCACACTGACTACAAAGGATATGTCGGGTCTCGTGATAGTCAGATAGTTCAACTTCCCCACTATTCGTCTATACCTTCCAGGATCTTCAAATACTTCTCCTGTATCACTGCTCAACTTAACATTTGATTCCATAGGGGTCTCAGCCGGTTTTGCACCTAACAGTCCTGTTTCTTCCAATAGATCAAGAACATATTTTCTTTGGCACAGATTTAACCTTGTTTTGACCTGGCAACCTCTATTCCCAAGAAATATTTCAACGTTCCAAGATCTTTTGTTTGGAAATGATTTTGCAGAAATACCTTTAATTTTCCAATCCCCAATTTATCACTGCCAGTAATGACAATATCATCCACATAGACCACTAATAGAATCTTCCCAACTTCTGAGTCATAGCTGAACACTGAGTGATCTGCTTGGCATTGCACTTCACTGAACTTCCCAAACCAAGCACGCGGCGATTGTTTCAACCCATAAATTGCCTTCTTCAATCTTCATACCTTACCATCCTCCCCTTGAGCAACAAACCCAGGTGGTTGCTGTTAACAGGTGTATTATATGTACTGTACACAATCTTAGTACCCGCAGGGGTATTTTCGTAATTATGTAGTCAGATTGGTATGTACGGCCAGAACAGTATAAATAGAAAGCTTCACTCGGTTGAAGCTATGTTTTTTGATTGAGGCCTTCACTCAGCTGCCTCTTATTCTTCTTCCTCTTCTCCTTCTTCTTCTTCTTTCTTTTCTTCTTCTTCTTCTTGGTCTCCTGCTCAACATGGTATTAGAGCAGGTTTGTCCAGGCCTGTTGCGAAGGAGCTATAGTTGCTGAGGTCTCTCTCCACTGCTGCTGAGGAGCTATGGTTTTGATGCTTGAAGACAAGGAAGAGGAAGCTTCTCTAGTGCTGCGGTTAGTCTCCACTGCCGAGTAGGGCTCTGCTACAAGTAAGCTGACTGTTCGACTTCCTAGCACAGAAAAAGGGTTTGGCTACATGTACGTTTGCTAGTAACTGAGGTTGCTTCGACTAAGAGGACTGTAAAAACTATATCAGATGTTTGAAGGAAGGTTGTGCTGCCTATTGCTGAAGGGAAGTTCAAGTCATGACTGTGTTGCCTATTGCTGGTACAGAGAAAAAAGGGTTCGGCTACAGTATCAGGTGTTGGTACTGAACTATTTTTTTTCTGTTTATGGCTTCTTGCATGACTATTAATGTCCCAAAATCTGAGTAGGGACTGTTCACCTTCCTCACAATTGTTTGTTGCTCTAGTCTGCTCCCTAAGGGACTGTTGATGAACCCTAGAACTTGAAGTGACTGTTCGGCTGCCCTGGAAAGAGGATATCAGCCGATTAGGTGTGGTGAATCACCACTTGTATTGTTGTCTCTACTGTGTGTGTTTTTTTTTTTTTGCTGAAGAAGTTGTATCAAAGTTGTGAACTATAGGTCATTCAGACCTGGCTGCACTGCATGTGCAGTTCGTATATTGTTCTATGGACTCCTACACAGTGTAGGTCATAAACCCTAGTACTGCAGCTGCAGTGTTTGTGCTTGGTTCTCTGTGAGGCCGAAAATCAGCAAGTGTCTAGTTGTAGACTGTTGCAGCTTTGTAAGACTGTGCAAAGTACATGTTTGATTCATGTTTTCTATGCCCTTAGCTTCAATCCAATTTGATGTACTTTTGACATTTAGTGTAAATAAATAAAGTACATGTTTGACTCATGTTGTTTGGTATATTTCTGTGTAAGACCCTAAAACTGGACACTTATAGAGACTCGTGTTAGTCTTAAATATTCACAGGCATTGGATAAATCTGGGGAGATTTATCCTGCCAAGGCTGATACTGATGTGCCACCAAGTGTTGGGATGGCTTGTCTCGGCCACCAGGGTAAGACCCAAGGCACATGCAGTATGGGATTACTTGAATCCTTGAACCGGACCAGATTTCCAGTATTGTCCTAGACCTTGGAGACAGATGGGCAAAACTGGAAAGTTACACCTGACCCCTAGACTCGATTATGACACTTCACTAGGTGTCAGATCGGGCTGTCTTTGATGTGTCAACCAGTGAGATCCTTAGCGGGGGTCAAAACCTGGACATGTTGGGACAGTCTGAGAATTCATCTGAGTGAGTGATCATAGTGACAGGATCAGCCCCTTTGTCGGACAATGGTAATGATCAGGAATGCACTCTCTCTGATGGAAACCAAACTGCCGGCAGTTGATTTCAATCGTTGGAATTTTGTTTTGCAAAATTAATATATATAAATATATATGTACGGTTTCAAAAAGGTTTGCAAATGGTTTTAATTCCCGGGATCCATGTGAATAGAGAGTGCGGCACTGTTCCTTGCACCCAAGGGAGAGGTCTTCTCTTGTCGGGCAGTGCTTGATCATTAAGGGCTGAGAGGTTAAGTGTAAGATCATTTAGGATAATACCTGATGGGCTAATCTTGCAGCTGCCCACAGTCCTTGGGTTTTTATAAGATGGCTTGGCCCAGGGACCACTTAATGTAAGTGTTGGGCCCATAGGGTCCATTTGATGGGCTCAATGGGTCACTGAGTTTTTCAGTGAATTCAGTTGGGCCTTATAATAAAGGCTGGGCCGAACCCATGTGGCTGGTGTGTAGATCAATGCTTGGGTCCCATGCCATACAAAGAAGTCCAACTGGGCAACAGATTGGAAACTAGTTAAACACTGAACACTTAATGGGCCAAAAGCCCATTACGAGCTGGGCTGATATGATCACCCATCTAAGGGGCGAATCTGAGATTGATGTTAGTAAAAGGATTGGGCTTTTGACCTTATCCACTCTGGGAGACCAAATTCAAATCAGATTTGAATCCGGTAACCTCCTGATAAGATCAGGAGTAAACTAACTTAATCTATAGATAGGTTTAAGATTATCCCCTATCCAAATATTGATTTGGATTGGGATAACTCCTAATTAGGAGGATTTCTTAATCAAGAAGAGAGGAGAAAACCAATTCGAAAATACCAGATTTCGAACCAAGTTTTTCCAGTGGAGAAGAAAGTCTTCTGCGTACAGAGATTAGATCTCAAAACTCCAGAGAGAAGAAAAGCTACTGAGCTATCTTCGTCCCAGGAGTTCTCCTCCAGCCGCCGCCAACCCCTCTTGCAAGATTCGATCTTTGCAGTAGAAAGAAGTCAAGAAATCAGTTCTTGACATCAATCTTGTAGAAAAGCCTGAAAAGGATTCGGTGTTCAGAGTTTCCAGTGGGTTCTTGCGAAGGATCCAGTGTGTAGGACGCACCCTGCTGGTTCCGTTCCATCCACAGCTGTGTCATCTTTATCAAGAGCGGATCTTGGTGTCTTCTTTGGGCGTGAACACCAACTTTGGGAGATACCGTTTCTCCGGATCAGGTATAATCCTCCTTTTTTGCTTTTGGTTCAGATCTGGTTCGATTATGGTTCAAGTAGAATCCTTGAATACTGTATTCTAAAATTAGGGAATATGATTCCCAGTTGGGAGAAGGTAGGAAAATTTTTGAAATTCGCCCACCCATTCCGCACCCTTCATGGCATCCATTAGATGGACCCTACCATTCTTTCACTAGCAACTGTTTGGAAGGAGCTGGACCATTACCAGAATATTGAGTGGAAGTGTGAGGAAGATGCAAAATTGTATAAGAAATTGTCTCACAGCAAAGGGTGTTTGCCTTTTTACATGGTCTCAATCTTATCTATGAACCCATCAGAGTACAAATTCTGAGTTCAAAGGATCTTCCTTCAATTCAAGAGGTCTATGCTCTTGTCCAATCTGAAGAGAGCAGAAGGAACTTGATGAACAGCACCGGAAGGGATACAATTGTGTTGGTGGCAAAGGGGGGTCCCTCTACTAGTGGAGGACCTTCTTTCAAGAGAGGGGATTTCCAGAAGAAAGCAGAAGATAAGGAAAAATTGTGGTGCACTAATTGTCAGAAGCCCCGGCATACCAAAGATACCTGTTGGGACCTCCATGGGAAATCGAAGTGGGCTCAGGATTTACCTAAGAAGCATGGTTCAGATGGTAGTAGAAAACCCGGGCAGCAAGGTACCAAGAAACACCACATGGCCAATATGGTTACTCGGGAGAATCAGCCCTCCACCTCCACTGTGACTCAAACACCACATGGCCAACATAACTACTCTGGATCCGACCCAAGGGAGGATATTGTCAACTCCTTCCGTGACCATTTGGAGCTTTATGGTAGAACAATTCGCCAGATGGATGATCCTCCCACCACCACTTTTGCATCCACATCAGGTAATCCTGCCACAGCTTTCCATGTTGCTTCTCACGACCTTGACTCTCCATGGATCATTGATTCTGGAGCGTCAAAACACATGACTGGTATGTCCTCTTTCTTCCAAACTTATCACCCTCTTTCCGGAAGAGATAAAGTGAAACTAGCTGATGGATGGTCAAGGAACTCTATCTCTTCCCCTTGGCCTTACTCTTTCTAATGTTCTTCATGTTCCAAAATTTCCTATGAATTTGTTTTCAGTCAGTAGTGTTACAAATTCCTTAAACTGGTTTGTGACTTTTTTCCCTTCCTATTGTGTGATTCAGGATCTGGCCTCGGGGAGGACGGTTGGTAGGCGTCGGTCGTATGGTTGATGGACTCTATATGCTGGAGAATACGACCGGTCTTCTTGTTATAGAGTCTATGAGTCAGTTCAGAAAGAGTAAAATGTATTTATGGCATTGTCGTTTGGGTCACTTGTCTTTTGAGTCCTTAAAAGTTGTTTTTCCAGAACTGTGTAAGTCCGTGTCTGTTTCTAATTTTTCTTGTCAAACGTGTCAGTTAAGCAAGCATTGTAGAACTCAATTTCCTCAAAGAAATAGTAAATCTGAGTTTCCTTTTCACATTGTGCATTCTGATGTGTGGGGCCCTATTACTTTTCCTTCTGAGAGTGGCTACAAGTACTTCATTACCTTTATTGACAATTATTTCAGATACACTTGGGTATATCCAATGCAAACCCGTGAGGAAGTACCAAAAGTTATCCAAGACTTTCAGCGAATGGTCTTCACCCAATTTCAGACCAAAATCCAAATATTCCAATCAGACAATGCAAAAGAATTTTTTCATAGTGACCTCACGGAGTTCTTTGCTTCTCATGGCTCACTTCACCGGAGCTCTTGTGCCTGCACACCACAACAAAATGGTGTGGCTGAACGGAAGAACCGACACCTTCTTGAAGTGGCACGGGGTTTACTACTCCACACGAATGTTCCCAAACGTTTTTGGCTTGAGGTTGTTCTTTGTTCTACATACCTCATTAACCGAATGCCCTCTCGTTGGTTAGAGTACAAAGCCCCACATCAGCTTCTCTTCCCTAAAGCCCCTCTTCTTTCTATCCCTCCTTGTGTTTTTGGTTGTCGATGTTTTGTCCAAAACCTATCTCCCTCCCAGGGGAAATTGGACTCTCATGCTATCCCGTGCTCATTCTCTCAGAAAGGGTATTGTTGCTTTGAACCTGTTTCTCGGAAATTCTATGTCTCCATGGATGTTACCTTCTTTGAGGATGAGCCCTTCTTTCCTGTTTCTCCTCAGGGGGAGTGTAGGTATGAGGAGAAATTGGTTCAACTTCCTCCTCTACCTACTCCTCCTTCTCCCCCTTCTCCCTTTGATCCTCCTCCTTTCCGTGTTTTTTCTCGTCGTCGTAAAGGCCAACCAGATTCAAGAGCTGTGGAGAATCCAGAAGCCGTGCTTCAAATGCCATCAAATTCCTTGGGGGAAGATCATACTCATTCAGGTAACTTGACTCCCAACTTCCCTGTTGCTAATGATCTTGACCTTCCCATTGCCCACAGGAAAGGTGTTAGGTCGTGCACCACTAAATACCCCATTTCCAACTTTGTTTCCTATGAGAACATCTCATCTTCATTTCGTGCCTTCCTTACCTCCATTGACAGCATCCCTATTCCCAAGAATGTGGCAGAAGCACACTCTCAGTACCAGAATGGACAAATGCCATGAAGGAAGAAATTGATGCTCTTCATAAGAATGGCACGTGGGAACTCATTGATCTCCCTAAGGGAAAGGATCCAGTTGGATGTAAATGGGTGTTCACTGTTAAGCATGGGGCTGATGGAACCGTGGAAAGGTATAAAGCTTGTTTGGTGGCAAAGGGTTTTACTCAAGTCTATGGGGTTGATTATGCAGAAACCTTTGACCCTGTAGCCAAAATGAACTCTATTAGAGTCCTTTTTTCTCTTGCTGCCAATCTGAATTGGGATCTACATCAGCTCGACATCAAGAACGCCTTCTTGAATGGTGACCTTGAAGAGGAAGTTTATATGGTTCAACCCCCCGGTTTTTTGGCTCAAGGAAGTGAACAAAAGGTGTGCAAGTTGAAGAAGTCTTTATATGGGCTAAAGAAATCAACAAGAGCTTGGTTCAGCAGATTTCATACTGCAGTACAGCAGAGGGGATACAAGCAATGTCAGTCAGACCACACACTGTTTGTAAAAAGAGTAGAAGGTAAGATGGCTGCCCTAATAGTATATGTGGATGACATAATTGTTACTGGTGACTGGAGGATGAAATTCAAAGTTTGAAGGACTTCCTTGCTACTCAATTTGAAGTGAAAGATCTAGGACCCGCCAAATACTTCCTTGGGATTGAGGTTGCCCGATCAAAAAAGGGTATCTTCATCTCCCAAAGGAAATATATCCTAAATTTGCTTAAGGACACTGGAAAGATTGGGGTTAAACCAGCTGACTCACCTATTGACCCCAACCATAAGTTAAGTGACAGCCAAGATGAACCACTTAAGGATGTGAAGCAATTTCAGAGGCTTGTAGGGAGATTGTTGTATCACTCTATGACTCGTCCAAACGTAGCATATGTTGTTGGTGTCATCAGTCAGTTCATGCATGCACCTAGGTCACCCCATCTTGAAGCCGCGGAGAGAGTTCTACGGTATCTTAAGAAGTTCCCGGGTGCTGGTTTATTATTCCAGAAACATGGACACTTGAGGGTTGAAATTTACACAGATGCGGATTGGACTGGATCTCAAAGTGACAGAAGGTCTACTAGTGGTTACTGCACCTTTGTAGGAGGGAACCTTGTTACTTGGAGGAGTAAGAAGCAAACCGTGGTAGCTAGATCTAGTGCTGAAGCTGAGTACCATGCAATGGCACACGGAGTAGCCAAAGGTATGTGGATAAAGAATCTATTGGGAGAGTTGGGGTCCAGTTGGTAAACCCATGACTCTACTCTGTAACAACAAGACTGCTTTCAGTATCGTTGCCAACCCGGTACTACATGATAGAACAAAGCACATTGAAGTGGACAAGCATTTTATCAGAGAGAAAATCATCACAGGCGAAGTATGCACTCCATACATCAGCTCTGAAGACCAACTAGCAGACTTATTTATAAAAGGGCTAAACCACTCCAGACATCAAGGTCTCTGTGACAAGTTGGGCATGATTGATATCTATGCCCCAACTAGAGGAGTAAGTGAAGCCTGAAGAGCAATTGAAAATCAACCACCATCAAGATAATGCAATCCACCAGCTTCATGCCCCCCCACCAATCTTCTTCCCCGTCTTGAGATCCTGAAAAACACAAGTGGAAGGAAAGAAGGTAACAAAACAGTTAAGAACTTTGGTTATTTTACTAACAAACATAAGATTGAATGGAAACTTAAGGACATATAAAATAGATGATAAGGGCACAAAAGCCATGTCAACATTACCAACACCACATATGGGAGATGATGACCCATTGGCAAGTGTAACAGTTTGTGATGTGGAGGTTTCAGAAAGAGAAGAGAATACACCTGGAGTCCCGGTCATATGATCTGAGGCTCCAGAGTCAATAATCCAATGAGAGGTTTTAGATGACATGCAAACAATACCTGATTGGGCAAATGTGGCAGTGGTATGCTACGAAGTAGTTTGAAGGAACCGTTCATACTCATCACGCGGTACGCTCACCATTTCCCTCCTAGAGATAGATGTAGATGTGAGAGGAGTTCGGTCTGTCAGTTTCCTGTCACTGATATCAACCTCACCTGCTACAGCATGATTATCCCATTTAGAGGGAGGGCCATGTAGATCATAACAGAAATTCACTATGTGTCCCTCTCTACCACAATGAGTACATTTCCTTGTAGAGTTATTCTTCCCTCTGCCACAGCCTCCCCCTGATGGAACTGCCACGGCCTCCTCGGGGAGCATGACCTCCCCCTCTTGTACTATGTTCAACCCCTCTAGCTGTCACAAGTGCTGATCTATCAGACTGTGTGGAGTTCTCTGTCTATCCCAAAGAAATTCTACGGAGCCTTGAGAATACCTCCTCAAGTGTAGGAAGAGTAGAGCCCTCCAATATTTGGGCTCTTACTAGTTCATATTCCGACTTCAGCCCCACCAAAAATCTTGTAACATCTAGTTGCTCCCTTTGTTGTTGCTGAACTTTAATATCTGGAGCAAGGGGGTGATAGACATTGAGTTCATTCCTTATTCTTCATGCTGGCATAGTACTCTTCTAGTGTTTTGGTTCCTTGTTGTAAATCAAAATACTCTTGATAAAGCTGATACACTCTCGTTGTATTATCTTGTCCAGAATATACCTTCTTAGCATGTTCCCATATATCCTTGGCCGTATCAAGGAACATGAAGTTGGGACTAATTTTGGGTTCCATACTATTCCACAGCTAAGTCATGATTTGAGCATCTTCTTGCTCCCAATCATCAAACCCTGGAGAATCCTCCGATGGCTTCTCATCTCTTACATGCTTTACTTTCTTCTTTGCCTTGAGAAACACTTCCACTGATTTAGCCCATGGAACATAGTTCTCCGCATTCAGCTTAATTGAGATCATTTGTACCCCTAGGTAGTCGGAGGAAATTACCACATTAGGTTTCTGATCATTGTAGCCATCTCCTATTGCTGCCATTGTACTCCTTCACAGTTGCCTCTAACCTTACTTCTCAGCTACAAGGTGATTGATGTTGTTCACAATTTGATACTTCAGCACCTATTGCAGCCCCTAAACACAATAGTGGGAGCACACACTTGTTCTTCTTCACACTACTGCTGACTTCACACACCTACGACCCACATAAGCATCACAAGCACCACAACACAATCAAACTGCTACACCCAGTTCAAATTTGTTTAACACACTTAAGAGGGCATTACACGACCACAAGAAGCTTGGCAAAGTCACTGCATTCCACCTTACACCACTCGGCCACCTACAGCAGCCCTAACACCACTCAACAACTCACAGCAGCCCTACACCATTCGGCTACTACACACACAGCCCTTCTTAGGGCAACAATGAACCTAGTTCTCTAGGTTCTAATCAGTACTAACTGATTCTTGAAGGGTTCCTACCCAAAAATACCAGCAACACAAAATGACTAAATAACCAACCTTCCTTTGAGAGTATCAGCCAACCATTCACTGCTGAAATCACCTTCCTTGATGAAGAAAACTGTGCGCAGCAGAGAGCAACGAACTATGATGTCTCAGACCTAGGGCGAACCAGCTCTCTCCATTAACTAACCAGGAACGAAGAAGAGGGTGTCATGAACACAGCTAAGATGCTTTGCAAGCGGAAGCAGGTCAAAAGCCTCTCTCTGATACCATGTTTTGGAGCAACTACGGTAATCCGAACTAGTGAAGAAGGAAGAAGAAGATGAGGAAGAAGACAAGAGAAAGAGAGAACAGGAGGGTTTAGTCGAAACTTATTTGTCTTCCATTCAGTCGACCCCCTTATGTTTATTAGGTTCTAATTACACTAACAAAGACTAAACTGCCCTCACTTAAGTGTGGGGCAGAGTACTCTAATAAAACAGTCACATAAGCAAAGTACTTAACTGACATGAGATTACTAAACTACCCCTATTCGGCTCACTCTAACAAGTGCCAACTTCATGTTCCTTCATATGGCTAAGGATATATGGGAGCATGCTAAGAAGCTATATTCTGGACAAGATAACACAACAAGAGTGTATCAGCTTTATCAGGAGTATTTTGATTTACAACAAGGAACCAAAACACTAAAAGAGTACTATGCCTGCATGAAGAATATAAGGAATGAACTCAATGTCTATCACTCCCTTACTCCAGATATTAAAGTTCAGCAACAGCAAAGGGAGCAACTAGATGTTACAAGATTTTTAGTGGAGCTAAAGTCGGAATATGAACCAGTTAGAGCCCAAATATTGGGGGGCTCTACTCTTCCTACACTTGAGGAGGTATTCTCAAGGCTTCGTAGAATTTCTTTGGGACAGACAAAGAACTCCACACAATTTGATAGATCAACACTTATGACAGCTAGAGGGGTTGGACATAGTACAAGAGGGGGAGGTCATGCTCCCCGAGGAGGCCGTGGCAGTTCCATGATTAGTCGGGGTGGTAGTGACTCAAGGGGAGGCCGTGGCAGAGGGAAGAATAACTCTACAAGGAAATGCACTCATTGTGGTAGAGAGGGACACACAGTGAATTTCTGTTATGATCTACATGGCCCTCCCTCTAAATGGGCTAATCATGTTGTAGCAGGTGAGGTTGATATCAGTGACAGTAAACCGGCAGACCGAACTCCTCCCATATCTACATCTACCTCTAGGAGGGAGATGGTGAGCGTACCGCGTGATGAGTATGAACGGTTCCTTCAAACTACTTCACAACATACTACTGCCACACTTGCCCAATCAGGTATTGCTTGCATGTCATCTAAAACCTCTCCTTGGATTATGGACTCTGGAGCCTCAGATCATATGACCGGGACTCCAGGTGTATTCTCTTCTCTTTCCGAAACCTCCACATCACAAACTGTTACACTTGCCAATGGGTCCTCATCCCCCATATGTGGTGTTGGTAATGTTGACATGGCTTCTGTTCCCTTATCATCTGTTTTATATGTCCTTAAGTTTCCATTCAATCTTATGTTTGTTAGTAAAATAACCAAAGCTCTTAATTGTTTTGTTACCTTCTTTCCTTCCACTTGTGTTTTTCAGGATCTCAAGACGGGGAAGAAGATTGGTGGGGGGATGAAGCTGGTGGATTGTATTATCTTGACGGTGGTGGATCTTCAATTGCTCTTCAGACTTCACTTACTCCTCTACAATGGCATTGCCAACTGGGACATCCATCTCTCAAGGCTCTCAAGATTTTGTTCCCCTTCTTCTCAAGTCCTGAAGCGCCTTCGTTTCCACCTGTCCTTCCTCTTCCTCTTCCTGTTAGTGATCCAGTTCCAGATGATGTTGTTGGAGTAGACTCATCACCTCATCCCGTGTAGATCACCACCAAACGTCCACCAATCCAGCAAGTGTATACAAGTCGAACGACACCGGCCCCTCCTCCAGCTTCTACCTCACCTATGGATCTTCTCATGACTCCTATTGTTGAACCTTCAAACCTTGACCTACCCATTGCCTTACAAAAAGGTAAACGCAGTTCTACCCTCCATCCCATTTCCAATTTTGCTTCATTATCTTGTCTTTCTACCTCACATCGCCAGTTTGTTTCTCTTTTATCCTCTATTTCCATACCTAACAATGTTCAAGAAGCTCTCAGTTCACCTGATTGGCGGCGGGCAATGGAGAAGGAGCTTTCTACTCTTCGACATACTCAAATGTGGGAACTTACTACTCTCCCACCTGGTAAGCATGTTGTGGGTTGTAAATGGGTGTATACTGTGAAATACTTGCCGGATGGTAGTGTGGAACGTCTGAAGGCCAGACTTGTTGCTAAAGGTTACTCACAGTTGTATGGAATGGATTACATGAAGACATTCTCTCTGGTGGCTAAGATCGGTTTTGTTCGTGTACTAATTTCCCTGGCAGTTATGTATGATTGGCCTCTATTTCAGCTTGATATAAAGAATGCCTTTCTCCATGGTGATCTTGTGGAGGAGGTATATATGGAGCAGCCACCTGGGTTTGTTGCTCAGGGGGAGGATGGTAAGTATGCAGATTGAAGAAGGCAATTTATGGGTTAAAACAATCGCCGCGTGCTTGGTTTGGGAAGTTCAGTGAAGTGGTGAAGAGTTTTGGAATGAAGCAATGCCAGGTAGATCACTCAGTATTCAGCTATGACTCAGAAGTTGGGAAGATTCTATTAGTGGTCTATGTGGATGATATTGTCATTATTGGCAGTGATAAATTGGGGATTGGTAAATTAAAGGTATTTCTGCAAAATCATTTTCAAACAAAAGATCTTGGAACAGTGAAATATTTCTTGGGAATAGAGGTTGCCAGGTCAAAACAAGGTGTAAATCTGTGCCAAAGAAAATATGTTCTTGATCTATTGGAAGAAACAGGTCTGTTAGGTGCAAAACCGGCTAAGACCCCTATGGAACCAAATGTTAAGTTGAGCAGTGATACAGGAGAAGTATTTGATGATCCTGGAAGGTATAGACGACTAGTGGGGAAGCTGAACCATCTGACTATCACGAGACCCGACATATCCTTGGCAATTAGTGTGGTGAGCCAATTCATGCAGAACCTCGTATGCCTCACTGGGATGCAATTCTTAGAATTGTGAGGTATCTGAAAGGAGCTCCAGGCCGTGGACTATTGTATAAACCAGGAGGAAAACTTGAAGTAGTGGGGTATACAGATGCAGACTGGGCAAGCTCAGTGAATGATAGAAGATCTACTACGGGCTATTGCACATTTCTTGGAGGAAATCTTGTGACGTGGAAGAGTAAAAAGCATACGGTTGTGGCCAAAAGTAGTGCTGAAGCTGAGTATAGGGCCATGGCACATACTACCTGTGACTTAGTGTGGTTGAGGAATCTTCTACAAGAAATTGGGTTTCACATGGATAAACCTATGAGACTGTATTGTGACAACCAAGCTACACTCTATATCTCGTCCAATCCTGTATTTAATGAGAGAACAAAGCACATAGAGGTTGATTGCCACTTTGTGAGGGAGAAGGTCCTTGCTGGAGAGATAAACACAGAACATGTGGGCTCAAATGATCAATGGGCAGATTTGTTTACAAAAGCTCTAAACTTAGGGAAAGTGAACTATCTATGTAACAAGCTAGGAATATATGACATATATTCTCCAGTTTGAGGGGGAGTGTTAGAGTGAGCCGAATAGGGGTAGTCTGGTAATCTCATGTCAGTTAAGTACTTTGCTTATGTGGTTGTTTTATTAGAGTACTCTGCCCCACACTTGAGTGAGGGCAGTTTAGTCTTTGTAAGTGTAATTAGAACCTAATAAACATTAGGGGGTTGATTGAATGGGAGACTAATCAGTTTCGACTAAACCCTCCTATTCTCTCTTTCTCTTGTCTTCTTCCTCATCTTCTTCTTCCTTCTTCACTGGTTCGGGTTACTGTAGCTGCTCCAAAACAGACAACATTACTTTTCTAAACCTGGCATGGCCGGCATTTCTGAAACAAATTTGTTGTCTACACTACATCCTTCCTCAATCACATTGTGCACAGTCGCAAGCTTTAATACCACTTGTTGTCCAGAAGCACACTGAAGGCATCTTGCCAAACCATGTAAGTTCTTTTTGTTATGGTTTCTATGTTTTACTTATTGCCATCATGGATGTCTTTAGGAGGCAATGCTCTATTCCTTTAAATAGATAACCACCGTATACGACGTATTTTGGGCTACTTCATAGAATACACAAATGTATTGGTTCCATTTCTTTCACAATCTCAAGTTTATTACAAAATGGAGCAAATTCCATAGAATACAACCTATACAGATAAAACCGCTTGTTTTCCAAGCACCAATAATAATTATTACCCAATATCAATAGAATCAATTCAAGAAATAGTCCCATTCTTTAAGGTGTAGTTCATAAGTATGAATAGAGAGTGTATATACATTCTTCATGCAGAAGAAGCAAAAATAAAGGAAATATTTCGTAAAATGAGGTTGTTCACTAAGCTATGTAATTCAGATACAGAAAGGACACATCTGGGTTGGGCATAGAGGTGTAAATCAGATCAGGTCGTGCCGCGGCACGGCACAGTACGACGGCACGCGGGTCGTGTCAGGCCTGGCCTGATGGTCCAGGCCGTGATGGGCCTGGGGTTCCAGGTCCACAGGCCGGCACGGCACGGCACGACACAATTGTGTGTACCGTGCCGCCCACAGCCCAGCACGCGACACGGCCCGTAGCGGGCCACGCTTGACCTGCCTGATGAACTAGCCGTTGGGGGGTCCCTAGCAGCTAGTTTCAGATTTTGGGGGTTTTTTATAGAAATACCCCTCCAACAACTATATAGGGGAGGGGGTATTTATGTATTTTGGTTTTGGGAGGGAGAAAGAATGACACAAATGCCCCTCGATAGCTATATAACAGCTAGTTTGGGGGCCATTTTGGGTAAAGTGATAAATAACTTCACAATGACCAAAATACCCCTCCCAACAACTAAAAAACAGATAGTTTTTAGGGTATTTTGGGGAATTGAATTATTTTCAGTTCCTATAAATAGCCATATCCTCCACCATTCTCATCACACCAATTCAACAATTCTCTTAATCTCTTCTCTAGTTCTCATACTCTCTCAATCTCTCAATCTCTCAATCCCGCATACATTCTCTGATTCTCCAATTCTCAACTTTATTGAAGTTTCAATAAGAAGAAGGCTTGCTCAACAGCTCAAGAATCTCATCAAGTTAGCAATTTGGGAGGCTTGGACTCTTGGAGTTGAAAGGCTTAATCAAGTTGGGATTCCGAACCAGCAATTTGGGTAAGTGCAATTAAATTAATTTTTTTTTTTCAAAATTAAAAAAAAATGGCCATCTCCTCCCGAAACCAATTCCCCAACATGTTCAATTTTGATGATATCCAGTCGCAACATGGTAGTATTTGCACCGATATGGATGCTATTGATATTGATGGAACTTCCACCCCTAGTATTGATATTAAGGGAAAGAAAAAGAAGGTCACTAAGTTGACTAGCCTGGTTTGAAAAATATTTAAAGTAAAGGAGGTTTAGGGGAAGGGAAAAATAGTTTCTTGCCAAAAACGTAAGAAAGACTTTAGCTATTGTACAAAGGGTGGTATTGGCTATTTGGACAGACACTTGCTCACTCCTGATAAAGAAGAAGAAGAAGAAGAAGAAGAAGAAGAAGAAGGGAGAGAAACAACACAAACACAAAGTGGGTGGGGGTTTTGGTACTTTTAAATATTCTCAAGAAAAAATGAGGCAAGAATTAGCAAAATACATTGTACATGTTGAACAACCATTTTTGTTAGCTGAAGATACTAAACTTGAAAATGGTTATGTAATTCTACAAATCCACAATTTAAAAAGTTTTTAGGAATACTATTAGATCAGATGTTTTAAAAAATTTTTATTCATATAAACAAAATTCAATTTATATGTTATCAAATCTTAATTCTAAAGTTGCAATAACTTCTAATATTTGGACTTCTAAATTTAACATAAGTTATATTTGTTTTATCGATCATTTTATTGATGAAAATTGGATTTTAAATAAAAGAATTTTAAGTTTGACTAGGCTTGAATGGCCACACAATGGCCCAGCTATTGCTGCAAGTACTTTAAATACTTTACATGCTTATGGAATTGACAATAAATTATTTTCTATTAGTTTTGATAATGCTAGTAATAATGATTCAGCAATAAATATTTTAAAATCTCAATTAAAACCATGTTTAAATGGTAAAGTATTTCATAACAAATGTGCATGTCACATCTTAAATTTATGTATTCAGGATGCTTTAAATATTATTTCTACTCATATTTCTAAAATTAGAAGTTGTATTATATATATTAAAAGTTATGGAGCAAGGAAACAAGAATTTAAATATTTATGCCAAAATTATGGTTTAAAATATAAACATTTTATATTAAATGTTAAACATAGATGAAATTCTACCTAGGCTATGTTAGAAAGTTGTATTTCTCACAAACATATTCTTAGTGGTTTTTATAATAAAAAAATACCTACTAATATTATATTTGAGGAAGACTAGGAAATGACAATTTGTATAAGAGATTTTTTAAAACATTTTTATGATGCAACTAATAAATTATCAGGTATTTATTATCCAACTAGTTGTAATTTAGATTATCAATTAATGATGATTAGTGATTGTTTTGCAAAATATAGAAAGAATCCACAATTTAAAAGTATTGTTGAAATAATGGAAAATAAATTTAAAAAATATTGAAAGAATCCACAATATTAGATCCGATGATTAGGAAAAATGGTTTAGACATTTTACTTGAAACATATTGTGAAAATATGAATATTGAAATTGGAAATAAAAAAGAAGAAATTAATAGTTTATTATTTAAAATGTATAGTTTATATGAATCTGAAGTAACAAGGAATAATAAAAATTCTACAACTTGTATAGCTGCATCTTCCACTACCTCGACAATAAGTTCATTTACTAAACTTAATTTTTATTTACAAGCAATTTTTTCTACTTTAGGTGATTCTTCCTTCACCTTGGAGGGAACAAATAATATTGATATATTAGCCTGGTAGAGTGAACATGCAAAAGATTATCCAGTTCTTGCCACCATGGCACGTGATCTACTAACCCCTCCGATGTCTATAATTCCATCGGAGTCTTGTTTTAGTGCAAGTACTAAGGTGTTGGGTGACAAGAGAAGTTGTATGAAAGAAGAAAGTCTAGAGATGTGCATCTACTTTAAAGATTGGTTGGATGCTGAAGATAGATTACAAGACAAAGGAGGGCATGACACTACACCTAATGTTTCACCTGAAGCAAATGATCAAAGTCAAGAATAGTAGGAGAAAATGATGAAGTCAATATTTTTTGCATACTCTATAATTGTATAGCATTTTTCAAATTATTGTAAATTCTATTTTAAATTTATTAAATTTTTTGATTTTTTAATAACATAATTTTTTATTTTCATTTTGTTACTATATTGTAGTTTTTATATTTTATTAATTTATTCCATTTTCTAATTTTCGTGTTTCATTCGTCCAGCCATTGTATGCTTTGTATCATTTAAATTTAAATGAAATAAAATTCCTATTTTTCTTCCAATTTGTTATTCACTTTGAGTCTTTGTCTCTTTGACTTCTTATTTGGTTAAGTATTTTTTTCATTTCTTTGTTAGATTTCTTATTTTTCCAAATAGTTCCCAAAGGAAAGTTAAATATTTTAGTTTTACTTAGCAAAGAAATTTAAAAAAATCAAAAATGTCAAAAAACAAAATATCCCTAGGCCCACAGCATGGCACGGGCCAACACGGGCTTGGACCATGGGCCGAGCCAAGCCAACACCCCAAATTATCCCTGGGGAGGGCGGCACGGTCCAAGATGGCCCACGAGCTGGCACGGCACGGCACAACCCGCACTTTGCACAGGCCACAAGCCCATTTTACACCTCTATCTGGAAATTGATATCAAACACAGACTTTACACTGAAATTCAATTACCCAACATGTTACATCACCCTTTTACAGGTATAAAGGTACCATAATCACTAAGCACCTTATATCAAGTTACACAAAGCACATGTGTACTAAGCACCTTATCAAGTCAGGTTGGGTCGGGGCGAGTTGATGCTTGGGTTAGGGTTAGGGTTGAAATTCATGAACCCGGCTTTATTTCGGGTTGGATTATGGTTGACCCTTTGGGCAACCCGACCCAACCTGAACCCGATTGTCATATATATGTTATATGTATTATACCATACATTGGTTTGTTTGAGAAAGTGGAAAGAAATTGCTACCTCGGCTCAATGCAAAAGGACCTCTAGACGTTCTTGCCCCCCCCCCCCCCCCCGCCTTCAGGATTCATGAAACTGAATTTTGATGGTTGTAGTTTAAGGAATCCTAGGCCTTCTGGGATTGGGGGAGTTTTCATAAATGAGGCTGGGATTATTTTTGCTATGTTCTCTGGCCCTATTGGTGAGGGTGACTGTCTTAGGGCAGAGATTTTAGCAACTTTGGAAGGAATCAAAAGAGCAAGAGAATTAAACATTCGGTGCTTGATCATTGAAGGGGACTCGGAGGTGGTAATTAGGTGGTTGAAGGAAGACAGCAATGGTTTGTGGAGCTACAAAAATGAAAAGAAAAAATTTAAATGGCTGAGTAGGGATATTGAGGTGAAGTACAGTTGGGTGAAGACAAGTACTAATTCCATGGCTGATGGGTTAGCCAAGCAAGGGGTGCTTAAGGATTCTTTGTTTTGGGCCACTTTTTAGCTTTCTTTCTTGTTCTCTGTTGTGGAGGAGTGAAGATATTTTACCTCCCCTCTCTTGTACTCAAAGTTTCACAATTTTTATAATCTAATAAAGCATTCTGTTATTGATCAAAAAAAAAATTAGTTGTATAGCCCTCATTTCAGACACTTATTTTTCCAAATTTTGTACTAAAAGAACCAATAAAAACATCAACAAACAAAATACTAATAAAACATAGGATTAATATATAGTTAAAATTGAGTTAAGATTTAAGCATTGGGAATCTAGGGCTATCATGTTTTGGGGGAATTTTCAAAAATGAGGAAGGGGATGCCTTAGCCCTTTTCTCTGGCCTGATTGGTGAGGATGACTCTCTTAGGGCTGAGATTTTAGCAGCCTTGGAAGGGATTCAAAGGGCAAGAGAACTGAATATTAGGAGACTAATTATTGAAGGTGATTCGGAGGTAGTGGTAAATTGGTTAAAGGAAGATAAGACTGGAATGTGGAAATACAGCAATGAGAGGAAAAAGTTCAACTGGTTGGCAAGGGATGTTGAAATAAAGTACAGCTGGGTGAAAAGAACTGCAAATTCCTCCACTGATGGGCTAGCTAACCAAGGGGTGAATAGGGATTCTTTGTTTTGGGCTTATTTCTAACTTTGTACTTCTTCTTTTCTTTGTTTTGGGGGAGTTAAGATAGTTTACCTCCCTCTGTAACTTATTTCTTAATTGAATTCAATAAAGATTTCTGTTATTGATCAATAAAATTGAGATTAAATAGTTTTATGAAATTTTTTAAGGGATGGGAAGAAGGTTGGGTTGGGCCCAACCCGAAGTTGACTTCAGATTGGGTTGGGTTGTGTTAGGGTTAAAGGAATTTAGTTAGGGTTAGGGTTGGGTAGATCAGGTTGAAGGTCGAGTTGGGTTAGGGTTAGGGTTGGGGGTTTAGAACTTAGGGTTGGGCTAGGGTTGGCCTCAACACAACCTAACCCGGCCCAACTTGCAGCCCTAATGTGTAGGGGTGCCCAGCCTCCTATAAAAATACCTTCTTCCAAGCCCACCCAAAACATAATGACTTAACCAAGAATTTGCCTTCAACGCGAGACTTCAGAATCTATATCATCTTCTAAGAAAATAGGCATCGATTCAAGTGTGGAGAACAAACTTAAAACATCATGAACATGCCATCTCAACCTTGGGCCCACTTGAATCACATTCATAGCACCTGCTAAACTTGTAGCCTTAGATGTCAAATGATAAATAACCGGGAACTCATGCTTAAAAAGCAGGCCAGACATCCTTCCCTCCCCTTCTTTCTGCCATTTTAAAAGATAAATTTGCTGAATTTCTCAACCACTCTGACAATTTCTTTCTGAACATTACTGTAATAGGCCAATAATACTTCTACCCGTTCTCACTCATGTTCATTGCATCTCTACTTGCATGCTATAGTCCATAATAACAACCAAAACCACTCAGAAAATAGCAACTGATTCACAACCCAACAAGGTCTTGGACCCTAACCCCCTTTTATCTTATATGATACATCTAGACTTTAAGTACCTGCAAATGTTCTAAAACTCTTACAAGTGTACCTAAACTTAGCATTTTCGACACCTTCGGTTCTCTCCCAGTAAAGATAGTTTTGGTACTAGGGTAAAGCTTTGTTTTGGAAACTGATAAGTCTAGATATTCTTTAGAGGGAAAATGCAAAGAGAGCTGTTGGCAAATAAAAGTTTTCTAGCTATACCCGTTCTTCCTTTCTTCAACACTGATTCACAAATTATATCCCAAATTCTCTTCTTGCATGACCTTTTATTATCTAATTTTCTGTCTATCCGACTTAATTCTCACCTGCTAAATACGATCCAAGATGTTCTTATAATCCTAATTAGTATATATCATTGTTCGAAGCTGAAGCTTGTAGCGCACAAGGAAACTGAAAATGTTATATGAGAGTAAAGAAACTGTGATGGTTTTAAGCTTTAATGTCCGTGCACAGAATTTAAAAATAAAAATTTGCAATTGTAATCAAGCCGAAGAGGTCTTATACTTTCTTTTCCAGCTTGAATAAATAAAATAAATTCACACTTTCACAGTGCAATAGACAAAGATAGCATACCTTCCCTCTACAACAGGAATTTCATTCCTTTGAATTGATAAAACCTAAAAGAAAAGGATAAAATCATCAGAATACAGGAAAGCGATCGATTTTTTAAAACAAAGAAGAAGAGGAGCCCATGTTAACCTTGAAGTGTGTTTTCTTGGGAGAAACAAATCTAGAACGACAAAATAGAGGCTGCGGAGTTATTTTGGTTGGAGAAATCGACAAAGAAAACCACTGACTGCTAGGATGCCTCCCTTTTCCGAGCAACGAGGATTCTGCGGAGTTCAAAATAGACACATCGAGATCAGTTACAGGCATAACCAACAACTATTAAAAGCAGGATCATGTAACAGACTTCAACTTCAATCAACAATTAATTCGTTATGAGGATCGTTCGCTATCCTTAATAAGATAAGTCAATTTTGGGAAACCAAATTTCTTTTCCTTCTTTAAGTGTGTTGTTAATGTGTCTTAATGAATGCTTGAATATACAGAATGCGAAGCCACTATAGTATTGTCGAGGTTTAGAGAGAGAGAGACCTGCAGAACACCAAAACCGTCTTCTGGATTCAGGAAACACAGAGACTTCCATGTTGAAGCCAGACATACACACGAGACTACGAGAGAGAGAAACTTATGCAACTTGGACAGACAGTGATGAAGTGGATGTTTGGTTCAGTTTACGTTTATTTATTAAACGTTGATCGGCGCGTAGGCGCCATGTAAAAAGTGAATTTTAATTTATATGCATGTTAATCGTAGCATTCATTTACTGTTACGCTGAAGTGGCACTGTTTGTCATAAACGATAGTAATTATTCTACAAATATGTGTTTTATTCTGTTTATGTTTATTGAATAAATGTTGCCATAGGCGCCCTGTAAATAATTTGCCCATTAATTTCATCCATATATATCAATTTTTGTGCACAAAACAAACTTAATTTTGGAATTCCTGAATGGTAGGTGTTTATTGGCACTTTGTCGATGGGTGCCTAATAGCACCTAAGTGTCATAAATGCTCTTATTAATTACTTTTTTCGATTTTGTAGTTATACAAATATAAAATGTTTATTCAATAAACATAAGCAGAATCAAATACCCTAGAAGCCAAGCCAAATGTTCGATAGTTCGAGTATAATAAATCTCTGTCTTCATGAGACTCGCGAGCTGATCTTAATTGAGTTTTTAATATATGTATATATATAATACATGTATATATGTATTATTTATTGATAAAATATTTATATATATAATACATATATGATGATGTGGAATGGTCTAATTTGTTCAACTCGATCGGTTGAACCAATGACTTGCAACCCAAAGGCAAAAATAGTTCAACTTTCAAATCGGTTTTTAAAACATTAATAATAACTAATTCTTATATAATTTTTTAAATATCAAATAAATAAATTTATATTATATATATATATTTATAAAACATTTGGCTCATAATCAATTTCTAGTCAAAGTGGAATTCGAGCTTACCGCTTTTGACTCAAGCTTCATACTTTCTAGATGAATTAAACTAGAATAGCTAAATATTCAGCTTGACTCAAGAGCTCGAATCCCCTCCCAACAAACCCTATACCACGTTCCAACATTACCCGTGATGGCCCCACAACTGCCCCATACTTATCATTAGGAGTTCGGATCTGCTCCTGCTCCTCACAAAGTGTCTCACTTTGATCTCATAATAAAATAATATTTTTATAAAATAATTAAAATAGGATATTTTTAAAAAATATAAAAAAAAGGGCAATAATACTGTTCATTGTCTTCCTCTACCGCTCTCTCCAAAACCAGATAGGAAATCCAAGTTCCTCAGTCTTGAGAGTGAACTTTTACAGGAATAATCACCGGAGTCCTACGAAATGAGCCATCCCCAACTCAACCTTTTTCCATTACACCCAGAAAATCTCTTACAAGAGAAAGACGTTCCTGATCAAGACAACGTGAATTATTTCTTCCACGGCAACAACGGAGGTGGAGCAACCTTGAACAGTCTCCTTGGCGGGTGTGCCGGGGATGGGAGTAGCGTGGTATTGTCCTCTGGTGAGGACTCCTTGTCCCCATCCTCCCTAACCTACGCCTATAGCCATGGGACACATAATAGCGATGAGGGAGCGAGTTCGCTTGCTCGCATGGCATTGAGGCAACATCAGGGTAGGAATGCTAGCGAGGAGAGGTGGGTATTCTATTCAGAGGTGGTGGAGATTAAGGACGAAGAAGTTAGTAGCTGTGCCACCGCTGCTGACCTACAACCATGGGCGTATCACCATCGGAATCAGCCGCTGCAAGGCCGCCTGTCGTTGAAGCCTGATTATCTGTAGATCTTGAATGCTTGGTCAAACAAAGGTCCACTTTAATCGACGGAGAGTGTCCACAGACTGTTCCCGAGGTCACCGACAACGTGAGATTTTCTATTACCTCCTGTTTCTCAAATTTACATTTTTTTTTTTTTTTTGCCGTTGTGCTCGTCAAAAATTTTCCAAATCTCAGCACTGTCGGATTCATCGTCTTCTTTAATTAGACATGAATAAATCCGACGTGTTGGATTCTCCACTGCAAATCTGTAGTTAGTAAAGTAGTAAAAGCTCCATATAAACAGGAGTCGGGAGTCAGGAGGAGATGTTATTAATTAGGTGTGTGGTAGTCTAATACCGACGATGTCCGGAGAAATTGCACTTTTAGCGTAGTTACAACAATCATGTAATTTGAATATGGATCAGCCGATGTTCCATCAGCGACAGACATGAAAATTTTCTTTTTTGGTTACAACCAGAACTCTGCAACTAAAAGGGCATCCATCCATCCAGCCTTTCTCTCCTCTTGCAGAGGCGGATAGAGTCGTTCCATCCATCACTTATTCACTCATAGTCATGGTCTCATGGATAATGTAATGGGTTTGTAACAGATAAGGGCATCTTTTTGCCCTTATTCAGGAAAAAATATCATTGCATCGTCTTTAGAGCAACGATGAACAGTATTACTGCCCTTTTTTTATATTTTTCTAAAAATATTATTCTATTTTAATTATTTTATAAAAATATTACTTTTTATTGATATTCAAAACAAAAAGTTGCCCTGATATAACCTTCTTATTATTTAGTTAATTGACTACTTAGATTCCTACTGTTTGACTATTATCTTGGAGTACCCCTAAATGTTGTGATAATTCAGTACCTCTACCCTAACGATCTGTTAATGTTCTGTCACAATCCATAAACATGTTGTAAGGTTATGAATTGAGTTTCTTGATATGAAGGTTGATATCACTCTTTCCAAAACTCACATGACTACCTCTACCCCCTAAGGTTATTGATACTCTGTGCACATTTCCTTGTAATGAATTAACTCTGCTACATCGGCGTCACATACACCTTTCCACTATCTAGGAATAGAGCCGAGGTGGATTGGAGCAGTTCTGCTTGCAGAAGCTGGAAATCTTAGATTTCACCGTTCATTGAGAATGAACAATGAAGATTTCACTCTGGTGAAGGTTTCACCGTTCACCTCAGGGGGATTTCTTGGGTGCACCTCAGGGGTCTGGTCACATACGATAACGGGGGTGAGCCCATGCCAGCGGCAATTATTTTCACCGGCGACGGTGACTTTAACAACCAATGACAATTCAATCAGTGCCAAAACCCATCACTGACCCGATCTCTCTCTCTCTCCTCTTCCCTCTCTCTTTCCCCTCTCCAGCCCCTCTCTCTCTCCTCTTCTTCTTCTCTCTTGTCATAGTTGGTCCGCTGCTGCTACAATGAAAATGGGCACAGCGGTGACGAACCAGCATTGACCCTCTCCACCTCCAACCAGGTCTCTCTCTCTCTCCCCTTCCTATTCTCCTTCCTTCATCTTCATCTCTGCCTTGATGATGAATAGAGAACTGCTACAATGAAAATGGGCGCAGCGGTGAAGAACCAGCATTGACCTTCTCCACCTCCAACCAGGCAACCAGGTCCCTCTCTCTTTCTCTCTCTCCTTCTCTTTCTCCTTCCTCTTCTCCTTCCTTCATCTTCATCTCTGCCTTGATGATGAATAGAGAACCGCCACTACAACTTCTAGCAGAAATAGCTCAGATGCATCTCTCTTCTCTCATTCTTCCTCTCCCTCTCTCTTGTTCTTCCCCTCCACCTCCAGCCACTCTCTCTCTCCCCTTCTCTCTTGTCAGTCAATCCACCGCTACTGTAACAAAACTGGGCAGTGGCGACAAACCGACATTGATAGTGAAGCCTTCACTAGAGTGAACAATGAACGAACAAAGTGAAAAGACCGACTTGACAGATTCCATGAAGGCCAAGATGGTGCTGAAAAGTTGCAACAGCCACCGTCACCTACAACGATGATGGTGCTCGGTCTCTATTTTAAAGCGTTCAAACTCATAAGGGAGTGAGAAAATTACAAAAGGGTAAAATGAACATTTCCATCCTTTCTATTATTATTTATGGTAATTGTTCAAAACAGGGTAACGTTAATCAGTTTGCTAAATAATAGGAATAGTTTAAGAAAATTGCCCTATTTATTAATTATGGACCAATACAAGGTGGGATGTGGGTGTGAAGTCAGTGTGAGGTGCGCCCAGTGAGGAATAGATCCCAATTCCATTAGATGTCCCAAATTCACGATGTGGTGTGGAATATCTCCACATCACAAGCACGGGAGATGTTCCAAGTGCACTGAGGGATGGGCTGTGAGCAGACGGATCCAATCACCCACCATTATCTGTGATGTACGGATACAAATATTACTATTAGGCCCATTCCACAACGAGAGATGTTCCAAATGCACTCCGTGGGGAGCCCTTACAGCCACAATACAAGGTTTAAACACAAATATGAACAATAAACTATATACTTTTATTGCTCAACGCTGAGAAGGGTGCATGGACTTGAAGCCTGCTATATAAAGTTCGTTACCTGCATTGTTTTTGCTTTAAACATAAGCCAGATTAATTTGTGGCATGTAGTATGGCTACTTCAAGCATTGCCACCAATACAATCACTACGAGTGGTTATAGAAATTGGGGCTTTACAAGGCAAAGCCCCAAATTTTACAGTAAAAGCAAAAGAAAGAATTTATTCTGATTAGTTCACATGCACAGTACACTGCAGTCTTCGAACTCTATTCCTCTTCTCATCTTCCGATGGCTACAAAAGAAATGGAAAGCTAATATAAGATATTATACTATTGAAAACAAATACCATCTGAAGCAATTTGTAACTCTCCATTCTAATCTGCTTCATTCTACCTGTGGAGAGAGATGATGTGGGACTCGGACCCTCTTGGAACCATCAGCCAAACGCTTGCATGGAAAGTGATCTTCTGCAGCACTAGAATTCTTACAAGCCTGCAAGATACAGATAAGAACCTAAAATATTTTTCTTTCAACCTCCAACAAAGCTGAGTCAGTCAATTTTGAACTCTAGTCTAATCTAATATTCATGAACTGTAAATTGCAGCTACCTGGCTCTTAATAGCTTCAATTAGAACATCTTCACATCCTGAAGCATGAACACTTTGCAGCTGTGGACATTGAAGTAGCAATCTCTCTGGCATATAAAAGCAAACCGTGGGTCTAATAGAAATTTGTAAAAGTTTAAGTGCATGTGATGCAAAGGAATCTTGGGATGACTAACCTGGATGCAAATTTGTACAAGAATTCAGATTCAGATCATTGAGCTCTGGACAGTTCAGATACAAGGCCTGCAAGTCAGGACAAAGATTAAACAACACAACCACACAGACAAAAAACTTGTTTTGTTTCTTTAGGTTGAAACTCACATCTAAACCAGAACAACCCCACAGACTGAGTTTCTTCAACCTCCAATGTTTGATGATCAACTTCTGATAAATATGGTGCAGCTTGCTATTGGGTGACTTCTGTATGCACATAGGTTCACAACCACTGCTGTGATGGGGCTCATTTTCCTTTGAGGATTCACTTTTTGTATTAGGATCACATATGGTCATGCCACAATCCATAAGTTCCAGACTGGGCAACTGTGCAGTAGCAAATTGAATGCCACCTAAATTGGAGTGAAAAGGCAGATGGAGAAAATCCATTAGAAATAACACCTGCATGATCTAAAGCGGAGTATTTAAAGATATTAGGAGCTTGAATGAAGGATTACTTGAGGTGATATTAGGGCAAAGTGCAATAAGGAGCCTTGATAAAGTTTCAGGGAACACATTGCAGATCATCCCAATGCCACTGTCACTGATGCTGGACCTGTGATCAGAGATTCAGAATGAGCCTACTGAGACTCATAAATACAAAAGACTAATTGAAACTAAGAGGCATTCAACTTGTCAAATATAGGGTCCACAATTGGTAATAATGTTTATTGTGTTAAATACTAAATGGAACTGGAGAAGGTTATAAATGCATACCCACTCAAATCAAGCAATTCTAGATTTTCATAGGTTGAGGCAATGGCAGCAACAGATGCATCAGTGATTTCTGAACCAAGTACAAGTGAGAGCATACGCAAACACCTGAATATAGAAGCAACCAAAACAGCATTTATGGCACTTCAATGGTCACATACAATAGTTACTTCAGAAAAATGGAAAGCTAATTGAACAAGCTAAATAGATTTGATGATTCAACTCCAATCAATAGAAGAAAATATCAGTATAGCAAGCAAAGAAATTAACCAACCTCAAATTTGCGGCGGTAAGAGCAAGCACAACAGCATGAGAGAGTTTAACAGATGCAATGTGAATGTTTTGCAACCTTGGACAACTCCTTCCCCAACCATCTACCATGGCAACAAGATCGGTACAATCATTTTCTTGTCGAGAAAAATCCAAGGAAATCTCCTTCAAGTTGGGACAATTAAAAACCTGTGAAAAGCCAAAATAAAGAACTGGAGATTAACTAAATGCTTAATCAAAAATAACAAAGAGAATATATGGAGATGGTAACTAAAACTCCACCTCAAGATAAAAGAAAAAAAAAAGTAAAAGAAAATCACCATCTTAGAGAGGGGATAGAGATCAGAAAGCCAAAGAGTTGACAGACTTGATGAACTGAGGTTGACACAACCAAGGTTAGAGCAACCTTCCATTTTAAGGCTCGAAAGGCACCGCTTGTCAGAAACAAACCGACCTAATTCATCCCTGTAATGAAGCTATGTAAATATACATTGAACAAAGCATAATTATGCAGTGGAAATAAATTTTCCTCTCCTATTGCAATCAGACTATATCATGAACCTGACCAACCAAACACTAAGGGAGGGAAAATGGAAGGCAAATTATGCCAGTACTATAGTATTAAAATTAAAGCCTCAACGGCAGTTCATTCATAGTGTTAAAGAAGTACAGATCAACAAGGTAAAGGCCAAACCTAGTTGCATGTGATTATGCACCCATTTAGTCTTCAAAGAGAAATAAATGAAATGTTTCAGACAGCACCACTTGATCAAACTAAACAAAATTAGCCCTAGGAAAATAGGAATCCACATTAAAGTATGTTACAGTAGCAATAACACTCTGAAGTAACAAGAATTCAAGGTACTAAATATCGAAAATGAAATGCATTTCAAAAGGCCCAAGAAAAATGAGAAAAAAGCAATATTCCTTATTTTGTATAAATGAAATCTTGACCAAGCATGAGCAGACAAGAGAGAAAAAGCAATGATATGAAATCTTGACCAAACATGAGCAGACAAGAGAGAAGAAGCAATGATACTGTAAGGAAACTAGGTATTTATATCTGGATGCTAGTTGAAATTAAATCCTTTCGTTTTGGATTTTATATTGTAATGCACAAGATTATCATCTAAAAGTCATTTCAAGTTGATATGAGATATTGGAAATGAGTTCATCTCCTGAAAACCTAAAACGACATCACCCTAATATTTTATTAGCAGCCAGAAATGGATCCATTTTTAATGGTGAACTTGTACCCTAAAATTCAAAGGATAATTACAATGAAATCAATTCATTTTAATTATGGCAACAGAATGTCTTTTACTCTATTCATCAAACAACACAAGGAAACCTACTCTACTAATAGAAAATTACAACCACGATTTGAGTAAGACACTAAGCAAACAGGAAGCCTCCATAACAATGATGTAAGAGGATGAAAAAGATAAAAGAAGCGGGGTATACCCAGATATCCGATTGATGGCAGTATCAGATACATTGATCTCCATCGATTCTAGGTTAGGGCATGAAAATGCAATGCAGGCCAACATTGTTGCATCCACGTCACTGCAAAACCAAGTAAGGAAATTACATAAAATAAATGAATAAAAACACTAATAAGGCATGCTAATCCCGTTTCAAATTTTGCTTTCAACATTCCGGACTAATTCATCGTTGATGAACAGAATAAAGTAAATCAAAAACCAAAAACCAAATTCCATAAACAAGGTGAAAGTAGATCTGTATATATAAAGTTGACCAAAACCAGTACAAAACTCCGCAAAAACATACAGAAATTAAGACAATAACCAAGGAAAATCCCCCCGAACAATTCAGTTGTTCTTCTTATCATTAAAATTAATAAAATTAAAACGATTATTATTATTATTATTATTATTATTATTATTATTATTATTATTATTATTATTATTATTATTATTATTATTATTATTATTATTATTATTATTATTATTATTAAAACACAGAGAATTTCCATTATTCTCAATCTCATTTCCATAGATCTAGTCTCTGATCTCAAAAATACAGTAGATCTGCAAAAGCATTTTGATAAACCCGAGAAAAATCTAACCTTTCCATCCTCAGGGAGAGCCTGACAAGCCCAGAGCACTTCTGCAACATCGATCCAACAAACCCAACTTGAGCCTTGGCAGGAACCCTAAGCCTGAGCTCCTCCGCCGCCCGCCAAAGTCTCCTAGAACAGTCTCTCCACCCTTTACAAACCTTAGCTGCCGACAACAGCGCTGGCGGCGGCAACCTCCGCAGCACCTCCCACAAACAGCTCCAAGGAAGTCGAGATCCACCGTAATCGGACCCCATCTCCAGGGACATGCCGGTTTCATCCTCATCATCTGATACAACCGATTCGTTGACCTCGTGATCGTCAAAGGAGAGAGCGCGGCGGAGGTGCGAGTAGGGTTGGCGTGGCGGGAGAGGAGGAGGGGTGGGGAATGGAGGAGAAGAGGTGACGATGGAAGAAGAATCAGCGGTGGGCGTCGTGGAGGCAATGCTGATGTTACAGGAGTGTCCCTTCTTCGGGAGGCCACATCGGCCACAGTTATAGTTCCCGCGCTTTTTGCCACGCTTTGGATCGGCAGCGTCAGTAGTGACGACGCTGCCGACCGGAGTGGTGGCAGTGGAGGGCGGGCGGTGGTGGCGCTGCATTTGCTTCTGCTTGACGAGTAGAGAGAATCAAGGAGAGTGAGAGAGTGATAGGAGCAAAGAAATAGATGGAGATACGGTCGGAAAGACGCGGGAGATTAGAGTTGCTTTCGCGCCTTTTTGTTTTGAAGAGATGTGAAGGAGGAGCGCGGCGTGGTGGCCCTTACGAAACGCTACGTGAGTCATGCTGTCGGGGCATCCGTATTTACGAAAATAACCCTATCAACAAATGAAACCTTCCACCTGCTCCTGAATGGATTTAAGAATTTGCGCATTTTGGCTTATGTCTGTTTTTGGCTTGTCGCCCTGGACACATAAAATCCAAAACCACTCTCCATTGGTAAGTGAGAATTCCTGTTTGATTTAGGGTTGCCGATCTCCTTGTCTTGATTAAGAAATAGCCCGCAACCAAACATGTCCATCACCACCACCTCCACAACATGTGAATTAGAGGTAGGGTTGTAATCGGATCGAATTCAGCAAAACTTCGAATCCGATCCGATTATTAAAAACTTCCATCCAAATCCAATCCGGAATCTAAACAGAATTCAAATACCTCGGTTAGAATTCAAATACAGACAAACTCGGATTGGATTGGATTTACTTTGATCCCGCTTTGATTTTTTAAATACGGACAAAAAATTAAAAAGTTGATTGTTTTTTCATCTTTTATATGTAATAAATTAATTATAAACATACATATTGAATTTATTATATATATATATTTTCATATGTAATATAATATAAAATATATATTTTTATGATTTTAAATATAATTATATAAAATTTATATATTTAAATCAATAATTATTATAATATAAACTAGATTCGTATTTTAATCAAATCCGATGAAATTAAATCTAAATCCAAGCCGATTTGTTAATCAAATGCATAATACAAAATTCAAATGTAATCCAATTACATGAATACATCATTTGAAGCATAATGCAAAATCCAAATGTAATCCAATTACATTAATACATCAAGCTGAGATAATCAAATTATATGTTGAATCAAGCCTCAAATTTTTTGATATCATTGACGTGCCTAATTACTTGTTGTAAGTAGATGTAGCTTAATACCGTAGAGATTAAGATAATAACCTTGAACTGCAACCACACAAGGAATCCAAATAGAAATGAGAACTATAATGGGACAAGGCACAATGATAAAGCATTTGCGATAAGCAACACGCCAACCAACAATATGATAATAATGAGTCGCCATAGAGAACCTGATGGCCGATGGGCGATCCAGGAAGTAAATGCAAGTCACTAGCACTTGTGATGAGTTGAATACGTTGCCGGGGAACAAAGTAGTCCCCCTTGCTCTTGCGATGAACTACAAATGATTCCCTCCGTTGTAGGTGGCATGTCACTTAGATAGGCTCTTCTAAAGAAGTTTGTCCTTATCACATGGTTAACAAAAAACCTGATGTAACGGTTTTTGGTCATGTATTATTTTTTAGTGATGTATTAATTTTTTGGCTAAGTATCAAGTAGTTCATCACCAAGGCATGTCACCACTGGGTCAAATAACGAAGTACTTAGCTAAAAAATTTTTACATCACAAAACATTAGTACATGGCCAGAAACGGTCACATCAATTGGCGCCATCTGTGGGAAACGCTACAAAAAGCTAAGTTCACATCTTACAAAAGCTAAGTCCTCTTCTCTTGGAAATCTAAATCCTCACTTTTTAAAAATTGAAACTATCGCTTTATAGTTTACATTTTTTATGAACTCAAAGACTATGCAAGGAGCTAACGGACTAAGTAGCTCTACCAACTTTACTTTCAATTCAGATAATGCATCATCAGTCCTCTCCGCAAGGTCCCCCCTACAAAGATGAGCTCTCCGTGGCTTCCACAGGAGTTGGCAGCCAACAGACTACATAGGCACCCTTATCGGTCGAGTCTTCCCAGGCTCCCGTGTGAACTAGCAACCTAAAGTTAGTAGTGCTGCCCCCGAAGGTCGAGCTCCAAGTAGCTTCTTGTAGGAGCGAGTGACCGGCATTACGAAGCTAATGCAGCACAATCATAGCTCGACACCTCACAGGCAAAGCCTACGGGCCACATTACTACTTAAGGCTCGGTCACCTCTCCGGCACGGGCAAAGTCAAAGAAGAGTAGACTACAAGTCACTCCCAAAACCTATGGGCCACATTACTACTTAAGACCCAGTCGCCTCTCCGGCAGGGGCAAAGTCAAAAAAGAGTAGACTACGAGTCACTCCCAAAGCCTACGGGCCACATTACTGCTTAAGACCCAGTCGCCTCTCTAGCACGGGCAAAAGTCAAAGAATAGTAGACTACGAGTCACTCCCAAAGCCTACGGGCCACACTAGGAATTGAATCAACACTTACTAGCTCGTCGACTTATGGGCCAAGAGAAATCTACTCCCTTCGCTGAGTTACTCTCAGCTCGGGAGTGGGGGGCAGTTGATGAGGGCTGATTTGGCCCTCTAGTGAAATTGTGACACGTGGCACCTCGTGCCGCTAAGTATGGCCTCTAGATAGCTCGCCATAGGTAGCTCGCCATAGGCAGCTCGCCACAGGCAGTAGCTCGCCATAGGCAGCTCGCCATAAGCAGCTCGTCACTTGTAGAGAAGCTCGGTACAAGAGTAGTTTGGCGTATCACTGGAAGATCTCCTGCCTGAGGACCTGGCCTAGACACTAACCCTCCGACTGACACGGGCGCCGACTTGACAACCTGGCCTAGACACCGACTCGTCGACTGACGCAGGCGCCACCCTGACAACCTGGCCCAGGCGCCGACTGGCCGCCTGACACAAGCGCCAGCCTGACGACCTCGAGGAGTTCACCACCGTACTCTGGTTCTGACGGGATGTGACGAGTCTTACCGTTTGGAGGCTTTTCACCCACCTAACCCGCGAGGACTCCAATATATAAAGACCTCACCCCCCAAAGGGGAAGGGATGGAAAAAAATTGAGGTAATCCTTGCTCTCTAGCTCTCTCGTTTCTCCAATATTATCTTCAAAGCTCTCTACAATCAGAGTGCTAACATAAGCGTCGGAGAGCCCTGCCGGGAAAATACCCCTGAGACCTCTGATTCAGTTCTCGCAGGTCCCTCAGCTCTCATTGCCTACAAAGGAAAGAAGACCATCTCATGCTGAGTGCAGTTGGGTTGCACTGCACCAGGGAGCTCCACCATTCTCTAAGTCACAAGCCACCTAGTAGGGAGTTTGCCACCAAGTAGCTCATCACCAAGTCACGTCACCACCGGGTCAAATAAAGAGGTACTTAGCCAAAAAATTTTTACATCACAAAACATTGGTACGTGGCCAGAAACGGTCACATCAATAAGGATCCCAACGTTAGCTTGTTGAGAATGAGTTGAAAACCTCCCACAATCACTCCATAACTGTAGGGGTGTGTTTTAATTTGAAATTTAATTTCAAATTTATTTGAATGGTGGAGAAAATTTATGAGAAATAATGGGATTTGGACAGATTTTTCTCAACTAAATTAGGAAGTTCATTGATAGGATGAACTGAGAAATGAATGGAAAGTTTTCTCCTTGAGTCTAGCTAATGAGCTTATTCATAAGGGAACGTTCAAGAAGGTCCCCTATCACCTTTTTGAATGTGAAAGCTCTACAGAGGTTAGACTTGAGAGGAGAAAAATACTAGGAAAAAACAAAACTCTATACTTGTGTGTTGATCAAAGAAATGGGCAAACCAAATATCTATTCCTTTTGTTGATCAAGAAAGTGGATGCAGGATTATTGATTTGGTTGGATCTCTCATCAAACAAGAAATCAATTTCGTGGTTATGTGTAGTGGGGGAGGTAAGATAATTAGTTGTATTTGTTTGTTTATTGTTTTCAATAGAACCAGACATATATATTGGACTGGTTCTCACTTAAAGCATGTCTGATCGTCCTTCCTATCCCTTAGATCTTGACAATTGGGTTCAGATCCCTTTTATTAATATTTGTCTTCATCGTACTCTAATAAGAATGAATGCATATCAAAATTAAAACTTTAGAGGGAAACGCACATGTTTTTTCCTCTTAATTAGGTAGTTTGAGGATAACTAGTTGGTAAGCATGAAAAGAACTAGAACACTCTCATCCAATGAATTAAAGAGAAAATGTTATTTTCTTTTTCAATGCTATATGGTCGTCTAATCTAAAGTGAGCACCTTGATGGTTGGATAAAGCCCACATGTAGCTTTAAATGGAGAGCTGATAAATATACATCAATAGACATGAAACAAATTCTCAAAAGTACAATAAAAAAAGGATATGAATGGCCAATTGATTTTCCATCACTTGCATGTATTGATTGATTATGATAAAAGGGATTATATCGGGTCAATATTCATTGCTAGAAGGGTGGATGGGTTGCCGAAAGTGGGGAGGTTGTTATGATTTTCAGGGTTTTCTTCTTTGAAACAAAAAAAAAAAAAAAAAAAAGAGAGATGGAGAAGAGTAGCAAGGTGTTATTAAAATGTTTTATTCTGATAATTTAAAGAATAATGATGGATAAAATAGTTTTTTTCATCTTTATGTTAACGGATTATAATAGCGGGAGAATTTAGTCAATTGTCAAAAAACTTAATAACACTTTAAGACATGTAAAGAATATGGGTAGAGCTAATCAATTTCCTATAACTTAGGGAACTTTAAGAGATTTACCCTTTGAATTATTTAATAAATTCCAACAAGTTCATGCCAATTTGTAGTTTTTGTAATTTTGTACCACTCTTCGGCAAATGTTTCTAAACCACGGTTGACTTCACCGGGAGATGTTTCTATGTCCATTTTAGGTGGCAGTCAAATCAAACTTTAATGAAATAATTAAGACTTCAAATCAATTAGGCTTTAGAGGAAAATATAGGTGCGTTTTAATCAACCCAATCTATGTCAATGACCGGTTTTGGTTTGGAATCAATCCGATCTAAACCTTATCGAATCGAATTTTGATGGCCCATTATAATTATCGAATTGGGCCAATCCAAAATAAATTGGTCCATATTCTTATTCGTTTGAATTTGATTTAAACAAAATTTTCAATAATCCGATCATGAGGTCAAACCCTTGCCCAATTTGAAATCAATCAAAACTGAAAACAACATAAAATCACTTTTATGAAAGTACGTTTATGGAAACATTTTTATAAAAACACTTTTATAAAAGTACTTTTACGAATGCACTTTTACAAAAATACTTTTACACGAAAGCACTTTTATAAAAGTACTTTTATGAAATAACTTTTACAAAAGTTCTTTTATAAAAACACTTCTACAAAAGTACTTTTATAAGTACTTTTGTAAAAGTCTATGGAAGTACTTTTCGAACAGTGCTTTTACAAAAGTACTTTTATAAAACTACTTTTACAAAGGCACTTTTCTGAAGTACTTTTATAAAAACAATTCTACGAAAGACTTAAGAAAGCACTTTTATGAAAGTATATTATAAAAGTACTTTTACAAAAACAAAAGTACTTTATAAATCTATGAAAGTGCTTTTATATAATTTTTGATATTTCATTCGGATCCAATTCAACCCATTTACATTTTAATGGATTGGATTGGATTTGATTTGTATTGAATTTGGATTGCATTGGGTTCAGTCCATTTGTAAATGGACTCACATTGGACTGGATTGGGTTGGACCAAATCCGTCCAATTGACACCTCTATTTGCACCCATATTTCATATTACTTATAAATTTCTAAATTACTAAAATACCCACCTGAACTTTCCTTATTTTTATTTCTTTTCTTGTCCATTTTCTCTCTTAAATCTCAATTGACCCGAAAATATCTTCATTCTCTTCAAATGACAGAAAAGCAAATTTCTTTAAGTTCATAATTCAAACTCCAACAAATAAAAAAAATCCACTCAAACTTCAAATGAATGCGTCTCTTCATCTTAAAATATAGAAATGATATCCATTTTCCAATAAATCAAGAAAAACAACTAAACCGTAAATTTCTATACCAAAAACAAACATATACTATTTCATTTGAATATTGAATCTAGCAAAAATTTTGTAATTATTTATTAGAGGCTTAGAGCAAGTGAGAGGACTTTTAAATCATAAATGTTAATTTGGGGATGTCAATCACTTTAAACAGCTGAATGAGTTTTTTTTTTCGAAGTCAACTCACAAAACTCTAATGAAGGGGTTCTTTGTCTCAAAGTTTGAAAGTTCATGACGTCTTTGTTGCAAATCAAAGTTTGAGGGGCTAATTGTTACTAATCCATAGTACAAAACGCTATTTGTAATTTATTTTTAATCATTTCCATTATTTATCATTTTTTGCACTTATTTGTGTTCAATAAGATGAATATTAAATATTAGAGACGTGAAATTTTTTAGCAAATTTATGTTTTCTATGTAACTTTATTTATTTTTGTATTATTTGATTCATGACAGTATTAGTTAACTTAATTTAACTGATCGATTTAACCTGCTACCCAAATGGAAAATAAATCCATTTCTTGGTCAGTTTTTAAAACACTGCTCTAGAGTGGCCATATGACTGCAGTCTAACCCCATTTTTATCAATGAGGCTGCAAATGGATCGAATCAAAACAAATAAAGTTACATTTAAATTTGGTTCCTTAATATTTGAATTTGAATAGGATCCTATCCATTGGATCCAAGTTGAATTCTAATTGTGATCAAATATTAAACAGTATTAATAAAATAAATTGAAAATAAACAAAAATTATCACATATTATTTGATATAGTATTTCATGAATACAACTAATTGAATGTAACTTCTATAAAACCTTGAGCATTTATAACTTGGTCATATATACTTTATCGATAGATACAATATAAAATTTAATGTTTGTGTTTGGTATCATTATCATTTCAGGCTAGAACATTTTGAGTAGTGTGGGTGGTGCAAGTTTCAATGGTTAGAGGAGAAACTTGTTTGGTTTGGTATATGTTTGGCATCGATGCTTGCAGCATCGTTTTTTGGGAAAACGGTGCTGTTGATTTATGGTTTGGAGCATTGCCTTTATTTTTGTTTGGAATCGTTGCTGTCATGTAGGATGTTTCTTGGATCAACAACAATTTTTTTCTGTTTGGTACCATTGTTTTAGGAAATATTTTCAGCACTGGTACCCATTATCCAGTTCCACATCACTACCCTGTTGGAAGCAATGAACTGTAGCTCCAGAAAATGCCAAATTTGATGTTGCTCCAAGCCATGACTTCCTGATTTCCGAGGTGTGGCTTGGAGCACAATTTTTTATGGAAAAATGGTTCCAAACAAATACCCGTTTCCTGGAACATCATTTTTTCCGATGTGGCACTGATGTGGCACCGTTGTGGCACCGTTGCTCTAAGAAACGACAACGATGCCAAACAGCCCCTTAATGTTTATAATCTCAACAACAATGCTGACTAGGAGTTTATGGTAGATAGTAGATACTTGTTTGGTATGTCCTGTTTGACGTCGAAGTGTTTAAAGTAAATATTTTAATTTTATGTAACACCAATCACATTTCCAACTAATGTTATGCCAATCTGGTTGACAAGAATTTTCTAAATCCAAGATTTCATCAGATTTTGCTTTTCCTCAATGTAAACATCAATCACGTTGAAGTGATGTATGATACGTGATGCATTGTATCAATTCATCATCATGCCACATTGGATGACAAGTAAGTGCCATATCAACTAAAACATTGTGAGACGCAATGATTGTTGGAGGAACTCAGTTTGACGTTTCCTCCAACACCCCTTCATTGCCATTTTCAGACAAAAAGTTTTTTTTTTTTTTTTTGTGTGACTGTTTTGAGTTAAAACAATCTCAACCAAATAAAAAGTTCGCATTGTAGTTCAAAACTCCTAGGTAGCGCCGATGTGGTAGGGTTTCAGATAGAAACAGTAATGGTACCGAACATACCCTAAAATATATGAACATATATATCTAAACTGAGACAAATCAGAACTTCTCGGGTCAGATACAGGTGGATCCATATTTGATTTAGTTATAAATGGGATGGATTTGGATTCAAATTTGGAAAAACTGATATAGTGATACCCTTTACAGCCCTACCTATAAAAAAAGAGTCATCCACTTAATTCCTATCATTTCTCTCCTCATTCAAATTCCTATCATTAATTTTTATATTTAAGTTATTAACTCCCATTAGCATTCATTGAATCCTACTTTTGATTAGAATACCCATACTTTTGAATTTAGTTTCTATCTGATTGTGAAAGCACAAAATGTAAATTGAATTACTACATTTCTCCTCATTTAATTTATTCTCATTAAGTCTTATATTTAGGATATTAACTCTAGTTCTCTCATTGAATCCTATATAAGGTATTATTTTCATCAATAAATTTTATCAATTAGATTTATATCCAATACTTTTAATGATGTAATATACATTCTTTTAAAATTGACAAAAAAAAAAAACAAACAAAATTGTTCTTTCATCATGGTGGCAAGTAATCAATTCAATCATCTGGATCAATGGGTCAATCCATAATATCATAATTAAGTAAAAGAATATTAAAATATAAATAAATAAAAATAAAAATAAAAATAAAAAACAGAAAATTAGACACATTTCTAATGTTTTATATTGAACATGTTAAATAAAAATAAGTATGACAGATAATAAAAATAATTATTCTTATTTATGTTGGAATGAAATATAAATTTAAAACCAATACAAGAATAAAATTTATTTTGTGGTGAATGGTAAAAAATTAAACTTTTTTGCCATGAAGTCATAATTAAGTAGAAGACTTTTAAAATATAAATAAATAAAAATAAAAATAAAAATACAGAAAATTATACACATTTCTAATGTTTTATATTAAACATATCTATACTACTTATAAAATTGTGAATGAGGTAGTGGGCTTCTATAATTTTTCTTCACTAAATTACCGCTCTTATTGAATTTGATTCATCTCTATTGAGAGGGAAAAAATGTAATTAAAATAATACTATTAAATACATTTAAGTACTTTTCATTAAATTTACATTTAAGTCATTAGATAAATCACATTTTCTCATTGAATCCAACATTTATACTTTTATTTATCATTATTAAATTCTACTAATAAATTCATACATAATACTTATTAGGGGTGATTACCTACATATACCCTGTATATTTAGAAAATTACTTAAATGTACCTTAAACTTTCAAAACCTACTTATATGTACCTTATACTACCCACATAACACAAATAAGCCATCTATTAAAAAAGTAGAAAAAGAAAAAATCAGATTGTCAAAGACAACCAGATCTGATAAGAATAAAGCAAAGGACGTAGTCAACTAGTCATAGATCTAGAACAAGATGAACTTAAAACAAAAACAAAGTAGATGGAATGTTAAAAATACTAATCATTTATCAAGGAAATGCTATCCGAAGAAAAATAAGAAGAAAAGCGGAAACACTAAAGAAGATATTTGAAAAGGCAAAGGAACCAAGTCTTTAATACCTTTGATTCTTCTCCTACCCAAAATGGCGATTATATGATCAAACCCCATTGCTTCATTCTTTTCTTAAACACCTCCTAGGAACTATGACCATTCTAACATCCATACCAATTAATAAACTCCTTTTGCCTTTAATAAACACCTTCTCCAACCCAAACTCGTTCTAATAAATAAAAATAATAAAGAACCGATTTTATTGATTACTTCGAAGGTGGAGTGCACTGAGAGTTGAAGTTGTATCATTTTGTTCCCTCAATTAGAAATTGCAGTGATGGTTGACTGGTTGTGCAACAAGTGGGAGAATTATCTATTCATTGTCAAAATCCCCATAAAGAGAAAAAGAGCTCTATGGGTAATGTTCCTACTAAGATTCCACTTTTTTATAATATTTTATGGTTCAAAGTTTCAAGTGACATTGTACATCAAGACAATAAGGCACTAAAGAAGCATAAAACAAAGGGTAGATTGGTTTGGCTTATTGGGTCACTAAAATGAAAACAAAAAAAAATCTATTTTTTCTTTATTTACTCAACTTAGCTCTAATAGTGGTGTTTGCAACATTGAAGAAGAAGAAGAAGATGGAGGAGAGAGAAAGAGAGAGAGAGAGAGAGAGAGAGAGAGAGAGAAGAAGAAGAAGAAGAAAAATAATGAAAATGGCATATTTTGAAAACTTAATGAATGGTTAGGGATACTTGCATCTTTTTACATTTAATCTATTAAACTTAACCCTAGAAAAATCAACAAGGTATATATAAGTTGTTTTTAAAAGTTTAGGGTATATTAAGTACTTTCTCAAATATATAGGGTATACATAAGTAATTAACCCTAATATTTATCGAAAAAATAAGTAATTAACCTTAATTATTAATAGAATAAAACTTTATATTTTTAAAATAAACCTAGAAACGAAATCATATTTTCCATCCAAGTGGTGGGTAAGTAGTTCAACCATTGAGAGCAAATCAGCCCCCCACAACGTCCCACAACACATCCTCCCTATGTATTGGGAACATCTCCCGATGATGATACCAGAAATGATGATATCATCATTGGGAGATGTTCACAATACACGGCGGGGATGTGTTGTGGGACGTTGTGAGAGATAATTTGGTGGGGGGCTGATTTGAACTCCAACCATTTGGATCAAATGGATGATTTCATGATATCATAAATAAATAATACAAGTTTAGAAATATAAAAATACAAAAATAAAGAAATTTTAGAAAAGTCTGGACATGTTTCTATTATTATATATTTGTCATATTAAAAAAATAAGTATGATAAAATAGACATAATTTTATTAAGGGCATATTTCTTAAAGTGACCCTATGGTTTAGGAAATTGACTAATTCTACCCTTATTGTTTACATATTGTCATAAAGTACCCCAAAGCTTTATGACAATTATCATTGTCATTAAATAATGGCGAAGAAAGGCAAAATATCAAATTTACCCTTTATTATTTCTCTATATGTTTTTTCTTCAGCTTTTGGACTGTTTTACTCCTATGTGGCGAAAACGATAATCCTTCGTTGCCACTTCAGAAGAATTAGGCACAAATTCCATAAACAAAAGAGTAAATGTTAATAGGGTTACTCCAATTGCGAGTCTTTTGGTTTCCAAAACTAGAATTAGCATGAAAAATAGTTCTATGACTGCCACGTAAGTTCTACCATTCGAAACCGGAACCATGGCGACATCTTCGACTTTATTGGCTACAAGAGGAAAGGTGATTTCCTTGCTAATTAGAATGCTAGGGCCCTCAATTTGAAGAGCTGAAGTTACAGGCATTGGAGGAACCTCCAGCTCAGAACACCATTGAAAGGTGACACATAAGGGTCTGAAATCACACAAGACCACAACCCACATAGAGTACTGCCTCGACAACTCTGGGCTTGCCACCTCATACCCACTCGAGCAGATGTAGTACTTTCTCTACGTCATCATGTTGTAGTAAGACACACCTTATGGTAGAGACTTGTAAACCTATACATCTTCATCGGTGCTCAAACAACATTGGCCGGATGGACCCGTGTAGTTTTCCAGCAAAGAATGCTAAGATTGGGTGATGAGAAGGAGATGGGCTACCAATTAAACCCTTGATTTCTCTTGTTATCATATTGATTTCTGGGAAAGATGCATCTTTGGTCGGGTTGAATCCTTCAGAGGTATATGCACTGCAGAGAACCTGGATACCATTGTTGTGCATATGTTTTGATAAGTATCTTGAAACAGAGATTTCAAACTAGAGACCCCCACTTACCATCAACCAAACAAAATTGTAGGCGTCATCAGATCATCGCGACTTTCCACCCTTCTTCCTTGTCATGTACAATTGAGCTATTAATCCATCATTAGGGTTTTCAATGTGCTTACATGTAAATCTCTACAAATTTAGTTTTCTGATGGGCTATTTTGAAAGGGATTGTGGTATTTTAGCTTTTTCTTTGTTCAAAGTGATTAGGGAGGCCTCTCGTCATCTAAGGTTGATTTTGTATCTTCTCTTGAATATGGTGCATTTGATTAGGGTTCTTGATCTTCGAGCCTATAGTTTCAAAGAGCATCGACCTTGCCTTCGATGCTTTGAGAATTCATCCATTGGCATGAAACGACAATTCCTTTGGTAGCCTCTTTCCAAGGTGGTTCATGTTTTCATTGCTTGAAGAAGCCTTCAAAGTCATCGGTGTTAATTTAATTCTCTAATAAGATTCCACGATAGCAAAAAAAAAAAAAAATCACCTTCTTGGGAGCATTTTCACCGGAAAATAGAATCATATATGTTGTTCTTCCATGATTCCATCCATTGTAAAACCAAACATCTTAGCAAGTTTCACTCCCCTCTTTGTCTCTATTTCTCTGATGCTACCATTGCCGCTAACGAGATATCTGAAACTCTTCGCCACTGAGAAGTGAGAACCTAATCCAAAACTAGCTCCCCTGCTTCCACAACCACTGCAGCAACAACAGGAAGGGTATTTTAGGATTTTTCAAAAATACATTGGCCAATTTTTGTCACATGTGAAGTGAGTGTGACAGAAAATTAATGACGGGGGAGATTTTAGACAATTGTCAAAAAGCTTAAGGGTAATTTAAGATAGTATGTAAACAGTAAGGGTAGAATTAATCAATTTCCTAAATCATATGGGTACTTTAAGAAATTTGCCCTTTTATTAATGATGGGCATGGAATATACAACTTAAAACCTAATGGGAAATGATTGAGAAAACAAATACAAATGTATATCTACATCTTTACTACTATTAAAAGTGTGAAACTTTTATTTGACTAACATATCCCAATTTTTGAATTTGGTCTCTCTCCCATTATGAGGATAGAAATGTAATTTTAACAACTATTTATTCATTCAAATCCCTCTTTATGTCTTATATTTAAGGTATTGACTCCCACTAACATTCATTGATTTTTATTCTTGACTAGAATACCCTTATTTTGTATTTGATCCCTCTCTAATTGTTGGGGCACAAAGTGTGACTTAAACTACTACATTTTTCCTCATTCAATTCCCTTTAAGTCTTATTTTAATGGTATTAATTCATTCTTTAATTAAATCTTATATTGATTGATTATATTGATATTAATATTAAAAAGCGTGTCACAAAGAATAATCATTATTATAGACAAAATAGAAATGAAATATAAATTTAAAACCAACCAAAAATGGAGTTGTTTCATGTTTGGTGGCAAGTCAACAATTCAACCTTTTGGGTGAAATGTATAAACCCTTGATGTCATAATTAAATAATAATAAAAATCAAAGAAGATGAAAATGTATATAAGTATAAAAAATACAAAAGAATTTATAAAAAACATTTGGGCAAATATGATTTGCTATCATCATCATAAAAAATTATCACGTCTCGCGTGAACCCTTACTAGAGTAAGTATGATAAATACTAATTGTTCTTATTGATGTTTGAATGGATATAAATTTAAAATCAGTCCAAAAATAAAATTTATTTTCATGGTGAAGGCTCACCTATTCTACCTTTTTGGTCAAATGTGTAAACCCTTGACATCACAGTTAAATAAAAAATAAAAAAGATAAAAAAAATATTATATAAAAAGATAGAAAATTTGTAAAAAACATTTAGACACTTTATCTAATATTTTATGGTAATCATATTAAAGAAGAACAAGTAGGATAAATAATAGTTGTTTTTATTAACAATGGAAACAAAATTTAAAACTGGCCCAAAAAATGAAATTCTTTTTTCTAGTGGTGGGTCAATAGCTCAACTTTTATAATCATATGTGTCAACCCTTGATTTCATAATTAAAAAATTAAAATCAAAAAAGATATAAATGTCAAAGAATTAAGAATATAAAAGTTGTGATAAAATGATTGGGCACATCTCTAGTGGTTTATATTAATCATATTAAAAATTAAACATGACAAACATTAATTATTTCTAACTTTTTATTTATGACGAAAATAAAATACATAATTTAAAACTAACTCAAAAGTGAATTTGCTTTCTTATTGGTGGTAGATAAGCAAATCACCCTTTAAGGTCAAACGTGTCAACTCCTAAAGTCATAATTAAACGATAAAGATTTTAAAAATTAAAAACACAAAAAATATATAAATTATGTAGAAAATATTTGGACATATCACTAATATCTTATATTAATTACCCACATTGAAGAAAAATAAGTGTGACAAAGTATAATTGCTTTCATTGATAATAGGAATAAAATATAAATTTAAAACAAACCTAGCAATGGAGTTGTTTTCTTGTTTGGTTTGAAGTCAACAATTTAAACCTTTCAGGTCAAATGTATCAACCCTTGATGTAACAACAACAACAACAACAACAACAACAATAATAATAATAATAATAAACACAAAAGTGTAAAAGACAAAAAATGTAAAAAATATTTGGGCACATCTTCAATATTATATATTCATCATATCAAACAAAAAAAAATGAAAATAAGGATATTTTTTATACATAAATAACAAAATTTTAAAAATATATTATTTACTTGGATATATCTCTTATGTATATATATATACATCCACCTTATTAAACAAAATTAAGTATGGCATAAAACACTTTTTTTGTATGTGGATGTATATATATATACATCCACCTTATTAAACAAAATTAAGTATGACATAAAGTACTTTTTTTGTATCTATTTTTATGTGGTAATCGGATTACTTGAACCAACGCTTTAGCAAGTGCAATGCTACAGTTAAATTGGTTGAACTAGCTCGTTGGCAAGATCAACCAAACAGGTTGCTATACTGATGGAGTTGTCGATTCTTTGAACTGTTAATTATAATGGTTAATTAGTTCAACTAATTGGTCGAGGTAGGTTGGATACAATCCATTTAATTTTATTTGAATGGGTTATTAGTATGTTGGTGGGTTAGATGGTTTGGCTAAATCCAAACCACTGAAACCCATCAAATTGCCACCAACACTTACAGATACCCTGAGAAGGAGATGATGAAAATGGAATAAGAACTAGTAAGTATGTGCATTACATGTATGATTTTTTTTTATTTTTATATCAATTGCTTTAATTTTATATATATCATAGTTAGGATAGAAATTAAAATTTAATAAAAGTAACAATATGGTTAAAAATAAAATTAAACACTTATACTAAATGTACACCTGTAGAAATTTTAAATTATAATAACAATTATTATTATTCTTATTATTATTATTACTACTACTATTAAATTTTGTATTCCATTTCCCCCTTAAATAATAACTGATAAGTGATAAGATTAAAAGGACAAGTAAGAAGCTAAAGCAGTGAGCAAGATAAGATAGTATAATGTGCCAAAACAATAATTGGTATTCCCCTCTCCGATTATCCCTTATTTATCCATCACTTTATTGTTCTGTTAATTAATATGTCACATCACTAGGGGTGATCATGGTTAGGCCGAGCCAAGTTTAGCCAAATGATAAGGGCTTTAACCTAGGCTAGGCCCGCATAGTAGGGTGTCAATTGGATTGGACTTGGTCCAATCCGATCCAGTCCAATGTGAATCCATTTACAAATGGATTGGACTCAATTCAGTCCAAATCTAATACAAACCAAATCAAATCCAATCCATTAAAATATAAATGGACTGGATTGGATCCAATCCAATCCAAACTGAATAAAATATTAACTTTTTTTATATAATACAACAATCATGCTAGTAAAGGTGTAAATTAGGCCGTGTTGGGCTGGCATAGCACGACAGGCATGTGGCTCGCAAGCAATCTTGGGCTGTGCCTCCCTCCCTTGGGATAATTTGGGGGATCAGCCCGACACGACCCACAGCCTGAGCCCACGCGGGCCTATGCTGTGTCGTGCCGTAAGCTGGACTAGTATGTAGATCGAGCTTTGGACCAGGCCATGCTATGGACCGGGCCAAGCTATGAGAGGTTTATTTAAAAAAAATTGAAAAAAATGTTTAAATTTTTATTTTATATGAATTTTGATGTACACAATTATATATATATATATATATATATATATCAATATATAGCTGGGTTGGGCTATGTTGGCATGTGGGCCGTGGATGGCAAGGCCCACTCAGTTGTACCGACCCATGGACCTGAAACCCCAAGCCTGGCATGACCCATTCCATCGTGTCGTGCCGGGCATGGCCCGCGTATTATCGTGTCGGGCAATGTCGCCCACAACCTGATTTACAACTCTACATGCTAGTAGAACTTCAAACTAAAATTACAAAAATATATTAAAATAAAAAAAAATTGAAACATTAAAATCAAAGCTTCTTCACAAAACGTTTTCTTCTTCACCATAGACTATTAATCTTCTTGATCTCAAAAGGATATTTTTTGCAAAATTTCCCCCACATATGCTCTGTCAACCGGTACCTGTAAAACACAAAAAGGTTATGGTTTTCGATTCTATTGTGAAGATTTGATTTAAAGTCAAACTCAAACTTATAGGAGTTTGGATGAATGTATTTGGATTTAGTCCAACCCAATTTCTATACTTGACCCTTCAAATTCAATTTGATTAGTTTCAGTTCGGATTGAATTTAACCTAAAACCGGTTAATTGACACCCTACCGCACACTAGGGGTGATCATGGGCCAGATCGGGCCAGATTTAAAACCAATGATAAGGGCTTCAATCTAAACCCAGGCTTGGCCTAACTCGCACCTCGGGCTTAGATGGCAAACCCAAGTCCGACCCTACAAAGCCTAAACTGGGCTTACAAGCTTTTTAGTCTAATAAGAAATGAGATTGGGCATATGGCATTCAATATTATAAAATAATTATTTAAAAATTTTAATTAAATAGCATGCACTACATGCAAAATAAAGGCAAAGAAAAAGGGTATGGGCCTCATCTAATTCATAGAGTTGGTTTGGCTTGGGATACGATTATTTATCATTTTATAGATAAAGGCAAGGTCTTGATTTCCGTTTTTGAGCAATGTAGGACTTGGAACAACAATAAATAGTGAATGCTACCATTGAATGTTTTTTCATGCCCCACCTTGTCGAGAAGGAAAATTCACACACTTGAGTTGGCTCAAGTGTTCACACATGTGTTGATATGAGTCAATTTATTAATATTTATTTATTAGTTATATGTTAGAAGTTAAAATTTTTATGTATTATATAAAATAGGGTAATTTGTTAAAACCTTCCCTTAAGTTTCTAGTATGGCTGTTCATAACAAGACCCAAACCGATTAACCCGGTCCAATCCAACTCGAGTTGGCCAGTTTTTCTTCGTCATTGGTCGGTTTCGGGTTACAAAAAAACATAAACTGATGGTTCAGTTTGATTTCGGTTTTCATGTGTGAAAACCGAAACTGAAGCGACTTAGATATATTATATATATATTTGATATATTTCAGTTTTAATATATATTTTAGATATATATTTGTGGAATATATATATATATATATTTCAGCTTTATTGCACAAATATACATATTATATATAAAATTTCTGATATATAAAATATCAGTTTTAATCCATCAAATCATTTTTAATTTCCAGGCATCCAGCCTTTGCTTTCTTATACTTGAATCATTTATCGTTCACACCGAGAGAATCATTCACAAAATCAACCAAAACTGATTCAAACCGACCATGTCTGTTTTACTTAGCACTGGGTTGGTTTCGGTTTCATTTCTAGGTAAATCGACTAGGTCAGGTCGATTGGAAAAAACCAGTAAATTGACCCAACCCACTCTTGTAGAATATTCCAAAAATGGCATGAAAATGTCCAAATACCCATGCAATTACTTCTAACAAAAATGTTTGTTTTCCAATTTTCCTCTTTATACTATTACCCCAAACCCTTCAAATCTCTCTCTCTCTCTCTCTCTCCAAAATTTCCGTTCATATCAATCACTCCAAGGTAAAGCTACAACAACTTTAAATTCTCTTTGTTTTTGTTGTTTTATGAAGTTTGTATTATTATTATTATATTTTTTTTCAATAAAAACCAATCTCAACTACATGGCTATTTTTTGACTATTTCATAGATTTTTTTTAAAGATTATACCATAGTGGTCCACTTGCAAGCTTGAAGTGTTGGGGTGAAGCCTTGTCCAAAATTTTCCAGGCTTGATGTGGGTCCTAGGGGTGAGCATTCAGTTAAAAACCAAACTGAATAAATCAAAATTTTAAAGACCAAAATAAAAAGATGAAAACCGAACCAAAACTGAGTTACAAGAAAACCAAAATAATTGAAACCGAAATTTTCAATTCGATTTTTGGTTAAAAATCAAATTTAATTAGTATATATATATATATATGTGTAATATTATATATTATAACCTATACTATATATATTATGAAATTGAATTTCATTATAATACATTATATTCATTATATTAATATATAAATATATAGCATATCATATATAGTATATTATATATTATATAACGAATGCTGATTAATTCTGTTTTTTTCAGTTACTCCAAAAATCAAACCCAAAAACCAAAAAGAAAACCGGAAAAAACTGAAATCGAATTTTTTGATTCAATATTTCGGTTTTAACCGAATAATGCTCACCCATAATCTATGTGAGTCTGTGATCATATTTTAAAAGCCCATTTTTGCCCTTTTATAGTCAAGAGTCAAAGCGGAATTTCGTGAGCTCAGTACAGAGGGGAGGTTGCAGGAATCAGGATCATCTCCATCAACGTTTCCGCCGTTGCCCTCTTCATCATCGTTTCATGATTCATCGTCGTCGAAACTCGAAACCTCCTTCAAAGGCGAGCTAAAGCCTAAAGGTTAGCACTTGTGATTGAACACGAGCACTCTATCTCTGGTAAAGGTGAGATGAATGTGTGCCTTGGCGTAGCTTGTTTAGTGAGAGAATCAGCCATATTGCTTATTGTCTACCTTCGTGCCCATTGGACTCTCATTGTTATTCTTTGTTAGCCAAAATACCTTCTTAAGGAGATTTCTACTTACAGTATATTATATATGCATGTGCTTTGGAAATATTGTAGCTTCCTTCCTAGTTCCTACATGGGAAGTAGTGCATTTTCTGTTTTGTTCAAAGTTTTTTGATGAAAGCTCCACCATATGTCGTTTGGAAAATCCCCATCCTTGCTACCAGAAAATCACACTTATTCTCACTGATTTCAACCATTATGTGGAATTGCATATATGCTAAGACTCTAGTTTTTTTTTTTTTTTTTTTTTTGGGTCAGTCAAAGCCACGAGCTCAAAATTGTATAGAAAACCTCCTATTATGTTTGCTATTATATTGCATCAGTACTATTTCCTGGTGGCAGCTACAATGCTGATTGCTGAGGCAATAAATTGATTTTTGAGCAGGTAACATGGTTTCATTTTGTGGATAACTGGACTGGGCGTAACATGCTAACTGGTAATCGTGAGTCAAGTGTATAGAGAGTTGCAAATTCTGTGGGCATCAATGAAGTCTATAGTGACTTGAAGCCTGAGGGTAAGCTCAATCAAGTGAAACTATCTCAAGAAATACAGTTGGGTTTTCTACTTCATCATCTCGCCCTGGCTTCCATCCAGGTCTTGGCAGGGGTGGACCAGATTGGGACCCAACCTCCAGAATTTTTGCACAAAGTAGCTGCTCTCATACTCAATCCTTCATTCTTACACCTTGTCAGCCAAGATTTTTTGCACTGCACCAAGCAATGGCCCCTTCAGTTTTTTATGTGAAAATTTCCTGATAGATTTGTTCTTATTCTCAAAATGGAATCCATTCTTCATACATATATATATTTTACCACTTATTTGCAGTCATTGCTACTGCAGAGTCTACCTGCTCAGTGCATCTACAATTTTCTTGAAAGGGTTCAGGGAAGACTATTACTTTTCTTCATTATTGTTGAAGACTACTCAGATGTTTCTATGTGATTATCTATTCAATCGGTGCTTACCCTATTGTTTAATTGCTATTGGTTGTTTAAGTAGACAAACCTGCTAGTTCCTGGATAGCTCAAATATAAGCTCTTAGCCAAATATGTATACCAACCTATTCCTCTTTAGCATGAGTTCAGCTGCAAAGATTATTGCTTGAATCCTGCTTTGATCATTATGCTAGTGGCTCTTTCAGGAACTGAAAAACCTAAAGCCTCAGCTTTATTCTGCTGCTGAATACTGTGAAAAATCATATCTTCATAGTGAGCGCAAGTAGATGTAAGTATACTTCTTCCACTATTACTTTTAAATAATATACTTGTTACATGATAGAGCTTCTCTATGGTTTTAAGGAAATTGAAGTGTCTACTCCTGTGCATGTTCATATAAATGAGTAGTTTTGATAAGAAAACAGATTTGTTTTTGCTTGTAATATTAAAGAACTAAATATTTCCAAAATTGGCAACAGGAAACAGGGACTCTGGTTACACTTAATACACTAGTGTGCATCTCAGTTAGTAACATGTGCTTATACAAAGCACTTATCTTGACATGTAGGAGTTGGTTCTACTACTTGATTGATCATAAATGGTGAAGCTACAGAAATAGATCTTAATTCAATTTGGTGAATCAACATTATATTTGTAATAATTTTCTCACTTAGATCCAGCATTTTTCACCTAGATAATTCCCTAATATGTATTTGTAATTTTTTTGGGTAGAATATGTCTTTGTAAAGGTAACTTAAACACCTGAGTTTTAGCTTGATATTTTTTTTATTAGTTGTAAATGGTTGAAAATTTATGGCTATCTAGGAATTTCATTGTGGTAGTAGAAAACACTTTTAATTAAATAAAGAAATTCAGAAATGGCTATCATTGAAAAGGATCAAAAAGAGCAATCTAACATATTTGTGTTTAGTGCAACCTAATTTTTAGGATAGAAGAGCTCTATTAAATCTAGCCTGGCATGAAACAACTTTTTTTTTTTCCATTAAGGATGAGAATTAATTGATCTCATTGTAAGCGGTGTCGCTTGGATCTTGACCAAAATCAAATTCAGGGGTATGGTGGAGGGTTAGTAGGTTGGTTGGATTATTATCATTTCTCTTCAATTTATAAACAGATCCCCCTGTGCTTCCCTCACTATAAATGCAATTAACCCAATTTTGATTACTGTTCAACTTGGGAATCTGGGGCCTTGAGGGGTAGGTAGAGATTTTAGAGGTAACTGGTCCTGTGATTCAACTAGGGCAGAGATATTAGCACTAATTCAGGGATTAATTGATTTATGCATTGGGATGTAGTTGGCTGGATATGGGGAACAATTTACAGGGTGTTATTGGTTGGATGAGGACTGGTCACAGCCCAATGACACTTGGACATCATATCAGAGTACAGCCTTGACATCCAGGATTAACATCTAATTGAGATGGATCTGCATTTCTCTTGCTGCCTTGCAAGAGAAGGGTTGGGAGGAGTATTTTATTGGGGCAGTCTCTTTCAAGATATGAGTTTTCTTCTGTTGCAAACAAGGTTCAAAGTATCAATATGGTACACCCTATATTGGCCGTATCGTAATGTATCTTTGGGTTTTCAATACACCTATTTAAAGGTGTATCCAGGAAGCTGGCATTTTTTATTGATTAAACAATGTAACAAATATGTGTAAAACTGAAATTTTGAAAAAAAAAAAATCGTGGGGGGTAAAAAGTGTTGATACAATCCTGCTGGAGAGGACACATTTTAATCTTGATATTCCTCTTTCAATTAAGACTTTTTTTTATCTTACTTGAAAAAAAAACTTTGGAGGAAATGGAAATGGCTAAAGTATTATCACTGCATATTTACATGAAGTTCACAACATCTAAGTAATAGTTTCATTTTCATGTAAAACATGATGCTGTTTTGTAATTGTTGGTTCATTGTCAAATACCAAAAAGACAAACTTGGGCATCACTGTGCTTTTTTACTCCCTTATGTTATTTTTTGAAATAATATGTAAATTGTACCAAAATGCTGGACAGCCTACCAACCTGGAACTGAATGCAGTACAAGCTCTTATCAATGCTGTTGATCACCTAGGCACTGTTATTAACTTACCCCTCTAAACCAATGTTTTTAACCTGCAACTGACCCGAATGGTTGAATCGTTTAAACTGTCATCTGGTTGACTTATAAAACCCGGTGTTGCCCCAAAAATTATAAAAGTCAATAAAATCCTCAACTCTGATGGTTGAATTGTCAAACCGGCAACCCTGTCATTAGGTTGCGAGTTGCATACTGTGTATGCAAATTTTGGGAGGCCATAATTTTGCACTATGATATCTGTTTGAGGTTGATTATTTTTTTATTTTGAGCAACTTTTAGTGCCTTGTCTTGCTATTTTCCTGAAAAAAAAAACCCTGTTTTTGGCCTCAAATTGCAATCTCTGAGACATGACATGGTCTGACCCGTTTGACTGTGATCTGGAGACAAACAGTTCGGCCTCCAAGTCAGTTTTTAAAACAATGCTCTGAACAGCATGAGTTAAAAGTTTCAATAATGGAGCTAAATTAAAGTTTACTCTCTTAATCAAGTAATTTTCTTGCTTGACACATTACCAATTGATGATCTTGCTCTAGAAAGGATCTCAAGGGATAGGAGATGAGCTAACTTTGTGTGTTAATTTAGTAACTTCTTGTGAAGTTTACACCGATATAGAAGACCTTAGACGACAGCAGCAGTTGTTCACATTCGCCCCCCCATTATCATAAGCATTACATTTTACCATATATGATTAATACTTGGTAATTGACCTCTTTTGCAAGTGGTAATTGGCATAATGGAATGAATTTGAAATAATATGTTAACACTTCAACTGAGTGTCTAACGCAAAGGGGCTTCTAGGAGCAAGGCTGTAGTTGAGCTTGTGCTCACATGCCATGGTGCCAACCTCCCATGATGACACACATGGTGAAACCCTACTTTTGAGTCTTATGTCTCAGATCTAACCGACTACAAATTTTCTCTCTTTGAGGAACCTATTTGGTTTGGAGGTTTTCCTCTATAAATAGGGGAGACTTGAAGCTCTCCTCAAGCATTCCATATCCTGTGCATAAGCTTTGCCCTGCCTTGCCCTCAAACTCCATTAAAGCCCTTTCCATCTCCTTGCAACCTTTTCCCTTCCTTCCTTCTTCTATCCTAGCTAGTGGGGTTTTAATAGTTGATTAGTTTTTCATCACACGACCTGCAAGAAAAATAAAAAGATAGATATTAGTCAAATGCTCAAAAAAGAGAAATGGAATCGTTCAAAAAATAAAAAAGGGTTCGGTTTGTCAATTTTTGAAACGTTGCGAGAGGTACAGGGTTCGATCCCCTGCATCTCCATGGTTTTGTGGTTGAATTTTTATGTAATATACTTTACAATAGTAAATAATACAAAAAAATAAACTAATTGGGGATGTAGCTCAAAAGGTAGAGCGCTCGCTTTGCATGCGAGAGGTACAGGGTTCGATCCCCTGCATCTCCATTTTGAGATTTTGAAATACTTTTACGATTGCAATGACTTGCTCCCTCTTGGAATTCTGCAAATTCCACGAATCGTCTTCTTCTTTTTCCCCTTTTGTAATAGGTCAAGATTTTAAGTGAAATATTCTTTTTTTTTTTTTTTCTTTTAAAGCCAGTGAAATACTCTCTGAGAATTATTTGGCCACATCATTTGATTTGAGGTTAGTTCAAATTAACAAACACCCCAAAGTTGAATCAAATTGACCCATTTGCGCCTATTGTACTACTGTTCAGATACTAAATTGCTCTTCTATCTGCCAAGGATTGACAATAGGAGGGGGACATGAGCAAAATCAATCAACGATATATAAGACAGCAATTTAGGGTAGGTTCCTTTCGGGACAGAGTAATTGGACTTGATTTGACATAATCCGGTCCAGTCCAGTCCAATATGAATTCATTATAGATGGACTAGATTCAATCCAATCAGATGAATATTTTGACCCATTTTGGACTGGTTCAATTCAATGTAAAGCTGATCCATCGACACCTGTATTGTTATCTTCTAACAATGTACCAAATATTGATTCAGTCCAACCCAATCCAATGTAAGTCCATTGTGGATTGATCAGGTCCGATCCAATCCAATAAATACTTTGCACCATTAAGTCTGAACTTGTCAATTTAATGTCTTATTGGTCCATCTAATCCATCCAAAAACTGATTTTGATTTGGATGGAGTTCAATCCAAAACTGATTCATTGACACCCCTATTGGGAAGGATGCCATGTGATCATCTCAACTGCTGCATCATTGATCATTATTTTTTGTCAAATACAACTTGATTGGTTACTGCTTCCATGATACAGAGTGATGATTAGTTATCGGTTTTTCACATATCATGCCTTTTTTATTTTCTGGCTGTCAATCAAATGGCCCTAGATCTAATAATCAATTAAGTTGAATTAGAATGCAACATTCTTGGCAATGTAGAACATACAAAGCCTAATGCAATTGAAGGAAGAAATTTCAATCTAAAACTTGTTACAAAGTTACTCTATGAATGAAACAAATGAGCAGAAATCTATTTGACATAGCTATTGCTAGGAGCTTTGGAATCTTCCTCTCTTCCTCATTGAATCCTTTAAATAACAAGGTAAATGAAGCTGCAATCCTATGTCATATATATGCACTTCCTACACAACCCTTTTCCGGCATTGAGCATGTTGGTTGATAGACAAGATTGGACACACTATCATAGACTTTATAAGTTACCCACTGAAACTGCACATGTATTCTTATCTGAATTCTTTGCTTCTTCTGTTCTTTTGTAAGCCCAAATCAAATTGGACTCGATCGCTCTGCTGGATAGACAATTGATCCAATCCGTCCGAGCCCAAGAGCTGACTGCCCTAACTGACTATCCTTGGGCAATGCCTTAGCACTTATAAAAGGGCTTAGATGTGCTATCCACACCCTGTTCCTACATCCCCCACCCATGGAACATTACAGGTGCACATTGAGAATATCACCCTTGTCATTCATAAAAAATGTTTTCTGTGAGTAGCAGTTTATGATTACTTAAAATTATAAATATCGATTTATTTAACATAAATCAAAGGGGATGTAGCTCAGTTGGTAGAATGCTCGCTTTGCATGCAAGAGGTACAGGGTTCAATCCCTTGCATCTCCAACGAATAATGATTCTTTTCTCTCTTTTCTTCCTCGTCTGATGCCCTCCCCCAAGGGGTGGCGACGAGCCAAGCTTTTCATGCTGTTCGAGCTCGACTCGGTTTCAACCGAGCTTGAGCTCGAGCCCAATTCATTGGCTCGATTATGAAACGAGCCGAGCTTGAGCCTACTAGCCTTACGAGCTGGCTTGAATATATATATAATAAAATTATAGAAAATAATATATAATGAAAATATTATAATTCTTAATTTTTTAAGTATCAAACAAAAAATATTTTCATATATAATTTTTTGTTTTTATAAAATATTTTTTCTCAAAATTGAGCTCAAGCCGAGCCGAGCTCGAGCCTCGTACTATTTGGCTCGAATCCACCCCTACCTCCCCCTTGTCAAACACTTTTTTGTTTTGACAACGAATAATGATTCTTTTTTCTCTTTTCTTCCTCGTCTGATGCCCTCCCCCAAGGGGTGGCGACGAGCCAAGCTTTTCATGCTGTTCGAGCTCGACTCGGTTTCAACCGAGCTTGAGCTCGAGCCCAATTCATTGGCTCGATTATGAAACGAGCCGAGCTTGAGCCTACTAGCCTTACGAGCTGGCTTGAATATATATATAATAAAATTATAGAAAATAATATATAATGAAAATATTATAATTCTTAATTTTTTAAGTATCAAACAAAAAATATTTTCATATATAATTTTTTGTTTTTATAAAATATTTTTTCTCAAAATTGAGCTCAAGCCGAGCCGAGCTCGAGCCTCGTACTATTTGGCTCGAATCCACCCCTACCTCCCCCTTGTCAAACACTTTTTTGTTTTGACAATAATATGTCACATTGTTAAATGAGTATGTCCCATTTATATTAAATAAGGATAATTTGTAAAAACCATTCTTATTTGTCACACTTATTTTTGAATTATGCCTACTTAAAATTAAATATACCGATTTATTTAATATAAATAAAAGGGGATGTAGCTCAAATGGTAGAGCGTTCACTTTGCATGCGAGAATTACAGGGTGTGATCTCCTGCACCTCTAGCCAAATATGATTCTTTTTATCTTTTCTTCCTCCATCGGTCCCCCCCCCCCCCCCCCCCCCCGGCTGGACACTTTTTTGTTTTGACAATGACATTTTTGTTAGCATTGTTAAATGAGTATGTCACCTTGTTCTCTCTTCTCTTTGTATTGCTTTCCAACTTTTTAGAAGTTGGGGCTATTGAAACTCACAATGACCAATCCAGTTTCCTTAGTAGGAATAAATTCAACTCTAATCCCCTACAATTCTAAACAAACGGATTTCTTTTTCCTTTTCTATTTTACTAGTAATTGTGCACATGTAAAATGTGTCAATTTTGATGATGATGATGATGATGATGGTGATAGTAATAATATGTTTCCAAAATTTTTTATATTTCTATGTCTATAAAAATCATTCTTATTTGTCACACTTATTTTTGTTTAATATGATGAATATATGATATTAGAGATGTGTCCAAATGTATTTTACAATTTATTTTGTGGTTTTTATATTTTTGTGTTTTTCATCTTTTTAATTTTTAATATTATATAATTATGACATCAAAGGTAGACACATTTGACCCAAAATGTTGTATCATCAACAAAAACAATTATTTTTTGCCACACTTACTTTTCCTTTAATAATATGGTTAATTATTATAAGATTTAATGAAAGAATGGGAGTTAATACAAAAAATATAAGACTTAATAAGAGGGAATTGGGTTAGGAGAAATGTAATAGTTCAAATTACATCTTGTGTCCTCACAATTAGAGGGGGACCAAATTATAAAGTAGGGATATTCTAGTCAAGAAAAGGATTAAATGAATCTTAATAGGAATTAATACCGAGAAAAATGATTTTCCAATTATGTTTCTACCTTTTCAGTTAGAGAGAGGTCAAATTAAAAAAATTACATATATCAATTTATTTAATATAGAAAAAAGGGGATGTAGCTCAAATGGTAGAGCTCTCACTTTCCATGCGAGAGGTATAGAGTTTGATCCCTTGCATCTCCAGCCAAACATGATTCTTTTTCTCTTTTCTTCCTCCACCGACACCCCCCCCTCTTTTTTGTTTTGACAATGATATTTTCGTTAGCATTGTTAAATGAGTATGTCATATTTATATTAAATAAGAATGATCTATAAAAATCATTCTTGTTCGTCACACTTATTTTTTAATTATACCTACTTAAAATTACATATATCGATTTATTTAATATAAATAAAAGGGGATGTAACTCAAATGGTAAAGCGCTTGCTTTACATGCGAGAGGTACAAGGTTCGATCCCCTACATCTCCAGCCAAACATGAATCTTTTTCTCTTTTTTTCCTTCACCGGCACCCCCCTTGCTGGACACTTTTTTGTTTTGACAATGATATTTTCATTAGCATTGTTAAATAAGTATGTCACCTTATTCTCTCTCCTCTTTGTATTGTTTCCCAACTCTTTTAGAAATTGGGGCTATTGAAACTCACCATGACCAATCCAGTTTCCTTGGTAGGAATAAATTCAACTATAATCCCCTACAATTCTAAACGAATGGATTTTCTTTTCCTTTTCTATTTTACTATTAATTGTGCACATGTAAAATGTGTCAATTTTGATGATGATGAATATGGTAAATAATCTGTTTCCATTTTTTTTAATTTTTATATTTTTATGTCTATAAAAATCATTCTTATTTGTCATATTTATTTTTGTTTAATATGATGAATATATGATATTAAAGATGCGTCCAAATGTATTTTACAATTTATTTTATGGTTTTTATACTTTTGTGCTTTTCATCTTTTTAATATTAATTAATTATGACATCAAAGGTTGGCACATTTGACCCAAAATGTTGTATCATCAAAAAAACTATTATTCTTTGCCACACTTATTTTTCCTTTAATAATATGGTTAATTATTATAATATTTAATGAAAGAATGGGAGTTAATACAAAAATTATAAGACTTAACAAGAGGGAATTGGATTAGGAGAAATGTAATAGTTTAAATTACATTTTGTTTCCTCACAATTAGAGAGGTACCAAATTAGAAAATAGGGATATTCTAGTCAATAAAAGGATTCAATGAATGTTAATAGGAATTAATACCTTTTGAATATGGAGAAAAATGATTGTTCAAATTATGTTTCTGCCCTTTCAATTAGAGAGAGGCCAAATTTAAAAATTACATATATCGATTTATTTAATATAAATAAAAGGGGGTGTAGCTCAAATGGTAGGGAGCTCGCTTTGCATGCGAAAGGTACGGGGTTTTATCTCTTGCATCTCGAGCCAAACATGATTATTTTTTCTCTTTTCTTCCCCCCACTAGTGCCCCCACCCCCCCTTGTCGCACACTTTTTTTTTTTGTTTTGACAATGATATTTTCTTTAGAATTGTTAAATGAGTATGTCACTCTATTCTCTCTCCTCTTTGTATAGTTTTCCAACTCTTTTAGAAGTTGGGGCTATTGAAACTCACCATGATCAATCCAGTTTCACTAGTAGGAATAAATTCAACTCTAATCCCTTACAATTCCAAATGAATGAACTTTTTTTTCCTTTTCTATTTTACTAGTAATTGTGCACATGTAAAATGCGTCAATTTTGATGATGATGATAGTAAATAATATGTGTCCAAATGTATTTTACAATTTATTTTCTGGTTTTTATACTTTTATGTTTTTCATCATTTTAAATTTTAATATTATTTAATTATGACATCAAAGGTTGATACATTTGACCCAAAATGTTGAATTATTGACTCACCATCAAATAGGAAAATAAGTCCTTTAATAATATTGTTAATTATTATAAGATTTAATGAAAGAATGGGAGTTAATACAAAAAATATAAGACTTAATAAGAGGTAATTGGATTAGGGGAAATGTAATAGTTCAAATTACATTCTGTGTCCTCACAATTAGAGAGAGACCAAAATAGAAAGTAGGGATATTCTAGTCAAGAAAAGGATTTAATCAATGTTAATAAAAATTAATACATTTTAAATGAAGTGAAAAATGATTGTTCAAATTATGTTTCTTCCCTTTCAATTAGAGAGAGGCCAAATTAAAAAGTTAGATATATCAATTTATTTAATATAAATAAAAGGGGATGTAGATCAAATGGTAGAGCATTTACTTTGTATGTGAGAGGTACAGAGTTCGATCCCCCGCATTTCCATCCAAACATGATTATTTTTCTATTTTCTTCCTCCACCGGTTTGACAATGATATTTTCGTTGGCATTATTAAAGGAGTATGCCACATTTATATTAAATAGGAATAAACTATAAAAATCATTCTTATTTGTCACACTTATTTTTGAATTATGCCTACTTAAAATTACATATATCGATGTATTTAATATAATTAAAAGGGGATGTAGTTCAAATGGTAGAGTGCTCGCTTTGCATGATTCTTTTTTTGTGTCCTCACAATTAGAGAGGGACCAAATTAGAAAATAGGGATGTTCTAGTCAAGAAAAGGAATCAATGAATGTCAATAGGAATTAATACCTTTTGAATGAAGAGAAAAATGATTTTTCAAATTGTGTTTCTGCCCTTTCAATTAGAGAGAGGTCAAATTAAAAAATTACATATATCGATTTATCTAATATAAATAAAAGGGGATGTAGCTCAAATGGTAGAGCGCTCACTTTGCATGCAATGTGTACAGGGTTTTATCCCTTGCATCTCCAGCCAAACATGATTCTTTTTCTCTTTTCTTCCTCTACCAATGCCCCCCCTTGTCGGACATTTTTTTGTTTTGACAATGATATTTCGTTAGCATTGTTAAATGAGTATGCCACCTTATTCTCTCTCCTCTTTGCATATTTTTCCAACTCTTTTAGAAGTTGGGGCTATTGAAACCCACCATAACCAATCATGTTTCCTTAGTAGGAATAAATTCAACTTTAAGCCCCTACAATTCCAAATGAATGGATTTCTTTTTCCTTTTCTATTTTACTAGTTATTGTGCACATGTAAAATGTGTCAATTTTGATGATGATGATGATGATAGTAAATAATATGTTTCCAATTTTTTTTATACTTTTTTATATTTCAATGTCTATAAAAAGAATTCTTATTTGTCATACTTATTTTTGTTTAATATGATGAATATATGATATTAGAGATGTGTCCAAATGTATTTTACAATTTATTTTGTGGTTTTTATACTTTAGTGTTTTTCACCTTTTTAATTTTTAATGTTATTTAATTATGACATCAAAAGTTGATACATTTGACACAAAATTTTGAATTATTGACTCGCCATCAAATAGGAAATTAAGTCCATATTAGGGTTGGTTTTAATTTTATATTTTATTTCTATCATTAACAAAAACAATTATTCTTTGCCACACTTATTTTTCCTTTAATAATATGGTTAATTATTATAAGATTTAATGAAAAATGGGAATTAATACAAAAAATATAAGACTTAATAAGAGAGAATTAGATTAGGAAAAATTTAATAATTCAAATTACATTTTGTGTACTCGCAATTAGAGAAAAACTAAATTAAAAAATAAAGATATTCTACTCAAGAAAAAGGTTCAATGAATATTAATAGGAATTAGTATCTTTTGAATGAAGAGAAAAATGAGTATGTCACATTTATATTAAATAAGAACGATCTATGAAAATCGTTCTTGTTCGTCACACTCTCATTTCATATTTTTAATAATATTATAGATTTTATTTTACATCGGCAATGACTTGATCCTTGTCAAGCCATCATCATTTCTAAATGCTAAAGGTGAAACCATCCAATGTAATGTCGTTATTGCCAAACACTTGGACAATGATGTTTTCGTTAAAATGACAAATGCCACGTTATTATTTTTGCTAATATGGTTATCTTAGAAATTGTTTATTTTAATTTTTATGTAATGTTAATGATGTCATCTATACTGTATACTTAAAACACATTTGTCCACACCAGTTTATTCTCTCTCTTCTTTGTATTGCTTCTCAACCCCCTTAGAATTTTGCATTTTTAATTAAAAAAAAAAACAATCATGGGGTTATTAAAACTCCACAATTAATTAATGAGTTTTCTTTTCAGGATTAATTACAAGAGACCCATGTGTTAACATATGTCCATGTTTTAGAGGGTTACATTTAAAAGGAAACTAAATTAGCTGTGCTATGAGTAGCCATGTTTGATTTTTTTTTATGTTTATAATAAAAAGCAGAAAATTCAGATTACTTTAATATAATTGTTAAAGCATATATTTAGGCAGCATTTGGTAATCCTTATTTTATTTTAAGGACTTATCTTTTTTTGCCGTTAAAAATTTAGTATTCATAGGGGTATTTTAATTGCAAAAATGAGATAAGTCCTTAAAATAAGAATGTTAAATGCGACCTTAAACATTAGTATTGATAAAAACAAATTAGGATTAGTTTGAAAGGAGTACAAATACAAATATGTAGAGTATAAAACCATGTATATTATATTATTTTCTATATATTTGTACTGTGCATATTTGTATTTGTACTCTTTCCAAATTGAGCCTATTAGGAAATCAAATGTAATGGTTCCCTTATAGAACATGATGGATGACTTTTAATACCAACCCATATATAGCGCGTAGCGCTATTCATAGGTTGGGTTGGATCGGTTTATTGGTGTTTTTCCAAACCAACCCGACTTGGTCGGTTTACCTAGAAATGAAACCGAAACCGACCCAGTACTAAGTAAAACCGACCTAGTCGGTTTGAATCGATTTGGGTCGATTTTGTGAATGATTCTCTCGGTGTGAATGGTAAAGGATTCAAGTCTAACAAAGCAAAGGCTGGATGCGTGAAAATTAAAAATGATTTGATGGATTAAAACTAATATTTTATATATAATATGTATATTTTTGAAATAAAGCTGAAATATATATATTTCCACAAATATATATCTGAAATATATATTAAAACTGAAATATATATAGTAAAACTGAAATATATCTTATATATATATATAATATACCTGAAATATATATAGTAAAACTAAAATATAATATATATATATATATATATATATATATATATATATATATATATATATATATATATATATATAATATCTAAGCCGGTTCGGGTTGGTTTGGTCGATTTGGGTCTTGTTATGAACAACCCTAATAGCACGAGTCTCTTGGTAGTAATATTTTTAGACCAATATGGAATTGGGACCATTTTACTATTTGGGTGATAGGTGAGTGGTTCAATTGTTCAAGTCAAATAGATCAATTTATGACATCATAATAGAATATAAAGAATAGATAAAATGCAAATATCACGTGTAAAGTAACAATGTTATAAACAAGCAGATGCATCATTCGAAAAGTAAGTGTGATAAATTAAAATTATTTTTATTATTATGTAACCTATGATTCAGTGGTGAAAACATGCTCGGAATTCTAACTAGGTGAAGGATCAACTAGTGTGGTTAACTTGGATGATTGCGGAAAAACATTATTATATATCGTTGTTTATTCTTATTTCTTTAAGCTGAAGAATAATCTTATATCTATATAAATATATTAAGCTGAAATGTGTACGTAAGAAGGCCTGAGGATGAGGGAAATGGAATCTAACAGTATTTTTTACCTTTTTTCTTAGAAATTACAAAAATGCCACTCTCTACTAAAACTCATCGAGAGAGGTTCCCAATACATGACGAGGATGTGTTGTGGGGCGTTGTGGGACAGAGATGTGATCTCCCTCTAGTGACATCAAGTCATGTAGTACTTCTGAATCGTTGCTTAATATTTAGGTGAAATGTAGGTAATAAGTTGCCTCTACCAAAATGGAGTCCACCTTGGATACACTTTGTATAGTGTTTCGATGCCACCTCATCAGGGCCGACCTGTAGGCATCTTGGAATAGGTTGGCAATCTCAGGACCGAGCCAAAGAACTTGGCACGAAGGATGACCTCTTGCCGAGGTCCCATTGACTTGATTGAGGCCTAGTTGATGACTTACATGATGTAGTGACCAACTTCCCCTTCATTCGACTTATCATCTCTGAATCCTTCGGTGTCACATCGCTTCATTGATGAGATTGACTCCTGCACTGCCCGCTTCGAAGGTAACTAGATAAGATCTGTCACTTTAACTAAAACTGTCTTTGAGCATGAAACCACCTCCGAGTGAGTTGGACCGATAAGCCACATCGTTAAAGAGAAGGTATGTGCTGCATGAAGCTCAATTAGCTACGCCTATATAAAGGCATCCCATCAACTATAGAAAAGGTATGCAGGATTTAACTCTCAGAACTCTTTTGAATCCAATCAATTAGTTTATCTTTATTTAATTAATATCACCCCAGGTCTCGGAACTGTCCTCGACGGAGCACCGGATCACGCACCATAACCACCCACTAAAATATTTAATTAATATCAACTTCTTTTGCTCTCAGCACCCACCTAACATCCCACCCTTCTGGCTACTTACTTCTATTTGAATCCAATCAATTAGTTTATCTTTATCCAACCAGAAAACTCCATGGCCCTTCCACTTTCCAACTTGGTTTTTAGTCTTTTGACCTTCAATGGGTACAGTTGCCGTATGTTTCCGTCAAGAACAGCCGCCCTTGCACCGATCTCCGGCAATAAATCACGATTTCTAGGCCTTGATCCGGCTGGGGAGCTCGCTACAAGAAAGATGGTGATAGCTGGGGTGCTGTCTAAATCGAACCAAGACTCCATGTCATCGATCCTCACCGAGCTCGAAGGAGAAAATGTGCAAGAAGAAGAAGAAGATGATGCTGATGATAGTGATACAACGGCCAAACAACCCAAGAGGCGCATAGCAGATTGCTGGCGCGAGATCCAGGGCCAAGATGACTGGGCTGGCATGCTCGACCCCATGGATCCTCTCCTCCGCTCGGAGCTAATACGCTACGGCGATATGGCACAAGCTTGCTACGACGCCTTCGATTTCGATTCCTTCTCCAAGTACTGTGGCACCTGCCGCTTCACACGTTGCAAATTCTTCGACTGTCTGGGCTTGACCAGCCTGGGCTACGACGTGTCCCGCTACCTCTATTCCACCGCCAACATCAACCTCCCCAACTTCTTCAAGAAATCTAGGTGGCCCAAGGTCTGGAGCCGGAACGCCAATTGGATGGGCTACGTCGCTGTGTCCAACGACGACACTTCGGCCCGCCTAGGCCGCCGTGACATTGCCGTCGCTTGGCGGGGCACAGTGACACGACTCGAGTGGGTCGCAGACTTGATGGACTTCCTTAGACCGGTCTCCGCTGATAAGATACCGTGCCCTGATCCGAATGCGAAGGTCGAATCCGGATTCCTCGATCTCTACACTGACAAGGACGACAAGTGCCGTTTCTGCAAGTTCTCTGCCAGGGAGCAAGTCTTAACCGAAACCAAGCGATCCATACAGCAGTACCTGAATGAGGAGCTGAGCATAACCGTCACGGGTCACAGCCTGGGCAGTGCCCTTGCCATTCTGAGTGCGTATGACATTGAGGAGACGGGTCTGAACGTGACGGCAGACGGTCGGACCATACCCGTAACCGTGTTCTCGTTCTCGGGTCCAAGGGTTGGGAACGTGAGGTTCAAGGAGCGGCTGGAGGGATTAGGGGTGAAGGTGCTGAGGGTGTTCAACGTTCATGACTCGGTGCCCAAGGTTCCGGGGATAGTATTCAATGAGCACGTGCCGGAGATGGTACAGAAGATGCTAGTGGCTGCCGTGGAATTACTCGCACGTGGGAGTGGAGCTGTGTCTAGATTACAAGAAATCTCCCTTCCTGAACGACACCAGCGATCCAGGCTTCTTTCACAACCTGTATGCTCTCCTGCATTTGATTGACGGGTGAGTAGTTTCCTAATTCCTATTTTCTTTCCTCTTTTTTCTCAAGGTTATTTTTGGTATTTCGATACAGTTTCCGATATAAGAAAGGATCATTGACGTCATCGAAACATCATCATCATGATGAGATTGACGGTGACGTGTAACCGTGGGGCCCTTCATAATAATCGCAGGAAATGTGTTTTCGGAAATAGTACGCCCATAGTTGCAGCTGCGGTGTATCAATGATTTAACACGACGTAATGAAGATCACTAGTCCATCCTCTTACCAGAAAAGATTGGATAGACCTATCCTTTATATCACACACGACCAACCCTTACGGAAAGAACTGGGTGAGATGAGCTCAACTCAGCCCCACATGATAGTATTAGAAATGATGAAGTGTTATTGGAAGATGTTTTCAACACATGATAGGGATGTGCTATGAGAACGTTGTGGAAAATTATCTTGGGGGGGGGGGGCTGATTTCAACTCAGATGAGATAGAACCTTGATCAATCAGGATTTTTCATGAATTTTTTAATTTTTTTCTGATATAAAAATTAGGCTCAATGTGGAAAGAGTATATATACAATACTTATAAATATGATTTAATTAGAGTATATATTTGTATTATATTTTTCCCAATTTGGGAAGGGTGTAAATGCAAATATGTTCAGTGCTTGTATTTACATTGTATATGTTTGTATTTCTATTCTTCCCAAATTAGCAAAGTGGGCTTAGTTTGGAAAGAGTACAAATGTACAATGCAAAACACCTTATATTTTGCGCTGTTTTATATTCTTCTCAAGCTAATCCTTACCCTCACTTGTGTTTGTTCTGTATATATTTGCATTTGCATTCTTTTTAAATTGAACCTTAGGTGCATTTGGAAATGATGCAAATGGAGTGTAAATCCCAATTTAGGGTAAATTGCACTTTGATTCACTTTTGCCTGTGTTTGGCAATATTACATTTACAAATGTCAGACTAATGCAGATTTACATGTTTGCATCCATTACAACTAAAAGTCAGTTTGGTGCATTATTTCCAAATGCAGCTTTAGGCTCAGTTTGAAAGGAACACAAATACAAATATGTAAAATATAAAACTGTGTTTTGTATTATTTTGTATATATTTGCATTATACATATTTGTATTTGTATTTTTTTCAAATTGAGCTTTGGAAGGAGTACAAATATAAATATATAGAATGCAAAACCTTGTATTATATATATATATATATATATATATATATATATATATATATATATATATATATACTCTCTTTAGTTTAGAAAGAGTATAAATATAAAGATGTAGAATGCAAAACCTTGTATTTTGTATTTATTTGTATTGTTCACATTGTATTTGAACTCTTTTCAAACTAAGCTTAATTAGGCTCAATTTATATTTGCCCTATATATATTTATATTTATATTTATACTCTTCCCAAACTAATTTTTAGGCTCATTAAAAATACAGATATATATATATATATATATATATATATATATATATATACATACAAAATAATACAAGATACAAAGTTTTACACTATATATTTATGTTTGTATTTGTACTCATTCCAAGATGAGCCTAAGGTTGCATTTGGAAACGGTGCAAATAAGTGCGAATGCAAATTTGTAGTATAAAATGGTTCATATAAATTGTAAAGTTGTGTTAGTTTTGCACTAACAAATTTACCATCTTACCAAAATTTAGATTTAATGGATGCAAACATGAATTTTAATAAAATATTTTTTTTTATCAAAAGCCCACTTGAATGCAAATTTACTTCTTTTTTATTGATGTACTTTCACATCTTATTATCAATGTAAATATGCATTGGTCTGTCATTTGTCAATGCATAAATGTAATATTGCCAAACACATGCAAAAGTGAACCATAATGTAAATTTACCCTGAACCGGAATTTACACTCCATTTGCATAGTTTCCAAACACAGCCTAATGAATTAATTAAGAGTTGGGACAAACAAAATTTAAAATATCCTAATGCTTGGATGTACATAATAATACAAATACACCGATAATAATTGTTTGTTTCAATTATTTGAAAAGTTGGTAGTTGATGTGATCAGTCTTCACTCAAAACCAAAAATAAAAGGTCAGAATTTATAGGCTAGTGCATAGAATGTGGGGTTTTGACCTTTTAAATATTTATACCTCTGCAGTGGAAATCAGAAATCTGCGTTGGGTCTATCCGTACTTCTCTAAAAAATAAAAAGGAGAATGACTAATCAATTCAGATCAGAATTTTGTAGCCCCACCATACAGGGGGTGCATCCTGACCTGAATTGATGCCAAATTCATGGGCAGGATGTGATTTACAAGAGACTAATAGTAAACTAAGGGGGACTATCATTCAGAATTCTGCAATGGGTTGCAGACTACTGAACCCAAAATATAAAAACCAACTATAAGGGCCTGTTTAGTGATTTGGAATCGGACCAACTGTTTAGTTGGGCAGAATTTAAATCTCATTCTCATTTTTGTTAAACTTTCTAATGTGAGGAAATGGTTATTTCCTGCTGTCCTTTCGAAATGGCATCCAATGTTTTCGAATGACTGTTGACTCGGATGATCGAACCATTTAGTCAACGACCTGTTAATTTAGTTAGGTAGTTGAACCATTCATCCATTCAATGACTTTTTATCATTTTTTATTTTTAAGTTGGAATGAGCCATTCGTTCAAATTGGATGACTACATTGTCAACCCAGAAATCAATGATCAGAATGGTTCCAGTTTTGGGCCGTTTTTTAAACCATGATGACATCCTGTTCCAGCTTATTCCAATTCTATTTTCCTGTCTAAGCCAACTAGACTTTGAGAATAGACCATTCCTGTCTAAGCCAGCTCTATTCTAACTCCAATTCCATTAATTCTGAATAAAAACCAAATGGACCCTGAGTTTATGCAAATCATATCCTTCGCCCCACTTGTTGAAATTTGGATGTAATCCTTATAAAACGCTCCTCACATCGACCTCACTACCACACTCCACCACCGCCGTATATTAAAAAACATCACCCCATAAATAATAAATATAGATGTTTCTGATTTGCGGCCAAGATCCGGATCGGACTCCACGTATCCATCATACCCATGAAAATGAATCTGTAGCAACTGCACTTAATGGCAATTTTAGGGCCTCTTTCATATGTATCAGGCCCTATACCTAATTAATTAAGGAATTCTTCGTTTATAAATAATGAATATAAATGAGTTGATAGAGTCAACTCACTGGTACTCAATAAAGCACCAGAATCTCTGGTAGGTAACTACACAATATCCTAATAATAATATTTGGTTTTAAACTGAAATACAGGTACCATGGGAAGGGCCAAAGATTTGTGCTTTCAAGCAGAAGGGATCCTGCACTGGTGAACAAGGCCTCTGATTTCTTGAAAGATCACTTCCTGGTGCCACCTTACTGGAGGCAAGACGAGAACAAAGGAATGGTGAGAAACCAGGAAGGACGGTGGGTACAGCCGGAAAGGCCAAAACTTGAAGAACATCCTCCAGACATTCACCTTCACCTCCGACAGTTGGGTCTAACTTTTGGTAAATAGATTTCTTTTAACGAATATAGATTATATATGCTATATATAAACCGGATACTTGACTTCACTTCTTTACAATTTATAAAAGTTAAATCCAAATACTATATATCGTATATGAATCAACGCACATAATATGCATACTTATATTAATAAATATATATATATATATATAAATATCTTTCCTTCAAGGTTTTTTTTTCATATTCATGTCATCAACGTTGTGATTCTGTGGAGCTAATTAATTAAATAAATTATGTATAAATTGGGTTGATCGAATTAGAAGGATGTATAAGATCTGTATATGAAAGCTGTTGTAAAGTTACTTCGTCTCTTAATTGTTGATGCAAAATTCAAGCTGCAATACTATGCTATCAAGTGTCATATATTATATGCATGGGCTCCTACAAAACCTTTTTTTCTAGGGAAAAGTACAAAGCAGATTTCTAAATTTTAATATATACCTATAAACATTCAAAATATTAAATACCTCCACTCTATACATCAATGTCTAATGTAAATTAACATTTAATTCCCAACTGACACCTACTTCGATTGTAATTTAGACCTACAAATTTTGAATCTGGGCTAAACCGTCATCATCATTATCTACTGAATCTGGGCTAAGCATACATGTGAGTAGATAGTCAAAATTGGAGTCATCATCATTATCTACTGAAGTTGAAGGTTATTTATTCTAATCTGAATTCCTTCTTTACTTTACCCATTTTACTGATTTTTGACATTAAGATCGACCCACATCAGTGTCGAGAAGAATAAAACCATTTGTCAGCAATCAAAGGCAGAGAACTATAACCTTAATTGGATGGACTGAGAACTCAATCGTCTAAGCCATATTTCAGTTCAAGGGTTGTTTGTAACAGCTGAAATTGTCAAATTGAATGACTGATAGTTATGCCTTTAAATAGATAAAATATTATATGAACAAAATATCTGGGGGCATATTAATTATCAATCTAACTTACAGCTTCAGCTATTTATAAAGGGTTAACAACCTCTTCGATAATATATAAACCAAGTAAGGGAGGGCTTTCGCAACACACGGCTTCTCGCATTGCAATGTAGGCCCCACACGAAAAATCACGAAGTCATATTTGAGGAAAAAACCTGAAAGCTGAGCATATTCTTACATGAGTCATGAAATCACCTTTCTGGTGAAGTCATGATTAGCACCTTCTCCAAAACAGCTCAACCAATACCGAAACCCTCCCAAACGGGCTCTAAAATGATAAGGCAATAAGCTACGCGTTGACTTCAAAAGGATTTACTAAATAAATCCTTTTAAAGATATTGGTAAATGTAAAAATACATGCCTTCGTATATATATATATATATATATTGAGAGGTGTTTGGCAAGTTTTTTGGAAAGATTTTTTGGTGGCAGGATTTCACAACTCCTCTTGCAATAGAGATCTACGACGATAAAGCCAAATGGGGCGGAGAAAGTGGTCGGGACTGAAGAGATGGAGAGGGAGGGAGAGAGAGAGAGAGGGAGGGGGGGTATTAACCGCCGCTGTTGACAGTTGCAGCGGCGGTGGTGGGATTTCACAGTGAAGCCTCTTGCATCAGAACTTGAAGCGAACTCAAAGCCAAATGGGGTGAAGAACTCAAAGCCATTAGAGTCGAATTTCCGCCAAAGATAGACAACAAAGGACATGCCAATAGAGGTGGAGATCGACGATTTTTTCTCTGTACCAGAGAAACATAATAGAAATGATCGTGAAGGGCCGGAACCCTTTCTTCGAGTTCTCAGAGAAACTTGCATCAGAGAAATTTGAATAGAGGTGGAGATCGAAGCTACCGAAACCCTTTCTTTGAGTTCTTAGAGAGAGAGAGAGAGAGGGAAGAATGGGATTTGAGAGATTTCCATGCAGGTTTCTTCAAGTTCTCTCAATCGCCATCTCCCTTCTCGTTCGATGGCAATGAAATATGAAGGATATGATTTATCATTATTAAAATTATAAAGGATATTTTAGACTTACGGCCAGGTATGAAACGCATCTGACCGCGTTCAGTGCCTAGCCTGGGTGTTAAAGTTTAAGATCTGAAAGTGGCATTCAGACAACTTTTAAGAAATGACTCCAAACGCCTATTACCTCTGAAAAGTAAGTTTTTCAGAGTTAAGAGGCAAATTCAGCATTATCAAACGTGGCCTAAGGCCTAAGTTACTTGTGCAAAAGCCAAAAATAATCTTAAATCTCTAGCCTAAGGATTAAATTCTAAATCAAAAGCTTAATCAATCTACACAGCCTAATCTATCCATATGTTACAGCAGAGCATACATAACCCAACTCTAAAATTCCATACAATTTTTATAGAGATGGATTTACCAAAATATAATAATCAATGGTGTGACTTTTACTTTTATTACACATCCATTTGTATATCTTCTTCCTTTTTTCAAAGGAATTCCTAGTTGGATGCAAAATTCTGGTAGGCCAAACATTGCTTGTTGTTCACCCCATCTGATAGAATTACTTCCTGGTTATTAGTTTTTGGTTTCCCTATTCTGCGTTTCTTTTATTTGGATCAGGAAATAAAGAAAAGAGAAATAATGTATATGAGTATCTATTATAAGTAACAACATATAAGATTATATAATATGTTCCCCTTTGATGCATACAAAAAATACAGATGTATATCTTTGCTTGGAAAGATAATAAAGAGGATATATAATGAGTCACCATTTTAATCGCTGATAAGGAGTGAGAGAGAGAGAGTAAGAGAGTTAAAAGAAAAGTTCTAAAAACATGTTCATCATCATTCTTGTAAACTAAAGAGAGGTATAGAGATTATAGGGAGTAACAAATAAAATAAATTAAAAAAAAAATACAGAGACGGAAAGGAGAAAGAAGCCTTCTCAGTTGATTAGATGGTGCCTTCGTTCAATGTGAGGTCCCATCCTTTGAATAAGAAGAACTCTTCATGAAGTAACAATTGGATATTGTCAACGCCACAAATACGAAACAAAATTCTTAAATATAATGCAAACAAAATATCTATATGCTCTATAGATATAAACAAAACCTACAACGAAAAGGATAGATCTTACTTTTAAGAATAGATTATCGAAAATGAAAAATTAAAAAAACATGATGTGATTATGAAAGATCAAAACATTCCACTTGCGACTCAATTGATCTACAGTTAAAACATCATCCTTATATAACTTGCATTTGCTCTCCCTCTTCCCTCCTATGAATCTAAAACCCAACATACCGAAATGACAAATCCATAATACAAATGCCTATACTTGCTAGTCCAATAAGAAGTTGTTGACATACAAATGCTTTTGTCATAACAATACATCACAGTATCACAACTTGCATCAGATGACTGAAAAGAGAAGGAAATAAAGAAAAAATAAATAAATAAAAGCATGCTTTTGCAGTAAAAATAAAAAAAAACAAAAAGCAATAATAAAACTTTGACAGGCCTAAGTTGTGTTAGATAGCATATGCCCTTAGCTCCAATCAGAATGATATGCATTATGATATTTAATGACATTTATGGTGTATTTCTGTGTAATACCCTTAAACTGGACACATATGAGACTCATGTTAGTTTAGAATCTTCATAGCCGTTGAATAGATTTGAGGAGATTTATCCTGCCAAGGCTGACACTGATGTGCCACCAAGTTGGTTGGGGTGGCTTATCTCAGCTCCCAGGGTGAGACCTAAGGTACATGCAGTGTGGGTTTTCTTGAAACCCTGAACCGGACCAGAATTTCAGTATTACCCTGGACCTTGGAGATAGATGGGCAAAACTAGAATGTTACACTTGACCCCTAGACTCGATTATGATACTACACTAGGTGTTGGATTGGGTTGCCTTTGATATACCAATCACTGAGATCCTTAGAGGGGGTCAAAACCTGGGTATGTTGGGACAATTCAAAAATTCACCTGAATGGGTGATCATAGTGAAATGATCAACACCTTTGTCGGACAAAGTGAATGATCGAGGATGCACTCTCTCTGATGGAAACAAAAACTGCCGGCAGTCAATTTCAACCGTTGAAATTTGTTTTGCGAAATATATTTATATAGATATATATTATGGTTTCAAAATGTTTACAAAATGTTTTAATTCTCGGGATCCATGTGAGTAGAAAGTGCAGCATTGTACCTTGCAGCCGAGGGAGAGGTCATCTCTTGTCGGGCAGTGTTTGATCATTATGAGCTAAGATGTTAAGTGTAAGACCATTGAGGGTAATACCTAATGGGTTAATCTTGCATCTGCCCACAGTCCTTGGGTTTTTATAAGGTGCCTTGACCTAGGGACCATTTAGTGTAAATGTTGGGCCCAATAAGAGCCTATGATGATGGACTCAGGGGTTCACTGTCTCCTATAGTGAATTCGGTTAGGCATTGTAACAAAGGCTGGACTGAACCCATGTGGTTGATGTGTAAATCAATGTTTGGGTCCCACGCAATACAAGGATATCCAACTGGGCAGCAGTTTAGAGGATAAGTGAGCACAGACTTAATGGACCTAAAGCCCAATTCGAACTGGCTTAATGACATTAACTAAAGAGGGGCGGTTCTGGGATTTAGATTAGCAGATAGGATAAGGATTGTCCCTATCCACTCAGAGAGTCCAGATCCAAATAAAGATTTGGATCAGAAAACTCCTAATTAGATTAGGAGGGTTGATCTTTATGTGCAGATAAGATAAGGGATTATCCTTATCTCTTAAAGAGAGTCCAAATCCAAATACAAGATTTTAATTAGGAAACTCCTAATGGGATTAGGAGAACTTCTCTTTAAGGCTATAAATAAAGGAGTAGGGCGAACCTCTAGTTAATCCATCGGTCTGCTAATTTAAGAAAGATGACAGCATACAGTTAGACTGCTTTTGTCTTCTGCTCTTGCCCTCTCTTGCTCCTACCGCCATACCAGTTCGATCTCCACCTGTGGGAGCGATCAAAAAGAGTTCTTGATATTACCTTTTGGCAGAAAAAGTAATAAGAAGTCGTGCTCACTAACCCTCCATCAGATTTTTGTTGAAGAATCAGGTTCTTGTTGAAGAGCCATCCAACTGATTATGCTTCATCCTGCATCGTGTCATCTTTGGTGAGAGTAGTCTTTGGATCTTTCCTTGGGCGTGAACACCTTCATTGGAGGTTATTATTACTTCGTATCAGGTATAACCCTCCACTCCCTTTTGGTTTCAGATCTGGTCTGGTTTAGGTTCAAGATTGATATTTGAAAATACAATTTTCTAAAATAGGAAATGTGATTCCCACATGGGAGAGATAAATTTTTGAAATTTCGACCAACCTTCCTGTAGGGTTTGGCCATCCATATGATAGATCTCTCATCCCTTTAGTGGTATCAGAGCTAGGTTCAAATCTTGAACCAAAATTAACCAGATATGGAACTGTGCAAATGGGCAGAAGGCGTTCTACCCGATTTGCGCAAATTAGCGATTTTCTGGGAAATCGGTTCCCAGATTTTTGGGCAGTTGATCTGAAATTAAATTTTATAAATCTGAATTATATTTAGAATTGTTCTTTATATTTTTCTTGAAATTTGGGTTGTTCGCACGGTGGAGATCAAAATCTTTTTATGACGCAGGAAATATGCGTTTTTGCTGTTCTTTTACATTCTAGGTCTGTAAATAATTTATTTTATTTTATTTTTTAGACAGAATGTATAGGAATTCAATTTGATGTAATATTAATCAAAATTAGGTTTTCTATTTTATTCCATTCAAAGTTGAAGCAGAAAGCGCAAGGAGGAGATTTTCGCAGATTAGGGTTCACCCATCTGCGATTTGTAGTTTTGGAAATTGCAAGCTACGTACTAACCTCTGTATTGCAGGGTAGCAGACCTATGAACAATCCCCCCCATTTTCTGATTCTTGAATGTCTTGCATCAGTAATTTAATTTCAGATCATAATCTTGAATTAAAGATCAAACCCTAGACCCATTCAAACCAGATTGGACCAAACTGGTTGGACCAAATCTGTGGTTCGATGGGGGCTGTTCTTAGCCCTAATTTTTCACTCTTGGGTCTAGGTGTTGATGGTTAATTGCAAGATGCAATTCAGCCCACACCTGTAAAGCCCAATTTTAATGTGTTAAAACTGCTTTAGCCCATTAACTGCATAAAAGCTATATGGGCCAAATTGCTCTTTACAATTCAGCCCATATACTTAGGTAATATTAATTAGTAATATTATGGATAATTATGGGCTTTAGTTATGGGTTTTACAGATATTAATTGATTGGATCAATTCTGTTTTTTATGCATGTGATGTATGGATGTGTGATGTGCAACGTTCATGGACCATAAGTACTTGGCCCATGCTGATACGATAGTGGCTCTTACGCATGCCATGGCTGAATGCACATCATTGCCATGGTGTCCTTAAGATCATTGGGTGATCTCCCTTCACGGTGGGCCCCACACCAGCTTCCTCCCTAAAAAGAACCGTGTAGAACCCTAGCCATTTAGGGCCCATCTAAATCTAGCTTTATGAAAGTCAGTGGGAGTCACTTTGGTTTGACCTAAATTAAACTAGGGCGTATTTTTCGTTTCCTCCTCTAAAATATGAGTGCATGTGATAGAGAGATTTATATGATGATCTCTCTAATGCTGCTAGATCTGTTGGAAAGTTTCATAAGATGATAGGGGTGTCATAGACCGATGTGGGAGGGGCCTATCCTAAAATGGAAGAGTATCTCACGGTACTTTGGAATTCACGAATATGATGGGTGAGCACTTACTCGACAGAAATGTTTAATCTAAAATGACAATGAATCTTGTCTGACAGAGGCCAAAGGGAAAGCTCATAAGATGAGTGAATATGATCATTCACAGAAAGGTGGTGGGGTTATGCAGCTGAAACAGTTGGCTCTATGCACCCTATGTGATTTCCCACATTTCCAGAAACATAATTCGAAATCTCCGTCACTGAGATAGGAGGGAAATCTCAGAGATGAACAAATGAGAATGGAACATAGATTAAAAAACATATCTATGTAGATAACATGAATCAAATAAGGTTGTGCACTAATATTTGCTTTTTATCAGAAATGGCAAACAGAAAATTCGCAAAATTGTTGGATGACAGCAAATTTAAGGGCCCAAACTACGCTGTCTGGTATCGTAACCTTATGCTGGTCTTGACATCTGAAAAGTTGGACATAGTAGCTAAAAATCCTGCCCGGAACGTCTGGGAGATAGGGCTTCTAAGGCCCGTAGGAGGGACTACCAGAAATGGGAAGAGAAAAATTCCCTTGTCCGTTGCTACATCATAGCATCCTTAGACAATCCGATACAGCGTCAGTTCGATCAGATCGAATTGTCCAAGGATATCCTGGACAGTCTGAGGACGATGTATGAAGAGCATAATCGTTCTACTCGACAGAAGGCCTTGAAATAGTTCATGGCTGTGCAGATTTCCAAGAACTAACAAGTTCATGACCATTGACTTAAGGTGATGGGATACATCAATGAACTTGAGGCTCTTGGATCAGGGCTTGACCATGTCATTAAGGTGGATGCCATCCTAAATTCTTTGCGTCCTTCCTTCAATCTATTCACCATGAACTATAATATGAATAAGTTAAATGTTAGTATCCAATAACTCAGCAATATGTTGCAGAGGGCCGAGGAACTGATCAAGAAGGATGAACCCATTTCCATGCTTGTTGAAACTGGTAAATCGGGCAAGAAGAAGAGGAAGGCAACGAAAAAGCCTCAGAAGAAAGCTACTAAGTCCAAAAGGTAGAGGAAAGACAGCATCAGATGCTTGTCACTTCTGCAAATAGGCTGGCCATTGGAAGAGGAACTGTCCTTAGTACCTGGAGACCAAGAAACGAGGTAATTTCGAATCATTTGTCAAAGAAACCAATTTGTTGGTAACTTCTGCTTCCTGGTGTATTGACTCCAGGGTTTCAACTCATGCGTGTAACATACTGCAGGGGTTCAGGACAAGCAGAAGACTGAGTGACAGAGAGGTGACACTTTACTTGGGGACTTTTGCAAGTGTTGCAGCTACAACTATATGAACTGTAGAGTTAATTTTTAGAGAAGGAATTATTGTACTAAAATATTGTCTTTATGTACCTAATTTGAGAAGAAATTTGATTTCTGTTTCAAAACTGTGTGCGGATGGATATTCTGTTCTCTTTAGTAATATGATTACTATCAAAAGAAACAACAAATTTCTCGCATACAGAGAACTTGAGAATGGTCTTTATGTTCTCCATCCTTCATTGGAAACTAACATAACCAAAATTACGTCGAATGATATCCCCAAGAAAAGAACTCATGATACAGTTAATTCCACATGCCTGTGGCATTACCGATTTGGCCACATTAACATAGATCGCATCACAAGGTTGGTAAAGGATGGTCCTTTGGATTTTCTAACTGTAGAAGATCTTCCAACCTGTGAACCTTGTCTTTGGGGTAAGATGGCGAAACGACCATTTAACGGTAAGCCTGAAAGATGTACAGGCACGCTTGACCTTATACATACTGATGTATGTGGTCCCATGAGTGTTAGGACACGTAACCAACACATTTATTTTATAACATTTACTGATGATTACTCACAATATGGTTACATGTACCTAATGAGACACAAGTCTAAATCATTTGAAAAGTTTAGAGAGTTCAGACAAGAGGTCGAGAAGCAGTTATGGAGAGAAATTAAGACCCTTCGATCGGATCGGGGTGACGAGTATCTCTCTGACGAATCTAGAGACTATTTAAAGGATAATGGGATAGTATCACAATTAGCACCTCCTGCTACACCACAGCTAAACGGTGTGTCAGAGAGGATAAACCAGACTTTATTAGATATGATCTGATCACTTCTCGTACACTCAGAGTTACCCACATCCTTTTGGGGTTACGCATTAGAGACTGCGATATACGTGTTAAACTGGGTTCCAACCAAATCGGTTCTGAAGACTCCCTATGAACTTTGGACCGATAAGAAACCAAGTGGGAGATACTTGAAGATTTGGGGTTGTCCGACACATGTTAAAAGAATGAGTGCGAGCAAATTGGAATCCAAGACCAGCCGTTGCCTATTCATAGGCTACCCCAAAGGCTCTGTGGGTTACTTATTCTATGACCCAGGAGAACAGAAGGTGTTCTATAGTCGAAATGCCCATTTATTGGAAGATGATTACATCCTGAACAATCATTGTCAAGAAGTTGTTCTTGATGAGGAGAGCTCAGGGGTAGTGGGAGATGTCCCACAAGCTCCAGTTAATGACCAAACTAGAAGATCTACCCGGGTTTCTAGGCCTCCAGTTCGTTTCGGCTATGACCAAGAAAATTACTTGGTGGAAGCCACAACTAGTGAGGAGGATCCTGTGATTTATACGGAAGCTATGTTGGACATAGATTCCTTGAAGTGGGTAGATGTCGTGAGAGTTGAGATGGACTCAATGGAGACCAATGGATCTAGACTCTGGTAGATTTTCCCCCTGGGGTAAAAGCAATTGGCTGCAAATGGATCTATAAGAGGAAGAAGGGCCCCGATGGTAAGGTTGAGACCTTTAAGGCTCGTCTTGTGGCGAAAGAGTACACTCAGAAAGAAGGAATCAATTATGAGGAAACCTTTTCGCCGGTGGCCATGCTTAAATCCATTAGGATCCTGGTAGCTATAGCAGCATACCATGATTATGAGATTTGGCAAATGGATGTCAAAACTGCATTTCCGAATGGAGATCTTAGTGAAGATATCTATATGCAGCAATTACAAGGTTTCATAGCTACGGGTCAGGAACACATGGTATGTAAACTAAATTGATCCATATATGGACTTAAGCAAGCTTCTAGGAGTTGGAACATCTGGTTTGACACTAACGTCAAAAGGTTTGACTTTGAGCAAAATCCGGATGATCCTGGGTGTTCGGGCACCTAGATACCAAAGCCACTTCGGCATTGGAGTACCGAAGTGACACATAATCGGCTCTGGAAGCTTCTCAGCGGACTCTGAATCTCTTGGGATCATGCCACGCAACTGCAAGCCTTATCCTCTCCCTGCCCGGATTGATACTTCTAAAGCAAAACAGATCCCATTCGCGCGGGCCGAGGATCTCAGAGCCATTTCGTGAGACCTACAGCAGCTCAACTATATAAAGGCATTGACTCCCATGACCCTGGTATGTGCGATTAAGTGCATTCTAGCTCTCCTATTTCTTAAACTCTGAGCTCACATCAGAGTTACTAACTTAAGCATCGGAGCGACCTCACCATATTAGTCACCCTGGGTTTTATGATCCTCCTTTTCTTTGCAGTTCGAGCAACCTACTTGGCAACAAACGTCTGAGCTACCCTACAACTAGGAGCATCCAGATCCCGCACCATTAATTGGCGTCGTCTATGGAAAATGATCAAAAGGTCATTTCACGTCTCACCTCTTGTTTTACCTAATCTCAATATCGATGGCATCTTCCAACAACATCGAAAAATGTATCAACATGAACGTCATCGGGGGAAAATGTCAACAGACGACTCTTCCCCAAGATTCCTCAGTGGCCATCGGATAGTTCACCATCCCCCTCATAGCTTCGGGGATCCCATCACTGTTTGTACCACAGACCACCCCACAAGTGAATGTCACACTCCCCCAGGTAAATACCACCTTCTCGGAGCCCTCTGTGATCCCACCTGGGGTCAGACAGTCCTAGTTCAATGACCTATTTCAGAGCGTTCGGGCGATGTAGATCCAGATGCAACAGATCCACTTGTTTCAATAGTTCTAGCAACACTACTTCTATCAGCAGTACCACCAGCTGTTTCCACCACTACAGCTGAACCAACAATAGTTTTCGCCTCAACATGCAGGTCAGAACCACCAGAACCAGCACCAACATAGGTCCCGCCAGAACGTCCACCAATCTCCCCATCAGGGTGAGGGGACCTTGCAAGTACCAGCCTCTCTAAGGGGTTAGACCCCACCTCAGGGTCGGACAGATTGGCCACATACTCCCCTAGTCTTTCAAGGGGAGAAACTGAAGGACAGGCCCGAGATCAGCTAGCCCAAGAAGAACAGTCAGCAGCATTCGCGACTGGAGAACAATGATTGTCAGCTCGAGGCCCGAGGTGCGGGCTCAAGGGGAGACCCCTCGGCACCCCGCGACAACCAAATGCAGGGCCTGCGATATAGAAATAGAAATACCCGATAACACCAAAGCGAGAAGAAGGACCCCTGATCCACCTTGCCCCAGCATTTGGGGCAAAATAGAAATACCCGATAACACTGAAGCCGATAGCACAAATGTAGGGCCTACGAAGAAGCAACAGCGGCAACATCACAAGACTAACCGTTCCTCAGCCACGAACAACCCGCTAGCAAAGCCCAGCCAACTAGTGGAGTGAAAAGAGAAGAAGTAAGCTTGGCGGCTATAAGAATGACGCCTGCTCTAATGAGACGACCATCTCCCTATCACCGGAGCTCCTAGCAGCCCCAATGGCGAATGACTTTAAAGTACCACTGTTGGACAAGTATGACGGATCTTTCGACCCCAATGATCACGTGGACGCCTTCCAGTCCCAGATGCATCTCGCCAGGGCCGACGAAGCTTGTATGTGTGTGGCTTTCTCCACTACCTTCAAAGGTGTAGTTTGGACCTATTATAGAAACCTCGTGTTGGGCTCCACCAAAAGCTGGGCACAGTTCACAAACATGTTCACGACTCACTTCATCACTAGTAAGAAGTGTCCAAAGCCACAGGAGAGCCTTTTGAACATGGTGCAAAGGGAAGGAGAGTCGACCCAAAGTTATATCAAGCGTTTCAATGAAACATGTTTGTAGATACTGGACCTCGATCCAACAGTGCGCCTCACCGTAGCTCCTAAGGGAATCACTCATAAGGATTTCAAATGGTATGTCGTAGAGAACAAGCCAAAGACCATCACCGAGTTCCTCAAGCTGGCCAATCAGTTCATAAGAGGAAGGAACAAGCAATAGCAAACAGAAAAGGAAAAAGAGCAAGTCCCCAAGGAGAAGAAGCAAGTCGCCACACTCAAGGATTAAGTCCCCCTCCTGAAGCTACAAGTTAGGTCGGCGTTCTAGGACCCCTGTAGAAAGAACCAACTACACTCCCCTCAACGCAAAGCAAGGAGAGAACGTAATGGCCATTAAGGACTCCTCCATTGTCAGGTGCCACCCAGGCTACAGGGAGACCCAACGACCAAGAACCTAAATGTTTACTGTCACTTTCATTGGGATCATGGTCATAGCATGGAGAATTACAAGAACGTCCATGATGAGATCGAAGAACTCATCCGCCGTGGGTGTCTGAAAAACTATATCCTGTGTAGGGAGAAAGGGTAGGGGGACTGAAAGGGAGATCGAAAGAAAGATGCCCCAGAGACTAGTAGATAGAATGAGCAGCCACCTCAGTAGCTGCTAGAAGAGAGACTGATCCGCGGTGTGATCAACATGATCATTGATGGATCCATTGTAGCAGGGTGCATGGAAGTAGTAGGGAAGACTTCAATCCAGGAACTAGAACATGAGGCAGAGAACCACCAAAGCGACCTCTATAGAAGAACCCATCTACTTCACCGAGGACGACACTCATGGGATTCAATACCCTCGTGGCAATGCCCTTATCGTGAATTTCATCATCAACGATTTCGAAGTGAAGCGGATCTTGGTGAACTCAGGCAATTCGGCCGACATCCTCTTCAAAGGGACCTTCGATAAGTTACAACTATAGCAAGCCGATTTAAAACCAGTAGATACCTCCTACTAGGGTTTAGCAGAGAATAAGTCAGACCTCTCGGTTGGATCATAGTACTAGTGGAGGTGGGCACGTGGCCGAACATCACGACCCCGTCCCCCTACAATGTGATCATAGGTCTGCCCATCACGCACGGTTTATGTGTGATAGTATCAACGTACTATCTAGCGATGAAGTTCCCGATAGATTACGGAGTAGGGGTTATATGAGGCGATCAACTCGAGTCCTGTAAGTGCTATGTGGCTGCCTTGAAGAGAAAAGCAAAGTTGGTGGAAGACGTTGAACTAGAGCAACTAGTAGACTACACCAAGGAGCAAGCTACCTCGATGGAGGATACAATCCACATATCGGTTTCTGAGACCGAGCCAGCCAAGACTTTCCAGATCGATGCCCTAATAAGCGAATCGCCCCGGATACAACTAGTAAGTTTCTTACTCCAAAACTTAGACGTTTTTGCCTGGTCTACAATAGAAATGCTCGAAATCAACCCCAAAGTAATAACTCACAAATTAAATGTAGACCCTTTACTCAGGCCGGTTAGACAAAGAAAACGCAACCTCACCACAGAGTAGTGAAGGGTAGTCGATGAGGAGGTCGGGAAGCTCCCTCACCGCGGACTTCGTCAAGGAGGTCCATTACCCAAGCTAGGTTGCCAACCCTGTGCTGGTGAAGGAGGCCAACAGTAAGTGGCGCATGTGTGTTGACTACACCAACCTGAATAGAGCCTGGTAGATGCGAGCTCGGGGCATGAGTTACTGAGTTTCATGGATGCTTACTCCAGCTACAACCAAATTAGGATGGGCATAGCTGACCAGGACAAAATTGCTTTTGTAACCAAACTCGGTTGTACTGTTATAAAGTCATGCCCTTTGGTTTGAAAAATGCTAGAGCAACATTCCAATGACTTATAAATAAGATCTTTAAGTCTTTGATTGGCAATAAAATGGAATGTTATGTTAATGATATGATTGTGAATACCTAATTTTCTAATTCTTTAATTGATTATTTAAGTGTTGTTTTTCAAATTCTGAAGTATAATATGAAGCTAAATCCAAATAAGTGTCTTTGGGGTCACGTCGGGCAAGTTCCTTGGTTCATAGTAAATCGACGTCAGGCAAGTTCCTGGATAAAATTAAAGCCATTCTAGATATGCGACCACCCCCAAAAAAGCAAGGAAGTTCAACGACTAACTAGTCGGGTAGCTGCCCTAAACCGGTTTATGTCTAAATTGGTGAGTCAGTGCCTACCCTTCTTTAAGGCGATAAAAAAGAACGAAAACTTAGAATGGATCGAAGAGTGCCAGCTCGCCTTCGATGAGATGAAAAAATACCTAAGTATCTCCCTGGTTTTAACTCGACCTGAGGAAGGAGATGAGTTGAAGATGTACCTCTCGGTGAGTGACAAGGAGGTCAGCTCGGTACTGATCAGAGAAGTAGACCAGGTCCAACTGCCAGTCTACTACGTAAGTAAGTTTTGTAGGATGCGGAGACTAGGTATCCCGACATTGAGAAGCTGGCGTACGCGTTAGTAGTAGCAGCTCAGAAACTATGCCCGTACTTCCAAGCCCACACCATTATCGTCCCCACCAGTAGACCTCTGAGGCATGTTTTGATTAAGTTTGAGGTGCCAGGGAGATTGACAAAGTGGTCTATCGAGTTTAGCGAGTATGACATCCAATTCAAGCCACCTCCAACGATCAAAACCCAAGTCTTGGCGGATTTCGTGGCAGAGTGTACGCTTAGCATACCGGCCCCAGAACTGACTAAGCCTACTAACACGTTAGAGGCATCAACCAATGCGGCACCAGTCCTGGTCAGAGTAAGATCGACTTGGGACGAGGAGCCCTAGATCCTCCACATAGACGGCTCGTCTAACCTACGAGGAAGCAGTGATGGACTAATAGTGTATGGCCCAAGCAAGGTGAAACTGGAGTACGCTCTCCGGTTCAGATTCAAGGCATCAAACAATGAGGTGGAGTATGAAGCACTAATTGTTAGGTTCAACTTAGCGAAGGAGATGGGTGTTAAACACCTTGTAGTGTGCAGCGACTCGCAACTAGTAGTAAATCAGGTTAACGATACGAAGCTCATGATAGAACTATGGTATCCTACCTAGCTAAAGTTAGAGAAATCCTATCGAGCTTCTGTTCTTGCTTCATCATGCAAATACTGAGGTTTGAGTATGCTAAGGATAATGCCCTATCACGATTAGAAAGTACCAACGACAACACCATGCAAACTGTGTATATAGAAGACCTTCCTCGGTCCAACATTCTCGGGGGGGGGGGGGGGGGGCAGAAGAGGTCGCTCCTGTGTTTCAAGTGGAACCGAGCTAGATTGACCTGCTTGCTGATTATCTACTCCATGGGACCCTACCAATGGAACACAATGCAGCTCGAAGGGTAGTGTGTCAATCAGCTCGGTACATCCTTATAGACGGACGGTTGTATATGAGGTCCTTCACGCTCCCCTACCTACGTTGCTTGTGACCCCTAGAAGCCAAGCTTGTACTTCACAACATCCATGAAGGGCTATGCGGAGGACACATCGGGGGTAGAGCACTTGCCCCAAAAGCACTAATGTAGCCCATGGCCCTTCGCGCAATGAAGTACCTAACTAGCCCATGGCCCTTCGCGCAATGGGGAATCGACATCCTTGGTCCATTTCCATTGATAAGCATCACAGCCTGGAATGTGCAAAATTTCTTTTGGAAGAACATCGTATGTCATTCCGGACTACCCAGAGTGTTGATATCGAATAACGGGAAGCAATTCGAGGACATCAAATTCCAGAATTGGTGTGTCGAGAAGGGGATTCAACAAAATTTCACTTCGATAGCACACCCGCAAGAAAACGGATAGGCCGAAGTGACGAATAGGGATATCCTCCACAGACTAAAAGCTTGCCTTGCGTGAGCTAATGGGTTGTAGGTGGACGAGTTACCTATTGTCCTTTGGGCCTACCAGACGACCATCAAGACTACGACCGGTGAAACATCCTTCAACCTCACATATGGAACAGAAGCTGTGATTCTGGCAGAGATTGAAGTATTGAAGTTATGGCTTGAAGCATACGATGAGGAGACGAATGATGTCGAGCTCCAGACCAACTTAGACCTGGTTCAAGAGGTACGCGACTTGGCCCACATCTGGACTACGACTTACCAACAGCGAGTAGCTTGGCATTATAATGCTCGAGTCAAGAAACAACTATTTTGAGTCGGTGACCTGGTCCTCTGTAAGGTGATGGTACTAGAGCCCAGTGTGGGTAAGCTTGGTCCGAACTAGGAAGGTCCATACCGGGTGAGACGGGTGTTTGAAGAAGGGACCTACGAGCTCGAGACCATGAAAGGAAAACAAGTACCTCGAGCTTGGAATGTTGAAAACATGAGAAGATACTAGTTGTGAATTTGCGACTCCAATGCAACTGAAAAATTACTAAGTCCACGAGATCACCGAGCTTATCAAAATGACGACGAACTGGAGAGAGGAATCCAAGTCACTCCCAGAGCCTAAGGGTTATGGTGTCAAACTGATAAAAGACCTCGGCACAATATAAGACCCAGTCGCCTCTTTGGCGTGGGCTTACTAAGACCTAGTCGCTTCGGCATAGGCAACCAAAACTCCAGTCACTTTGGCATGGGTAAGTCAAAAGTAGCCCGTGCGTAGACAGGTCGAGCATATACCCTATAGTGTATGTTCACCCCGGTGTACAACGACATCATATTATTCCTACTTAGGTCTAGATCGTTAGATCGGCCCTTCGGGAGTAATCTATACTTAGGAAAATTTTGTGCACAAGAGTTTTTGAACTATTGTATTTCATTATTGGGGAGATACTTGGAGTACATGGCAAAAAAAAAAAAAAAAAAAACAAAACAAGAGACTACAACTATTTAACCAAGCTTGGAAGTTCGAGACATCAAGTATATACAGGGGGTCCAAGAAAAGAGGCAAGTTACATCAATTGACTAGGGGCTCCTTGACCTGCGGTTCCTCATCTCCAACAGAAACATCAGTAGGCTGGTCGGTCTACATATGATTCTCGGCAGCACCATCTCCTTCTCCCTCCCACGTCGTCTCATCATCGAGAAGGTCATCATCACTCTCCTCTTCGGAGTCCAGGTCATTAGTGGCCTCAGCGGCCATCTCCTTGGTGATCTTGGACGTAGTGATGGCACTATGGTTGAGGTTGGGGAATTCGCGTCGGGTCAACCATCTACTAAGTTTGAAGCCCTTGTGCTAGCCCACCATCCCAGCTTTGACCAACAACTCATGCTGCTCCACCAAAGACTTATACTCCTCGACGGCCTTGACCTTGGCCTCGTCCATCTCCCCGAGCAGGATATCAGTTCGCTCCTTCACAAATGCTTCGAGGTTGCCATTCTCCCTCTTAAGAGCCTCATTCTGCTCCTTCAACTCCTCCACCATCATCAGAATCAACAACTCCATCTTAGCTCTTGTGCCCTTTTACAACTTGTTGAATTTGCTGCGAGCTAGGTTCAGTTCTACGTGAACATTCCTAGAGGACTCCTTGGCCTTCAGAGCTCGCTTCAAATTCACCTCGGACTGATAAGCCAGGGTATGGATCGCAAAGTTCACCTGCCAAAAGAAGAATAAAATCTATGTATTGAGAAAAAGTTGCAAAGAATACAATCCAAAGGTCAGGTACATACCACCACACAATGTGTCGCCGCTTTGGCCCCGAGCTGAGCTACTAGCAAATGAACCAAATGAGCAACCTCCTTGGCGAAGACTATGTCCTTGCTCTTGTGGAGACCAAACTTTGGAGTCTAGATGCTCTGAGCTGCCCCGGGTGTTTCGCCTCTCAAGGGGGTGGTTGCTTGAGTGTGTTGGGGCTTGGACACTGGGATCTCCTCGGGTAGGTGAGGCGGAGAAGCTTTCCCTTGGTCTTCCTTGACCAAATCGATAATTGGCGAGTGCTCTGCAACAGGAGGATGCTTGGGGACGGCGTTGTCGACGCTGGAAGTGGTGGTGGCTTTATGGAGACGAGCCTTTTTGGAGGCCCTCCTCTTCTTCCCCTTCTTCATACTCCTAAAGAGCTCGACAACAGCAATATCAACCATGGCTACTACAAAAAGTAAGGAACAGGCCGAGACTTTATTTAGGCTGGAACTTTCCAATGAGTTGAAAATGGCCACCCCGTAGTGTTACGAACTACAAAGTAGCGCCTCTTCCAAGCTGAGACTTTTAGGAGCTCGTGCAAGAGTTTGTACCCAGGAGGGGGAGATATGTAATAACTTCGCCTGTGCTTGGGGAGAACACATGCTGAATTCTTTTTATGGACAAGATTGAAGGAAAGGTGTCGAGGTCCAAAGGTCGGTTATAGTCATGGAAAAAGGGGATGGAACCTACAATATTGCGGATTGAGTTGGGATGGAGCTAGTCTATGGCGATGTCAAAGAATCTGATGACCTTGACTATGAAAGGGTGAAGAGAGAAACACACCCCAACTACGAGTTGCTCTTCGAAGACCACGATCTCATCATGACCGTGATCCCAAGGAAAATTACCTAAGGGAATGGTATACACAAGGTTACCAGGCAGCCTATACCGAGCTACCAAGGATAAGAGCCTATTAGCCATCATTGTAGATGGACCGAAGCTGTCCAGTGCCTAACCCCGACACAAAGTGGAGTCCACATCCTGCGCTGAGGTATCTACTTCGGCAAGGTGGGACTCCGCGACTTGCGCCGAGGTGCCCACCTTGGCCCCAACAGACTCACTGCTTTTATCTAGAAGGCTATCTAAACTGACACTAGACATGCTGAGCTAAAGGAATAGGACAAATGGAAATTGGAAACAAGGAAAGGCAAACTCACCAAGAAGACCAAAGAAAGCAGGATGACCTCGGACACGGGGATAGTTGACACCAAGTTGGGAGACTTGGCCATGATCACAAGGAACTCAATCACGCAGTTTATGGCGAGAAAAATGGGCCCTTCAGCCCCTATTTATAGCCACTATAACTGAGGTTCAATGGCCAAGATTTGCATGATCCAATGGCTCCTATGAAAATCGGCTACACACTACCCAAGGTTGAAATTAGTTGAGCATGCATTTTGATGTCTGCGGAGTTTATAATTGGCATGACGTCCACGCATACCTGATATGTGATCTGGGTCATTTCTTGGTTGAGCCAAGCGGTCATACAGGTCCGACCAAAAATCAGCCCTCCATACCATCTAGACATCATTCCAAATCCACTTGGGCTCGTCATGAACTTCCTGCACCAGGTCAGGACCCTTAGCCCGAGGAGTGGGGGGCAATTGATGAGAGGTGATTTGGCCCGACCTAATAAGTGAAGAACATGTGGACACGACCTGCAAACAGGACAACAACTCAGCAAGGAGAGCCTTGTTAGCGGTTTGGGAGCTCGGGTGTTCAGGCACCTCGGTACCAAAGGCACTTCAGCACCCAAGTACCGAAGTGACACATAATCGACTCCAAAAACTTCTCAGCGGGCTCTGAATCTCCTGGGATCACGCCATGAAACCACAGACCTTATCCTCTCCCCGCCTGGATCGAAAGGTAACAATAAACTTCATTGACTAATACGTTACTCTCCTTCTAAAGCAGAACGGATCCCATCTATGCAGGCCGAGGATCCCGGAGTCGTTTCCTGAGACCGACGACAACTCAACTATATAAGGGCATTAACCCCCAAGACCCAGGTATGCGCGATTAAGTGCATTCTAGCTTTCATATTTCTTAAACTCTTAGTTCACATCACAATTACTGACTTAAGCATCGGAGCGACCTCATCGAATTAGCCACTTTGGGTTCTCTGATCCTCCTTTTCTTTGCAGTTCAAGCGACCTACTTGGTAACGGACGTCCGAGCTGCCCTACAGATAGGAGCATCTAGATCGCACACCATCAGATAGCCAATAAGCCAAACTATTCTATTCGTGCATCTCTCTCTCTTATGTTTCAACTATATATTAAGGTTATATTTGGTTTGAAGAAACGGTAGGAAAAGGAAGGGAAAGATAAAGAAACCTATACAAGGTTTATAAAAATTTCCCTACCTTTCTCTTCCTTTCCCTACTTTTTCCTTCAAACCAATTACGATCTAAACGTTAGTATATAATGATCAGTCCCACACATACTAACTTTTCTATTTTTAGGTTAAGGGGCTGTAGAAAGGGGTAGGCGGGTAGCCTCCCCAATACCCATATCCACCACAACCCTAGCTATTGGCAGCGGGATTTGATCTCAGTCCTCCACTATATAACCAGCCAAAGAACCTACAAGTGCCACCATCACCTGTTTCTTACAGATTTTTTAGTTGAGATGATTCTCATATATGATGTAACGATATATAATCTCACAAATTTGTATTGACAAGTCCAAAATATTCACATTTTTGAATAGTTGATCAAGTGACTCTAATATGTGATGTGGCAATACATTTTTTACCATTTATATTGATCAATCCAAAACATTTCAAATAATAACAACAATTACATCAAACACAACCATGATAATTTCATAGAGTTAGGCTCTAGTCCTAAAACACAGTCCCCACAATGTCCCAACAAGCCATTACAATGGTTTGTTGGAACTAGATCCGGACTTATTGGTGGAAGAAAATGCAAGAGATTGATTGAGGGTTTCATTAATTTTTAGTTATTGTTTCCGGTGGACAACATTAAACGATGACACTATAATCATAAAAAATGAAGAGAGGACACTAAGGTTTAGTTTTCTTGCACAGAAAATTTCATTTGCACCCGTTTGCAAATAGGCTATGCAAATTCTAGTGGTTTACTTTTGTTTCATTATTTGATTTTCTCTTATTTGTTTATATAAGATCAATTAAAACAAAAGTTAATGAAGGCAAATTTGGCCCTCCACTGACATCATGACACGTGGTATCTCAGAACAACTGGATGATACCTTGGCACCACGTAGATAATGACTTGCCTTAGCCAAAATTATGGAGACCTGGCAACTACCTCCACCGACCTACCTCTACCAACCTAGTGACCTAGCGATCTACCTCCAGAGACCTAGCTACCTACCCCCACCGACTTGGCTACCCACCTCGAGCGACCTAATGGAGACCCAGCTAGCGGCCTCATACACAACTCAGGCAACTCGATAGAGCGGCTAGCAGCACATTGTCCAAGGCTGGCTAGTAGTACCTTGTCATTACCGGTCCAAAGGACCTCGACGAGCGACCTCCTCAAGGACTTGCTGACCTAACTGATGTCTAGGTGGCGACCTGCGAGACATGCTCGCTGACCTCTTCCTTAAGCAAGTTATTGTTTCCAACTTCTTCGAGACCATGACGCACGACCTTACACCCGTTTTGTCGTATTTTCTGCATCGGAGTTGATTGAATAGACTCTATCCCTCTCCTCCGGACATGTTGGATGCAGTTTCATGGGAATTTCGGATGTGTTACAGGAAGCCCTTGGTTCCTTGCGCCTATACAAAAGTCTCTTTTCCAATCTTAGATGGCGTGCACAATTTAGTTCTCATAGCTCTCTCGCTCTCTCACTTTTAGCTCTCTCAAAAATTTCCAATTCGTTGACTTAAGCATCAAAGTGCTCACCTCGGGTAAAGCAGTCTAGGCACTCTGACACCATCTTCTTGTAGGTTACCCTAGTAGACTATACATCTCGACATCCAAGTCACCTTCCAATTTGGCATTATTCAGTTAGGCATCCAAGTCACATTCCAGCTAAGAATTGTCTAGCTTGGCATTCGAGTCACCTGCCAGCAGGGAGGTATCAGATCGCGCACCATCAGAAGTACACTGTTGTAACCCCATGTTATGTGAATGAAAATGGAAGTAAGAGTAGAGATATGTCTTTGGTTGAGATATGAAGCAAGATCATATGGTCTCCACTTTACATGAAAGATAACTAAGGTAAGTAAAAGGTGGTGCAAATTTTACATCAGGTTTTTGAGTTGCAAATTTTGAATTGCTAATAAGGCCATTGATTTTCTAGTAAGCCTCTTACCTAAGAAACACTTATTTGAGTAATTGCATTTATGTGCTATTTTGTTTTTGTAAGTATTTCTTTGATCATTATCATTTTTTTATCCGTATAATCCAATTATTATAAGGGGTTGATTTTTCTTATGATCTCTGATCAAATTTTTATTAGGTGAAAAAGTTATTTATCCATATGGAAGATGAGTATCACTACTCTATCCGGATTCTTTATAAATTTGGTCTTCTCACTATCCTTACAACACTTCAGCCCTGTATTAAAAACATCTTCCTATGAATGAAAACGTAGAAACACGGAGATATTCTTAATGCATGGCTGCAATTGTAATGAGGGACGGTATAAGGACAAAATCCGATCTCATAACTACCAAAGGAAAAGTTGCTACAACCAACATGGAAGGGTAGATTAGTGTATGTAGAGTTTTTGGTTGCAAGAAATTAGGGCTCAAGTGTGTAAACCAAGTAATAGGGTTGAAGTGAAATCAGTTGGGCTAAAACCTGAAAAAAATGGTCTTTGGGGATGCATTGTTGGGACCTCACCATAACCAATTCAAAATGGGGCCACAACAGTAAATCGAGAGCTATGATTTATGTCATGGCTTTAGCATAAAACTGTGCCTACAGACATAGGAAAAAGAGGAGACAGCCCATAGTGTGTAACAGATAAATAATCAGCTACTTCGAGTAGCTCTAAGCTAAAACTGGGAATCGTGGCCTTTGATGTATTGATATGACCCCACCTTAAAAAAAAAATAACGATATCCCACCGTGTCACCATGCCCTAGTCTAACAAGACACATTGCGCATAAGAATGGAAATGGGATAGGGTGGGGATGGGGAATCACACGTCATTGTCTTCATAAAAATTTCCATCCTTACCAATTGCTATAGGTTTTCCTCGAGGTTGGGGATGATCATCTAAAACCGAAAAACCAAATAATCAAATAATTGACAAACTCAAACAAAAATTCCAACTAATAAAATTGATCATTATATATGTTTATGTATATTATATATTTTTATATATTATTTTATATTATATATAACATAGATAATAGGCCAATGATTGTATTATCTATGTATTATATAGATAATATAATTTTGATTCGGTGTCGATTCATGATTTTCCAAAAATCGGTGGTACCAGTTCAGTTTAAAAAATAGGCCAATGGTTCGATTAAGCCCTACCTTCCCAAAAATCAGGGGATTCTTACTCCCCATCATATTTTTTTGTGATGTTAAATTCAATGCAATTTTTATTTTTATTTCATTGTAATTTTTTGAATAAAATAATTACAACTTACAATCCTATAAAAAAAATTATAACCCCAATGTCCCATCAAAATTGGTCCAAATATATTTAATAATATTCAAATACATTCAATTGTGATCAACCAAAATTTTGAAATATTAATACAAATTAAAAAAGTACTAACAAAAATAGGAAAATTTCCCATCCCTCCCTGGGGAAACTCATCCCCATCAGACCTATTCATGGACCAGGCTAGGCTTAGGTTGGCTTTGTCTTTGTATTTATAGAACACATTCAGGCCCGAGCCCAAATTCAGCCCGACCACTGGGCCTAGGTCTTATGCCCAAGTCCAACCTTCATATAAAGCCCAAAGGATGGGCCCGAACATAAAGCTCATCTAGAAAATTGAAAAAAAATATATTTTTCTTTTTTAATTCAATAATAATAGTTTTATTTATATTAAAAGACCTCAAAACCCAAAAAAAATGAAAGATTTTGCTGATTTGAAAAAGAGAAGATGAACAAAAAAAATATATATTATGTGTGTCTATATATATTATATTTTTTATATAATATATTATCAAGTTGGACTTAAACTCGGGCTCAGACCGGATTTTTTGAGAAAGCATAAGCTCAGCCCGAAAAAGTTGGGCCTAATGTTTTGGGCCGAATCTCAAGCCCACAGGCCTAAATTCATGTCCAAGCCCGGTGTAAAATGAATTAGGCGATGCCAGACTGGCCCGTCGAGCTACTCGCATAAATAGGTCTAATCCCATTGAGAGATGTGTTGGATGTGCGCCTACTAGGTGTTGTGCACGGGACGAGGTCAACAATTTTTTAGTCAACTAACCCGAACTTAAAGGTATAATCGGGCTGTATTGGGCTGACACAACACGACTTTGCGGGCCGCCCCATGCTTTGGCAAGTTGTGCCGTGCCGGTTCCCGTAGGTATAACCGGCACGGCCCATTACACAAGTCCAGGCGATCGGGTCCATCAAGTCAGACTCAATAACCGATCCGCTCGGTTTTGGGTTAAAAAGTACATGTCCTATTGGGTTCAGTTTGGTTTAGGGTCCTTAATATTTCTTGTCGACCCGATCCAATCCATTGACAGCGCTAGCACTTTATTTTTTGAAGAATTAGCAAAATCCGAATACATTCAACCGTGGGACCCGATCAGTGTGCTGTAAATTTGTTCAGAAGGAAGATAAGTGGTGGCAGACTGGCTGCCTTGTAACTGCAATCGCCTGTTCGGTTCCTGGTTTATGAATATTTTACCCACAAACCAAATGCGGCCCGGTCGGTCGGTCGCCAAGAGAAAGAGAAAGAGATTCCAATCAAATCATCAGAAAATCGATCACCAACTGGTGCTTCACTTCTCTTTCCCTCCAACTCCAAAAGAGAAAGAGAGAGAGATGATTCGAGAGCAAGCAATTCCTTATACTCTTCTCTATCGATCTGAGAGAGTCTGGGTCTCAGGGTATCGTTATCTTTTCATTATTTATTATTATTTCCTTTTATTTTCTTTCGGAAAACTCGATTCTTTACGAGCCCTATCCCGTTCATCTCATCGCTCCCTATCAGGGATAGGGTTCTCACTCTACAAAAGCTACGTCGATTCTTTGAGGTTTTTGCAAGTTTTTCCTTTCATATGTTGATCGACTCAGCATCAATGGATTTTGTCCAACTAGAGGCGATCGAAGGCCTTCGATGGTCTTGGAATTCATGGCCGGCTTCGAAATCCGAGGCTTCAGCAATGGTAATCCCTTTGAGCGTGATGTATACTCCATTGATGGAATTCAGCGAGCTTCCATTGGTTCCTTACGACCCTCTAATGTGCAGTTGCTGCGGCGCTGTTTTGAACCCTTACGCGCGCGTCGATTACCAGTCGCGGCTCTGGGTTTGCCCCTTCTGTCACCGGAACAACCCGTTTCCTCGTTCTTATGTTGGGATTGGAGAGAACAATATTCCTACAGAACTTTTTCCGACTTACAGCACCGTTGAGTATCATCACGGACAGAAAAGCTCAGGCCTTGGTTCAAATCTAAACTCGAACCCGACATGGGGTGGAAACAGTTTATCCTCGTCTTCCTTATCATCTTTGATGTCGTCGTCTTCTTCTTTAGTTTCTTCATTTTCTTCGTCTCCATTGCCTGCTATGGATTCGCAGGGCATTGGGCCTGGATTTGTTTTTGTCGTGGACACTTGTTGTCCGGAGGAGGAGCTACGGGCACTTAAGAGTGAGCTGTTACTTATTCTGGCACAATTGCCGGAGAACGCATTGGTTGGACTGGTAACTTTCGACTCCATGGTTAGTGTACATGACCTTGGTTTTGTGGAGTGTTCGAAGGTTGTAATGTTTCATGGTGAGCGGGAACTGTCATCAGATCAGGTACGCCTCTACCTACGGAAGCTGACGTTCTACTTTAGCATTGCTAGCATTGCATGTGTATAACTTTTTTGTGTAATTTTATCGTTTCCAATTTCCTTTTCTTTTCATCTTAATATTCGCTAACCCATAATCCACAATTGTCATTTGATCCATGAGTTGTTTTGCAAGTGAAATTTAAGTTTTACTCCAAGGTTTTTCTCGCGTATGCAATCCTTATGTGCAGGATCTATGAATTGCTAAAATTAGCATTTCTCTTTTGAACACTAACTCTTGTGTCGTAATTGAAACAACCCTTTGAAGTGACCCACATTGGAGATTTCTTATTTTGGAACTTAATGTAACAAGATATTGTGATGATCTCAGCCATCTATCCCGTGGGCCTTTTATTTTGAAAATCCAATAATGGTTTTGGTTGTTTTCAAAATGTGCCCAGTCCTTTCACCCATAAGCTGTCATTGTAAGGAATATTGTGTGGGTCATGTTTAGGTATCTAATTCCATTAAATTTTCACCTGATTTATTCTACTTTTGGTTGAGGTTTGGTTTCCATCTTTTATGGGTGTATAAGATGAGATCCATTGAATTTGTATTTCACATTCCTTACTGTACAATGTGCCTATATTTTTCTGTTTCTGGTCAAAGTTCTTTTCCACATTTTCTTATTGGTGAATAGGTAAATATTCTAGGCACAATATGGAGGATCTGTACCTAATCACTGGGTCCCAACTTGGTGTCTTATATGGTCCTTTAATGTTCTGGACATCTCGAACTTGTTACTCCCTTCTATTTCACTTTCTAGAAGCAAGTTAACCACAGTTGATATGGTAATCCCTTTCATCCAAGATACAGTCAATGGCCATCAAATATTTGGACCATATCACATCTCACCATATATACTAATGTTCCTTTTAACAAGATGGTGCAATAGAGATTTAGGCCAGTAAAGAAGCAAAAATGTCAAATAACCATGAAGCACTGGTTGCCCAAATTCTGATTTGATGTGCGTGTTTCAGGATCTGTGTGTGTGTGTGGGGTGGGGGGGGGGTTCATTTGTTGATTATCTCATTACCTTTTTTTTTTCAAAAGGTAAAGCATAGTATTTTATTATGTGTAGAACAAGAAGCCCGTGTACAATAAGGGACTCTATATTGGGAACATACAACCAGAACAATCAGTTAAGCAGTATGCATATTTTTGTCAAAAAAGAAAAGAACTATAAGGTATTCCTTGAAAAAAGTTTGAGGATTCCATGCCATGAACAAAGGGTGCCTGTGACCTGTTCAACACATCCTCTTCTGATTTGAATTTCCCTTCAAATACTTTATTGTTTCTTTCACTCCATGGAATCCAAATGATTGCATCAGGACACATTCTACACAACAATTTACCCTCAGCCCACTAAGGTGCCATCCACTAAATAAAGCCAGTACAGACTGGGAAGCATCCCAACACCCCAAATCACTTTAAAACAGCTAGCCATAAGGATCTAGAAAACTTGCAGCTCATGGTTGATCCAGGAGTTGTATCACTGCTACAACTTCTGCCATAGGGAAGTAAATTGGTGTGCAGAGGTCTTCCCAATTTTGTTGTTTTAAATATTTTGGGGTGCCTCCTTCAGATGTGTACCACTACTTATTAGCTGATATCAGAGGTCACATTTGAATGGAGGAATAGTAGAGTGTAGTAGGTTTGTATTTTATCCTCTGAATAAAAAAAAAAAAAAAGAAAAAAGAACTTGTGGTCCAGAAATAGATGATTTACTTATTTATTCTTTTCAGAATAGAGAATACAGATGGGGCAATTTAAGAACACCTCTTTTCAACAGGTTGTCCGCTGTGAGATTTTTCTTCAAGGCAGCTGTCCAAATTTTAAGAACCCAAATTTTATCAGTAGGAAAGGAGCATGTACACTCTGAATTGGAGGAATAGGAAATCATTGACAAACAGATATTTTCATGCATTTTGCATTTTGGCATTCATATTTTTTATCTTTATAAAAATAAAGATAACCATATTTTTAATCTTTATAAAACTAAAGATAACGAATTAAATATAATCTTGGGGGGGGTGTACAGAATCTCAAATATTTTTTGCTTCAAGGATGGCATGGTGAAACCATATATTTGTCATTCTCTCTGAAAAATGATTAGGCTTTGATTTGAACTTTCTAAGATAAGCTTGTTGCCTTATCAATCTGAAATAGATATAATTATCTACAAAAAAATCTGAACTAGAGGTAATACCCAAAAAATTGTACCATGGAAAGCACAAGAACTGCAACCACTATGTTGGTAATGGTCTTGAGCAAGCTGGACAGATTGGGTCTTTGGATTTCTAGGTTTGTATTCTATATCATGCTTACGTATTGTCATGCACTCATGCTGTAGCATCTTCATATGCTGTCTTTCCTTAGGTTGTGCTTTACCTTTTCAGAGATAAGACTGCAGAGCTTATAACATTGATTAATTCTTCTAATGGTGACAGATGTTATATACATCGTGTTTTGTACCTTGGCATTTCAGTCAATGGTGTTTAAGGTAGAACCACAAGTAAGATGCACAACATTTAGGCACAAAACCTGTAGCATAGCATTACTTGAGGCATCTTAGACACATTTACACCACTAGGTTCCACATAGGACAAACAAAGCAAGAATAGCTTCACAACTGAAGAAACATCCAAAAATACATTTCTTCAGCTGTGCTATGTTCCTTTTTGAAGTTGAAAAAGCTCTCACCATACGCGATTTTCAATTATTGGTGAGAATATCTTGATGTGGCACTGATGTGATCCTGAAACAGAAATACAACACTACAGTACCTACAGTACCCGACATCCCCATATTTGAGAGTATAAAGTATATACTGTGATTTTAAAGTACCATTTGAATGTACTCAAATTCCTGAAATTAAGAGGAAACTTTTTTCTTATCTCTCATCCAGGCAATCTTGAACATATAGGTGAGCTGGATGGCTACACTTAGATGTTATGTGACCCTCTTGAAGAGGGTTGATTTGTCCGAACATATTTGAGTGCTTATGATTGTATGAATTAATGTTAACTAATTTAATAATAAGCTGCTTCCCTGCTAGATTTTTTTTTTGCCGGTATAGATGCCTTTAAATGGTCTGTTTCCAAATACTTATTTTGTTTTTCTGAAACAGATGCATTAATAGGAGACACTATCAGAGAATGTTCTGGAAGTTGGTGTATCTTGAATATATTTATTTGTAACAGTGGACATTGAAATCCAAAGGCCTAATAACAATAGTTGATATTAGGATAAAGATAAGCTAGCATTTTTCTGACTTGAAAAACTGGTGCCATGTTGCGTTTCTTTTTCACATGCTCATTTTCGTGACTGACTGGAAAGTTCACAAGTGCATTGCATACCACATTTCTCTTTTCCTGGAATAATATACTACTGATCTGTGCTATTCTTCACCTTCAGATCCAAGACTTATTGGGCATTTCTCGTTCTAAACATCAGCGGCTTGGAAAGGCATCAACCATCCACAAGCAGGGTTTTTTGCTTCCAGTTTCAGAATGTGAATTCAGCATCACTACTGAAATAGAAGAGATGCACTCCACCATGCAGGCTTTGCCTGGTTATCGTCCCAAAAGAGCCACTGGAGCAGCTATATCAACTTCAGTTGGACTTCTAGAGGGATGCTTATCTAGTACAGGTTCCAGGGTCATGGTTTTCACATCGGGGCCTGCTACTCTGGGCCCTGGGATAGTTGTAGATACTGATTTTAATAATGCCATACGAACACATCAGGACCTTATTAATGGTCATGCTCTTTACTACAGAAAATCTTGCAACTTCTACAAACGGTTGACACAGAGGTTATGTGATGCATCTATTGTTCTCGATTTGTTTGCTTGTTCTCTTGATCAGGTTGGGGCTGCAGAGTTGAAAGCCCCAGTTGAAAGCTCAGGAGGCTTCATGATGCTGGGGGAGTCATTTGAGTCAGATGAGTTTAAGAAAGGTCTACGACGTATTTTTAGCCATGATGCTGATGGCCACCTCAAGATGTATTTTGATACGACAATTGAGATACTAACCACAAAAGAGGTAATGATCTGTGGGGCTCTCGGTCCCTGTGTATCTCTCAGGAAAAAGAACAGTTTGGTGAGTGAGAATGAAATTGGGCAGGGTGGTACCAATTTGTGGAAGCTAGGGACACTTACAAACAAGACATGCATTTCTTTTTTCTTCGAAGTAGGTAATGATCAGAAAATCCAGGTGGGGTCTGCATTCTTCATACAGTTCATAACACGTTACCGGCACAGGAACATGCAAATCCGACAAAGGGTGACAACTGCAGCAAGAAGATGGGTTGGAAAGAGCTCACTAGAGATTGGTTCTGGGTTTGATCAAGACACTGCTGCCACAGTTATGGCCAGACTTGCTATCCATCGGGCTGAGAGATTTTATGCCCGAGATGTTATAAGGTGGCTGGATAATAAGCTGATTAAATTTACTTCCAAGTTCGGAGATTATGTGGCTGAAGACCCATCATCGTTCCGTCTGCCATCCAACTTCTCCCTCTATCCTCAATTTATGTATTATTTAAGGAGATCACAGTTTATTGAAGTCTTTAATAGCAGCCCTGATGAGACTGCCTTTTTCCGGCAGATGCTGAACCGGGAAGGAGTAGTAGGTTCCCTGATTATGATCCAGCCCAAACTTTTACAGTATTCATTTAATGGGCCCCCAGTTCCGGTCCTCCTTGATGTTAGTTCTATCTCACCAGACGTTATTTTGCTTTTCGATTCTTACTTCAATGTGGTCATTCATTATGGCTCGAAAATTGCACAGTGGAGGAAGAAAGGTTTTGACAAGGATCCAAACCATGAAAACCTGAGAAATCTGTTGGAGGTGGCAGAAATTGACGCGAAACAGCTGGTGGCCGAACGCATTCCGGTGCCCAAGCTTATTAAGTGTGACCAATATAGTAGTCAGGCAAGATTTCTGCTTGCTAGGTTGAACCCGTCAGTTACTCAAAATTCTGTTTATAAAGCAAGCTCGGATATCATATTTACAGATGATGTGAGCTTACAGTTTTTTATAGATCATTTACAGACCTTGGCCGTGCAAGGCTGATGCATAGGTTATTTTTTCGTTTTATAGATTATTTTATAGATCACAGGGAATTCCTTCTCTTTTTTCGTTTCCTTGTACAAAGTATATACGAGATCTATAATTATATCTTTCAAAAATTTAGGTCTGTAAATGGTATCCGGTTGTCCAAATTTGAATTCGAATTCAATCTCATTAAGGATGACCAAAATTCAACCCCCATTCATAATTGAATCAAATATTTGATTCGATCAAATATCGAATCAAAACTCAGCCCTCGCATGGATCGAGTTAGTAGTTATTCATTGTAAAAGGTGAAGATTGAAAGTTTCAGAAGATAAATACACTTGTACACAAGATGCTGGATTTTGGAAATTAGCACACACTAGCCAGTAATATATGGAACGAGTTCAGTCCACTTTTTGACGATGGTGTTACAAATACTAACCATTAATATATGGATTTTAATTTTCTATTTACTTAAATGGGCAAAAAGCATGGAGGATTAGTTGCAACATAAAATGTGAATGAATTTGGTTTTTTACTTTGGGTCTCATTCTTTTAATTCTTGCTCATTTTAGGCAAAAATGAATAACATTAGAATGTTTAGTTACAAAATTCTTGTCATGGTTTTCATTCTTGAGAATGAAAAATCAGCACATAGCACAAAACCATCATGAGTCTCCATTTTGCTCATTTTCATTTTTTAAATAAATTCCATACTTCATGGTCATGAACTGTCGCCTAGGTCTACAAAACCACCATTATAGACGTTTACTAACAGACTGCAATGGAAACTTATGCTGACAGACATTGACTGCTGGTAAACATCTACACCAGTAGTTTTGGAAACCTAGACGGACAGTTTATGACTTGGCATAGAATTTTTTGAAGATTGAAAATGAACATCGAGACATTTTACAGTCCGAAAAGAAATCATTTTTTAGGGGAAAAAAAAGAATTCAATCAATGCTTTCTCATTCTGCCAGCATGGCCTTAATTGCAACAGAAATTAACCTTGAGGGTCTTGACAAATGCACTGCGTCATGCTGCTTCTTTGTACAAAACAAATTTAGAAAATCCTCCCAATTCTATAAATGCATCATATACTGAAAGTCGGGGATATATCATGCGACATTCAGTGAACTAAGCTAGTAATGTATTATTGAAAACCAGGCCCCCAAAAATATCATTGAACTGATATGCGTATGATCATACCATCAATCTATAGTTGCTTGGGGGAAATTCAACAATGTTTTCCATTATTTCTCCCCCTCAAAATCATGGATAATCCACGAATCCTCAGTCTCTGGTTGAAGGTCTTTACCCCCCCCCCCCCAAATTAATGCTTTCTCCTCTTCTCTCTAAATCAGTAAAATGAGTTAATTTTTCTGACAAAAACCAGCATATGTAATGTGGGTAGGGAAGAATTGCTCACTGTTTCTCAAACCTTCAATCTGAAGGCGATATGAGAAGCAAAGATGCCTTGATCTCTCTCAGTTTTCCCTAATATCCAATTCAATAGCATTGTTATTTATCAACTTCAATATTTTTTGCCATTTAAGTAAATAGTACATTAATTAATCATATCATACTGAGAAATTTTGAATTACAACTTTCCTTCGAAATGAAATTAAATAGCAGTTTAAATGCTACAGACATTATATATAGCATTATCCCTGTCCCTTCAGAAATCACTTGTCTCACATTTCAAAATGCATTGCTATTATTTAGTTTATAAACAAAAATTAGAAAGGAAAAAGATGATCAGGCCCTCCACTAAGAATTTAATCAATCAGAATTCAGACCCATAGCTTTAGAACAAATAACTACTTGGGGGCCAACAAAACAAGCAAGGATATTTCATCTCTCAATCAAAAGGCCATTTGCCTTGCAAATATGCAGGGTAAAAACAAAACAAGAAATATCAGAATTGCAAGATAAATAAATTCCAATATACACTTAAATTCAGATTATACATTTCTCTTTCAAAAATCTTATAGAAGTAAGGTTAGAATATGGGTAAATAATGAGAAAATCATGAGAGCAGCAAAAGCCACTTGACATACATGTTACATTGCCAAGGAGAAATTACTTGTGACAAAAAATGAATCACCTTGACCTTCTTTCAAGTCATACAATCAGCTTTGACAACCATAATCAGCTCAAAAATTTCAAGGTTCTCCTATACCCACCATGAAATAGGACCCAAACCATCATAATCAAGTGATCCCTGCCAACAAAATGAAGATTAATGATTTAAAACACTACTTTTTTATACAAATGTAGTCTTGAGCCAAAACACCATTGAAAAAGCAAAATAATCTCCATTCGTCTCTTAGCATAGTCCACTGAATATAATTTTCTATCCCCCATCCACCTAAGCAATTTGATTCTAAATTCCTGCTATATCTACACATTGGTAGGTCATTTAGCCAAAAAAATCTAAATGACCGGGAATCCTCCAAGTGGCAACCTAGGGCGCCCCAAGGACTCCCCAAGTCCCCATATTCCGTTATAAATTTTATAAATTTTAGAGAAACCCTTTTTATGGGCATCTGTTGAACTAAAAATGAAGGCTCCTCTATCTGATGGACAGCCTGATGAACTAAAAATTGAAGGGTCCCTCTACCTACTTGATCCAGTTGGCACTTAGCAAAACCTTCTTCCTCACACACATGTACACAAATAAATCAAATTTAGTTTGATTGGTTATAAACTAAGGAATTTTAAATTGCAGAATTGCTGCCTTCATATGTTAATTCAAAGAGAACAACTCAATTACTCCTAAACTACTTGTGAAATAATTCTTCCTTGTAGAGCCTTCAGGTGTGCTGATTAATCCCTATCGGGACAATATCTTTCCAGAAGATTCAATATTACACCAAATATTTAGCTAGATTTCAGTGTTTCTTAGCAGTCACCTTTAATTGTAGAACTCAAATTAATGGAACATGGAGCAAGAATTGTTCAGAATATGACTTGAACTTACAGTGATCACCATAGGAGCAAGTGGCTTTGCTTCCTTTTCTTGCTCAATTGGGATTGGAGGATAACTAATACTATGAACTCGGAACCGAATCTGCACTTAATTGCAAAAGATAAATTTAAATCATTATCCAAAGCCTTGAAGCATTGAACCAGATTAAATGAAGATAAAAGGACTGCCAAAACATAGCAGTGCAAACCTCATCTTTTCCATCTATTGGGTATTGTTCATCTTGGAATTCCCATGACCATACGCCTTGATGCCTGTATCCTCATTACCAGATGAGTATGCTTATATTATTAAAATCGAAGACAATGAAAGGATAAAAATGAAATAATTTTAGCAAAGATCACACTGCAGGATTAATAAAGGCCTAAAAAGCATTAGTTGTAATACAAAATTCTTACTTGTTCTCTGGGTTGGGCATAAGACTGGATGCATTTGGCAGAAGATGGACAGGTATGTGGGTGTCATCAAAAAAACCAACAGACACTGCCGTAAGAGATTGAATATCAGATCAGAGGTACAGGTATAATAATTAATTCATAATCCCTTCTTATCAGTAATGGGATTGATTCATCACAAGAACATGGAGATTGGTTGATACAAGTCAACAACAAGAATGGCATAGCCAATTCAGGATCTTTCAGTGGCATGGAATTTATCTTACATGCTATTTTTAGTTAAAGATCTATTTATTTTGCAAAGAAGGGAAATGCATGTAGAAAAGGTTCTGCACCATAAAGAAAAGGCTCTACCAATTTATTTAGGAAACAATTGAGTTGAATCATCTTGATACCTGTTTAATCCTTGAGTTGAATCAACCTATTTGAACTTGCTCAGAATCCGAGCTCTAGTAATGAACCAAGTCACCAACAAGAGACGAACACAGATTTTGATTTTCCTATTTTTAGATTGTCATCCAAGATTCTTGTTTACCATGGCCCTGTTCTTCTGCCATTGATTCGAAACCATGATCATCACCATCAAAAGGTGCTCAGATATACATGTCAGTTGTTTCTGCTACATCAGAAAATAAGGTGATGCATCTTCCTCACTATTCTCTTTTTCTGAAGGTTTAACTGAAGCACAAGTTCATCTACTCTTCCTCCATCCATGAAGATTGACATACTTCTCCAGCTTTGGCTAAAGTCGTCTATTTTTGTTGTTGGCCTTCTTCTCAGATCAGAGGTAGTTTGTCCTAAGAGAAAGGGGATATAAATTCCTAGAAAGTTGCATTGTCTTTTGTGCCTAAGACAGCATTTTTCTGATTCCTGCTCAAGTGCTCAAAAATTGAGAAGTGCTACACCAACTCCACCCCCCCCCCCTTCTCTCCTTTTCTTTTTGAAAAGCCATCTCTTTCTATAGATTTTTATTTCCCATCTCCTTCATGAAATAACATCCCATGCGCCCACGACTCTTCTGAACTGTAACAAGAAGTTTCAATTCTTTGGCATAATCCATGTCATCATTGGATGAAGGATGCTTGCCATCTGCCTTCGCGTATGAAAAATCAAATCAACCATGTTTGATTTGCATGCATAGACAATGAAATTGCTTGAGAGAAGCAATTTATAAAATTGCTTTAGATCTCACTTTTTTGTCATTTATAAAATTGTTTGAGAGAAGCAGCCTTCTGCAATGGACAATGAATAGTTTTCGTTCTTTTTTTTCTTGAACAAAATGTTAGAGCCTTTGTTGGACTATTTTCCATGCATTGGGTTATTTAGGAGATTTGTTGAGGATTAATTTTTACAAAATTTGGGTTTTCCACATTGACTGTGTGTTGTATAACTAATTATCAAAGAAAATAAAGGAGAGTCTAGGAAAACCCATAACTCAACAATCATGTGTTGAAATCCTCAAGTTGTATTTCAGTTTAGGACTTTATAAAGCAAAATTAGCAAACTAGTAGCAGAAGAAAATGAAGAAAAGAAATCTGTATAATGGGATCCTTACTAAGTTATAACTACTATTCATCTTTGTAACTAACTTGTATTCAAATTTTCCATACAGAAGATTGCTAAGTTATAACTACTATTCATCTTTCTGACTAACTTGTATTCAATTTTTCCATACAGAAGATTGCTACATCATCTATCTATCTATCTATATAAGAAGGAAGTCAAGGAATTTTCTCCTTTTTTTGAAAATTTTATATGTTTAATTAATTCCATGTCATTTTTGAAACAACCAACGAGACACTCTCCTTCCCCATAAAAAATCACCTAAACTCTCCCCATACACACATGTTCCCAATAACCTAAATAATCTCCTCTCCTAAAATTTCTCCTAAACTACCTCTCCCACTTTCTTCTAAATTATCTCTAATTCCTATTTATCTCCAAAATTATCTCTAATTTAGTAGGGAGTTTCTCTCCTAAATTATCTCTAATTCCTATTTATCCTCTCCCCCACTTTTTATCTAAATCTATCTAAAGAAATTTTGGATTAAAAAAATTTAGAATCATTTAAATATTCTAACAAAATTATATAATAACTTTAAAATATTTATTAAAAACATAAAAATAATTCTAATAGATTTAATAATATTCATATTATTAATAATTTTTTATTTTTACAAAATTCATCACGAAATTATGTACTAACAATATAAATTATGATTTTCCAGATTATTCAATTTAAATGTTATTCAAATACTAAAGAATTAACAATAAAAAATAAACTATTATTTCAATATTTCAATAACTAAATATCTAAAATAAAAAAATATTAAAAATAGCTAAATAATTAAATGACAAAATATTTAATATTATGTAATAGCTTTAAAATAGATAAAATTCAAATAACAAAGTTTATTAAATATTTTAAATATTTAAATAACGAAATATTTAACATAACTAGATTTTAAATAGTTAAAATAACGAAATTATGTAATATATTTAAAAAATTAATAAAAGTAGAAAAATAATCATAACATAATGTTGAAATTAATAATAATTTGAATATTTCACAAAATTAATAATGAAATTATGTAATAATAGTATAAATTATAATTGTTGCGGATTATTAAATTTGATATATAATTAAATAACTAAATAATATTGTAAATAACTAATTTCACTTATATCACTTAATAATTCGAGAAAATAACTTTCAAAAAAATTAATATCCATTAACAATAATTTTAAACTCTTAATCTATATTTATTATATAATTATATATACTAAAATTAATGTTTATTGTATGTCAGTAATTATTTATTTATTTTTGATAAATATATTTTTAATAATTATGTATATAAATTTATTTATGTTTTTATTTAATATAAAATTTTCAATAATTATTGGAGATTAAACTACTATTATTGAACTTTTTAAATTTAATTTATTATACTTATTGTATTTATTGTATTTTTGTTATAATTTGTTGATTAATATTTATTAGAGATTAAACTATTATTTGAGACTATACTACTTATTGACTAATTTAATATATGCTTTAGTATTTATTGTATTTTTATTAGTTATTTATTGTATTTTCATTATCAATATATTTTCAATAATTGTGTATTTTTTGCTATAAATTGTCAAAAATTATTGGACATTAAACTATTGTTATATATTAGAGATTAGACTATTAATTTAGCAGAAATTAGGAATGTTCGCGAGTTGGTTCGGTTTAGTTGTAGGTTGTTTGGCCAACCAAATCAACCTGATCAAGTAGGGAGTTGGTAGGGGTGCAAATGAATCAGATTCTGACCCGATCCAATCCTATTTTGTTGGATAATCAGATCTTCGGACTGGATCAAGAAATAGGATCCTATCAGAAATCGTATCAGATTCAGATCACCCCCTATCTGATCCATATATGTGTGTGTATGTGTTATTTATTTATATAAATATATATAACACATATATGTTATTTATTTATTTATTTATTTATAAATATATTATTTATATTGCATTTTTGTAAATTTGTTATATTTAATTATTTTGTTATAAAAACATGTATATATATGATGAAAATAGTTGAAAAGATACTTGTACTTTTTGTTTTTCTTTTTTAAATTATTATATTTTATTTTTATTTTAATAATTTATTGTTTTTTAAGAAATTTAAATTGGATCCGATCAAATCCGAAAATTAGACTACTTCATTGAATTCGAATTCGAATCCATACTTATGAGATCAGATCATAATCAGATCTTCGGATCAGATTCTAATATACCCTAATTTGAATCCGATCCAATCCGTTTGCATCCCTAGGAGTTGGTCACCTAAAATCGACTAACCATTTGTGAAAATCGGCCCACTCAGGTTGTATCAGTTTGGGTTGATTTTTGGTTTGGCCAATCGGTTCAAAAGATTTAAACTTAAAAACTTAAATTTAAATTTAAAAAATTGCAGTGACATTATTAAAAAATTAAATTTATGATATAAAATATTTTAGACTAAGAAATATGGGAATTTTCCCACTTTCCTATATTAAAAAAATATATTTAAAATATAAAATTTTAATATATCTATGGTAAGGTCGTTCGATTTTGGTCGGTTTACAAATGGCCAATGTGAAAATGATCCAACCTGGTCGAGTTGGGAAATTATTGAACCAAAGCTGATCGGAAATACTAGAAAACCGACCAACTTGGATCAAGTTGATCGGGTTGGTCAGTTTCATCAATTTGATGAACCCTAGCTGAAATTAATTATTATTAAAAGTAGTATATAAAATATAAATAATTATTAATTATTTAAAAAGTTAAAAATATTAAACAATTCTATACTTATCGGTTTAACAAATCTCGTGCATCGCACGGGTCCCTGCTACTAAAATAATAAAAAGCAGTAGTGATTCATCAATTTGATTATCAACCCTAGCTGAAATTAATTATTGTTATTTTTTATTGTAAAATGTTTTTAAAAGTAGTATATAAAATATAAATAATTATTAATTATTTAAAAAGTTAAAAATGTAAAACAATTCCATACTTATTGGTTTAACAAATCTCATGCACCGCACGGGTCCCTGCTAGTAAAATAATAAAAAGCAGTAGTGATTCTCAAGCTAACAAAATTTCTGGTGGTTTGAACAAAAGTAAGTTATAGAAAATTATGTGACAAGATTTATCCAAAAAAAATGTGACATGAGACATCTACAGAGAAAAATAAATCCATTGAGGTTTATATTGCTAAATATCTAACTTGGAGCCAAGGTTCAAAATATCACAATATATAGGTGTGTATTGTACGATACTCATCAGTTTTTTCTTTTTTTTTTTTTTTTTGATAAATGAGTAAGCATTTCATTAATCCAGTAAATAAGAGTTACAGGCAACACAAGGAGAGGCAACTCAAGGAGAGGCACGAGATGCGACCTTTCCCTTAAGATTGATTACAGCATTACAAAATCAGATGAGCATAATTACAAGGTAGCCCAAAATAAAGAATCCCCAGAGACCCCCTGTTTGGCAAGTGAATCAAACATCAAGTTTGCTGATCTGCCTACCAACTGGACTCTAACTGTCAGATTTCGTGTTAGCCATTTGACATTTAAGGAGATTTCTATAGCCCCAAATCACAGTCAGCAACCATCCCACCACCACCTGAGAGTCCCCTTCAATAAGCAAACGCTCTATACCTAGCTGGTTTGCGAGCTGGATTCCTTGTACAGCAGAAAGCAGTTCAGCCCTTATGGAATCTCACAGGCCCACGACCTGAATATAAGGATATGATAATGCTATCTTTATTTCTCAGAATTCCTCTATACCCAAAGGTCCAGAGTTACCTCTGTTACTCCCATCAAAATTCAGCTTACAAAACTCTTCCCCAGATGGCATCCATTGTACCAAAAATCTATTCTACCTAGTAGAAGTATTAGCCACGGCTAACAGGTTTAAAGTTTTCAGCCACTGAATTTCCCTTGTCAAAACACAGTCCTTAATGTCTGATATGCTTCCTTTTTTTTTTTTTTATCAATAACACAATTCATTAATTATCACAATAATTATAGGGAGGAAGACAAACTTTCTTATCTTCCAACTACATTATGAGCCCCAAGAGAAGAAACAAGAGAGAAAAAGAGAGCAGGAGAAGAAAAAATAAAATTACATCTGTGCCCAAAACATGACTTCCCTGTCCACCCCTTGTTTAGCTAACCCATCAGCAAAAAAATTAGCTGATCTTTTCACCCAAACAATTTTAACTTCCATTTCTCAAACCAGCCATCTGAATTTCCTCTTCAAATTATTATAACTCCATAAACCATTCTCCATTCAACCACCCAACCACCACCTCCGAGTCCCCTTCAATTATGAGTTTTCTGATATTCATCTCCCTAGCTTTCTGGACACCTTCCACAACTGCGTGGATCTCCGCTCTGAGAGAACCACCCACCCAGTTGGGCCTGAGAACACGGTAGAAACAACCCCATTCTCATCCCTGAAGACATCCCCAATCCCTGATTGACCGGGGTTCCCTATGCTACTTCCATCAAAGTTTAGCTTTATGACGCCCGCAGGTGGGAGAGTCCAAAACACACTCACCCCAGCTTTAGTCTGGGTACAGCTAGCAATCTCACCCCACTTCCTCAGCATATCATCCATTGTATATTCTTTGAAAAGCTCTAGGGACTCCATCCACTGAATAACACTTGTGTATCAGGGCCCTCAACGCTTCAGCACCAATCTCTACATCAGAGAAGATTCTAGAATTTCTTTCTTCCCACAACCCTCTCCACATAGTCCTTCCCCTCTTCGTACGCCACCTGAAAAAAGAAGGATCAAAAAGGCCCTGAAAAAATTTGGAAGAGTCCAGGTACACCCAAAAAGAGAGCAAGCCCAATGCCAAATAGACTTTGCAAAATGGCAAGACACCAGAAGATGAAAGTCGGTCTCCCCATCAGCATTACAAAGAACACACCAATGAGGGGACAAACAAGTATTGGGTCTCTTCTTGTGGAGCAGATCACTTGTATTGATTCTTTCCAGAAAGGCTTCCCAACAAAAACTACCAACCTTAAGAGGAATTGGCATGCACCAAACCTCATTGACAGGGAAGGGGAGGGGGGGGTTACAGGATTGGTGGGCTGGCTTAGTACTTTAAAGAAAGAGGCACAAGAGAAAGAACCATAGGGTGGGGGGTCCAGATTCTAGAGTCATCCTTAAAAGGGTCCAAGAAAACATTATCAAGAAGAGAGAGGAGCCTTAAAATACTGTCTAGGTTTGAGTCTCTCACAGCCCTTCTCAGGCCCAGATTCCAACCAAACCCAGAGATGGAAGAGGATGGGGTCAAAAAAGAGGAATCTGACTCATTTTTAAAACCAGAAAGTGCATACAAATAAGGAAACTGGTCCTTAAGGGGTGCATTCCCCACCCATGTTTGTTCCCAGCATCCCATCTGTTCAGCTCTAGCCCATGTATGCTTACCACTATTTTGGCCCATAATTTATCCTTCTCTAGTTTAAATCTCCACAATCATTTCCCCAAGAGTGCCAAATTTCTTTCTCTAATATTCCCAAGCACTAGCCCACCATTGTTTGGATCCCCTCACTTCTGATTTAAGAAATTTGGCACCCTTGGGGATTCAAACTAAATCCCTGTATTCAATCCTTTGAGTCTGTTTCCAATTCTGTGTTTAAACACTGAGACTTTAAAGTTAGAGAGAGAATATATATATATATATATATATATATATATATATATATAGTATCAGCCCTTTGAATTGCATTGCATATCACATGCATAGATACTTCAAACCATTCTTGGATCACTCACTAGAAGGCCCAACTGTTGGTTGGTTGGTCCTTCAATTTAAAATTTGTCTTCAACAATGACCAAAGACTTCTGAATTAGATATGTATCTCACTATCTCTGTTCAGTTAAGTATGACAATATGATGTTTTCTGGGAATCCCCAAGGTTCTCCTAATTAGCCTTAGGCATACACAAATACTACATCCAGATAGTGAACATGGATACAGACCCATCAATAATGAGACAATTCTCAATTGTAACTCAAGATAAGTATTTATAGAATGGGGATAAAAACTTGAGTATGTCAACTGGTTATTGCACTAGCTTACTAGTTTGAACAGCAAGTCAGTGATCTAACAAACTAATTACTGCTAAAACACAGAATTCATTTTTAGTGGTGGTGTAGATGCCAGACTAAAGAGTAGGGATGATCATTCCCAGACCTGGCCCAGCCCGCACCCTGGACCTGAAATATAGGCTTGGGCCTGGCCCTATATGAGCCTGGGCTTTCTGAGCATACATAGTTACATAATACACCTACACCCATTAATTTGCATACCGAGCCAGGAATGATAATCTCTTCTAAAGACAGAAAGAATTGGATTAACATGCAAGTCATAGTTCAAGTACAACAATTCTAGGCTAATACAGAATAGTAAACAACATCTGAATAAACCAATTAAGCAATGAAGAGTTCAGTTTCTGAGAAACTGTAACCATAAAATCTAGTCAAGGAAGATCAGTTCAAGAGACTCAATCAGAACACAGATCACGGTTCTTCTTCATGGACTAAAGATGATTTTTTTTATCTTAGGGTTTCACCAAGGTTAAAATTGAAGGTGACTCATAGGTATTGGCTTGATAAGGAAGGGAATTAAGGAGTCAGGGCATTTGTGAAATTTTACTAGGGAAGCAAGATTGGCTTCCTGAGTGAACCCAGATCAGTTAAAGTTGCCTGTTAGTGTGATTAGTGAGGCTTCAAGAGATGTAAAACTTTTGGGGGCTTAACTCTAGCAGGATAGTCTTCTGGGCCAATACCAGTATTGGTTCTTGTTCATTGCCAGGACTTTCTTTTCACGTACTTTATCACTCTGAATGTAACTCATCCTTGCATATCAATATAAATATATAAAGACATAAAGACATACATTAATACATATGTGTATATGCATACATCTACACCTACATAAGCACACGTGTGTGGGCCCAGGAGTGTGTGTCTGCCAGTCAGGTTGTTTAGTAAGCCTCCCTGAATGACCCACTAATCTTCTACGTGGCAATCTAATTGGAAGCCCAAAAAGGGCCCGACATGTTTGTCTTGCTGGACTAGATCCATGGGGCAAATTTCAGCCTCAAAGTATTTGCCACAAGTCAATAATATGTTTCTGGTCAAGCATACAATAAATAGTTGCAAATCCAAACTGCTAATATTTGTTTGGGAAACCACCAATACGAGATAGAATATAGGGCTGCTGTGACCTGGAGGGTTGAACACTTGGCCAATCCAAAGGATCCTTCACATTCTGGACTGTTTGAATATGTCATCTCATCCCTCCACATGGGAAAAATAGGGTAAGTTGTGTAGAGAAGTACCTACTTAATCAATTTTTTATTAATAAAGAAGAAATCAATAAGCTGATACAGAAACAAATATAAAGAATATCAATTAAACCACCTACACTTTAAACCATTGGCATCAGATGATTTTAATTTTCCAACAATAATCTCTCCCACAAATGGCCGAAACATAACCAATCTGAATTGTACCTGCCAGGATATAATGGCATGGTGAGTCAACTGGAAAGGGAACAAAATTAAGCAAAATATTAATTGTTTCTTGATTCTATTAGGGGAAAAAGAGAGATCCTATCCTTTTCTAAACAAGTACAGTAATACCCTTCTAATAATGAATAAGAAACCCCCTATTTGTCAATTTTTCATGCAAACTTGAATTCTACCACAAAGAGTATTGCAATAAAACTACAACAGAAATATTATTATCCTTGTCAACTAATGAAAGATTCTTAGAAAATACATGAGCATGAAGCGTGTGATACCTCATCATATTAATATGAGCGATTTCATTTTTCAGAAATAAAGCAATTCTCTTTACTCAAGTTCTGAAATCAACAAAAAAATAAAGGTTGCAATGAAAAATTACTTAAAGATCCTCAAGAACTTTATTTATAAAAAAAAAAAAAAAATCCTCAAGAACTTTATTTATAAAAAAAAAAAAAATCCTCAAGAACTTTGTTCTCTTGATTCTTATCATGGCCTTTTTGTGTCTCAGTAAATAACTTACCTGGGTAAATGCACTTACCCAAGTAAGTGTTTCTTGGGAAACACTTAACCAGATAAGAGCACTTACCAGTGTTCTTTTATTCCCCAGGTAAAGGTGTACGATGACTGATTTATCCAAAAAAGTGACATTATTGAAGGGACAATATTGTCCCACCATGTTTTAGTAATTTTCAGTGTGCATGGGTAAGTAATTTACCCAAGTCTGAGGAGATTATTACTTCCCCAGGTAAATGAGACACTTGGGAATAATTCTTTTTCGTGGGACCCATTAATACCAGAAAGCGAGCACAGGTTTCTTTCTTTTATGTGGGACCTACCAACTTACCCACCCCCACTTTCCAGAAAACGAACGAAGCTCATATGTCAAATAAATACAGACTATTCTCAATATCATTATGTCTTATCAGCATTGTCCTAACTATCTATGATCTGCTACATGATGCACCATTTCTGCTCCATAGAGCACTTATCTGCTACCGGGTTGCTGATTTTTACCTATTAACTGAAGCGATGTCTTTTCTGGACTTCACCTTGTAAGTATGTCCCCTTAGAGTGCCCATTTTGCACCTTCCCATTGGTGCAACCATTGGTCTGCATTAACAAGTCCAGACATCCTTGGAAAACTCTACCTTTCACCAAATGGACCTAACCCCAAATTCTTCTGGTTCAGCAGAGTGTAGGTGGGTAAATGTTAAGAGTGGGCTAAATAGGTGGTTCAAATATTTTAAATGCTAACAGATATAGAAAATGAGGAAGCCATCTTCACATCATTAACACATTTGAAAGGCATCAGAGGAAACAGAAATCCCAGTGTCTATCCCCCTACCCAATGTGTGCATTCTGTCTCAAAAGTAGAGAAGGCTTTATTGGCAGAGAAAATCTTTATTCCATTTTTCCACATGTTTAATTTTGGAAGCCGTGTGTACCTATAAAGACATCAAATGACTTTTGTAAATATTTAGAGTTTCGAGGAAGGAATACGATAAGTGCCTCTTTGAAGATAAGATTTTTCCATTCATGGTAATTATAAAGTAGAGGAGCAGATTTTTTATCCTAGATTTTTAAAGAATTTAAAGGTTCTAATTTGACAACTTTAAGAGAGATAGATGTCTATTATAATATTCGATCTGTCTCTGACATATAAACTGTAGATTTCTTTATATGTGTTTTAACCTATGAGCATTTAATTGCATAAATGAGCTCTTCTCCCCTTTACTTGTTTAATGCACTTTTCCTTATAGAATAAAGGATATCTTATTTCCTTTTAATTAAATTTTATTTTATCATAAAAAAGGATCTTGCACATGTTGTTCTCTTATCCTCTTATGTTGTCAAATTGTGTATGCATTCCCATAAATTAAGATACTGCATATCCAATTAATGCCAAAAAGATGTCATTGCTTTAGGATTGTAAAGTGCAAATAGCCAAAATGACCTTAGTTTATATATTAGAATAAACTTACAATGATGCCAATGATTAATGCTATTTGTCATTTGCAAATTGCAATATAAAAAGAACAAAAGCAGGTTGCTTTCCTTGCATCAGGGGAATTCATGAAAACAATATAATAATGTATAAAAAAGCATCAGCACAAATTTAATAGGTATAGAGGTTTTCGAAAAAGGTGTTGGGCATAGTGTATTCATGGTTGGAAAGCCACTCTTTGTTCAGAAACAGACACACTAATACTTAATTTTGATTGGGATTATCTTTTTGTAAGGTCGTAGAAAGATCTATTTGATGTACTTGGTTATTTGTAAAGGGTCAGATATGTCTTATCCTTGTACAGAATTCTCATTGTAAATGAGCTATCATTGTGCTTTTTTGGATATAAAAATGAAATACTTTACCTTACAGTTTCAAAAAAAAAAAAACCAAATATAGAGGCATAGATGCAAAATGCCCAACATGCCACTGTAACTCGCATGTGCTAATTAAACAAAAGCTAGCATTCTAAGCATATTGAGGAAAGGAAAGTAAAAAGATTATTTTAATGAGGAAGATAAACACCGTATAGGTTGAAGCACCATCTCCAGGATAGATGAAGCCATCTTTAATATCTCTAATGTCGTAAATGGAGATGCAAAGCCCCAAATTCGGGATAACCTTCACCAAAACATATGATGCAAGTTGTTAAATGTTTAAATGTTGCATTGTTGCTCATAACTTCAAAATTCAAATAATGGAAATTTCAAGAACAAGATGAAAAATAGGAGTCAAGAAAGAAATTTGACAAACCTTATCCAAGAAAAGTGCCTCAAGTTCTCCCTTAATTGCCTCATCCAAAGGAAGGTTAAGTAGATGAGGGGGCAAACACAAAGTATGCTCAATCAAGCTAAGGAAGAACATCTAGCCTTCTCCAAATTAAAATTTCAAACTGAGTGTGTTAAGCACCAAATAGCTTGTGACATAGGTAAATGTTTACCCCCTCCCCCAAACCAAAAAAGATAAAACATATTAGTAATCCTTTTAAAGAAAATATGATGATGTAGATCCATCCCCTAAAAATACCAATAGATGAAAATAAAAACTGAAATCAAATAGCACTTATTTCCAATTTCCAAAGACAAAGAGTTTGCAAATATTTGGATTTTGAATTTTACAACACTAGGATTTACTCAGCTTGAAGAAATATTTAACAAAGAAAATTTTAGAATAATAAGATAACAATTAAAAATATGAATTTATCAACTCAATTAAAGGTCATTCAAAAGGTCCATGTTCTTGCTAGGTTTCAACTTTTTGTTGGAGGTAGATGAAAACAAACATCTATGACATGCATTAAACAAAACAAGAAGAATCAAAGGTGCATTTCTCCCCACACTTGCATTTTCTGCCTCTTTAACAAGGAAATTATGAATCACCTAATTCATTGATTGCAAGTTTACTTGGTGACACATGGTACGTATTATAAAAATAAACTCATTGAACCTGTTTTCTCAGATGAAGATGGACCGGAGTCTGGTTTCATTATAGTTCTTTTTTTTTTTTTTTTTTGATAATTTCTGGTTTCATTATAGTTGCATATATTGGTTATAATGAGACAATCTGGGAATAAATACTCTTAAGAGTAGAACTCCACCAATGGGCAATAGTGGCAGCATAGTTGTCAAGGCGATTAGGCGACCATGGGGCTCCCATGGAATCTATAAATATATTAATTTATGGATTTCTATAATCTGCCATATAATCAACCATATAATCAGCCATTTCAGATTTTCAAAATAAAGCATTTCAAATTCAAACATATCTCAGATTTTCAATTCAGCAATCAGCATACAACAAATTCAAAATAAAACATTTCAAAAAAAAGAAACAAAAGAATGGACTCAAGGACTCAAAGGGGGCGGACGACTGGTGAAACACTTGGACAGTTGGACTCATGACCTCATGCGGCGGGCGTAATGGAAGAAGAAGAAGAAGAGTGGAGAGAGGACTGAGTTGACTGGCTACTGAGAGGAGAACCCCTGTTTTTTACTTTTTCAAAAAAAAAAAAAAAAAGAAAAGGAGGTTTGGCGGAAGAAGAAGAAGAAGAAGACTGCGGCTGTGGACTGTTTTTTCGAAAAAAAAATGAAAAAAAAGTTGAAGAAGAAGAAAACTGAAGAAAGAAACTTACCTGCCGCTGCCGGAGCTGAGGTGCGATGGAGGTGGGCTGGGGGCTCGAACTGGTGTTCGGTTCTCTTCCCTCTCCAATCGAAACTTAATTTTTTTTTCATGTCTTAGTACTTAAGAGTTAAGATAGATAAATTTTAAAGGGTAAATTACAAAGACCCCCCGTACTATGGGGTACAAGGATCCCCGTACTTTGTTTTGCGACAAAAACCCTCTGTACTATGTTCATGGGACAAAAATCCCTTCCCATTAGCTTTCCGTTGAAATCCGCCATGTTCGTACTACCCTTATAATAAGAAAAATATTGTTCATCTTCCCCAACCTCACAATACGAACAGCAGCCGAGATAAGGGGAGAGAAAGGGAGATCGGTGATTACTACAGCTGCTGTGTTTTTCCTCATTAACCGCATCTGTATTTTTCCTCTGTATCAGATCCGGTTTTGTCCTTGACATGTTTCCAGGAGCGGGAACCCAACTTCGTCCTTAGCATCAGATCGCTTTTGAACCTTGAATTAATGAAGAACGGCTGTCAAGCCGCTAAGTGGCGAACAAGGTAGGGTGGGCCTCGCTATCATAAATCTGTCCATTTGAGAAGTCAAATTTTGAATAGCGATCTTTTCCTTGAAACCTTTAGCGATGTCCTCACCGAGGTGTGAATCTTCTTCTCTAATCTTCAGCACTTGATGATGAATGATACATTTCCAATTTGCCACCGGTTTGAGGGACATCACATTCTCCGGCGATTCCTTGCTCCGTTGATAACTTCAAGACTCGTAGAATCAACCTTTGTCAGAACCGGCCCTTCTGTATTCTGCAGAACACGACGAGAACACTGGTCTCTGGATTCTTTCGCAGGCTCTACTTTCATTTTTTTACCTAAGCCAAAGAACCAAGAATAGGGATTCTGCCTCTCAATCTGCAACTCCTCAGCTGCGTTGCTGTGGACGAAGCAAGGAGATTGTTGACACTCTGTAGAACACAAGGAGAGCACTGGTCTCCAGATTCTTTCGCAGGCTCTGTTTTCATTTTTTTACCTAAGCCGAAGAACCAAGAATAAGGATTCTTTCTCTCAATCTGCAACTCCTCAGCTACGTAGCTGTGGACGAAGCAAGGAGATTGTTGACATTCTGCAGAACACGATGAGAGCACTGGTCTGTGGGAAGTAGCAGAAATGTCAAGGACAAAACCATGGGAAGCATTGTCATCGAAAAGGAAAACGAATGTTCAAATTTACATTTCTCCACCCAGCACAGTTCGTCTCCATTTCTCCACCCAGGGCGCAACTGGACTGTTTACGTTTCTGCAGGGCGCAACATGGGAAGCATTGTCATCATGTTGAATCAGTTCCGCTGAGAGCACTGGTCTGTTTACATTTCTCCACCCAGCCCAGTTCGTCTCCATCATCTTCGCCCATTCTTCCATCAGTCCAGCGGACAATAGAACATGACTCTATAGAATCTGCTACATTTGGGTTTTCGGTTTTGGGTTTTGGAGCATTCCTAGTGTTTTTCTCTCAATTGACAAGGGTAGTATGGGAATTGCAACAGCAGATTTCAAGAAAAGCTAACGGAAGGTTTGTCAAAACAAAATACAGGGGGTCTTTGTCCCAGATCCCATAGTAAAGGGGGTCCTTGTAATTTACCCAATTTTAAAATAATACGCTTATTGGCGAGGCGATCATGAAAAAACGGCCTAGTGACTTTGACAACCGTGAGTGGCAGGCAAAGAGGTAAGAAACATGTCGAGGATTTAATCAATTTTGTGTAGATTTAGCACTATTTTTTTATATATTAATTGTTAGATAGGAAATGGGGACCATAGCATTTAGTAGTCTTTTATATGTTTTTAGATGCTTGCCACCCTATAAGGGCATATTAATCATTGTATTCTACTCTATATTTTTAATATAAATACTAGTGAAGGGAGCGGCCAGAATTAAGCTCTCTTTTCTTTTTCAAATATCTTCCTCTTCTTCTTCTCTCTCTTCTCTTCTTCAAGAAAATATATTTTCTTTTATAGAATTTTTTTTTAATTCAACAGATTTCTAGTTAGTGTCAGAGCAAGGCTAGGGTTTCTTAGAGTTCTCCCATGCAACCCTAGATTAGGCGATTGCATGAGGAGATAAAAGGGTTGATCGATCTACTTCAGACTACCTAGTTCTTGGATTTTTTTGGTGCATTTCAGTCATCAAGAAGGTGATCTAGGTTTTGGCATCAAAATCAAGAAGAATTGGACTCTTCATTCTTGGTCTGATCTTGGGTGCTTGGACCTTGTTGGACTTCTCTAAGTTTTTTAGAGTGGGTGGTTAGGTTTCTAAACAGTTTTAAGCCTTCTAGAGTGATCAATTCACTCTTCTCTCCAATAGGAGACGGTGGGAGAAAGGGTTTTTCTCTCCGGATAAGGTTTTCTCCTTCCAAAAAGGTCAGCTACCCTTGTGAGTAAGATCGATCTGATCTCAAAAGCTTTCTATCTAGCGTTTTGTTGGTTTTGAACCATTTGAAGTTGAGATGGAGGGTTGGAGTGCTGAACAAAATTCCAGTGGTAACATGGGTCTAGGTGTTGGAGGTACGAGTGATATGTTTAGGTCCAAAATTATTACCACAGTTAAATTAGATAGAACAAATCATTTAGAATGGATACAATCAGCCAAGATGGCCATTAGCGCCCGTGGAAAACTAGAGTACATTAATGGGGAGGAAAAGAAACCTGATATAGATTCTTCCCGATGGGTACAGGAGAATTACATGGTGATGTCCTGGCTGTGTAATTCTATGTTACCCCGCATTGGCAAAATTTTTCTATGGACTAATACTACAAAAGAGATTTGGGATGGAATGACTGAAACTTATTCTCATAAGTAGAATGTAGCCTGAGCCTATCAGTTAAGGAATCATGTTAATAGTATAAAACAGGGAAATAAACCTCTTGCCATGTATTTCTCCATGCTAAAAACCCTTTTGTAGGAGATAAATCACTTAGAAACTGTGGTGTGAAAAAGTGTAAACGATGCAACAACCTATCAGAAGTTGGTAATGAAAAATAGGGTTATTGGGTTCTTGGTCAGGCTAAACCCTGAATTCGACATTTCTAGAGAACATATCCTTTCTAGAGAGTGTGATACTTTCTCAAGCTATGCCTTTGTTTTTGGAGAGGAGAGCAAGAAGAATGTCATGTTGAGACAATATGGGATTGATCAGTCTACTATGGTTAGTACAACCAGACCTAAGCCAAATGGAGACAAGGGGAGCAATGAGACTAGGAGGGATGACAAGAAGGAATTGGTGTATGGCTATTGTAAGAAAACTAAGTATACCAAAGACACTTGCTGGAAGTTCTATCCACACCTCATACCAACACAGGTCAAGAACAAGAAGGGAAATGCAAATGTTACAATTACAGGAAACTCTTCGGAACCCTTTACCCAAGCTGATTGGGAGACCATTGCAGTAGCAGCAATCAAAACCAAATTAGAGAAGTTTGGATAGCTTATGAGTAAGAAGGATACGACCAATTCTTGTTCTTCAAATGGACAGCAAAGTCTAGGATCCAACCACACCACCTCTTTTGCTCATACAAGTAGTTCATATGTAACTGCAAATTATGCATCCACCTTACGTACGAAGGGACATTCCTCCATAGTAATTATGCTTTGCAAGATCTAAAGTCAAAAAGAACAATTGGAAGTGGTCGTGAGGTGAATGGAGTCTACCTTTTAGACAAGATACTGAGACATCAGAGCCACCATGTTAGTAGCAGCAGTAGTAGTGTATCAAAGTGAATGAGTTAGATTATGCTCTAGCATAATCGGTTGGGTCATATTTCTTTTAGTTTATTAAAGTGTTTGTTTCCAATGTTGTTTACGTCTATTCAGTTATCTACTTTGGAGAGCGAGAGTTGTCGGTTGGGAAAGCATTGTAGACATTCCTTTAAACCAAGTAATAAAAGAAGTGTTTTTACTTTTGATGTTGTTCACACTGATGTATGGGGACCATACTATATTCCTTTTATGGGTGTTTACTGTTATTTCCTCTTTTTTGTGGATGATTACATAGTATTCTAAAACATATTTGATGAGATCCCGTAATAAGGTACCTAATTTGGTACGACAGTTCCACCAGGTGGTTCTCACACAATTTGGAGTGAGAACTAAGGTTTTCAGATCAGATAATGCTAGAGAATACTTTAAGAAAGATTTGACTACATACTTTTTGGAGCATGGTGTAATTCATTAGAGTAGTTGTGCATATATGACACAATAGAATGGAGTAGTAGAGAGGAAAATTAAACACATTGTGGAAGTGACAAGAAGTCTTATGGTGTATGCTTCAATTCCTATTTGTTTCTGGGGGGATGTAGTTCTTACAATAGTGCATTTGATTAATTGTGTCCCTTCGCATACTTTAGGGTTTAAGGTGCCACTCAATCTTCTTTTTCTAGAGGGAGAGATGTTTCATACATTTGAGGGTTTTTTGGTGTGTTTCCTCTGTTCACATTCTTGGCCCCTATCATAAGAAATTGGATCCTAAGACTAAGAAATGTGCTTTCCTTGGGTGTACACAAAACCAAAAGGAGTATCATTGTTATGATCCAATGTCGAGGAATAGATTTGTCACTATGGATGTTTATCTTTTTTTAGTCCACATTCTTTTTCTCTAGAGATTCTCCTAAGGGGGAGAGTCTTGGGGAGGAAAACTCACAGTTTGTTCCTTTTTCTATTTCTTTTATGCCACCTCTTCCTATTTCTTTTGCGCCACCAATTTTACCATCAGCACCTCTGTCAAATCCATTACCTAATCCACTACGGCAGCCACACAATACTATCAACATTGCCATAAGAGAGTTGACTCCACACATGCTCAACCAATAAAACCCACACCATTCTACACCAGTCCTTTTAGGGCTCCATATTTGGTAGATATAATTCCAGGTATTTCCCTTAAGCTGAGCCTGCTATTTTTTTATGATAATATTCCTATACCTAACACTATTGTTGCAACTGATCCCATTAACCTTGATCTTGCCATTGCACTTTGCAAAGGGAAGAGAAAGTGTACTGTCCATTGCATCTCACACCATCTTTCCAATAAAGCCTTATCATCCTCCTATCGATCTTTTCTTTCTTCCCTGGATTTTGTGCCTATACCCAGGAATGTTACTAAGGCTCTCTCCAAACTTGAGTGGAAAATTGTTATGCAAGAAGAGATGGAAACCTTGGTTTAAAACCACACTTGGGAGATAGTTGATCTTCCTTCAAACGAGTAGACAATCTGATGTAGATTAGTGTTCACTATGAAATATAGGACAGATGGTAGCAATGTCTTAAAACACGGAAGCATGACGCGAAGTGTTCAACTACCTAAAGGCGTGAGGCGTAGTTCAGAACGCAAGAGGTGTAAGCCTCCTTAAGCAAAGGAGGGTTAAGAGGATGATGAAAAAGAAGGGGGATCTCATTTTTTCTTTATTTTTAATAAAAAATCTTTTATATTAAGAAAAATAAAGATGCATAACATTAGTTGAAAATGGGGGTTTTGTCAAAAGGGGCAGGGGGCAAATCACTTTCTTTCCCCTTATCTTTTTCTTTCATTCCCTTCCCTTTCCTTTTCTTTCCTTTTCTCTTGTTTTCTTCTTTCTTTTTCTTTTCCTTCCCTTTCTTTTCTTTTCCTTTCCTTTTTTTTGTTTTCTTTTTTTTTTCTGCCTTTTTATATCAGATGTGCATGAAGCGTACGCCTCTAGCACACCTCATGAAAAAAGTGGAAGAGGCATACACTTTTGGTACCTGAGGCGTACACCTCAAAGGTGTCAACATCTCTAGCGTACACCTTAGGGTGTTTTGGGAGTGCCTCGCTTGGAGGTGCACTTCCAGGCGTACACCTCCCATGCCTTTTAAACACTAGATGATAGTATAGAAAGGTACAACTGTACAAGGCAAGGTTGGTTGCAAAAGAGTATAAATAGACTTATGGCATTGATTATCTGAAGACCTTTGCACCAATTGCTAAGATGAGTTTAGTTCGAATCCTCTTGTCTCTAGCAGCCACCTATTCATGGCCCCTATTTCAGCTTGATTTTAAAAATGCATTCCTCAATGGTGATTTGCATGAGGAGATATATATGAACATCCTGGCAGAGTTTTATAAAAGTATTGGTAAAGGAAATGTTTGTAAGCTAAAAAATCATTGTATGGCCTGAAACAGTCACCTCAGGAATGGTTTGACAAGTTCAGATGGGCACTTATCTACTTTGGGTTCACATAAACACAGTCTTATCACACTCTTTATGAAAAGGAGAAATGCACTTGTGTCAATTATCATTGTGTATGTAAATGATATAATAGTTACAAGAAGATTTGAAGGAGATTGATGCTCTCAAAAAATCATTACAGCAAGGGTTTGAGATCAAAATATCTTGGTGAGATAAAATACTTCCTAGGGATTAAGGTTGCAAGAACCAAGCATAGGATTTCCATCTCTCAAAGAAAGTATGTATTAGACCTACTGGGGGAGATTGGGAAGTTGGGAACCAAAACGAGCTGACACACCTATTGACCCAAATCATAGAATTAATGTTGTGGATGGTGATTTGGTTAAGGATGTGGGGAAATATCAGAAAATGGTGGGTCGATTATTATATTTGTGTATGACAACTCTAGATATTTCCTATGTTGTCAGTGTTATGAATTAGTACATGCATGCACCTTAAGTTCAGCACTGGGAAGCCATTGAAAGAATACTTTCATACCTAAAGAAACACCCCCTCCCCCCCGAGAAAGGTATTATTTTCTCATACCATGAAAATCTAAAATTAGAGTCTTATACAGATGCAGATTAAGTAGGTTGTTTAGATAATAAGATATCTACATCAGGGGTATGTACCTTTGTGGGTGGAAACTTTATTTCATGGAAGAGTAAAAAACAGGCGGTTGTGGCTAGGTCAAGTGCAAAGGCTAAATATTGATGGCTCATGGTGTCTCAGAACTACTTTGGACTAGATCCCTACAAGTAAGATTATGGTAAAAGCAAAGGAATCTATGATATTATATTTAAATATTGCCCACAATCCAATTCAGCATGATAGGACAAAACACATTGAAATTGATAGGTACTTCATAGAAAATGTAACAATCGGAGAAGTTTGCTTGCTTTATGTCTCTTCAGAATTGCAGTTGACTTATGTTCTCACTAAAAGGGTTACAAAGAACAAGCTTGAATATGATTTACACAAATCGAGAATGTGTGACATTTACTCCCAACTTGAGGGGGAGTGTTGAGGATTTGATCATTTTGTGTAGATTTGGCAGTATTTTTTATATGTTAATTGTTAGATAGGAAGTGGGGACCACAACATTTATGTTAGATCCTTTGTTGATTGTTTCTAAAGTCTTTTATGTGTTTTTAGATGCTTGCCACCCTATAAGGGCATATTAGTCATTGTATTCCATTTTATATTTTTAATATAAATACTAGTGAAGGGGGCAACCAGAATTAAGCTCTCTTTTATTTCCTGAATCTCTTCTTCTTCTTCTTCTTCTTCTTCTTCTTCTTCTTCTTCAAGAAAATATCTTTTCTTTTACAATTTTTTTTTAATTCAGTAGATTTATACTAAACAGTTTGTGACTGACTTGTTGGAATAAATACTAGTAGTGTTGGTAATAAAATGAACAAAGTAAAAGAAATGAAAACGAGAAAGCCCAAAAGCATAAAATCGATGTAAAGTGGTTTTTTAAGACTACTATGATAAATTTTTGTTCCCCAAGTGAGACTAAGAAAACACGAGAAAATATTTGAACAATGTTAATGATAGTGTTTATTCAACTTGAGTTCTCTTCTTGTTTTGTTGCTTTCGACCTCTATAGAGAGGGATGCTGAAAAGTGGTACGGTAACAAATAGTAGTTTGGATATGTTGTTTGTTCACTTTGGATCAATGGTTACCTATATTGATAAAAAATATCTATTGGCTAACTATAGGGGGTGCTCATGGTACAGTTAACCGAACTGTGGGCTTTTTGCCAAACTGAACCAATGGTACCGGTTTTTGGAAAACTAGTAACCAAAACCAGACCGAAGCCAACCAGCTAACCAATTGATTAGTTCGGATAACTGTCGATTTGGTTGTCGGTTTTTTCAATTTTTAATTTTTATAATATACATTATAAATAATATATAAATATAATAAAAAATTAAAAATACATGTAAATTTTTATATTATAAATAATAATTCATATATTATATATTATAAACATATATATATATATTTATTTATATAGTACATATATATTCATTTATAAAATATAAATAATATAAAATATATATGAAAAATATATATAATATATTTAAATATATTTACCTATCGGTTCAACTAATTGGAATTTTTAGTTCAGTCTCATCAATTTGGTTCAGTTTATAGGTTTTTCAATTTTTCTTGATCACCTCTAGTTAATTATCAACTAGATCTAGTGCTAGATCCCAATTGAGACAATGATAGGTGTCCCAAGCCCATGTTAACCACTTAGAGCATGTGGATCTCTAATATTTCTGTCAAGGGGATGTTTGAGTCTTTGAGATAGAAAAACAATAATTAAAAAATAACTTTTAATTACTACAAAAACCTAAACACAAAGCAATTATAGCATGTAGATCTCTAATGTTTCTATTAAGGGGATGTTTGAGATAGAAAAAATTAAGCAGTTAAAAAATAATTTTTAATGAATTCAAAAACACAACCCTCAAAAGCTTTCAAGAGTTTATCACTCCCCTTCTCCTTACCTCTCCGCCAACGTCGATGTCCTGCTTGAGTCCCACACTCAGTAGATCAGTTTTAGAATTTAAACTTTCAGGTATGGTCATTATCCCTCTCCCCCTCCCTCCTCTTTGCAGCATCTAATTATGTTTGTTGTTCTACACTTTCAAATGACTATCAATGTTCATGGTTATCTACAATGATTGAAGTGCCTTATTTTCTGTCTCTAGCATCACCTTAACAATACAGAACAATCTATTTTTTTCTATCTCAAATCTCCCTTTAACAAAATCTTTAGAGACCCACATGCTCAGAGTAGGTGTGCTCATCAAAAACCTAAAAACCGAATCAAGAAAACCAAAGCAAAAAATCCGGTTAACCAAATCGACCAGTTTGGTTTTCGGTTAACCTATAAAAAACCAGTGGTTAATCAAATCGATCGGTATATATATTTTATATATTTTCAATATATCATATATTATCTATATATTATATATTTCTATTATTTATAATATAATATACATATTTACAATATTATATATATTGATGTAGTTATTTATAATATATATTATAAATATAAAATCCTGGAAAACCAAAGAACCAAATGATTGAAATTGAAACAAGTCAACTGGTTAATAGGTTGATTCAATTCAATTTCAGTTTGAGGAATTTCAAAAATCGTGGTACTGGTTCAGTTTCAAAAAAGATCTCATGTTTTGGTTAATCAAACCGTGAGCACCCCTAGCTCGGAGTGCTTCACATAGGCCTAGAACACCTATCATTGTCTTACGGACAGTTCGGCATAGGATCATGTTGATAGGTAACCAACAGATCCAAAGTGTTGTTTGTTACTGGCTACCACATTTCAGTCATCTCTCTATTTAGTTATTGAAAGCCACAAAACAAGAAAACTTGAGTCCAATAAATGCTATCACTGACATTGTTTAGGTATTTTCTCTTGTTTCCTCTGCTCCTCTTCATAAAACCAAACTTTATCACAATTAGTAGGCCCAAAATCATTTTTAGATCAATTTTTTGCTTTTGGGCTTTCTTCTTTGCGGTCTTTTACTTTGTTCAATTTACTGCAAATGCTACTAGTGTCCATTCCAATTAGTCATAAACCATTTCTCACTTGTTTGTCTACTACTCTTGCTCATTGATGGCACTTCTACTCTTCAGAGTATTTATCCCTAAACCATCTCATTAGTAATTGCATATAACCAATACATACTGCTAGAATAAAACCAAATTCCAATCCATCCTCTTTGATTTGAGAAAACATGTTCAGTGAATTTCTTTTTATAATAGATAAACTTAGAGGATTCTACCCTTGAACATGGTATAAAACTTTTGTGGTCTCATCCTACAATTCATAGAAGTGTATGAGTACTTTCCATCTAGAAAGGAATTGAAAAGTGCACGAGTACTTCATTCTTGTGCATAGCTACAAGGCATAAATTATTTTGCTTCTACAATCTATATAACTCATAGTACTATGAGTTGTTTCTATTTTATTTGTTGCTACTTCAAAAGAGAGTAGGTTACTAGCTTACTGCTCTATGAACAAAGCACAATCAATCCAAGGGTGTCCCTCCAAGGATGAACTCTCACTCCAATCCTTATCTTGAAGTACACCCCTTTGCAGAATTTTGAACTAGTTTTCTTGATAGCTCTACAAATAGAGCAACAGTTAATCCTTCACCTAGATCCCACCCTATATTTCAAGTTCCATGTGTAGGTTTATATTGAATTTGGCTTCAATAGTGTTTCTCCATATCCAGCTCCATGTTGGAAATTATAAATATCTTTTTAACTAATACAAATATGAAATCCATTTCAAACTTGTTTATACATTTGAAGCATTAAATGCAACTTGTGGATGATTAAAGCTCTAGGATTAGGTGATCCAAATAGAGCAGTTAAAATAGAATGGTCAACATGCAACCAATACAAGTCCATACTCTTCAAGGAGGTTGAGTAACTCTTGTTAGGATTGATTATGATATATGATAAATATAAAAGAACCAAGATAAACATGAAGTACTAAATTTCTGTTTGCAACCAAACTAATGATTAAATTCATTAGACTATATTGAATACCATAACTAGTACCATTTGGAGCAATAGTCCATTACAGCCAATCCCTTGTATACCATCTCAAATGGTTAATCATTGTTGGAGTCCCCACAAGGGGATTCTTTCAAATGGTTGTTTGAAGTGGTTCGCTGCCCTAGGAGTCCCTCACATACCATTTGAATTGGAGCAGTAGTCCACTTACAACCAATCCCCCGCATACCATCTCAAGCAATATTCCATTGCCCCAGTGGTTCATTGTAGCCAATGCTTCTTGGAATCAATGAAGAAAAAGACACATTTCTTAAGCATCTAATTTTCAAAGAGGGATGGCAAGCCTTGCTTAGGCTTTTGGGGGATGGCTTAGATCCTTTTTTGCTATGATTTTTTTAATAGAGAATTAATTATTTTGGGAATTCTCTTGGCAAGTTCTCTACCCCTGTGACTAAAAACTATACTATTCTTACTTGTAATTCACCATTTAAACTCTGGAGTCTGAACTGACATCTCTATGAAATAAATATTTCCTCTCCCCATTACAACATATCCCAAACCAATCTTAACATTAACTTTGTTCTTTCAATTCTAGTTGGGTTTGCAGTAACACAAAGTGGTAGTCGAACATCATGTTTAAAAATGTCTAAGGCTCCTCCACCATAAATACAACTATATTGGTTCTATATAGTGGTCCTATAGGTCACGATGCATTATTGTATAACTGCTACCAATAGGTTTTTTACCCTAGTTGAACCCAAATTTTGTTACATTGCAATGTGAATCAAATAATGTTGTGAATTCACTGCAACTTGTATTATTCCAACTCCATAGGTAGCCATAATAAATTGAAGTTTTAATTTTAATTTAAGTTATTAAAGAAGAGGTTTCTTTCTAGGAAGATTTCAGCTTAATAGTTTTGTTGTTACACACACACATTACCCTAATTGAACCCAATTATTGTTACATTACAATGTGAATCAAATAATATTGTGAATTCACTGCAACTTGTATTATTCCAACTCCATAAGTAGCCATAATAAATTGAAATTTCAATTTTAATGTAAAAACTATTAGAGAAGAGGCTTTTTATGGAAAGATTTCAACTCAATAGTTTTGTTGTTACACACACACACACACACACACACACACACACACACACACACACACACATATATATATATATATATATTGAATTTTCAATTTTAATCTAAAAGCTATTAGAGAAGAGGCTTCTTTCTAGAAAGATTTTAGCTTAGTAGTTTTGTTGTTACACACACACACACACACACGCACACATACAGATCAATAGCTTCCATACAAGGCTAAGGAAGTTTTCTTTCATTTCCAACTCAATTTTTCAAACTCCGTTGATTCTTTAACCGCTAGAGTTAATCAACAGGGAAAAGTCCAACACATGGTGGAATATGAAGCTGCCAATGGATTGGGGTAGGGAACACAACCAATCAAATGTTTCCCTATCTTATGAAATATTTGGTTCAGCAGTGTTGTCCTCTATCTAGTGGGATTGGGGAAAGTCATGCAAAGAACTTTGAGTTTCCTAACGTAAATGATCAACTACATATGCATGGCATGCAATGACAAATAGCAAGAAGTAAACATTCTAATATTTGCATCTAAAAAAATGAAATGGACCATCATTTGGTGTGGGTTTAGCAAAAATCCAAAATGATGCCAAAAATTAGAACAAACAAACTAAAATATGTTAAGAAGCTATTGAGGATCAAAGAACCTAAAAAACAAAATAAAACAAGGGAGAAGAGGGTCCAATAAAATAACAGATGGAAAATTGATCATTTTTTCCATCTTTGATTTATAACAAACTTGCAGATACGTGCAAATAAATACCTAAAAGAGATGCAATAGAGAACCACTTGCCTTGACTTGAAAGTTCAAAAGAAAATTATCACCTGATGCAACCGAGAAGGGTATAAAGATAAAGCGAATTATACTCGTTCATGTGATTCTGTAGCTTCTCTCGAGTGCAGAAAGGACTTGCATATGGTGCCAGAGGGAAACAACAGGTTAGGAGAGGGTTTTGGGTTTTGAAAAAAAAGGGTTAATTATTTAAATATACCCCGTCATTTCACTAAACTACTTAAATATACCTTATGATTTTCAAAACTACTTAAACATGTGATTGTTAAAGCATTTGACGATAGACAGAAAATATATGATAAAGATAAAAATATCCTTAATTGTTAATTAAAATTTTAACATATAACGAGGTTTATTATATCGGTATCATTAGTGTCTAGCACAGGATATGTTACAACTGGAGATGCATCCTATCATTCGTGCATATCAGGCCGATATGGGTGTGTATTAGTGCCCACTAGGCCAATATGAGTGCATCAAGAACTAAGGGAGAACTTAACATCCACACTTATAAGTTACTACGCCACTCCATCTTTCATGTTTATGAATAAATGAATGCAGATTTTATTTAATTATTACTTAAATGCAATTCAAATAAATAATAAATATTATGTTTACCTCCAACTAAAAGTTAAAAAATACTTAAAATCAGAATTTTATAAAATAATAGAAATAAATAATATATCAAATCCATTTATATCAAAATATTATTTTAATCTAAAAAAAATTATAAAAATATATAATATTAATAAGAGAATAATTGTTTTAGTACTTAAAATTTATAAATTTGCACACACACACACATATATTAATTTACATTACATAAAATAATATTTATCATTTAGAAAATATAAATATTGTTTACAAAGTATTCAATAATATGATCTTAAATAGAATCTATCAAATCTACTAATCTACACTTATACTAAAAAGAGATTTTTAATTAAAAAATTATAGGAATATAAAATATAATAATGGAGTAATCATTTTAAAAGTTAAAAATTATGAATTTGCATAAGATATGTATCTTAGAAATTTTAATAGATTTGATATATTTTAAGTTGAGACTATAAGTTTTGTAAATTATTAATGGATATTTTAATTTACATAGAGAATTTAGTATTTGGTTGACATCTTTGTTGATGTAAAAAAGTAAAAATAATAAAATAAAAAATAATTAATATAATAATTAAAATATAATAGACAAACATGTTTTGAATTTTGGACTCTTAATTGATACATTATCAAAAAAATTGTATGACATCTATGCATCATATTATATTAATGTAAGATATATTTTTCATATACACCATTAATATATATATATATATATATATATATATATATATCTATGTATTTATACATTATTTATGGTTATTTGAACTTTAATTTAATACTATTAATGTATTACGAAATTTTTATGTGTTTCCCTAGCATATTCATATTTTTCGTCTATGTCCATGCGTTTTTAGAGTGTATTTGTATTCGTATTCAGATCTAAGTTGCTTAATAGAATACTCGATACCGATACTTTAGTCCTTGATTCCTACTCCCTTTACCTACAAAGATTGACGAGATTGAGATGCATTACTCTTTTGCTTCAATCCTCTTTACAATCTATAACTACATAGAGTAGTAACATCCTTGGCTCTCCGAATATCAATATGAGCCTTCAAATGAATGAAAAAAATTAAAGAACCTACCATAAGCCTTCGACCCCTATTTACAATATAAAAAATTGCACATTTGACCTATTTGTGTCAAACGGAGTCAACTTATCAGATATATTTAAGTAGTTCTGGAAAACATTTGCCTAATAGAATACTCGATACCGATACTTTAGTCCTTGATTCCTACTCCCTTTACCTACAAAGATTGACGAGATTGAGATGCATTACTCTTTTGCTTCAATCCTCTTTACAATCTATAACTACATAGAGTAGTAACATCCTTGGCTCTCCGAATATCAATATGAGCCTTCAAATGAATGAAAAAAATTAAAGAACCTACCATAAGCCTTCGACCCCTATTTACAATATAAAAAATTGCACATTTGACCTATTTGTGTCAAACGGAGTCAACTTATCAGATATATTTAAGTAGTTCTGGAAAACACAGGGCATATTTAAGTAGTTTAATAAAATTAGAGGATATATTTAAGTAATTAACCCTTTAAAGAAAAGATAAAAATGTATTTTTTTGTAATAAGATAAAAAAAAAGTTATTCAGAGTTAGGATTTGTGTCCAATTCATCATCCTGTGACACATTTCCGCCATTACAGTTGCACCTTTGAGCTAGAAAACAACAATAAAAGGAGCTGAACTCTTAAATCTTAATACAGTTGGCTTCTGCTTCCTTTCATCGAAAGTTTCAAACCTTACAAAACAAAAGAAATACTTTTAAAGTTTAGCTTTGGAAGTTTCAAACCTTCCAAATTTAAACTTCAAACAAGATATGTATATAGCCTCCATCTTTTTTCTCCTTTTTTTTATTTTATGTTTTTTTGGTTCTACATAATTCCGAATGGAGACTTCTACGTTTAGCATGCAAAACTTTAAATTAGTATAAAAATATAGATTAATAAAAACTTGATAGGTTATTTAATGAGGGTATCAAATGACCACTTTTTTTTAGAATTCCTTTCATGTATCAGGTGTGTTTTTTGGGTCTGGTGCGATAGATGGGCATTATTTTTTTCAAAAAGACCTTATTGTCTATTAAAGGGTAACAATAATTACTTTTTGTAGTATTAAGAATAATTTATTACCCATATATAACCAAAACAAGTTACATTTATTAATTATATTGTTAATAAAACATAATATGATAATTAGGGTGAGCAAAAAAAAAACCAAAAAATTGAACTGACTGAAAAAATTTACCGAAACCGAATAAAAAAAATTGGTTAATTGAAGCGATCAGTTTAGTGTTTTTAAAAAACCAAAGGTACCATTTCGATTTCGGTTAACCAATATAGAAAATCAGTGGTTAACAGAACCGACCGGTATACATATATTTCTATATTATATAATATATTATAGATTAATAAATATGCATTATATATATATATATATATATATATATATATATATATATATATATATATATATATATATATAAGTTTGTATATTTGTAATATATATTGTAAAAATTAAAAAACCAAAAAATTGACGAACTGAACTAATTGGTTTTGGTTACCGGTTTTCCAAAAACCGGTACTACCAATTTGGTTACAAAAAATGCTCCATGGTTCAATTAACTGAACCGTGAACACTAATGGTAATTATTTTATTTATATAAAGTATATAATTAACTATAACTTAATTAATCTAAACTATTTGATAATATAACATGGATTATCAAAAATTTTTAGTAAAATTAAAATTAAACAAAATTGTTAATTTTAAAAATAATTTATTAATTTAAAATTCACATAGCTTTAGGGGTGAAATCAATCTAGAACTATCTAGGCTTGTATTAGCACAACATACCGTAAGGCTTCGCTTGGGCCCCACACTTCAAGCTTGACATGAGCTTTACATGGCTCGCACATATTTATATTATTTATACGTATAATAAAATGTATAGTATACATATAGTAATTATAATATGTGATATTTTATATTATAAAATGTATAAAATAATCTTTATATACATGTTTTTTTTTGTAATAGTACATGTTATAAGACATGTAATAATCTATATATTCACTATTTTATATAAAAAATTTATAGGCTTGAATTTAAGTTAGACCCTATCAAGCTTAGGCCATAACTCTTATGACAATTGATAGGAACGGGATCTGCTCCTCACAAATGGAAACCTGACAGGCACATCCACCGTGCATGGGGAACATCTCCCGTGAATAATAACTTATAAGTATGGGAGATGTTCCCAACGCATGATAGGATGTAAGTGTGATGCGCCCTGTGTGAGGAGCAGATCCGATCTTCAATTGATAAGCCTAGATTAGGCCCATGTAGGAATGGGTATGAGCTTACGTTTTTGGCCTAGAACCTAGGACGAGTGCAACCTTGGGCATAGCCTTATCACATATTCTAAGCCCAACCTGAGGCCAACTTGGCTCCATCCATTTTAATTTTAATTAACACAAGTTTATTAGTAAAACAAAAAGAAATTATTAGTTCTAAAATTAATTTTTATAATTTAATATCCATTAAAATTGCATTTAAAAATAATGATAAAATCAATGAATATAATAGCAATAAACTAAAAATTATATTTAATAAAAATAAGAAATATGTTTAAAAATTTATTGACTTTAAAATCAATTTAAAATAGCAACATTAAAAGTTCTAATATAAAATAATAAAACTTAGTAAAAATTAATAAAACTAAACACTACTATAAATTTATTAATAAAAGTATATAATGTAAGAAAAAAATTAGTTTCAATTTAACAAAAATTTTGGCATTGATCCATCAAAAAAATAATGTTTGGATCGGACTCGATCTCACTTGACTCAATTGGGATTGTTGCAAGGTTCATTTTGCCACAATTACTTTTAACAAAGCTCATGCATTGCATGGGTACCAACTAGAGTCTATTGGAGACGGAAAATAGAGAATAGATATTGAAGTTCTCTCTCTACACTTGAATGGTTGTGGGTAGGGCATTATCGTTGGTTCCACAACTCATTGAACAACCATTGTGTTCAGCCGGTCTCCTATAAAAACAACTCCTTAAATCAGCTTTCATGATTTCATAAACTCCATTCTAGGTTATATTGAATTGGGGTCATTTTTTGAGAAGTCAATTTAATGGATCCTTTTTGAAAAGGGAAAATCTAAAATCCAATGGTCGTTTGTTTCGTAGTTGGAATCGGAGTCAAAACCGTTTATTCCCATAGGTTGTTTGATTCATATAGGAGTTGGAATTAGAATTAGAATAATCTCGAATGAGATCTTATTCCCAAGGGAGGGATAGGGAATGGTCATTCCTTTGAACCATGTTTTTTAAAACCGACTCGGAGACTGAACTGGTTAGGGGTCTGGTTACCGAGTCAGGTGGTCCAACCATTCAAATCGAACAGTCGGCCCATTCTGACAAAATAAAATAAAATAAAATAAAAATGGTCAAAATCATTCAAACATTAATCGCTCAGTTCAACGGTTTGCTTACCAAAATCAACGGTTTTTGGAGAAAATCCGGTTTTGGAGGAAAATGGACCAGTTCCTAGTTTTTCCAGTCTGGTCCGATTTTGAAAACCATGCTTTGAACGAGGGAACACCATTCCAACAGAAATGGAAATGGGATTCTGATTCTGCCAAACTAAATACTTAGAATCAAAATGACCCATTCCAATTTCACTCAATCAAAAAGTTGGAATTGAAATGACTCGTTCTCGTTTTGATTCGAAACCCATATTCTTGTGAACCAAACAGACTCTAAATCTTATGAAACTATATTAGCAAATATCCACAAAACCAAAAGATTACAAAGAGTTATCTCTTTTAATTTGGAGTCCCCACTTCCTCTTGTCTGGAGAAGTATTTTGGGTGTTCATGGGTCACTTTGGTTCGGTTGCAGCTTGTTTGGGCAATAGAACCAACCTGATCAAGTTGGGGAATTGGTCACTCGAAACCGACCAACCATTAATGAAAACCAGCTAATTCAGATTGTATCGATTTGGATGATCCTCAGTTCAAAAGATTAGAACTTCAAAAACTTAAATTTAGATTTTTAAAATTATAATAATATTGTTAAACAAATTATATATATCAAGTAAGTGACCGAAAGTATTAAAAAACTGACCAATTCAGGTTGAATTGAGTCGATTTAATGATGAATAACCTCGGTAAGGCCAGTAGCAGACTTTTTTTTTTTTTTTTTTTTTTTGAATTAGTAACAAAAATTCGAATGAAATTGCAAGAGTAAAAAGGAACACCTTATGGTTGGCGGGTGTACAAGTGCTTATTAATACCGTCATTTAATTTCAATCACCCCTTCCTTTTCCCCTCTAGAAGAAATTGACAGATGTAAAAGATGGTTTCTATGCAGAGATAAGAGGTTACAATAACTCGAGGAAAATCCATCACATAAAATGCTGAACTGGGCTTTTTTATTCAGGTTAGCCATGGCGTCTGATGACTCAAAATGATAGGTTATGGGCAAGAATCCTACTATCCAAATATATAGCAGAGGCCAGCGTTCTTTAACAGATGCAGGCGCATTGGGGTAATGGTTTTTAACTTTTTATCGTCAGTCAGTCATTTGTGGATCTGCTTTAGGATTTACAGACAAGAGATAAATATATATATATATATATATATATATATATATATATATATATATATATATATATATATATATATATATATAAAGTATTATAGACTATTCTTGTATATAAATCCTTTACATCTTTCATTTCTTTTAAATATAATATTTCTTCATACACACTATTTATACCTAAATGCCACAGCTCAACCCTTGCAAAGGGACCCTAAACTAGTTTGAACAAAACAAAGAGAGGAAATTGCACCTATTCAATTCAATTTGCAGCAAAAGCAGCCTATATACGTTTGTGACTTTATGGCTATTTATCTCTATGATACCTCGAAAGTTATGAAACTTGACAAACTTTAACCAATCAAAATCCACATGAATTTGAACCGATACCAGTTGATTGGTTATCAGTTTTTTTTTTTTTTTTTTTTTTAATTTAGAGGTAAAAGGTATTATATTGAGACTAATAGATACATAGATCTGGATATACATGATTCATTTTTGGCAGATGCCATCACCCCCTTACTTGGGTGATCAGGGGTGTGAGATTAACTAGGCAAAAAACTAGGTTAGATCAACACAATCCCAACAGTAATTTATCCCTATGTCCCCAACTTTTCTTTTCCAACAAATTCCTTACAAATTGCCTTGGATACCAATAAAAATACTTAAAAACAAATATCATCATCTGATCAAACTTGAATTCCTTTATGAGAACAAATGCACGAAGTAAGGTTTAGACCATTCTCAAAATAATGAAATTATGGCATATATAACAGAAGAAAAGGCAGAGAAAAATACTAGCTAGAAGGAAATAGGAATAAATACACAATTTTGATATAATAGATACGGATGGTTCACAATCAAACATACAAAGAAAGGTCCACCAACCTTCCACCCCCCAAATGGGTTTAGAGGGACAATCCCGATTCCTCATCCTCTTCAAGGCTGGAGGCGTAAACAAAGTAGAGAGCCCAGATGAGAGCAAAGACGCCCAGAAGGATCCATCCAAGAAGGTTGTTGCTCAAGCCAAAGGGGAGTCCAGTTCCTTCTGTGCTCATTCTCTCATCCACCAGAGCCAAGGCGGCCGGGCTCGACATGGTTGCAGCGCATGCAGCTGCCATCAGTGCTGCATTCATGCTCACATTTGAGCGGGTGTTGGGTGTGGAGGGCTGCTTCTCCGCCAAGCACATCACACGTCCCCTCTTTTCCATTGCCGTGAACCCTGAAGCATATGATGAAGGAAGAAATATTGCAAATGTAATGTCGATTTGTCATCAAACTTATCTTTCTCTGCAAAAATTAATGAAGAAAATAACCAGTCTGTCGAGTATCGATCACATACACTTGGAAAGCTTACCAAGAACAGGGGATGATGAGGGCCCAATGGAACTCCTACGCCCGAGGCTGCCTCGAACGACTGATGAAGTCGGAGTGCTCACCGAGATGGAAGCCATTTTACTTCGATGTGGAGGAAAATGGAAGAACCAGAGACAAAGCAGAGCACTGGTTTCTTTGTCCAAGGAGTGCACTTGGTTCGTTGTAGACATGAAATTAAGGAAATTATATTCTCGAAGTACCACCCCTCGTTCCATATCCTCAATCTGCATATATCCAACCAACACCCTCCACGTGTCACATCATCCATCGCTCATCACTCCCAGGTGTGCCTAGAATCGGATTCTAATGAGAAATTTTGATTCTGGAATGCTATGGTGATGCATAATTCAGTATATTGATGCGATCAGACACCAAAACGCTCCTTTTGTTTGTCTAAATAATCTATATAATACCATAAAAAACTTATGGCAAAATTTTTAAATTATTCCTAATGAAACACCATATGACGTTTAAATTGTTTTTAAAACCCAGCATTACCCCCATTCCCTTCATCTTGACACAACCACATAACACCGACACTCCTTACTCTCTCTCTCTCTTCCCTCTATCTTTTTCTATCTTCCTTCTCTCCTTTTTCTTCTTTTTTTTCTAAAACAAGGAAAGATTTTTGTTTCACATAGGTTAAAAGAGCAAAACCCACTGTCTTGACGATGGAGATGAACACTAAGCCCCCTATCTTGACGATCTTTTTCTTGGATTCGAGTGGAGGAAAGAAAGAGAGACCTTCATGATAGGGGTTCGATTGTAGAGAATAGGAAGAAGAGGAGAGAGAAAGCCCTATTCAGTTTGTTCGATTGGAGAGAAGATGAAGAAGAGGAGAGAGAAAGAAAGAGCCTAGCAAAGTTGGGGCGGGGAAGCACGTTCCCCCACCTCACCTCACCTCGCCTTGCCGCTACATCTTTGGTTCAATAGGTGATGAGGTACTACGGTTTGAACACAACATTCGCCGCTGCCAAACCCTCCCTCCCCCACCTCACCTTGCCTACCTCATCTCTGGTTTAGTTGATGATGAGGTGCTACGGTTTGAACACAACAATCGGTGACGAGGTACTACCTCACCTCGCCTTGCCTCACCCACTGTTATTGATCAGGTTTCATGGCGTGGCGGCCAAAACTGGTTTGAACTTGTATTCCAGCTTGGTTGAAGAAACCTCTGCATTACGATCATCAAGGAGGTTGACCATAGAGAGGGCAAGAGTGGCATCGAGGAGGTTGAGGGCTGAGGCAGTCTCCGACCCTAGAGAAGAAACGATTTGGGAAACCTGGTTGACAGGTTCTCTACAGGGAAAGTTAAATCTCCGTCAGTTGTAATTTCCATCAGAACAACCAGCTGCTACTAACGATGATGCTCCACTAGCGAGGGATAAGATAACAGGTCAGCTGCCTCTGGATACAAGAGAAGGGATAGAAAGAGAGGAAAATGGAGTCGAGGGAGATTCAAAAAAACATAAGGGCAAAAGGGGCACTTCATCATTTCCATTACAATTTAAGCCCAACGGCAATTGTTAGAAATAGTATGGATGGTGCAAGATAATATTTAAACGGTAAGAATAGAGGTAGTCAATTACCTAATTATTAGGGATAATTTAAGAAATTTACTCAAAAACTTATAACCAATCAACCACTATCATACACTAGTTTTGATGGATCCTGGTATAATATCTTTTGGGCATTATAGATTTAATTACTTAACTATTATAAAGTATTAATACATCATTCCTTATTTTAAAATAGAATATTAATTAAAAATTACAAAATCCAAAGCAAGTATCACATTATAGTAGTATAAAAAGATATAAAATTAATATAAAAAGATATTACATCGAGTATGTGTAAGTCATCATCATAACCATCTAAGCTTTGTCCTAACCATATGGGTCAGTTATAATAATTTTGTTTTTCCCATTAATCCATCATATTCGGTCATCATCACAAAGCATGCGCAAGTTCACCAATAAATTTATATCATTAAAATAACTATTAATTACTTTGTTTTTACTTATCACTAAAAACAAGAAAATCCCTATTTTAATTTAAATTACTTATGAATTCATAAACATGATTTTATTTTTGAGAGTGGATTCACTTTGTGGTTCCTCCTACCATCAAAATCATTCATAATATAAGGAAAAACATTTTTTTGGCAATTTATAACTTTTCCCACATTTTTTAAGGAAATATTAGATCTATTTTTACAAGGAAAAAAATCAGAATTTCAACATGCAGAAATACTCATTAACACACATTGATATGTATTAACTGATCAAGCCAAATTTGTTATGACCCCACCTTAAATTAAATGAAGTGACATCTCGATGCAAAGCCATTCATCTTATGCCATTAATTAGTATGCAAAAAGCCTATACGAGTGCAAAAGGCTCCCACTAATGAGGGTTCTGGAGAGACAGATGTACATACAGAAAAAAAAAAAAAAAATTGTTTCCAAGATTTGAACCCGACCGTTGTAGCAAGGCCCACCCAAGTAAGTAGATAGGTAGGTAGGAGTAGACCTGTTTATGGGTCGGGCTGGGCGTTTACTCATCATTAATGGAAATATACTAGGCCCGAGCCTGGCCTAACCAACTGGCCTATAACTTGGGCCCAAGTCCGATCCTGATAAAAAGCCCGAAGCATGAATCCGAGCCCAAAGCCCAATCTAATAAAAAAATCACAATTTTTCCTATTCAAATTAGAATTAAAAATTTAGATGGTTTTTTTTTCTATTTAAATGAACAATGGGCCTACAAGATGATTTTTTCCCTTTCTTTTACGTTTTAAAACACAGTTTTACATCCTTAAATCAAAAAAATTATTCAAACGGACATAATCACATAACCCATTTTAAGTTTAAATTTAGGTCGGGCCGAGCTATTTTGACAAAATGTGAGTCCAGCTCGAATTTATTACGGGCCGAGCTTTTTGGCCCGAGTTTAAGCCCGCGAGCCTATAAAAATGTTCAAGCCCGTTCGAGGGGGCCACCCGGCCAATGAACAGGTCTAGGTATGAGAAAATTAATGTAAAATTTGCAACTCCAATAAATGCAAACAAAACAAAATTTGCAAACTTCGCATTGTGTAGGAGTGCAAATTATACTTATAAAACAAACGGATGCAAAACTAAACTAGACGCAGAATTGTTACGTAGTTCAGATTTGCATTGCAATCGAATAGAGCATTTAGGAACTCAATTCTCATTAATTGAAAGTTGAAAACAAGGTTCAAAGTATCGCGTGTATCTTATCCTATTTTTGGGGTATTGATATGCTAAATAAAAGGGGTTTTGGGGTTTGACCACTTTCAGGGGGGAGCTAGGCTTAGACAAACTCCCCGTAGGATTTTGTATATATAAAAAATAAAGCAATAGAGAAGCATGCTTAATACGCAAGTAGGGGTGAGCAATATTTGATTAAAATCGAAGAACCGAATTGAAAATTTTTGGTGTTGGTTTTTTACTTGATTTTTGTTTAAATTGGTTCAGTCAATTCGGTTCTCGATTTTTAGAATTTGAAATTCGGTTAATCGAACTTATTATTATTATAAATTATATATAATATGTAAGATACAATATATAATATATGTTATATGTTATAATATATAATATATAATAGCGAATATATTATTAAATTTCGGTTTTAACCAAAATAATTGAAAATCAAACCAAAAATTTTGATTTTAGTTTTTTCGGTTTTTTTATAATTTGGTTTTGGTTCAGTTTTTATTTTTATTTCAGTTTTTAATTTTTTGACTTATTCAATTTGGTTTTAATGGAATAAGTCGAATGCTCACCCCTATATTCAAGTTTGTGCATATTGAGTTTATTAATTTTTGTAACCAAAAAGGAAGGCATGTGCCATGCATGTGTAGGGGTGAGCATTATTTGGTTAAAACTGAATCACTGAATCGAAAATTTCAGTTTTGGTTTTTTTGGTTCAGTTTTTCGGTTTTTGAGAAATTCGGTTTGGTTAATTTGGTTTTTAATAAGTTTGGTTTCGGTTTTCAGATTTAGAAATTCGGTTAACCGAGAAAAACTGAATTACCTAAAATTCATTATATAATATATAATATGCTATATATCTATATATTATTATATATAATCTATTATAATGAAATTAAATCTTATAATATATTATAATAATATATATATTATAGGTTATAATATATAATATTATATATAATAATAACTAAAATCGGTTTTTAACCAAAATAACCGAAAACCAAACCAAATATTTCAGTTCAGTTATTTCGTTTTTATTGAAAATCGATTTTGGTTTTCATTTTAATATTTCGGTCTTAAAAAATTCGATTTATTTGGTTCAGTCTTTAACCAAATAAATCGAATGCTCACCCCTATGCATGTGTATTGTTATAATTGGTGTGGATATATTTGGTTGGCTCGTCGGATCCTGACACATGGCATCAGTCAGGGTATTACCAACTAGCAACTTTTCATTAAGGGCACTTTGGGTAATTCCTACCATTAATGGTTCGTCGAGCATTTAATGTAGGTGCATGTCCTAGATGCATTTACTTCTTGGCCAATAGCATGGGGTCGTGATGGTCGGCGCCCCTTCATATCCCCTTACATGACCGCAATACACAGAATGGTTACAGGTCGTGCATTACTCCTCTGCTGAACAATTCCCACTATAAAAGGGACACCGCAACTAGAAGTATACACACTTATTGGAGCTCTCACTTGCACTCTCATGGTGATCTCTGTTTTCCTTGAGCTCTCAGCTAACTTGATCGTCAAAGTCCCCATCCTTAAGAACACTCCCGGGGCCTTTGACGTCTTTTCACTGTTGACAAGTGGGACATCAGCCTTCGGACCTCAGAAATTACTTGACTGCCCTCGGCTCTAAATTTGGCAGCATCAACAATGATACCCTAACAAATAAAAGGGTAAAGAAAGAAAAGTAATTTATATTTTGAAAGAGTTCTTTTTTATTGTACTTCTTTTTACTGCTTTAACTCAGTTATCCGATTTAGATCAAAGTATTTGTACAACTACCATTTGCAAGCATTGACATTATCTAATGCAATTAAAATATTATAGTTTGACTTTTATCACATGGACATGAACCCAAGGTAAGTATCACATTATATAGTAAAGATGTCTAGAAATTATCTTTCTATTTAATTTATTATTAATATGATTATCTACTTATTATATTAAAAAATATATTTAATATAATAACTAGGTACAAAATTAGTATAAGAGTAGATGTTCAATAATATTAGAAATAACTAAATCAATTGATTTGGCTAATTCATTCCTAATCAACCACCATTTATATATATATATATATATATATATATATATATATATATATATATATATATATATATATATATATATATGTATACCCAATAACCTAAGGGTGAACTTTGGCACAAAAGTTGGGTTGTTCCATTGTGACTTTGGTGACCAGGGTTCAAATATTGGAAACAATCTCTCTATACGTATAGGAGTAAGGCTGCATACATCTTTACCTCTCCAAACCTTGCATTAGTAGGAGTTTTGTGCATTGGGCTGCCCTTTTTTATTAATCCAATAACATATGCTTTTCACTAGAAAAATTTAATAAGAACAAATATAATTTCTAAGAAAAAAGAATCAATGGATATGTATATCACATATTTTTCAAATTTTAATATTATTTATACGAAAACAATTAGTTTAAATAAATAATTAGCGTAGCATTCATCAACGTTGTATATAATAAAGTATTCAGCAATTCAATCATATTGACCCGTGGTGGGTCAACAGTAATAAATATGCTTTATTACTGTTAATGGTGGTGAAAATGGCTAAAAATATAAAGAAATACAAAAAAAATGAGATTTATTATCAAACCTGTGACCCACTATCAAGCCAAATGGTTCAGTGGTTCAATTAGATGAATCACTAAATCATTTGTGGAGTCAGCATTTTTTTTATAAGTAAACAGTTAGCTCATGGACTAGAAACTTTGGTTGGATGACAAGTCATGTAATCAGACTAACGGGTTAACAATATGTTGAAAACATTCATATTTGGTAATCTTAATAAGATTTTGGATTTATAATTTTAGTTATAAAGTCAATTAAGTAAAAGCGGATCAGTTTATATTTGAATTAAATCCACAAGGATGCATTTACGAGAGAAGGGTTGGATTTGATTTGAGGCATATTAAAATAAACTGGATATGGATTTACCAAAATAAAATAAAATAGACTGGACATGTAACCTATCTATGAATCCACTGAAATCTGAATCTAAATTCGGTATGGTGGCAAGACGTAAAGGCTAGAACTTTTAAGATGTGAACTTAAATTTTGTTGGACGCCACAACTCAACTCCTTTATAGTCTCTGTTTCTTTTAAAATTTGTTTTTTTTTTTACTTTTTAAGAAATAAAAATATCATATATGAGGCCATACAAACTGAACCCAGATTTTGTCACAAAATGGTCCTTGCACCCACCTCACCGCATTTGCACTGTGCATTGGGAACATCTACATGAATGATAACATATAAGTACATGAGATATTTCAGATGTATAGCTGCAACGTCCTATTAGGTGGATGTGAGGAGGAAACTCAAACTCATAGAAACTTACCCACAATATTTTGTGGCCTTTTTTAATCATAAAACTGAATCTAATTATATGGAGGTATTTTGGAAATAGGTTTAGCTGAATACTTTAGCAGTTCAGGCAGTGGGAACAACAATAACATTTCACATCAGTGCTAAAAATATATGGGGCCCACAATCATTCAACCTCTAATTATGGACCCTTGTATGTTATCATTGATGTGGAGCATTATCATTGGTTCCAAAGCCTGTTACACATCTAAGACATTCAGCTAACCTGAATTTGGTATTTTGACACCCATCCGAGCATTAAAGGTCACTTCCTAGTCTCTTAAAGGGTAATTTTATTAAACTACCCTTGTTTAGCTAATTGACTAGAATCTTTTAATTTTAAGAGAAAAATGATTGTTCATTTCTCCTTTTCTCTTATTTTTTAAAGTGCAATCATACAACATTTTGTTTTTCAATAATACTCCTAAAAAGCCAAACAAAAACTCTCATATATGGGGTCAAAATGGGTTCTCTACATTCAGAGTTCAGAGGAAAAAAAAAGTTCACCAATACCAATATACCTCTTAATCTTTCATATGTCAAACTTCAGAGCAAACGAACTGGCCCGAGTACCCTTAAGTTTTTTGACAATTGACTAAGACCTCTTGCCATTAACATCCCTTAACGGAAAAATGAAAAAGACTATTTTACTCATTATTCCCCTTCCAATTTTTAAAATGAAACATTGTCAATTGATTCAAACAACTAGTGGTTCAACAACAACAATTGATGGAATGGTCGTTGTAGCTGCCGCCGACTACATTCATTGATCAGAGAATGGAATCACATCCCTAAATCTGAACGAATTGCTGCCACTAAACAGAATCGTCTAACCCTAGTTCTTTAGTTTTTTTTTTTTGCGTAATTTGTAATTTGTTTTCCTGATCCTTAATCAGTTCTTACGAGAAGAGTGGTGTTCTCTCTCTCTTTCTCTCAACACAACCTATTCCTATGTTTGGGTATGGCAACACGATCATGTTGAAATTATAGCCAATGATCAAGGAAACAAGACCACTCCATCCTACATTGCCTTTAAAAACACCGAGTGGTTTATAGGAAATGGAGCGAATAATCAAATTGCCATGAACCTGACCAACAATTCTTTCGATGCAAAGCATTTGATCAGTAGGCGATTCAGTGATGCTTCCATTTAGAGTGATATCAAGTTGTGGCCCATCAACGTTATTGCCGGCCCTGGTGACAAAACCCATGGCCGTGGTAACCTATAAGGGTGAGGAGAAACAATTTGCGGCTGAAGACATCCATGGTCCTAATAAAGATGCGCGAGATTATTGAGGCCTATCTTGGTTCAATCTTTAGGTTCAGTTTGGAAGGAGTATAAATACAAATATGCATAATATAAATGTAAATACATACAAAATATAAGATTTTGCACTCTACATATTTATATTTATACTCCTTCCAAACTCACACTTACGTTGTTGACACCGTCCCCGCCTACTTTAACGGTTCTCAACGTCAAGCCACAAAAGATGCTAGTGTCATCGCTGGCCTGAATGTCATGAGTATCATCAATGAGCCCATGACTGCTGTCATTGCCTACGATCTTGCCAAGAAGGCCAGCAGTGTTGGCAAGAAGAATGTCCTCGTTTTTTACCTTGGTGGTGGAACCTTTGATGTCTCCCTCCTTACCATTGAAGAGGGTATCTTTGATAACCGAATGGTGAACCATTTCGCTCAAGAGTTCAAGAGGAAGCACAAGAAGGACATAAGCGGAAATCCTAGAGCTCTGAGGAGGCTGAGGACATCATTGTGAGAGGGCAAAGAGGACTCTCTCGTCCACTACCCAGACCACCATTGAGTTTGATTCTTTGCACGAGGGTATCGACTTCTATTCCACCATCACCCGTGCCATATTCGAGGAGCTCAACATGGATCTCTTTAGAAAGTGTATGGAGCTAGTTGAGAAATGTCTTAGGAATGCAAAGATGGACAAGAGCAGCATTGACGATGTTGTCCTCATTGGCGAGTCTACTAGGATCCCCAAGGTCTAGCAACTGTTGCAGGACATTTTAACGGGAAAGACTTCTGCAAGAGTATCAACCCTGATGAGATCATTGCTTATGGCGCTGCTGTCCAGGCTGCTATCTTGAGTGGTAAGGGTAATGAGAAGGTTTAGGACTCTTGCTCCTGGATGTTACACCTCTCTCGTTCTCTCCCTGCCTCCGTTCTCCCTTGTTCCACCGTATACACTCCCTCTCTCTCGACCAATACCTCCGACACCACCTCTTTCCTTCCTTCTCTCCACTAAATCCCCTTCGAATCCTCTTCCAGATTTAATAAAAAAGAAAAACCTCAATATTTGCCTTCACCATCCTACTCGCCCGTGTTCTTGTCTCTTCCTCTACCTCTTCGTCCCCCTCTTGTCCTCTTTGGACGTACCTTCGACGATCATCCAAACAACAAGGGTATTTTCGAAATTTTTGAAAAAAAAGTATTGATCACGTGATGTCACATGTGACAGAAAGTTAACCGCAAGAGAGGTTTTTAGGAAATTGTTAGAAAACTTGAAGGATAGTCAATTAACTAATCAGTAAGGGTAGTTTACTAAATTTGCCCTTTCTTAAATGATTATAAGAAAATCATTCCAACTCCACATCTCCTGCCCACAATACATTATCCCTATTAGAAACATCTCCCCCTATATAATACTATGCAGAGGATGAAATGTTCTCCTTGTGTGGCTGTGATAAACATGGGCAGAGTTCTCATGGGCAGGAGATCCGCATTCAATCATTCCCTGCACAGGGCTATCTATGCTCTTGTTTTCATTAATATATTGAATCATTGGTAATTTTGGCATAAGAGTTCCATTTGCCAGCAGTCAATGATCACGATTGGCACAAGGCAGTTCCATCTAACTGATTTAAAGATCAGTTAGTTCTGTACTACCCTCTCATAGAATCACAATCAGGAGGTCATGTGCCAATTGGTTGCAAATCAACCTGCTTAACAGCAAAAAGCAATGAAAGAGAGAACAAAACCACAAGCCATCCATGGCTGTAGAAGCATAAATAAATCCGTCAAAAAGTAATTATCATATGGAAATCAACTCCTCCAAAACAAAATGACGTGGTTGGAACTACAAAACATCTGAAATGATCTTTGTACGTTCAACATGTACCAGCATTACAAAAACCTCACATGGACTCTCTTATTTGATCATTTATTAATTTAAATCGGCTCAGCTCTAGAAGAAATTGGTTGGGGAAAAGAAAGGACAAGGGAAAGAAAAGAAAATTTGAGTATGAAGAAAAAGTTGAATGTACAAGAAAGAGAATGGAAGGGAAGAATTAATTAGGCTGACATCTGCAGTTTCTGAAAACATGGAGACACAGATGTTGTGACTAAAGAGTCTTAATGGATGTTGCAAAGTTGCAAGTAAGGATGCTTGTATTTGACATGTTTGTTCCAGTAGCTCTTGTACTTAGCAATACCAGTCTCTAGCCATGGCTTCATATTTCCATCATAGTGGATAACCGCTGCACGTTCAATCTCACTCCGCCCCACACCTGAGTCATAGCCAAGCCCTAGGAGGTGCCATCTCTGGTCCAGAGCCACTGTTTGGTTATAGAAGGTGACAAGACCCAAAGGCAAACTTCCAGCCCTCCAAAATTGCTTCTTTTCACCCTGCAACCCCCCAAACAAGATCAGAGAACTAGTAGTGGAATCCCAACATGCACATGTGGTAAGCAGACAATGAACTGACATACGGAGAGGAATCAAAATGAGGATGGACTTGAGTATATAAACCTACCATGGGCTACAGAAAAAAAAAAAAAAAAAATCTCTTTGATTAGTTAGATAAATGGGCACATAGCCTGGATGCCGATGGAGAGAAGTGCTTATCAAGAAACATCTGATATCAAATGCAAAACACAATGTAGAACGTATTCTTTTATGTCCAGCACACAACTTGAAATGGCAAAACATGTAGTGTATGAGTTCAAATTAAAAATATGTATAGCATACACTTGCAGTAGGATTGGAAATTTGGAACATCTAATAACTTCCTTGTGTTCCTTTTGTGTCAGCTTTTATATTTCTAGACCCTAATGAATTACAGACATTTAAAAACATTTAAAGAGACAGAAAGGAAATTGACATGTTCCAACATGTATCCTAGGCCAATGGTTAGTAAACAAGATGATTCAATCCCCTAACTTCTTTTCCTGGACCATTCACCATATTTTTTGCTGACTATCAAACTAGGCTAAAAGGTTGTAAGATCCATGTAAAGATGAACAAAAAACTATTCCAAGGAAAAAACGAACAACTCTCCCCTCTGCAAACGGGGCATTGGAGGGGTCATAGAGGTTCCAGGTTTTTTAAAGACGAACAAAAAACTATTTCAAGAAAAAAAAAAAAAAAGCAACTCTCTCCCCTCTGCAAACCAGGCATTGGGGGTCATAGAGGCTCCAGAGTTTTTGTTTTTGTTTCTCTCTCTCTCTCTCTCTCTCTCTCTCTCTCTCTCTCTCTCTACCCTGAATGTTCTTGTTCTAAAGCCTGAGCCTGCTTAAAGATGTTACACCACAGGCTTAGTTTTACTTGGCAGACCTTTGGTCCTTTTTCCTCTTGAATAAACCCACACTTAAATTAAGGAAAAAGAGAGTTTTGAATGTGTAACTTCATACTAGCTTTTAAGCATGCAATACAAGTAAATATGAAGCAAGGGAGAATTCCATTACCAATTGAATGTATTCATGGTAGACTGCTGTCAAGTTTTGTCTCCTCCACTCTAGCAAATCAAAAACATTCATACCAAATGCCCATGTGCATGCAGCAGAATCAAACCTCTCTGCTATGATTGGATCTGAGAAGTCAATAAGCATATCCATCCGTCTGAATGATGGCTCACCTTCCCGACAAGTCTCTACAGCTCCATTTACTTTCCCCTTCATATCAAAACTCCACAATCCACTCAGATCCCTATGGACCACTACATCATGGTCTAGAAGCACAATTTTATTCAATTCAGGGAAAACATCAGGCAGAAAGAAGCGGAGGTGGTTCAGTGCTGAAGTGTATCTTGGGTCCCTGGAGTCCTGCTTCTTCAATACCGTACCATATGTAGACGATAGCCATCCAAAATCATCCATGTTCTTGACCTCAATTGTTGCTTTGCCAGGAGGATTTAGCAAGAACCACATTGTAATTGATGGGAGGTTGAGGGCATCGGTCACTATGTGGAAGACAATTTTTTCTGGTTCCTGCAAATAAACCAAAAAAATTCCTTTGGTTCACCAATAATACGAAGTAAGATCTATTTCTGAAATGATGACATCACTACATTACTTGAGCACAAAAGCAAAATACTTTTGTTAAACCATTTAGGTCTATCCATGTTTTCTATGTTATATAACAACAGTTTGATCCAGCCAAAACCCACCACATAAGCAGAATTTTGATAGGAAAATTTTGAGAAGGGGTGGGAGGATTAAAACAACATTTCTTAAACCAAGCACCAGATGAATTCTGCAAAATAAAAAGAAAAAAAATAGATTATCTTACAACTGCTGCTGAGATGGTGGAATTAACAACCACTGAACATGCAAGGACATTGTCAGAGAAGACTGCATAGTGATAGAGATCTCGATCAAGCAATTTCTGTTTGTTTGGAAATTCCTGCTCTGCAGGTTGCAAAGCAAAATAATCAGCAGTGAGACGCATGCTAAGGCAGTGGATACCCTTTGGAGTAGTCCTTGCAGCAAGTTGAAAAAGATAAGTTGCCTGATTCTGATGTGCACGAAGCTGTTCTTCTGAGTTATATGTCATAGCACGGAGCTTTGTTGCCATGGCAGAGCAATCGGTATAAATACGACTAGCTTTTAACAAGGAATTCTCCATGGCTCTCATCCTCTGCACAGCACTACATAGTTTTATGGCTTTATATTAGATGTCAATACAATTAGCTCATTCATATTTTTTTCCTTCTCTTTGAATGTTATCAACATGCAACTGAACCTTGACTATTCAGAGAAGGTTCATCTTTAACTAAGATTTATTTTCCTCTAGCATGCTTTACCTCCTAGACAGATCTGAATCCTTGGTGGCTTCACCAACAGCCCGTTCCACCTCCTTTATATGCAATTTCAACTCTTTCACTAAGTTTGTATTGCTGTTTGGTGGTGCAAAATTCAAGAATGCCTTGGCCCTGATAACCTGATTATTCATCTCTCTTATCTTTTCATCAGGTAATCTGCGAATATTGGATTGGACATTTGGATTTCGCCAAACAGATGCTTGGGTGGACTGCCCCTGGTTCCAAAGCCAAACCAAACAAACATCCACATTGCAAGAATCACTTTGATTTATTCAATTAGTAAGAGAACATAATCTAATACATAAAACATAAATCCATTAAACTCTAAAATTTCCATCAAACTCATAATATATGCAAATTCTATTAAAAACTTTACAAAAATTTCCAATATAAACCCAAAATGACCCTGCAGTAAGTTTAGCCAGATGGGTAATCCCCCAAAGAAAAAAGCAATGAGAGAGACATAAAAGAAATGTGAACAAGGCAATAAGGAAAACAGCCCAAAGCTTCAAGAAACCACCTCCATGCAACAAAAGCCCACAACTCAAAAAAACTAAGAACTACCAATTAGACCAAGAAAAGCCTATCAGACAAATAGGTCCCAGAAGACCAAACTGACCACACCAAGTGCACCCACCAGAAAATAGACACCACCCTAGCTATCACCAGCAATGCCTACACAGCTACAACCCCAGAACTGCCCTCTTCCCTACATTCCCCTACTCGAACCCTTGTCCACAGGCCTTCCTCCTCCTTCACCCTCTCTGTAATCTAACACCACACCTGGAGTACCTACTCATTTGCTTAAAATCCTTTTTATTACCCACTTCCTTTGTTGCATCTACTACTCCCTCACTCACCCATCCCTCCTTGTTAGAATCAATTTCATCATGCAGATTTCTTTACTTCCTTTCTTTGAAAACCACCATTTAAGTAGTTTTCTATTATTGCAAGTCTTGCCATTTACCCAATATAATTGCCTTGGTGTTCATGCCCGGTTGCAATCTCACCTTGGGTTCAATGCCAGTGCCTCCAAACATAACTTTATCATGTACCTTTCCCCTTTCAGACCCGAAAAGATAATACAACCAAAATTCTTCTATAAACACATGTAAATGGTAACATTTTATAGGAAATGGAAAAAAAAAAAGAATGAAAAGAACGATAAGTAACAATACTACCTCTTTACACTAGGTTTTGTTTGAAAGTATTCTGGAATTTCGTTCTTCCCAAAATTTCAATAAGATGGCGGCTTACGTGGGCCTCTACATGATTTTTTCCCTTTTCTTTTTTAGGGAGTATGAATCATTACGCAAATTCCAATACCTTGAAAAAGCACTGTATTAAGGCCTTCTGAAATGACCATGTCAGACATCTAGTATCTATGTCAAACACCAAGAGACATATTGATTAATCAAACTAAGGTTGTCAAAGAAAGCATGAGTCACCATTCCACTCCAAATCACCTTCCTTCTTCTACTTTGTACCACAATGCACTTATCAATCCAAGCATATACTAAACCCTGCAACATATTACAGCATTAGGTTATAACAATGCACTTGAGAGCACAAATAATGTAAAACAAGAGAAAACCTTCTCACAATGCATTAGGTTATAACAATGCACTTGTTAAAGGTTTAGCAAAACCTTCTCACATCATCAAGCACTCACAACTGAAAATTAGATCCAGAGTGTCTCCTAATTCTCCTTTAAGCTTTTCCAGATAGAAATTCTATGCCACTAAAGTAGATATTCCATATTCTCCAAATCAATCTCTTAGTATTTCTTATCCTCAAGAACCAAATGCCTCCATAATACATTAATACCTAAAGCCTTATTGGCTAACATACAAAATTTTCACATGGATTTTGCCACAAGTTTTGAACTGTGGAACACTTTTCCAATAACTATTGTGCAATATTGTAGAATAAAGGAAGAACCTTCATGCAAATTCAACAGTGTATATAATTCTGGGAAACTGCTGAGAGATCAATGTATAAGACAGCCCTTTAAATCCAATATTGTTCTAAGTCTTCTCAATGATATTTTTCATGCAGCAGAATGCCATTATCAAAACTTCTGTAGTTCCTTTTGGAGTTTGAATTCCAAATTGCAAAAATCTCACAAATTAGATATACTACACAGGTAGATCAATAAGGACATCACGGTAATAAATTTGTCTCCTCAAAGCTTTTAACTAATCTTCCCTTCTCTGCTTTAAAAAGTTAGATTTTATTTTAATTCACAGCCATTTCCACAATCTTGAGCTTTGTGTACGTGATAAAGGATATATACCTCCTTGTTTGGCCCTTGCAAAGATGATATGAACCAGTGGAGCCCAATTCAAGTTCTTAACTTGATAAATGATGATTCATGGTGATTCATCTTTCCATGCTAGTAACAGCAGATGCAATTATTCAGACATCATTCCAACTATCTCTTTCTCCTTGCTTCATGAGTAAAAACTTTACTCTCTACATATCAAACAAGGAGCCTTGCATCAAGAAGTAAAATATTACACCAGCATCATGATAATGTTGCCCAACTGAAGGCAAATGCTGCTTCTAGTTCCTTGCTTTAAAATGGATGTCTTAGACCCTTTGTACATTATGGATTCTTGAGAGGGAAACATTTTAGAATCTTGTGTTCAACTCAAGCAATTAAGGGTAAGTATACAAGGAAATTTTATCCTCAGAAATTATCACCCTGATAACTTCATAAGAAGCTAAACTAGCTTACAGTAATGGATCCATTCAACAACCACCGTGTGTCACTACAACAAAATCCTACTTCCATGGTGGGTTTATAAGAATTACTATTCCAAGGGCAACTGTATAACTAGCTTTAGCTTTCTTTGATATTTAAATTATCCCAATGGTAGCTGCCACTGTCAGATAATGATAGCTCGTCCATTTTGTCCAAAATTGCAATATCAGATTATCAGGTATAATGATCATAAAATAAGGCCATGAAAACTAATAATAAATAAATAAAGAACATAATGTTAACCAAGATTAAACCAATCAAAAAATTTAACCAAGGTTATACCTTCCTTCCAGTAGGAGGTGCAACAATCTGGCGTTTGATCTCTAAAATTTCTTCCCTGTGACCAATATTCGTTCCTGAAAATTTTAACAAAAAATTGAAAAAAAAAAATAGTAGGTGAGCGCACGGGCAACATTGTCAACAAGCTAAAAGGTCAAAAACTATTAAGAGTAAAAAGAAGAATAAAGGATTATGCCAACCGTTTCTTTCCAACAAGAAGTCACTGCTCCTAGTATGTCCACTATTCTTGGACTCATCAGAAGAATTCCTTCTATCTACAGAATTAAAATGTCCATCTTTGTACACAACTAATGTCGGCTCTTTCAAGCCTTCACCTGTTTCCTGAAGTACAATGCAGACCCAATCCCACCAACTAGTTAAATATATGAAGTAATCGGTTGAAACAAACTCAAGCCAAAATACAGAGAGAGAGAGAGAGAGAGAGAGAGAGAGACCTGCTGGACCGCATGTAATCTCACTACATCGCTCCTATACTTCTGCATCCAAATACGAGACCGAATAATCAAAATCTCCAAAAAAAACCAATGTTAAGCAAATGGAAGTAAAAAAAGGAAATGAAGTAACGGAATCATACAATGGTGGATAGATCCCCAACAAATTCCCTATGTGCTGCAGAAACAGAAAACGATCAAAACAGTCAGAAAAAAATTGAAACAAAAAAGAAGAGAAACGAAAGCTCTGAATCTTTAAACAGTAATACCAGAAGAAGCAGTGAAATTTTTTAGCCTATTGGAGACAATGACGATCGGAACAAGAACGGAGATAGAAAGAAACGAGAGGATGATAATCCTCTGGCTTCTAAGAGCCTGCTTCATCAAGAACTATACCAACAAAATTATCTTTGCTTCTTTAAGGACTTCTCTGCAAAAAAAAAAAAAAAAAACATTTGCAGATTCTAGGGTTCCTTCGTTTCTTTCATCAAGAATGAAGCTTTAGGACTTCTTTCTTTTATTTTTAATAATTCCTTTTCTGTACAATAAGGGACGTGGAGCGGGCGGAGAGAAGAAGAAGAAGAAGAAGAGCTTTTGTCCGTGTTGTCTGAGATTCGTGTACTCGGGGTGATTGCAACGGGATTTCAAAACGCGGGGACGAAAGTGATGTTGATGGGGTCATAAACTCAGAGTACCCTTTTCGTCATCATCATGTGATGATGCCAACCCATGAGAGACCATGATTCTTTCCCCAACGTTAGACTGTTAGTTTTTCGGTGTTGCAATCGTCAACTTATTTAGACTCTGATTTGACCATATTAACGGTTGATGGTAGGGATATGTCAAAGAATATGATAGATCAGATAACACCATTGGTTCTGTCCTAAGTGGGCCCACCGTTGGGTAGTGGGCTTTCAAGACCCATGGGCTCTAAAAAAACATTACGGGTCAGAAATTGCACTGATAATGCACGTGGTAAAGTGAGTAAAGTGACAGAGAGCGAAGGTAACGTACGGGCTTGGCCAGTCCCATTCATACTCATGTGACTTGATGGGCCCATGACGTGAGTTTGGGCCAACAGATAGCAGAGTTACAGGATTTCTCAGCTTGCCTCAGTTTCTAATTGTTGGATCATGGATCATGGATGGGAAAAGCCAAAAGCCAAAAACCTTGGATCCGAGGACATGGATTCATATCCACATCTGATGTCCTATATAACTTGCCAGGTGTCCACTGATCGGACCATTGTATCCATAGATTCCAGTTAGAGATTAATCGGGCCAAATACCAGTTTATTGTACCGCCTGTCAGTTAGCTATTGGATTTATAAAGCGATTATTTGTATGAATCATAGGCCAGCCAATGAATGGTCATCAGGTCTCATGAGGGGGTCCCACGGAGGCAGCGGTCTCATCTCACCCTTCGAATTCGTGAATCCAAGTTCTTCTCTAACTTGTCCGAGCGGAGTTGATGATGATGATGATGAATTGATGATAATGTGTTTTATGGGCATCATGGATGATGATCATGATGGGGGGCAATATGATACCTTTTCTGCTGGTTACGGAACCTCGTATTGTATATCCTTTCTGCCGTCTCATGACGTGAGAACACGATTCTCCACTTCCGGAATCCGGATTATAGTTGTTTACATTTACGAAATTATTCTTCCTCAACTCCACTTTTGCCCTTAAAGCTCCGTTTTTTTTACAGTGTAAAACCCATCGATGTAAAATTCTACTGCTGATTCGTTTTTGTCGGTGTTTATTTGCAGTGTAAATACGAATGTATGTAAAATTGTAAAATTCTACTTTCAATCAGTTTTTTGGCATTTAGATGGAGTGTAATTTTGTATCATAAATCAATGTAAAATTCGGTACAAATACAAATTTGTATAGTAAAAATAAAGCGTCATTGCCGTTAGAATGTAAAATGTGGATCCATGGAAACACAACTTCATCGGTAAAGTATCCAGGAAAATATTACCCAATTTTTATATCGGCAACACTAATGAGCTATAAAGATTCAAGATCCGAGAGCAGACGTCCACCTAGGTATACATTAAAGAGTTCGGTATGGCTGTCACGTAATTATTAATTTACTAATTAATTACTAATAATAATTAACATAAATGTTATGTACTTTTGTCTACTTGGACGACATCCGTGTCCGTTGGTCCGTATTCTCAATCTCAATCACCCCTCTCCTCTTAAAGAGTTGAGCAAGATAGTGAGACTGATCACATGCCACCTGTCTCCAATTCATCGTGCACTGGTCTTAACCACTGTAATCGTTTTTGTTTACAGGAATCTAGGTGGGGGTGGGGGAATCATGATTCCTCTCTCCTCGCGATCTGATTTACCGGAGACCGAGAATCCAAGCCACATGCCTCACGCACGCTCCCTTTCCAACGGGGAATTATGATTCACTTGCTTGGCGAGCTAGACCAACATGCAAAATAATAGATAAAAGAATCCGGGGTGATTAATTTGATGCTTAAGTTAATGTTGCGGATTGGGTTCTTTTGGTAGAGTTGTCACCTCTCAAGCAGATCGCGTCTACGTGATCCCTTCTTACTAGGTCGTGTTAAATCACCCTTCATCAATTGCCCCCCACTCCTTGTATCAAGGGTCCTAATCCGGTGCAGGGAGTTCATGACAAGTCTACGTGAATTTGACATGAAATCTAAACGACTTGGAGGGTGGACCGTTGGTCAGACCTGTTCAATCATCAGGTTCAACCATGAAATGACCCAGGTCACATATCGGTCATGCGCAGATGTCACACTATTTATAAATTCCGTGGACGCCAAAGGGAACACTCAACCAATTTCATCATCGGGTAGCGTGCAGCCGATTTTCATGGGAGTCGTCGGATCGCATAGATCTCAACCGTCGGTTGTCGGATGTAGTGGATTATAAATAGGGGTCGAAGGGCCCATTATCCTTGCCAAAAATCGTGTAACTAAGCTTTCTTGAGATCGTGTCGAAGTCCTTCAACTCGCTATTCTGTCCCCTTGTGTCCGAGGTCGTTATCGCCTTTTTTGGTGAGTTCGTCTTCTTTCATTGGTTGTTCCCTTTTTCTTTTCCTGTCCAATATGTCTAGTGATAGCATAGATAAGTTACTTGGTGATTCTAGAGAGCTCGGGGGTGCCGAGGTGCGGTTCTCAGCTCCCGCCGGTGAGGCCAGATCTTCGCTAGAGAACTCCTCTTTAAACCTTTTAGGAGAAATGCCTTTACCTAACGTCAGACCATCTCGGCTTAAGGAACCCGAACCTCAGGTAGAGTGGCCGACCTCTGGAGAGAGGATCTCGTCTTCTTCTCGAGGTCAAGATACGGACAACTTTGACCCTTCCACGATGAACTCGGACAGATTGTTGTCCTTAATAGCTTGTTACCATCTCCTTGATACTCTTGTCTTCAACATTCTTTTGGGTCAGTACCCTTGGGTCCACAATCATTACGAACTCATAGTTTTTGAGGAGCAACTCGAAGTTGGACTGCGCTTCCCACTCCACCCCTTCATCGTAGAAATTATTAAGTTTTTTAACGTCACTATCAATCAGCTACACCCGAACTCCATCCGTACTATTATTGGTACAATCTCACTCTTCCACGAGTATAAACGACCTCTCACTCTAGATATCTTTAGCTCCATTTGTTCCATTAAGAAAAATTCTTCATGCTTGCACGAGGACACCGGACAAAGCTACTATATCTCACCTCGCCCCGAGTTCAAGGTCCTATTCGATAACCTGAACAAGGTATCAGCCTGGAAGAGGAGGTACTTTTTTGTTCGGAACGCTGAAGGATGGTCATTCCCGACTCATTAGCGAGTGGCCATTAAGGACCCCGAGGTGAGGCTAGATGTAGAGACCAAGGCGGTCGTTCATTCTTTGAGAGACCTCGGCCTTGAGATGAAAGATTTCCTGGCCGAGGAGAAGCTTGTACGAGCTGGGTTGAGTCCTCCTGGTAGGCCTCTACCTCGACGCACAAGTTACTTCTCTTTTTTCTTTTTGCACTTACTTCAGTTCGCAGCTGACTAAAAAATTCTCTTTTTCTTTTCTTTTGCAGAAGCTATGACGAGTGCTGACGCTGCAAACCTCTTAAAGAGTGTTCAGAAGGGGAAGAAGAGAAAGGCCTTGAAGAGGTCTCGTCGAGAGGAGGCCACCTCTTCGGTTCCTGCCGAACCTAAGGTCACAGTGCCAGAGCCACCCTCTGTCAAGCTCCCAGGGGAGGAGGTCCACCCCCAACCTCCGGTTGTTGACCTAGACGAGGATAAGGATGAGGAGACCCTACCTCGTGAGCTCGAAGGTACTTTGGTGTCTAAGTCTCAGCCCCCCTCAGTGAAGGAGAGCATAATGACTTTGAGGTTCAGGCTTCTTAAGAGCAAAGATGTCGTGTTTCCTGCGGAGGCCGCGGAGTGGGCTGACATGCCAACAAGTCAGCTCGGAGGGAGAGCAACTAGCTATTGTATGGTGGTAAGTAACCTACCCCTTCGTTTACTTTCTTATCCTTTTGTCAATGATACTTACGCTTGCTTTCTATTTTTAGGTGAACTCTTTTGTCCACTCATTAGTCTATCAATCAGAGATCTGCTTGAAATGAGCTCGGGAGGCCAAAGAGAACGCTCAGAAGCTTTATAGCAAGCTGGACTTAGCTCAGGGTGAATTTCTTAGAGCCAAAAAAGGAGCTCAGAGCCAGGAGGAGTTGATCCTAGTGTTGATGGAGGAAAAGAAGAAGCTCAAGGGGGAGAAGGAAGCTCTCCTCCGGGAGAATGAAAACCTTGAGGCGATGATCAAGGAGCGCACCGAAATCTTCGACACCGCCATTCAAGAGGCGAGAATTCAGGAGAGAGATCATGCCATCAAGGAGTTCAAAGAGTCCTCGAGTTTCACGACCTCCAGGTCGAGTATGGTTCTGGTTCGTACCGATCGGGCTTCAAGCTCTACTGGTGGTTGATGTAGTAGAAGTTCCTCGAGCTCAATCTCGGATCCATCTCCATGTCTACCATTACTCCGAAGGAACCTGACTCCTCCGAAGGAGAAAACAATAATGAACTTCTCGAGGCGAGACCATCAGAGGAGGCAAGTCAAGATGATGTAAAGGAGGACCACATGGAGACCGACCTACCTACTGGAGGATATTCTGGAAAATTTGATGTTTAAACATGCCTCTTTTCTTGGACCCCCCCCATATAGTGTATGTCCTGGGCCTCCAAGCCCGGTTATAGTAACCATGTACTCAGAACTTTTTTGTTAATAAAGTATAATGATTCAAAAAGTCTTATGTGTGCAGAAATCTTGTGCAAAAATCTTTCTAATTAAAAAAAAAATCTAAGTGTTGGTTATCCTGAAGTGCCAGACTAGCGAGCTGGACTCGAGGTAGGAATAATCTTGTGTTGTTGTACGTCGAGGTGGATAGACACAGTATGGTATATACCCGACCTGTCTATGCACGGGCTACTTACTTGCCCAAGCCAAAGAGGTGATTGGTCATCCTGAAGTGCCAGACTAGCGAGCTAGACTCCAAGTGGGAATAACCTTGTATTGTTTTACGCTGAGGTGGATAAATTGGTTATCCCGAAGCGACATACTATGCTTTTCCAAGAGAAATTATGTATGTTACAGGTAGTGATGGTTACTAGGGGTTCGGCTTCCATCCACTTCGTAAAATAATCTACTGCTATAACCAAGAACCTCATCTGCCCTGTTGCTGGCAGGAAAAGACCAAGGATGTCAATTCCCCATTGTGCGTAGGGCCATGGGTTGGTGAGGTATTTCAAATTAGCAATAGGTTGGTGGTGGATGTTGGCATGCCTCTGACATTTTTCACACTTTTTGACGAGCTTGAGTGCATTTGCCTTCATTGTGTGCCAATAATAGCCTTGCCTTAACACTCTTTGTGCGAGGGCTCTACCCCCCAAGTGTCCATCGCACAAGCCTTAATGGGTGTCGCGAAGTACGTGCTTAGCTTTTGAGGGTCATAGGCAGCACAGATAAGGGAGCGTGAAGGATCTTCTGTACAGATGTTCGTCTATGAGGATGTACTTGGCTGATTGACGCTCTATTCTCTAAGCCGCATTGCGTTCTGCAGGTAGGGTCCCGTGGAGCAGATAACCAACGAGTGGGTCGATCCAGATCGATTCCGCTTGCAACACGAGTGACCTCTTCTGCCCCCCCCCCCCGAGAATGCTGGGCCAAGACAAGTCCTCTAAGTACGCAGTTCGCATAGTGTTATTTCTTGTGCTCGCTAGACATGACAAGGCATCGGCTTCAGCGTTCTCGAACCACGGAATTTGCCTTTTGAAGAAGCAAATGAAGCTATGCAGGATCTCTCTGACTTTGGCCAAGTAAGCCGCCATGGTTGGGTCACAAGCTTCGTACTCGCCAGTGACTTGGTTGACCACTAGTTGTGAGTCGTTGCATACGATGAGGTGTGCTTTGCTTTCATTTCCCTTGCTAAGGTTAGCCCGGAGATTAGCGCTTCATATTCTGTCTTGTTGTTCGAAGTCTCGAATCTGAACAGGAGAGCATACTCCAGCTTCACCTCGCTTGGGTTGTACAGTATCAGTCCTACACCACTTCTCTGCTGGTTAGACGTGTTATCTACATGGAGGATCTAGGGTTCCTCGTCCCAGGTCGGTTCCACTTTGACTGGGGCTAGCATCGTAATGGTTGAAACTCCCAACGTGTGAGCGAGCTCGGTAAACTCAGGGGTCGCTGTGTCGAACGTGCACTCTACTACAAAGTCTGCCAAGACCTAGGCTTTTACTACTAGTCGTGGCTCATACCGAATATTATATTCACTCAACTCGATGGACCACTTCGTTAATCTTCCAAACACCTCGGGCTTGAGCAGAATCTGCCTCAAGGGTTTGTTGGTGAGAACAACAACAGTGTAGGCCTGGAAGTATGGGCGAAGTTTCCGAGCTGCTATGACCAGCGCATATGCTAGTTTCTCAATCTTTGGATACCTAGTCTCCATCCTGCAAAACTTTACTAACATAGTATATGGGTCATTGAACCCAATCTACTTTGATCAGTACCAAACTAACCACTTCATCGCTCGTAGAGAGGTAGAGCTTTAACGCGTCCCCTTCTTCAGGCCAAGTTAAAACTAGGGTGGTACTTAAGTACCTTTTTAGCTCGTCAAAAGTGAGTTGGCACTCTTCAGTCCATTCGAAGTCCTTGCTTTTTTTTATAGCTTTAGAAAAGGGTAGGCACCAATCTGTCAATTTAGACATGAAGTGCCTCAGGGTGATTATCCGGCCAGTCAACCTCTGGATTTCTTTTATTTTCTGAGTGGGTTTCATATCTAGGATCGCCTTTATTTTGTTTGGGTTGGCCTCGATGCCACGTTGGTTGACTATATAGCCTAGGAATTTACCCGAAGTGACTCCAAAGATGCATTTATTTGGATTTAACTCCATGCTATATCTTCTTAAATTTTGAAAAACATCATTTAAATCATCCAACAAATTATTTGAAAACTGGGTCTTCACGACCATGCCATCAACATAACATTCTACTTAATTGCCGATCAACGGCTCAAAAACGTTGTTTACAAGGCGTTGGAATGTCACCCCAGCATTTTTCAATTTGAAGGGCATGACCTTGTAGCAATATAACCCAAGCATTTTTCAATCTGGAATGTTACATCCTAATTTGGTTGTAACCGGAATAGGCATCCAAGAAACTCAACAACTCATGCCCTGAGGTCACGTCCACTAGGCGGTCGATCTTGGGTAGCGGGAAGCAATCTTCGGACTGGCTCTATTGAGGTCGGTGTAGTCGACGCACATGCGCCACTTACCATTGGCCTTCTTCACCAAAACTGGGTTTGCCACCCAGCTCAGGTAATGGACTTCCCTGATAAAGTCTACCGCGAGGAGCTTCCCGACCTCCTCATCGACTATCCTCCAATGTTTTGGGGCGAGGTTGTGTTTCTTTTGTCTTACCGGCTTGATTAAAGGGTCGTTATTAAGTTTGTGAGTTATAATTTTTTGATCAATACCGGGCATCTCTGTCGTAGACCAAGCAAAAATATCTAAATTTTCAAGTAAGAAACTTACTAGCTAGGTTCGAAGTGGTTCGTTGGTCGAGGCACCAATCTGAAGAGTTTTGGCTGCTTTGGCAGTAGAGATTGGTATGTGCACCATTTCTTCTTTCGGGGTAGCTCGCTCGTCAATATACTCCATCGGTTGCTCGAGTTCAATGTCCTCTACTAGTTTTGTTTTTCCTTTTAAGGCAGCCACGTACAACTTGCGGGATTCGAGCTGGTCACCTTGCACGACTCCCACCCCGTAGTCAGTTGGAAACTTCATTGCTAAGTAGTAAGTGGACACTATCGCACATAAAACGTGTGTGATAGACCGACATACTATTGTGTTGTAGGGGGAGGGGATCATGACTACCAAGAACGTGTACTCAAATCGTACAATGTGTCCATGTGCCGACTTCCACGGGTACTGTGATTCGACCAAGAGGTCTGACCTCCTTGCCGTTGAACCCTATCAAAGGCATATCTACCGATTTTCAGGTTGCTCTTTGTAGTTGTAGTTTGTCAAAGGTCTCCTTGAAGAGTATGTCCGTTGAGCTGCCTGAGTCTACTAAGATGTGTTTTACCTCAAAGTCGTTGATCCTTAGCTTCACTACTAAAGCATCATCGTGCGGGTACTGGATCCCACACGCATTATCCTCTGTGAAGTAGATCGGTTCTTCGAGCCAAGGTCGCTTTGGCAGGTTTTTCGCCTTCGTTCTCCAGTTCACGGATCGAGGTCCTCCCAGCTGCCGATGATGTACATCTAGCAATGATGGACACGCCGGTGATAATATTGATCACCCCGTGGACCGTCTATCCTCTGGCAGCTGTCGAGGTGGTTGCTCATTCTGTCTGCTAGTCTCGAGGCCATTCCTCCTCTGGTCCCCTTGTAGATCTACCTGTTGGTCTGCTTGCCCCCTCTCTTCTCGCAATATGTAATTTTTCAAGTGCCTGCAGCGGATAAGTTCCTTGATCTCGTCGCGTAGATTTCTGCAATTTTTCGTGTTGTGTCCATGATCTCGGTGGAAATGGCAATAGACATTCGGGTTTCTTGTTATTGGGTCTCCCCTTAACCTGGCAGGCCATTTGACGAAGGAGGAATCCTTAATAGCCATTAAGATCTCTCCTTGCTTAGCATTCAAAGGCGTATAGTTTGTTCTTTCCATGTGCAGGGTCCTGGAATGCTGACCTGGCTTATGCCTACGCGAAGGGGACCGACTTCTTGACTTGCTTCTTCCCCTGCACAGGGACTTGCTTTTCTTTCTTTTTTGCCCACCATTGCTCGTCCCTTCATTCTCTCTCTTCCTCTTTTCTACCAGTGGATTGTCAATCTTCTGGTTGATTTCCTCCTCGGTACCGATGAACTGATCTGCCAACTTAAAGAACTCAGTGCTATATTTTGGTTTGTTAGCTACCACGTGCCACTTGAATTCTTTATGGGTGATTCCTTTCTTTGCCGCAGTAAGTCGCACCGTTGGATCGAGGTCCAATATTTGCAAGCAAGTATCGTTTAAAAGCTTTATGTAGCTTCTAATTGATTCCCCTTCCTTCTGAACCACGTTCAGAGGGCTTTTTGCAACTTTGGGCACTTCTTGCTAGTAATGAAATGCGCAGTAAATAGGTCGGAAAATTGGGACCAGATTTTGATGGAGCCCGGCGTGAGGTTCCGATACCAAGTTCGGACTACCCCCTAAACGTAGTGTAGAAGGCCACACACATGCAGGATTCATCAACTTTGGCTAGGTGCATTTGGGACTGGAAGGAATTCACATGATCGTTGGGATCGAATGATCCGTCATACTTATCTAACGGGGGCACCTTGAAGTCTTTTGGCATTGGAGTTGCTAGGAGCTCGGGAGATAGAGGAGATGACCGGTAAAGCAATGGAGGCGCATTCTTCATCACCATCGAGCTCACTTCTTCATTTTCTTTATCTTTCTCTACTTGTTGGCTTGGCTTTGCTTGCAGACTATTTCTGACCAAGGAGCGATGTGTCTTGTGATATCGCCGCGCCGCTGTTGCTTCTTCACCGGCTTGGCGTTGGTGCTATTGATTTCAATCTGATTTGGTATATCAGCATCACTATGGACTTTATCGCAAGGTGGATCCTGGTTCCTTCTTGTTGGGTTCTCTTGGTTGTGGAGTTTGCATCGGCTATCATGAGGGATGGAGGGGTCTTGCCTCGAGTTCGCACCTTGACCCGGATTGGCCCTATTGAGCTGACTATCACCGAGCATGTTTCTAAAATTTCCTTACGAGACTGGAGGAGTGTGTTAACCGTCTCTCCTCCCACGGGGCGAAACCTGACCCCTGGGAGGAACTAGCACTTGCGAGGTCCCTTCACCCTAATGGGGGGATCAGTTGACGTTCTGGCTAGTTCTAGGCCGATTTGGGTTCTGGCCCTAACACAACCCTAGGTGTCAAGGTGGAGTTGGCTGCTGGTTCGACTACAGTGGTGGGAATTGCTGCAGATACTGGTGGTACAGATAGTACTGTTGGAATTGTTGAACCTGCTGCATATGGATTTATATTGTCCGGATGCACTGAACGAGGTCATGAAATTGGGAGTGCCTGATTCCAGGAGGGACCACAGATAGCTTGGAGAAAGTTACGCTCACTGGGAGAAGCGGGACGCTCACTTGTGTAGTGCCTTGCAGTACAGACAGTGACGAGACCCCTGAAGCTGTAAGGGGAATAGTAAATTGGCCGATACATACCGTGGGACCTTGGAGAAAGGTTGATTGCTGATCTTGCCCCCCCGGTGACGTTCATCTCGATGCTTTTTCCGGTGTTGCTTGAAGAATCCATTGGGATAAATCGAAAGCTAAAACTGCAACTGAAATTGGGATGACCTTTCGATCGATTCCCACAGACGGCGCCAATTGATGGAGCGTGATCTGGATACTCTTAGCTGGAAGATGATCTGAACTTCAGTTGTGCGGTGAGCTGGACCAAGCAACAAAATAATAGATCAGAGAACTCGGGGTGGCTAACCCGACGAGGTCGCTCTGATGCTTAAGTCAGTTCCATACTGTGGATGCGAGCTGAATACTTGAATGCTTGAATGCTAGTGAGTAAATAATCACACGTACCTTCACCTTGGGGTTTGATGTCCTTATATAGTGGAGTAGTCATGGACCTTACGGAAGAGCTCCAGGAATTTTGGGCTGTGTGGATAAGATCCATTCCGATTTTGAAGGAGAGCAATGCGTTAGTTGATAAGGTTTATCATTTTCCTCCGATTCAGGTGGAGTTAGGATGGGTCTCATCGTGATCCCGAGAAATTCAGGTTCCATTGGGGAGGCATTTGGAGTCGATTACGTGGTGTTTCGGCTCTTTAGCTCCAAACTGGTACTTCGGTTCTTTATTCCTGAACTGGATTGGGTGTCAAGGTGCCTCTACGCCGAGGTAGTTTTTGGGCCAAGGTTTGAATGCCTGAGGTCCGATTATTGCGGATTGGGTTCCTTTGACTAAGTTGTCACCTCTCGAGCAGATCGCATCCACGTGACCCCTTCTTACTAGGTCGTGCCAAATCACCCTTCATCAAATACCTTACTAACGATTTAATACTTGTAATAATACCTAGTAAAAATTACATAATTCCAGCCTATTAAGCTGATTTAAGTGCTGATAATTTAACCATTGACATGGGAAACAAGAATCATTGAGTGACCCCATATAATTAGGATAAGACTTAGATGACGACATTAAGATTAAGTTGACTTGAATTTTGAATTCCAATTAGATAAATTAATGTAATATTTTATTAATATTTCTATAATGGATAATAAATAAATATATAATTTATGACTATTCCATCGTTATAATATTTAGGGTGTTTGTTTAACTTTTGGTAGATTAAGAGCTGAGACATTTTTTGGGGGTGGGTATATGCCTACCAAGGGGGTATAGGGGTAGGCCCATTAATTTGTTCCATAAAAAGTGGGGTAGCCCATTCCAAACCCCAATAAAGGCAAGATTCAATCCCGGATCTCCGTTACAACCAGCTAGATATCTTACCAACAAGATTAATGCATTGTTGGTAAAGTTATTGCATGAATATCCATATTGCTTTTATACAAATTGTATGTTGCTTGGACTGTGTTACTTTATACTTAAACTATTGAAGTAGGTGGTTCTTATATTTTATAATTATTCAAATCTCAAATTCAGTGTCACCAGTATGAGTCATTTCACTATGCATGTCAATATATTTCTTAAGCATATCTTAATACATTATCTTATAAAGGTATTTTCAATACTCTTCATTATATATAATTCTATTTTACAAACCTGACAAATCCAAATTTCCTATCCAGAACAATTCTACCTATTTAACATTGCAGCCACACACGTTAAATATCTCATCTTCTTACATTTTGTGAGTCAGTATGGTGAATAGGAAATCCAAAATCATGACTGATATGGTCGTTTGGCATCCCTCGAAATATGGAGGCATGAGATCAAACAAAATTCAATATCTAATTAAAATTAAAATCCTCCATCACATAAACCCTTTGCATTTTTTATATAAAAAAGGCATGATTATGGTTTATGTTTTTAGTGAAGGGTTAAGCAATAGACAAGTCCCGTAATACTAGCACAAGTAAACATTAATCAATGCAATGACTTTGTTGTTTATTAGCATTCTTCAACCTACTGATAGCGAGGTTGAAGATAGGCTGCCTTGATCCATTTAACATAATACAAAGTGAACTGTAGCTATAAAGATACATTATTTTTTGTTTCTATGCATTAGCAGAGATCAATGCTAATACACGTGGCCCACTATCTGGAATTAGAGAGGCCTAGGCGTTGAATTATGAAGGATTAGGGCTACCAACTATCAGTTTTAGGTTGTTGTCTTTAAGGTATTAGATTGATGAATCGGGCTATGAACAAAAGGTCAAATCTACTGCTGTATTTGGTTTGAATCAGGCTACCAAACTCTCCACTTTCCCTTCCTTTTCTTTCAAACCAAATACAGACTAAGGGGTCGTTTAATAACAGCCAGATTTGAAATGATTGAAAAAAAAAATTTATTGCTCTTTCCTTTATTAAACCAAATATAGACTAAAGGCCGAAGCTGTGCAAATTATTATCGCTTTGAATATTTTACTATTTAATTGTTTATCATTTTGGTTTTTTATGGTGAGTTAACTAATAGAATTCATATAAGACTAAAGAGTATAAATACGAATATATACAATATAAATAGGTACAAAATAATACAAAAATACAAAGATTTACATTCTACACATTTGTATTTGTGCTCCTTCCGAACTAAGCCTAAATAGTTTCACCATTCCAACACTCCCAAATCAACCCATTGGTTCTCTTTCTTTTCCCTACCTTCTCTGAGTTAACCCCACTCCCATTCTCGCTCTGCGTTTTAGTTCTTTCCCCCGAGCTACAAACCCCACCCACATTCCCACTCTATGTTCTTGTTCTTTTCTCCCTTCTCTGAGCTATAAACCCCACCTCTATTCTCCACTCTGCCATCTATACCGGCGTCGACGATGGTGTCATTGCAGATCGCATGGGCCCACCCCATTTGTCTTATTTATCTTCTTCTTCAATATCGGCCTGTTGCAATCACACCCATCGGAGTAATTTCCTATACTCCATTCCGTAGATTTTGGTCTGAATCCCTTCAAACAAATACTACACATTGATGAATTTACTTCTTTGCATCTTTCTAGTCAACACTTCCGTAAACACCACACATAGTGTTATTCAGTGATGGGATTTGACAGGGACAACCATCTCTTGCAGACCAGTTGCATTATGAGACAGGTTCTAATGGAGGGTTGTATGAACAAGATGACGGTGATAATAAGAGGATGTAAAGAGACGAGGTGTTCTACAAACCAGTACTTGATTATCCCTTCTGAATTTTCGTGGACCTTTTAATTTGTATATAGAATCCATTAAAAATCTCTTGTAGAGGTTTGTTTTCAAACAGCCGTTGCCGGCATTGGTGTGATCGACAGAATGGAGAATGGGGTGGGGTTTATATCTCAGAAAAGGGGAAAGAAGGGAAAAAGAAGACGAATGGAGTGGGGTTGATTCGGGACACGGGAGAAAAGTGTTTTTAACGTTTAACACCCAATATTAACTTACCGTTAAAAACGAAAAAGATAAATACTGATGTATTTGCTTTTGATTAGCAGTGGCCATAAGTTGCGAAAACGATGGTTGCTGCAGATGCGAGTTCGTCATTCCTAATAAATATTCAATGCTAGACAAATAGCATAGATAAATAAGAGACGTAAAAGACTCATGAATAATTAAATAGGCAGACAGATTAAAGAGGTGTTCATTATGCATACAGCTTTTGTACCAAACTTGGTAAATAAGGCTATGCAGAACTCTAATTTTTGGAGATATAAACATAAACAGTCAGATTCCTTATTTTGGTCGAGCCTTGTTGATCGTAGAAAATTGTTGTTAAAGTGTTGTAAATGGATCATTTCGATCGAACGGGTGTCAGGTGGACATGTTTAATGATCCCAGCTGGATTGTTGAAGGGACTATAGCCTATACCTTGTAGTTGGCAATTACCATGTAACAAGGTCGCCATGATTATTGATCATGTGAACATGTCTTGGAATCTTTAATTGTTATAACGACCCCACTTCGGTCAAGAATTTATTCAAGCGGTCCGAATGGTTCAAATGGGAATGGAGAGGATATATTGATTTGGACTCATACACCATATGGCAGATATACTTGTAATTCTGGGTAGAAGCTACTCTGTCATAATATTGAATCCTCCCATGGTGCTTGGGTGTCTACTTCACTATCCTGCAAAACTTGTTGGAAACTAATGTATATTATGCCTCGAATCAAACTGTTTATTTGGAGAGGTTGTTTGGGTGCACTCCCCTTGGGTACAGAATTGGCAAAAAGATTTATGCATGTTGAACCTTTTTGTAGATTTTGGGTCTGATTGGCGTGTCTTTTTGTAAAGATCTTTTGGTAGTTCTGATACATTCAAAAGATGCATTGAACTTTTGTATGAAGATCTGAGCAGGCTGAAGTATATTTGGTAAATTCACATCTTTCCGTACATCTTTTCGTATGAGAATAAAATGCAAAATACTTCATTTGGGGCTTCCAGAAATCAGTCCAAAATAGGTTTTTCGCATCTTTTTGGTGTTCCATCTTTTGACGATTAGATCTTCCACGTGCTAAAAGGAAATAGACCATAAATCGATCTTTCCAACTTGTAAACAACTGAAAGACCATGTAGAAAAACACACCAAACAGGCCCTTTGTTGAAAGGAGATTGAGATTGTGGAGCACTTGTTCTTCCAATTGCCATGTAGTACAACACATTTGGTTTGCTTCACTGGGGATTCCGATGGATGCTTGTAGAAATCACTCGATCACATTTCGGCTGAACGAATGGTGGAGGCGGTCATGTTTAGAGAATTACTGGAGTGCTTCTGTCTTTCTTAGAGGAGTGGTTACAATGTGGTTTATTAGGAAGAGTCGAAATAAAGCCATCTTCGAAGGCAGTAAGTTCTCTCCTCAAGTTATTATTTCTGTAAGTGCTCACATTGCAAATACTGATGGAGCCTGGAATTTTGATGGTGCAGCGATGGGTATTGCCATCCGTGATCAACGTGGGGATTTTATTGTGGGTAGATCTCCATTTATTCAGGCCTCTTCTCCTTTGGAAGCCGAGGTTCAGGCGGTTTGGGAGGAATTGTCACTTGCTGAGTCTATGGCCATGAATCGGATACAAAATTCAGATTTGGAGCCACGTTTGAAACATTGGCACATTGATTCAAGATTGTAAAAAGCTCCTCGCTCGATTTACAGTTGTTTAAGTTTCTTTACACACCTTGTTATTGTAATGGATTAGCCCACGGACTAGCTCAATTTGTCATTCGGAATAAGAAATCCATGACTTGGTCTTCAGTTCCTGAGTTTATCAGGTCATTGGCGTTTGATGAGATGATCTAGTTGAATGAATTTGCCTTTGGGCTAAAAAAAAAAAATGCAAAACTTCATTTCTTTTTACTGTTTTTTGTCATTATCAGGCTTTATTTATGGTTATGGGGCTCTGTTTGTATGTATTGCAAATCTGGATCATATATAAACTTTGCACCTAACTCAGATTTATATATACTTCTGTTCTTATTATGATTTGTAGTTTTACCTGATGTTGGTTTTTATTAACATTGACAATGTAAATTAACTTTGAGTCCAAACCCTGATGTAAAAATAAAAAAAAAAAATTAAGGAATTCATTTTTTCTGATATTACAGCTCAGTTTAGAAGGAATATAAATACAAATATTTACAATATAGATAGGTACAAAATAATACAAAATACAAAATTTTGCACTTTATACTCCTTTCAAACTAGGCTACAGTAGTGGAAAGATGGGATCCATGGGTTTGTAATGGTTAGTTGGGATTAGGGACTGAAAGAGCAGAGACAAAGTAGACTGCACGTGAGACATAGTGGCCACACCACATATCCCCACATATGCCCGCAGTTGCACAAGTTTGACCACATGCCTCCTCCAATCCTCTTTAGAGTAATGCCAAGAGACCATCCAATTACCAGCTCATTGGCTTAAAAGAGCACCTTTGTTTGAACTTTTAGAGGGAGAAAATAAAACAAACATTTTTTTTTTCTGGTAGAAAACAAACAATTTTATAAGAATAATGTCTTGAAGTTTTGGGAAAATCTGTGAAAGAGTTGGCCCACCAAAACTACATGTATCAACGGTATTTGAATTTGATATTCGATATAATCAAATTGAATTCAGATATCTTATTTATATCGAATAGTTAATTGGATTTAAATTCGGATATGATATGATTTGATTCGATAAATATCTGAATTTAATCGATTATTTAATTCTTATATATAATATATAAAATATTTTGTATAATTTATATATATAATAATTAAGTTATATAAATAATTTATATATTTATATACTTTATATCAATAAAATATTTATTTTATATTGATGAAGGAAAATTTGGCCCGACCTCTTTATTACGAGACACGTGGCAGAAACGACAGCTTGGCAAAAGGGGTCAAGCCTAGGCGGGAACAAGGGCACACTTCGTCGAACTAACCCAACTTGTAACAGCTCGGGGTAGACTTCGCTGAACTGCCACCTTGTAACAGCTCGGGGTAGACTTCGCCGAACTACCACCTTGTAACAGCTCGGGGTAGACTTCGCTGAACTGCCACCTTGTAACAGCTCGGGACACACTTCGCCGAACTGACCCACCTTGTTACAGTTCGGGATACCTCCGAGCTCAAGACCGCCTTGCTCAGCACTTAGCATCATCTTTTAGGCACCAAAGCTAAGCAAGTCGTACCATGCCTGGCACTAGGGATTTCCGTGCCCGAGGGCGCCACGCCTGACTGACTTGGGATCTGATGTTTTGGCAGCAGCACTCTAAACGGCCACCTGCCACCGCCACTGACGCCGCCATCTCCAGTTAGACGGTTAGGCAGTGACGATTCTGTCTCAGCAGAAGGGACGACAGCCGAGTTGACAAGCGCAAGAGTAATTATACCCGATCTGACAAGGGCCTCGGAACGAGTACGCGAAGCGACTATAAGAGCCCCCTGCCCCCCCGACAACGGAGGTATGCAAAAACTTTGCGCTATCTGGTATTACCTTGCTTTTGAAAGATTCTAACTTGAGCTTCGGAGCCTCTACACCGGGTTCCCCCCGGAGCTTTCCCATCTCTCCCATTTCAGGATCCCTGCTACCTCGTTCGAAAGCAAGGCAGCGGACAGCTAAGACCAGCCGGATCGCGCTCCATCATATATATTTGTTAATTATCTAAAATAAATAATTAATCAAATTCAAATTGTATTGAATATTCGAATATTTAATCAGATTCAAATTCGAATATTAATTTACAATATCTGTCGGATACCGAAGCGTATTCGGATATTGGATTTTCTAATCTGATTCGAATTCGGATATTGCCTGATCCGATTCGAATTCAATCACGATTTTCTAATCGTGAATTTTGATAAATACCATCTGATCGACCAAAAAAATCCCTTTTTGGTTTCAAATCCTAATTTTAACATTTTTTTTGCAAATAAAAAAATAAAGAGTGAAAATAAAATATATAAATTAAATATGAAATAACACATATATTACATATAGCATATATTTAACATTATTTATTGACGCATGCATATACATGTATAAATTTAGCATGCTGACATGTTACGGTCTGACCCATTTGGTCTAGGCTGTCGAACTAGTGACATGTGACCCAAAAGCAAATAAGGGTTTGGCCTTTCAAACAGTTTTTTAAACAATGCTTTTATGATACTAGTCAATTGGTTATTCTAGGCCAGTTGGGTTGATAAGTTTATTGGTTTTCCTATTAAGGGCCCATTTGGGAGAGAGAAAGCTTTAATTGAACTGCTTTTTGAAGAATATACTAAAAGAAGCTACACCGCAAAACCCTTTAGCTTAACAGCAACAAATATGGGCTTTTTGAAATTTTCACCAAATTGCTTTAAAGAAGTGCCTGTTTGGCAAGTCTTTTCCAGAAGATCTATTACAAGATCTAATAGTCAAAAGACATGATGAGCTTTTGCAAATAGATCTTGGAGACAAAAGGTTGTTTGGTTGAAATATTTTTCATAGATATCAGGAAATACCATAAAAGCTAGAAGATTGTTTGGTAATGTGATGAAAGTATGTGTATTATGTATGAATGAATATCTTGCGTGTGGGTCAACGAACCTTTCATTTAACACGTGGAAACCACACATATTTTCTAAGGTGGGCCCCACATACCATTGGTGGACATGTATGTGGGCCCCACATTCATTTTGCAAGGTTGGCTCTACATACCATTGGTGGGAATGCATGTGGGGCCTACATACATTTTTAAAGTGGGCCCCACATACCATTGGTGGACATGTATGTGGGCCCCACCTTGTATATTTTAATATATTATTATATTATATAAATAATATAATATATTACTTTATAAATCTAATTTCTAATCGAATCGGATATCTGATAATATATTCAAAATCAAATTCAAAATCATAATTTTGAAAATTTGGCAGATCCCTATCGGATTCAGATATTTTCTTAACGAGTCGGATCAGGTATGCCCTTACCGAATCCGATCCGATCCATTTGCATCCCTACTGGGATTGAATCCTACCTGCACCTAGGTTTGGGGGTTATGGGTAAGGGTGCAACTTGGGTCGGGTTGGCTCAAATCCAACCCAAATTTTTTGAGATGGGTTGGGTTGGATTGATGCTTGGGTTAGGGTTAGGGTTGAAATGCATCAACCCGACTTTACTTCGGGTTGGGTTAGGGTTGACCCCTTCGGCAACCCGACCCAACCCAAATGGCCAAACCCGACTCTATAGTACATGTCACATATAAACATATGTTATATATGATATATCAAACATTGATTTGTTTAGTTGCATGATAGTTGTATAACCCCCATTACATACTAGCATGCCTTTCTTTCAAGATAATCACTTCACTTAATCCTAGTCATAACAACTAAAACCTTAATAACATATGTTTATGTTTTTTGAATATTTTATTCTTTATTTCCTCTCTACTTTTTGCTACCCAAAGCTTGCAGCCCATAAAAGATCTATCATAAATTATAATTCATAATAAATTATAGTCATTTCAAATACTTTTTTTTTTATTTTTTTTATTTTGTACTAAAAGAACTAATAAAACCAAGGTTCAAAGTATCGGAAACACAAGGTGTATTAGAAAGACAACTTTAAAAGACGTATCGGGATACGCTTTGGATACACATAGATATGGACGAAAAATTAAGATATGTATAAATATGTTAGGAAATTCAAATATATCCTAAAAAATATATTACTAACAACAATTACAAGTTTTAAATGATTGTAAATAAAATATTAAAATGTGAAAATCCATATTAACAATCATTTAATTGTAAATAATTACAATTAATAAGTGTTGAAAAATGATGGAATAAATAAAATATGAGGAAACAAAAAAAAAAACTAAAATATGAATGTGTATACATCAATTTTCAAATAACCAATATAAATGTTATGCGTGTACATCAATTTATATTAATGTTTGTTAATATATAAGTTTTAATAATTAATTCTAGCATTTATTAATAAATATATATTAAGAAAATAGAAATTTTACTTAAAAATAATAATGCATACGACCACAACAAACAAAAGGGCGTGGCCTAGTGGTTACTTATGGTTGTTAAAACTTAGCGGCTAAGTTCAAATCTTGTCATTGTTTAAAATAAGTAGATTTTATATTAATAAAATGAAATTAATGAGACATGATCATTAATTAGCGGAATTAATGAGAGAGTATCATTAATTAGTGGAATTAATTAATAAAACATGGTTCATTAATAAATACATTATTAAAAATACTGTTAATTAATAAATTACTGTAAATTAAAAATATCATTAAATACTATTATTTATTAAAAATACTGTAACTATTTTTCATACTATTTTTTGATAAATATTGTAGTTACTAAAATACTATTAATTATTAAAATATGTAACTATTAAAAATATTGTTAATTAATACATAGATTATTTTTAATAAACCCTGTTTATTAATAATTTTCTTGAGAATACTACTAATTAATAGATAAAGTTACTAAAATATTATAATTATTAATACCATTCTTGAATAGATACTATTAATTAATACATACATTGTTAAAAATACTGTTAATTAATAAATATTGTAATTATTAAACTAATGTATTTATTGAAAATACGGTTAATTAATACTATTCGTTATTAACAATATTGTAGTTTTTGGTTATTTTCTTTGCTAAAACTAATTTATAACAATTTTTTGGTAATTAAGTGCAATTTTCTGATAATTTTTCTTGGCTAAAACATTAAATTAAAATGAATGTTGAAAAGTAATTAGTGTTAATTATAAAATAACCATTATATTACTGCTAATTACTTTTAATTATATTATTGTTAATTAATAAATACTATATTTAAGTTAACGTTTTGTTCATTTGATTAATAAATACTATATTTAATTTAATTATTCAAAATACTGTAATGTTTTGTTATTTCTTGGCCAAAACTAATCTGTGACAATTTTAAGTAATTAAATGTAATTTCTGATAAATTTTCTTGGCTAAAACATTAAATTAAAATTAATATTAAAAGTATTTACTGTTAATTATAGCATAACCATTATTTTTATACTATATCTATCAAAATACTATTAATTATTAAAAATACTATTGTTTTTTGTTATTTTCTTGGAAAAAACTAATTTATGACAATTTTTGGTAATTAAATGTAATTTTCTAATAATTTTTCTTGACTAGAACATTGAACTTTTTCGAAATTAAATGTAATTTTCTGATAATTAACAGTAATTACTATTATTTACTGTTTAAAAGTAATTACTAATAATTATGTTATTGTTCATTAATTACTGTTAATTTTTGAAATAAAGTAATTATTTAAAATAAACTAATTACAGTTTAAAAATAATTACTATTAATTAATGTATTGAAAATACAGTTTTTCTGGAAATTAGATGTAATTGTTAAATTATAATTACTGTTAATTACAGTTTAAATTATAAATGCTATATTTATTTAAAATATGGTTAATTAAAGAAATTATTTAAAATAAATGTAATTACTATTAAATGTAATTAAATTTTAATTATTGTTAAATTAAATTTTAATACTGTTTTTACTAAATAGTATTAATTAATTAAAATATAATTACTGTTAAATACTATTAATTAATAAATACAGTAATATCTAGAAACTAAATGTAGTTTTCTGCTATTTAACCTTAAATTATAATGAGTTACTTGGCTTGATACATAGTGACTTTGGAGATATGAAAAACACTATGTTTAGAGGAGGAAAATCATATTAATTTAATTTTGTTGATGATTTTTCAAGATTTACCAAAGTTTATCTTCTTAGAAATAAAGATGAAGTAGAATAAATGTTCTATAAGTAAAAAAAAAAATGAAGCTGAACTACAACTAGGAAAGAAAATAAAAAAGACTCAAAACTGATTGGGGAGGAGAATATGATTCCTTATCTCTCAAGAAGTTTTTTGAAAATATAGGAATAAAACATGAGATAACCTCTCTCTTCTCTCTCGAGTTGAATGGAGTTGTAGAAAGAAAAAACTATAACTTTAAAAGAAATGATGAATTGTCTACTAATAAGTTTTGGTCTATCACAAAATATGTCGGGGGGGGGGGCATAATAATTGTTTGTTACCCGCAAAACAAGATTTCTTATAATAAAATAGAAAAAAAAAACACCTTTTAAACTTTGGGAAGGTTATTTAAACCAAATCTGAAATTCTTGAAAGTGTGGGGGTGCCTAGCAAAAATTTGAACCCCAAACTTAAAAAGAGGAAAATTGGACCAAGAACAATAAATTGTATTTTTATTGGATATGCACAAAACAATGCATCTTATAGGTTTCTAGTCTTAAAATCTGAAGGCAATATTATAGAGACTAATACTATCTTAGAGTTTCAAGATGCAGAGTTCTTTAAAACCATCTTTCCCCATAAAAGGGATGAAACCAATAATGAAAATAGAATTGGCAAACTAACTAAAACACCTAACACCTAAGTACCTGATAATAATTCTGAATCAATTTTTTACCTTAGAAGAAGCAAAAGAGCAAAAAATAAGACCTATAATGGTAAAAACAGACATATCAGATTGAGACATAAATGTAGTGAAAAGGTTAATTTCTGATGAGATAATATCCCTTTATTTTGTACGGTCAAAAAAGAACATGGAAAATCCTCTGGCCAAAGTTCTTCCTAGGAAGCTTGTGTTTGAATCTTCTGGAGGTATGGGACTTATGCATATTTCAGAGGTCATTAGCAATGGAAATCCAACATGTGCAAGTGGAGATCCCATGAGCTAGGTTCATATGGGAAAAATGAAGTCACCAGATGACCCATTGAACATAGTTAATTTATTTGTTCCTATCTCACTTTAAAGTGCTTATTGCTTTTAGGTTGAGTTGCATACTCTTAATGAATCCTTGCTAATTTCATGATTGCTTATTATGTGATTAAGCAACTCACACTTGTATTGTACATTTTGGATTCACTTATGTGAGCTTGGAGGTGAGGCCGCCTCATATGAAAACTTAGGCCGGTTTTCTAGTAAGCTCATGAAACCATGATGGCGTAGGGCCTATTTAGTGCCACCCCGTTGAACATGCAACAATTATAAGACATCTTTGTGGGTAGAAAATCAGTAGACCTATGATGAAGAGGACTAGTTCATAGGCTCAGTCCACCAGATCTCTATAGACGTGAGCGTGGGGGGGAGGGGCGTGGGTGTATACTTTTATGACCGGTTATCTTTTAATTTGAATAGTTGTACTTTTCATTTTAAACTTGTTTTAATTTTGAATTCAAACAAGTGACTATTCATTTTCTTCTTTCTAATCAAAACTGATGGTCTTGACTTAGGCGTCTCTTCATTACAACCTTTAATGGTGTTATCTCAAAAGAGTCGTCACCTCTTTCTCTTGCATTAGAAAATCTATTTATACCCTATAAGTTTTATTCCCAGTATTCATTCATTCTCAACATATTGCATTCATTTTCCGAGTTGAGAGATTGTTGCAGTTCGTGTTACTCAGTATTCCGAGTGCACTGTTACTGAGTGCCTTGAAGGTTGTTGAATTCTGGAGCAGCACGCTGGGTTTCTTGTACTGCATTAGACATTATCTAGAGGAGGTGAAATTCTGCTTAAGGATAGTGTTACAAACATGCCTCAGCCGATAAGTCTTCAAACTCGATTTACCTTTATATCCTCTGCACATTCATAGTAGCATCCACTTTCACACACAACAATCATCTTCTATTTGTTGTGGAAAAAGCACTTGGTCCAGTATTACAAAGTTCTTTTTGTTACATTATAAATCCTCCCCTTTGGCTAGAATCATATTTCTATACTTGTAGCCAAGGAAAACTTTGTAATTTGGCTCTTGAGTAATGCTATCTCTTTTCTTTGCGAAAAAAAAAGCACTTGGCCCATTGGTCATTTACAACATGAGCAATGTTGATGGAATTCACATCAGCCCCCCACAAGGGGGCACCCCACAACGTCCCACAACACATGTGTATTGGGAACATCTCCTTATGATACTTCATCATTTTTTGTACTATCATTGGGAGATGTTCTCAAGACATTGCTGGGATGTGCTATGCAATGTCCCCTTGTGGGGGGCTGATGTGAATTCATGTTGATGTATAATGACAATATTTTTTTGGGTAAATTACAAAGACCCCCCTGTACTATGGGGTTTGTGATAAAGACCCCCCGTACTTTGTTTTGCGACAAAGACCCCCATGTACTATGATCGTGAGACAAAGACCCCCTTTCGTTGAAATCCAATATTGCAATATTTTTTAATCCCCATACTACCCTTATAATAACTATTCGAAGAAAAACACTGTTCATCTCCCCCGACCTCATGATACATGAACAACAATGGCGGTAGTTGTTGCAGCAGCGACGGACTTCCAAAGTCCTCCCTCTCTCCCTCTCTCTCTCCCACAACCTCTCTTCTTCCCCTTTCCCTTTCTCTCCTCCCCTTTCTTCTTCCTGATTTCCTTTGTTTTTCATTCCTTGCAGGTGAATGATCTAAGCCAGATGAGGAAGTGTATCCTCCTTGATAATGTAGATTTAGAGCTGAAGTTGTTTTACGACTGTAATCTAATGGGGGTTAATCTAATGAAGTTGTTAAAACAAGAAGAAAGTGGTTAATCTAATGGAGTAGGGATCTAGTGAGGGACTTATGTAGGTAAATAATTAAGATTACTCGTACTTGTAAGATTACACTTACGAATCCCATTCTTCTTGATCCAATGTGTTATTAATGAATTGGGTTTTTTGATCTTGAACATGACTGTTTCAGTATAGAGTTGGAGATGTGCTTCGACTCGCGGGGCTCAAGAACAATGCCCCACAATTCAACTTCATATATCGAAAGAACATTGTCTTGAGCATAGATTCGGACAAGACCGACGAAGTTGAGCTGTAGGCTGCGATGAAAAATGCCATCAATCATCTGGTGCCATTTGACATCTCTTACTAAGTACACAAGACTAGGTGTTGTATCAAAATCATAATCAGGTCCACCAAGGCAATACACACAGATGTTCTTGGTGGTAGCGATGTGTAGAAAATGATGGGGCTTCGACATGATAGCCACAACGGCAATACCAGAAGTGGTGTGGGCGGGCTTGGCTCAGAGGCGAGGGAGCAGAGACTCGCGTTCCAATTTTGGCACCACTGCTATCGTCTCGATGAGTCTGGGGGCAAGAGAGAGGCCATATTTGCGACAAGCTACGGGTTTGAGGGCGTTCATATCAAAGTTCTCTCCTTTATGCGAGCGCTCCACCATGCTATTCACGATCTCTGTGATTTTCTGGACTCGTGCTTCCTCTTTGCTGAGCCCGTGGTCGACCACCCTGCCTCGACCAGGCTGAGGCATCTTCCTTGCCTTAATGACTTCGACCATCGCCATGGATACACGAGTGAGAGAAGATGGGGAACACTCTGTAACTCGACCGTCGCCATTTGTGGACAACTAGAACTCTCTAAACGGACAAATGGAAGGCTCGAGAGTGGTTCAACTCAAAACCTACAATATCAAGGAGGATACACTTCCTCATTTGGCTAAAATCATTCACCTACAAGGAATGAAAAATAGAGGAAATCAGGAAGAACAAAGGGGAGGAGAGAAAGGGTAAGGGAAAGAAGATAGATGGGGGGGGGGGAGAGGGAGGACTTCAGAAGTCCGTCGCTACTGTTCGTGTAACGTGAGGTCAGGGAAGATGAACAATGTTTTTCTCCGAATAGTTATTATAAGGGTAGTATGGGGGTTAAAAAATATTGCAACGACGGATTTCAATGGAAGGCTAACGGAAGGGGGTCTTTGTCTCACGGTCATGGTACATGGGGGTCTTTGTTGCAAAACAAGGTACGGGGGTCTTTATCACAGACCCATAGTACAGGGGGTCTTTGCAATTTACCCTTTTTTTCTAATTTTTCTAACGAGTGCATTACTGCATTGTGAGCTGTGCATTTACAACATTTTGTTGGTGAATTATGATTTGTTCCTATACCAATCTGTTGGTGCATGATCTAGAAGCTCCTAGTTGAAAGATGACCTGGAAGTTGGTTGCATAGTGAGCTGGTTCGAACTGCAAGAAAACAGATCAGAGAACCCGGGGTGGGCTAACCCGGCGAGGTCACTTCGATGCTTAAGTCAGTATTGTGTTATCTTGGTTGCGAGCTAAAAGCTTGAGTGTAGAGAGAGCTAGTGAGCAAATAATCGTGCGTACCTTCTCGTGTCATTGGGGTTGGTGCCTTTATATAGGCTTTGTTTGGCGTGGGCTTCATGCACCGCATCCAAGGTTTTTGGGAGGTCACCTAACTGGTCTGAGACCCTCGGAGGTAACCGCCACACATGTTGACCATCCTCTGGAACACTCAGCGAGCACAACTCGCAGGTCGCTTCCTGGACCTTAGTCAGGTCGGCAAGCCCTCGAGGGAGGTCACTCCATTTGTCGAGTCAAATCGGCCAATGATGAAGTGCTAAAGGTCGTCCCTAGACGAGGTGCTCCTACCTAGCCTAAGTTGTGGTCGAAGTTGTTAGGTCGGAGTGAAAATGAACTGCGATTTGGGATTCCAAATCATTGCTTAGTTTGTGTCCATGTGTCATACAACCGTTCCAAGATGCCATGTGTCACGATGTGACTGGAGGGCCTCATTTATTTATGGTGCATTTGGGTTACCATCAGAATCGGAAAACCCCTTGGAACCTGAGCCAGTTGTTTGGTTTAGACTATATTTGAAATGAGAATCAGAATTCACTGGAATGAATTTTCATTCCCAAAGGAAGGGGGAGGGAATGGCCATAGAAAATGCCATTCCACCAAAAATAGAAATGAAATTCTAATTTCACCCAACCAAACAGTACCATTCCAATTCCAGACCCTATTCTTGCAAATAAAAGCAGCCTTAAACCGGTAAAATTTTAACATGAAAGTTTATGACAACAATGAGGACAATTTGAATACTAGAAATTTTGGCACAACGTTTTAGGAGGTATTTTGCCGATGGTAATGGAATGGTTTTCTTTTCTATAACAAAAACCGCTGTGACATCATTGACCGGTAGTGACACTTGCGTTTTAGAAATAGAAATCAAAACCATTCACATTGGTAAAGACACCAAAACCCTATTTTTTGTGTCAATAGGGGTTTATAACACTTTGTAGCAATTGACTATGAATTTATAAGAGTTTGTAAAGATTAGATATCGGTTTGTAACAGTTGAATAACAATCGAATTCAGATAATCATATTTGTAACGGTTTGTAGTAGGTTCATAAAAGTTTGTAAAAGTTGAATAACCGATGCACATACCAATATCGAGGTAGAATTTTACCGAGGTTGATGATTTCCTACCCTGCCACATATTAACATCAAAAGTCAATAGAATTGATACTTAAAATCATGGATTTTGAACTGATTTAGACGGTTAGACCGTTTGGCCTTGTTCAGTCAATCAATTATATTTTATTCCAAATCTAGTTTTTGGCTAAAACGTTAAATCAATTAATGTTTGTTAATTTGGACAGTCAAACTTCCTATTTAATAGTTTTGACTAATTTTTATTTTTAATTATTTTATTAAATTTTTAATTTTTATTATCAGAATGAGCCATCCATTCTAATTGAACGGTCCAACCAAAAACCATGGTCAGAATGATTCTATTTCCGAATCGTTTTTTAAAATCATGCTTAAAACCTTTGACTTGACATTGGATTGAATTGTTACCGGATACCTAATCCAATCCAATCCAATCCAAGCGATGTAATAAGTTATGTTCCAATCCAATCCAATAGGCATAACGATTTATCCATATCCAATATATTTTTGTTGGGTAGAAATCCATATCCAATACCTTGACAGCCCTAGTTTAAGATCCGATGATTTGGACTACTGATTGGTCTATCACTAGAGAGTTCAAATCTGCGCCCCACCCGGTTTCGCCCCACAATTCCCCACGTGCTCAATGTGTGCCACCTGTCCCTTCACACGGTTTTGCTAGTAGCGCATGCGGGGCTATTCCGTTAGCCCCTTCAGTTACCCCTCAAAAGTCTTAAACCATTTCATTCGAAAGACTAGGGTATCTCAAAGTTCCTTTCTCCCTCGTCAGAGTTCCCTTCTCCTTCTCTGACACCGGTGACCTACAACGATAACCGGCGGTACTCTCCAGTTCACCTTTTCACACATTTTTTTCTTTCTTTTTTTTTTTTTGGTATTTTCCTTTTCCAGAAACCAACGGCAGAGTTAAAAACGATAAAGATGCCAAGCTCTTCTTATGAATACCTATCTATTTGCTGCCTGCACAATTCTCTGCCTTGTCAATGGCTTCGCTAACTACTTATATGGCTTTGGTTTGTCTCGTCTACCCGTCTCAACCGATGGTTTGATAGGTTCCACTCAGTTGATCTTCACAGCAGTGTTTGCATTCCTTCTGGTTGGGCAAATGTTCTTGTTTTACTCCATAAACTCAGTTGTTTTGTCAACCATGGGTGCAATAGTTCTTGCCCTGCGTGCAAGCTTTGACTGCTCTACTAATGAATCCAATACACAGTATTACATGGGTTTCACTATGACAGTCACCGCAGCTCTGATTAATGGATTGATGCCTCCTCTAATTGAGCTCATGTACAAGAATTGAAGCAGGGCATAACCTATTCTCTGGTAATGGAGATTCAGATTGTAACATCCTTCTTCTCCAATGTTTTCTGCACAGTTGGAATGCTGGTCAACAATGACTTTCAGGTCTCTCTCTCTCTCTCTCCATGGGGCTCTTGAGAAGGATCCCAAAGAGTTTACTTTTGGTTGGTCATTCCATGGGCGCAAGCATCCTTCGGAGGAAATGGGCACAAAATCAGGATTTTCTTTTTGCCTAAACACTCTCTTTCAGGTCTGATGTTCAGGCCTAGTCCTGTGTCCATCCCTGGGAGATAAAAAAGATGCTTGCTTCTTTCATGGAATGAGCCAAATTAAAGCAAATTAATCCCAAATGACCTTGAATATCCACTTGGCAACATGGTTTGAAGGATTGATATCACTCAGAAAATTGCCATGAATGAGGTATAGCTTGTGGATAACCGGAGAAGGAGAAGACAACTCTGCTACCGGCTTCTCTGATTTTTGGAAAACGAAAATATCAAAAAACAAAAAAGTGTGAAAATGTGAGCTAAAGAATACCGCCGGTTGTTATTGTAGGTCACCGCTGTCGGAAAAGGAGAAGGGAATTCTGACGAGGGAAAAGGGAACTTTGAGATATCCTAATCTTTCGAATGAAATGGCTTAAGACTTTTGGGGGCTAACGGACGTCCCGTTTGTGGGGCGAAACCGGGTGGGGCGCAGATTTCAACTCATCACTAGGGTCTTATCTCGTGGCGGATCTACTCATAATTCCGACGAGGTGAACCGTATGGCTATAATTATGTAGCACTCGGTCTTCCAAGATCCAAACCGCTTGTTTTCGTCGGTGGGCCTATACTTTGTTCCGTTACGTGGCATTCGTGATGATTCAACCTTGAGGCGGGGGCGGACGGAAAGGCACGTGCCGTGAACATCCTTCATCTGTATCCAACGGTTGCGAGTATTTGGGGTCGACCTCATTGTATAATACAATAAGGGTAATTGTATGTTAATATTTCCCAGTTCCGTCATTAATTAATGCAGGAAATCTCAGCTCATTTTTGTATTGTTTGCTGAAGACTATCGAAGAAAGCAAGTCTCCGGTGGTAAGCCTAAAAAGAAGACTATTTTAAACTGCTCACTAATTACTCTCTTTCTCCCTCGCGCCGTCGCGCGCCTATACGCCATGTAACGACCTCAGAGCTTCGGCGTATCGGTTTATGGCGATTTGTGGGGTTTTCTCTCCAAACTGAATTTTAATTACAATCGTTTTTTGCCAAAAGAACAGGTTATTTGTCAAGGTTTTCCGCATGGTATCGGATTCTCGGTTGATTGCGGGAATCCTCCTTTTCGGGAAACCTTGGGGAAAGCTCGTTAGCTTTTTTTACTGGTTCTGGGATCTATATGCGCAATTCGACTAGGGTTTGTTTTCCTGGGATGTGATTTGGGGTGGTTAGGGATGGCTCGAGACGGATACATCGTCCCTGTAGATCCTCAGGCCGCCTTGAAGAAGAAAACCGCCGTCTCGAGGAGTTGGATTTTGTTGGATTGTACCGGAGAGGGGACGATCCTGGATGTCGACAAGTATGCCATTATGCACCGGGTTCAGATTCATGCAAGAGATCTTCGGATCCTTGATCCTCTGTTATCATATCCTTCGACGATATTAGGCCGAGAAAAGGCCATTGTGCTCAATTTGGAGGTGAGCTTCATTTATCTTTTGTTTATTTTTCGGTGGCTTTGCGTTTTTGGGTATCTTTGTGTTGCTAATTTCATTTTACTATTGGGGGTTTTGTCTTGGACTTTGGTATTCGTCAGCACATTAAAGCAATAATCACTGCAGAGGAGGTGAGCTTTTATTGGTTCTTTCCTTTTCCCTTATTATCCTTACTTGTTCATTCTTGTTTCTGTAGTCTCAATATTGCTGGTGCCTGAATTCTTAGCTGGAGAAGTTAGATTTTCCATTTTTAGTGACTTGCTCGTCGTGTCCTTTCATTTTATGGTTGAAATTGTGAAATTTCCTGTCTGTAGATAGACCTTATTTAGTTCGAAGTAATTTCAAGCTTGAGTGTCCAGCCTGTATGACAAAAAAAGCGTTAAAAAATGAAAAGAAAAGCCTGTCTTCTCTCAGAAGTTAACTACTTGTATTGTCTTTTGAATAGGTGTTTCTTAGAGATCCGCATGATGATAATGTTATTCCCATTGTGGAAGAACTTAAAAGGCGATTGCCCCCTGTAAATGCCCGCCATGCCCAAGGAGACCGGAAGGAGAACCAGGATAGGCACAATGATGCTGAAGTGAGTGAAGAGGATGGTATGTTGTACTAAGTGATACTTCATTCTGTTTCTGCAAGGTTTTATTTCTCTTTTGTAACTTTCTGTTTTTAATGATTTTGAGTTGGCCCAAAACAAATTAAGTAAAATAAAATAAGATAAGATAAAGAGGGAAGAAGATTCTGAGTGAGCCAAATGAAAAGATAATAGTTATATTGATTTTTTTGGGTGGGACATGGCACCATTTTCTTGTTAGGATGTTGCCTTTCCTTTTTAGTTTAAAAATTTGAAGCAATTTTTCTTTGTTTTTCCCTTTAAGTATGATACTTGTTACTGTGTGGCATCTTTAACCATGTTAACTGATGCACTGTAGAGTCTCCATTCGAATTTCGAGCCCTAGAAGTAGCACTTGAAGCTATTTGTAGTTTTCTTGGTGCACGTACAACGGAACTGGAGACTGATGCTTATCCAGCCTTAGATGAGTTGACCTCCAAAGTAAGTGACTTACTCATTCTATATCAAAATTGTTTGTTCTTTTTTTTTTTTTTTTTTTTCTGTGTTGGTCAAGACAGTGTGATTTGGTAGCTTCTAGGCTTATACTGTCCACAGTTGCCTGTCTTTGAAGATGGGCATATGATGTTATGAATAGGGGGAAAGAAGATGTCTGCATGGTATCACACAGGCTTTTGAAATCTTCCTTTTTGGGCTTTCCAGCTTTTAAATTCTATGGTTAGGATAATATGATCATACAGAGTTAGAATTGTTAGCTAGATTATTTTCAGTTGATGAACTTTGCATTTGTGTTATAGAATTGTTGTTAGATTTGTTTTCCAGGGGTATGCTAGGGATGCTCTACTTTCTATTTAATATTAACCCATGGATCAGATCAATTGGCTGCACCAATAAGTTAGAATTTGTTAAATTTAGTTTTGCTTGTCATGGAAAATGGGCTTCTGATTATTCCAGATTTTTATTGAATGGCCACAAAAGGACTTAGAGAGATAATTAAACAGTTTTCATTAACTTAAAGACTGAAAAGAAACTGGCAACTTGGAAGAGAAGCTATATTTCTTTGGAGGTAGGATCCTGATGATCAAGGTGTCACTATCAAATCCACCTATATATTTTCTATTGGTCGTTATGAGCCCTTCTTAGTCCAAAACGATTGATAAGATAATAAGGAATTTTCTGTGGGAGCCAAGTTAGTCTACTAAGGACAATTTAGTTAACTAGAAGACTATTTGCAAAAGCAAGAAAGAGGGTGATTAGGCTTAGGGAGGATAGAGTACAAGCAAGATTCAAAATTTTGTCACGTATCGGCCCGTATTGGTCAATACGTATCGTACCAGTGGGTCACCGGTACACGAAATAAGGGGAGTTTCGGGGTAAGACCTGTTTCATGGGGTAGCCAGGTCTCTAACTGACCCCTATGAACATGTTTGAACATGTTTGATACAAAGTCTGATACGCCTGTATTGATACTTTGAACCTTGAGTACAAGAACTGTTCTCTCCTAAGCAAGTGGCTATGTGGTTTCCTTTGGGTTTAGGTGGACTGTGGCATGAAGTTATTAAGAGCATTTTTGGTCTTTCTTCAGATGATTGGGTTCCAACTTAGATGCTGGAGCATCTTTAACTTATCCTGGAAAGCTATTTCAGCCTTATTCCCTGCCTTTTCTCAATTCTTGAGATATGGCGCTTGCAATTGGAATAAAACTAGATTTTTGGAGGACCTTTGGTGGGGTGATATTTCTTTGAAGGACAGACTTCTCTCTCTTTACTCTTTTTCTTATCATCATAATAAAACCATCTTTAGTGTGTTTCTTCCTACTCACAAGGTTTGAATTTGGACTTGGGACTTAAAGGGTTTAAGGGACTTCAAAGTGTCTGAAGCATTGGCTGTTTTAGACTACGTTAAAGATGTTCTCCTTGCTTGAATCTTGTACTGACCTTAGGATCTAGACTCACCTCACATTGGCTGTTTTAGACTACGTTAAAGATGTTCTCACTTAGTTAAGCTTTCATGGCAAAATCAATACTTGCGTCATGATTCAATGATGGAGGCCATCTTGGTCCCACTTTTTCTGTTCATTGTTCAGCTGTCGGTCGATCCCAGATGATTTGATTAACTTATTTAGTTCCACTTACTTTTCACTACTATAAGAGAGCGGTGGATTCTTATGGAGGTGTGCTAGGGCGGCCATACTTTGATGCATTTGGGAGGAGAGACATGCACAATTGTTTACGGAATAAAGCAAGGGAACTGAAGCAATCAGTGGAATTGTTAAGATATAAGTCATCCATTGGGTCGAGACTTTGGAAACCTTCAGACACTTCTCAACTGTTGATATTCTCAGGAATTGGCAACGGGTGGCATTCTCCTTCGCATCAATAACTGTCTGACCTCAAATTGGACCAAACTGAATTTCAATGGATGTAATATAGGAAATTCAGGCCCACCAGGTATAGTGGCTGTCATTTGAAATTTGAGGGGAAGCATATTGGCAGTATATTCAGGACCAATAGGAATTGGTGATTCTTTTGAGGACACAAGTTATGGCTGTTTTATAGGGCCTTCGGTTGGCTAAATCTTTAAACTTCAATGTTATTTTGATTGAAGGGGGACTCACAGGTTGTTATAGGATTGATGAAATATTTTGGCACGGGATAACTTGATAATGAGGGGCATTTAGGTTGATGATTTGGGGTGTGTCCTGTATCACAGATTTGAGGAATCAGATAATCACCTTTTGCTACATTGTGAATTTTCTTACGGAATATGGATGAAAAATTCTTCAGCTTTTTGCAGTAAAGGGGTATTTCCTGGCAGATATGATGAGTTTCATGGGTGGTTTGGTATTTGAAGGGACTGAATAAGAGTGGTAATGTAGCATGGAGGGTCACTCTGGCAGCTGTCTTTTAGGCAACCTGGGCTGAAAGGAATAGCAGCATATGAGAACCAGCAAAGGACAGAGGATGAGGTGGCTAAAGATGTAATGGGAATGCTGTGTTCATGGATGGCAAATGACACTCTTTAAGGGAAGAAGACTATATAGCTCTTTTTTGCTTTTGATAATCTTTTTGTAAAACCTTAAAATATACAATCTATTTTTTTTCTGTAATTGCTTTTCAGATGTAATGGTGTATATCCCCATTTGTACAGAGATCCTGCTTGTAGTTTTATCTGAATTTAGTACAGAATCAATACTTTATCCTTTTTAAAACAAAAGAATGGATGAAGAATGATGAAATTGAAGCATGGAGATACAGATATTTGATGAGGGAAATAAAAAACTGGCAGCTGAACTAAGAACATACAATTTTTATGATCAGTTGAACTGAGAACATACATTTGGATTCCTAGGTCATCAAATAACATGACAGAGCTAAGCTAAGATTAACTGAAGTTAATTGTTTTTGGAGTCTGTGAGTCAGAGGTAAGTCTTAAGAAGGCTATCTGAGGCTTGCTATATCTTAGGGGAGTTAAGTTTCTCTGATGTACATTTGCCGAATATCATTAATATTGTAATTCTGACTGTAATTGGTAAACTAATATCGTATGTATGTATATGTATGTCTGTGTGTAGGGGAATCTTCATTTATTTCCACCTCACAAATTTTTACTTTACCATACAGTTGGGAAAAGTGACACGGGGGGGTATGGTGTGATTTAGTGGGAGTGTTGGAAGTTTTAAACTGTTGTGAGTGTACGGTGAAGTAAAAATTTGTGGGGGCATGCTTCAGTGAGATTTCCCCAACAGTAATTTGAAAGAGTCTAATTCCTTTGCTTTGTTAATCCTTCTTGATCTCCTAGGATAAATCTCCCCACCACAAGTAAAAAAATGTGTTTCAGAAATTATAACTGGATTGCACTATCAAGTTATTTTTTGGTCTATTTTCTTCACCACTTTTCTTGAGAGTGGTTATGTAACGATTGATAATTGTGCTTGTTGGATGTTTTGTGGCCCTATTTTCGTATCCTAAAAGAATATAATTCCTTTGTGATTGTGATTCTGTAATTCTGTGTTTCATACCTCAAAGTAGAAACAATACATTGCAAGAAGTTCATGACAGAACAACATGCTTATACTTTTTTTTTTTTTTTGATTGGAAACAGTAACTTTCATTAATTCTTTAAGAAACTTAGTACAACTGTCACCTTCAAAAAACAAGGTGACCCCTCCACAGATTACAAACAGGCCCAAAAAAGGTTCTGCCTACTAACTCCTTGCTTTGCTAAAGTATCAGCCATTGCATTGGCTGATCTCCTACTCCATTTAAACTTGACTTCAAGCTCCCTTGTTAGTTGTATAATCTCCCTTACAGGTTGTTTAAGGGACCAAGCACCTAAGCTGTTTGTTTGCATCCAACCCATTACCAATTTCGAGTCTCCCTCCACTTCCAACTGCTGAAAACCCAGCTATTTAGCCAGCTTGAGCCCTTGTAGGAGTGCCAAAACTTCTGCTCTAAGAGAGTCCCCCAGTCCTATCGGGCCAGAATAAAGGGCCAGGACATTTCCTCGCCCATCTCTAAAGACACCCCCAATTCTAGAGGGGCCTGAATTACCTATAGAACTGCCATCAAAGTTTAACTTAACATCCAAAGAAAACAGGGGCGACCAGTCCTCTTGAATAGCTAAAGAGGGGCAGGAAGAAGCTGCTACCGCACTCCACCCTCTAGTTAAGCCATCTACAGGGAAGTCCTTGAACAGATCCAGCGATTTCAGCCAATGTATGATCTTGATGGTGATCCCTTCTATGACTTCATGTGTTGATTTTTCTTTCTTTCCCTTGAAAGGTTATGTTATTTCTCTCTTCCCACACTGCCCAAACAACTGCCGCCCTCGTTGCTCTCCACATTACCCTTCCTCTTTTCTTTGATTGACGTAAAAAGCTAGATTCAAAAAGATCCACCACGCTTGTAGGAGGAACTCACCTACACCCAAAGAGAGAGGAAAACCAATCCCAAATAAGAGTACCAAAAGGACAAGATATTAGTAGATGATTTACCGTCTCACCACTCTTCAAGCAAAGGCTACAAACATGAGGGGATAAGAACCAATTCGGTCTTTTTTCTGAAGCAAATCCAAAGTGTTGATTTTTTGGAGAACCACTTCCCAACAAAAAGCCCTCACCTTTGGAGGTACAGGAGCACTCCACACTTCTTTTATAGGAAAAGAGTAAACTAATTTGGAAGAGTGCACTAAAGCATTAAAGAAAGAAGATCATGAAAAACAACCGGAGGGCTCTTCAGACCAAATTCTATTATCAGGTCAAGAATGATCCGAAAACACTGAATTTAAAAGGGAGAAAAGATCATCTATCAACCCTATTTCTGACTCCCTTAACCCTCTCCTAAACCCTAAATCCCACACCTCATTAGAAACACGAAAGGTAGAGATGACTTTAAATTTGTTCAAGGACAAGGAGTAGAGGGCTGGGTACCTATCCTAAAGAGTTTGGTCCCCAACCCAAACGTCCTCCCAAAAAAGGACCTTATTACCCGAACAAGCGTCATACCTGATGAAAGGAGAAAAGGCGGGCAAGATACCAACAATGCCTTTCCACGGAGAGGAACGAGAAGCCCTTGGGTTGATACCAACATCCCATCCATTTGCTGCCAATCCATGTATGCTTTCTATCACTCTATGCCACAAACTTTCTTGCTCCTTGGAAAACCTCTACAACCACTTACCAAAGAGTGCTATGTTTCTTAGACGGATATTTCCAATCCCTAAACCCCCTTTGTCTTTTGTCCTAGAGACCATTTCCCACTTCACTAGGTGATCCTTTTTTGACTCCCCAGGTTCCCAGAGGAAACCTCTCATTACTTTTTCCAACCGATTTGCCACCTTGACAGGCACTTTGAAGGTAGACAGGAAGTACACTGGAAAATTTGCTAAAGTTGACTCAATTAAACTGAGTCTACCTCTTAAAGAGATGTAATTCCTCTTCCACCCTGCTAGACTCTTTGTGAATCTTTCTAAGACTGGGTACTAGAAACTTTTTGACTTTGGGTTTCCCCCCAGGGTAAACCCAAGTATTTTATGGGCCAATCACTCCACTCACAGCCTAACAACCTAGCCAAGGAAGACACCTCCTCATCTGATCTATTAACCCCAGCCATACAACTTTTATTTCAATTCACTCTCAAATTAGAGACCTTTTCAAAACCTTGTACCAACGATTTCGGATTCATCATCTCCTCAGGCTCTCCCTCACAAAAGAGAATTATATCATTTGCAAATTGTAAATGAGTAACCACTACTTCTTGCCTCCCTACTCTCCACCCATGAAAAATATTTTTGGAGTCATCTCTGGAGATCATAACACTCAAGACATCCACTATTAAGGTAAAAAGGAAGGGGGGAAAGAGAGTCCCCTTGTCTTAGACCTCTCTTTGCAGGGAAGAAATCCCTAACTACCCCATTCACCAAAATAGAGTAGTGGCATGAAGTCACACAACCTTTTACCCATCTACACCACATTTCTCCAAAACCTCTGTTTCTTAAAACTTCTAATAAAAAATCCCAATCTACCAAGTCGTAGGCCTTTTCCAAATCAAGTTGCAGATCAACCCCTTCTCTCATTTTCTCTTTCTATAATCAACACACTCATTAGCAATAAGGATTTGATCCGTGATTTGTCTCCTAGACACAAAGGCTCCCTTGTTTGGAGAGATCATATAAGGAAGTACCTTTTTAATTCTTGAGGCTAACACCTTAGAGATGACCTTATACATGCTGCCAATCAAACTAATGGGTCTAAAATCCTTTGGGTGTCTTGCTTCCATCTTTTTGGGGACCAGAGCTATAAAAGTAGCATTAGCACCTGAATTAATCCTCCCTCTCTCAAAGAATTCTAAAAACACCTCCATTAAATCTTCTCCTATGATTTCTCAGCAATTTTGATAAAGGGCCATTGTGAATCAATCTGGACCTGGGGTTTTAGATCTTTCCATTGAGAAAACAACATCTTTGACTTCTTGGATCTCAAAATTTCTTTCCAATTCCTCCATTAGTTCTCTACCCCCTATTTGCCATTGAAAATCAGAAATGTCCTCTCTCATCCTGCTAGGACTATCATAAATGGTTTTAAAGTGGTCCACAAATGCTTTTGCTATCTCTTCCTCCCTTGTAAGCACTTCTCCATTCCATTCCAACCTCTCCATAGTGTTCTTCCTCCTTCCATTTGCCAGGGTATGAAAAAATCTAGTATTTCCATCTCCCTCCTTGAGCCATTTGCATCTAGACTTTTGTCTCCAACTTATCTCCTCTTTTCTTAAGATTTCCTCTAATTTTTGTTTCAAGTTCCACCTTTCTCCCCTTTCTTCTACTCTTAATCTTCTCTCTGCTTCCTCTATATCAATTTCCTGAATCCTTTTAGCAATCCATTCCTTTCTCACTTCGACTCTTCCAAACTCCTCTTTGTTCCACTCTTTGATCCTAGCTTTTAGAACTTGTAGCTTTTTGTAGAATCTATAACCTTTCCAATTTGAACTCCACCTGATCTTCTTCCCACCACTGTTGTACTTCCTTTAGAAATTCAGGATGAAGTAGCCACATGTTCTCAAAACGAAATGGACAAGGTCCTCCTCCTAATTTCTCTTGTCAGAGCCTAATTGGACAGTGATCCGAAGTTGGTCTAGGAAGTGCCCTTACTACCATTCCCCTCCAAGCAGTCTCCCAATCTATAGAGAATAAGAATCTATCTAGCTTACAACACGGGTTCTTGAAAGTTGGACCAAGTGAAACTGGCTTGTAGCATGGGTAGCTCTCTTAGCTCAAAGGACTCCACAAGAAGGTTGAATTTCCTCATGCTAGAGGTGATCCTATGGCTAGGATTCGTCGTTTCGTTCAGAAATCTAATGACGTTAAAATCTCCCCCCAAACACCAAGGCCCACTCCAGAGATCTCTTATGGCTGCCAGTTCTTCCCAAAAGTCTTCCCTTTCCCTGTATAAATTTGGACCATAGACATTAGTTAAAGCCCATTCTAATCCATCATCTTTCCTCCTAAACTTCACTGTGACTGTAAAGTTGCCAATCAGTTCTTCAATGCAGTCCATCTCCTCATTCTTCCAGATTGTTAGGATGCCTCCTGAGGCTCCCCATGACTGTGCACAAGCCCAACTTAAACCTCTAGCTGACCACAAACTTCTAACCCATCTTCTATCCACCTCTTCCAACTTTGTTTCTTGAATTAGAACAATATCCGGTTTTTCTTTTCTAAAAACTTCCTTAATCACCCTTCTTTTTCTTTGACTCCCCAACCCCCTAACATTCCAACTGATTATTTTCATGGGAAAATAAGATGTTGAGACCCTTGAGTTTTTTCTTAACCTAACCCAATTTCCTTTCCTTTTCTTTCTGCTTGTACCTCCTTTTTCATAATCAACTCTACATCTCAGCCTCTCCACCTCACTCATCTTTTTCTTTCTTTTTTTTGAAGACTCTAACTCCTTATTTTCTAATCTTTTCCTTTCTCCTACCTCTTTTTTCTGTTGTTTTTTATTGTTCTTTCCTTTTGTGTTTTTGACTTTCAACACCCTCTTTTTTTCTTCCTTCTCCTTCAAGCACTTTAGATTTGGACTACTACTACCTTCCTCCTTCAAACCTTCTCTAGACTGTATTTCTACCTGAACCAACTGATCAAAGAGCTGCATTATTATCTCCCAGATTCTCTCCCCTTCCTCCTTAGGATCCTCTACGACCTCAATATCTCCTAACACTTCTGTTGCCTCCAATGACACACTAGGGTTGGCAGTTGCTGGACAAGAATAGGTGTCACCTGAAGGCTGGACCACAAACATAGGAGGGTGGGGAGGGTTATCTGAAACACTGACAGAATTATCTAAAAATTGTCAAAACATACCAAAACCCAGAAACAAAGGACTGTCATGCAAAGAAGGCTGACTCTGAACAAGGCCGATGTTGGGGTAGTTCTCCAATCTGACCTTCGAACAGCTAGCAGGGGAAGGGGAGCCGTCTACAGCTTTTGTTTCCGAGCAATGAGAAATTGTAAATTCTCTACGAACACCCTGGTTTTGTCTCTCAGAAAGGGAAGGATCTACTCTGCCTTTGAGTGGGGTGTTTTCTCTTCTCAAGGGAGAAACTTTTCAAACTGTCGCTCTTCTGAGGTTCCAAAGAAAGTTTGGTTGGGGTCAGCAAAGAGTTTTCGAAGAGTAACCTTGTTCCTAAATCTACATCCTCCAGAAGAACATTCCGTGCGCTGCTTTTAATGCTGCCGATACTAGACTCTTCTTCTGAATTCTCCTCTTCACAGCTTACCCAGTCCAAGTCAAAATCTCCATCTTCCTCTTTGTTTCTATCATACCTCGGATTTTGTCGTCCAGGGGTGGTTGAGTAGCAGACCAGCCTTGGCCTCCATTCAAATTTCTCCATAACAGAGCTTCTCGGCTGGGGAAGACTCGGAACTGGTTGGGTAGGGGACTATGATACACCCAAGTTATTGTCCCCTTTATTTTTGTCTTTTTCTAAAGTCACATGGTTACTTAAAAAGTCACGTGATCTTTCTAATCTGCCTGGCCCAATTCTACTTGTCCCACCTGGCCCTTTACCATTTATCCCGCCTGGCCCATCTGATGGCCCACTTTGCAAACCCAAACACTTGTCCTGCTTCAAAAGCCCCTTTGAAGGCCCATTTATTGCTTTACTTAAAGTCCGTTTTGAAGTGACCTTTACTTCTCTCTGTTCAGCCCCCTTGTCAGTCCCACCAATCCAAGAGCCTTGACAGTCTGGTTTTGCATTTAACACACCTGTCACCACCTCTGCAAAAGTTCTTTTAAACTCTGAAGCTTTGCCTTTGCTTGCACTCTTTCCATTTTCCTATTCGGGTAATCCTTTCTTGTTATCTCTTCTTAAGCTTTCCAATTCTGTCATAGTTTCAGCTAATTTGAAATGCACCAGTCTTTTTAGGGCATAAAAGGGAAAAACTCTGGTCTGAAGCAATTGAAGAAATGGATCCTCCTCTGAGATATATTCTGATTGTGGCGATGCGTCCATGATTTGTTTCCCCTTCCTTTCTGTCACCGCTGATCTATCTTGCTGCTGAGTGCTGTGTATGCTTCTTTCCTGTGTTCTTAGCCGACCTTTGTTTCGGATATCCAATTTTTTCCTTTTGGGTTTCAGTGCTTCATTGCTGTTAGCCATTCACCCCTGCTTTCTGTCCTTTTACCTGTCATTGTTATTAGCTGAAGAACCTTCTCCATCAATTTCACCGTTGTATCTTTCCTCTTTGTTGCAAACCTTCTAAGCTTGTAAACGTGGAAGGTGATATCTCTCCTTGATAAGTAATTTCAATCAAGGATCAAAGATTCAAAATATTGCCAACGTATTGGGGCATATTGGCCGATACGCATCGTATCGGTGAGTCTCCAATATGCCCCTAGGCACCCTACACTGAGTGTTTCGGGGTCCCACCTCTTTCAGGGGGTAGATGTGCCTTAAACCGACGCCCCTGAACCCAGTTTGAAAAAAAAAAAAAACTAAATAAAAGAAGGCGGCCAAAGATACAGGCCAATGTGCCCATCCAGCATATCAGCCCGTATCAATATTTTGATCCTTGATTTCAATTCCTTCTTAGATACCTGCCACATCTCTCTCTCTCTCTCTCATTTAAAATTTAAAAACTGCCATCTGCTGTACCTGTTGAACTGATCAGTGTGTCAATTTTTTGACAGTCTGTATTTAGATCTATATCTTCTTCTTCTCTAGCCATCTGATTTTCCTCCCCCTTCTCCCCCATGCTTTTTCTGCCATCCCTTTCTATCCTCTTGAGCTTTTGGTCATTATCTGTGAAGAAGTCAAAGGCTTCCTCTTCATAGCTACAAAGTAACCCTCGTCATTGTGTACATCACATTGTCACCAGGGTCACTAAAGGTTTAAGTTCCAACCATATTGTCATTGTGTACGGCACATTGTCAACAATCAAGTTTACTGTCAGTATGTCACTGGAACAGTCCCCTTCTATTTTACTTGGATCTGTGCACCCATTCACACATTACAATCTCTCCTTTTGAGTCCTATGTCCTAATGAAGCCCCCCACAGTGGTCCTCTTTTGCCTGAATGATCATTAGTCTCCATAAAATCAGGGGAAGACATATCCAAACTATTTCCTCCCCTGTTGCCTCTCCCAACTGTTCTTTTGTGGTGCATCTTGTACTCCTGTTCCACTTTCTATTAGTAACCTATTATTCCCCATGAACCAGGTATCTTGGTTTAAGATTGTCACTGCTCCTCCTGACAATAGAATGAATAGGAACAGCCCTTAAATTAACATCTTCACTTCCACTTCATGCTCCAGTTGCCAGGGTTCTGTTGTCTCCACTCTTTCCACTCCCTCTGCCTCATTTTGAAACCTTTCAACTAGGATGCCTCATAGGAAGTGTTTCCTTGCCTTCACCTCTCAAGCTTCCTTTGAACATACCACTTCTTTTGTGGAATTGGATGTTCCCCTCCTTCAGCCATATGCTTTGTTTAACCATATTTCTACTGTGATCACCAGTTTTGCAGCATTAGTCTGCTGGTGAAAGCATATGAAGACATTGATTTGAAATATGCCCTAACCATGGTCTAGTTTTGCAGTATCCAAAAGAAATGGGCTCTTTTGGGCCACCCCCAAGTTACATCATTGTATTTAAATTTCGCCAATCTTCACAAACAAATCAAAATAGGGATATTTTAACATCATATTGGTGCTTCATACCAAAGAATAAAGAAAAAACCTCCACCGAAATTGACCTGTTTTGGCCTTGTTCGGTTGTTCCAACTTCCATTCTGGGCTCAAAATTTTTTTGCAGTATTACTTCTTGTCCATACGCATGTGTGGGCACATCACATTTTTTATTCATTGGGCACATCAAAATTGGTTTGGGGTGGCCCAAAAGAGCCCATTTCTTTTGGATACTGCAAAACTAGACCGGGCTGGGCCGGGCCAGTCCGATCCTCAGACGGGCTTGAACATGTTTATCGGCCTGAAGGCTTAAATTCGGGCCAAAATGTCGAACCCGCAATAAATTCGAGTCGGGCTCGGGTTTTGTCAAAATAGCTCGGTCCGAATCCGGCCTGGCCCGACCTAATATTAAACTTAAAATTAGTTATATGATTATGTCCATTTGAATACATTTTTTTATTTAAGAATGTAAAATTGTGTTTTAAAATATAAAAGAAAGGGAAAAATACCATCTTGTAGGCCTATTGTTTATTTAAATAGAAAAATACCAGCTTGAATTTAATATGTGAGGTCTATATATAAAAGGCCTGTGGTTGTGTTTTGTTAACCACAAAACTCATGTTCTGCTTGAAGGAAACAAACACAGTTTTGCTCTTCCTCCCTTCCTCTCTTTCTCTTCCTTTCTTTTTCCCTTCTTTCTTTTATGGATATCTTAGATATTTCTCCCTGTTAAATACTTTATTTTAGAGGGCTTCTTCAAGGCTATGTCCTGTCGTTTCCTTTGGCTGTTGTGAGGTGACATCCCTGTTAGTTAATGAAGCAGAAATGATGAAGGACAATCATGATGATCTACAAGTTTATAAATCAGATATCTTAGGCTTTTCCTGTTTCACTCTTTGCCGTTTTTTTTTTCAATAAATATGCTTCTCTTTATTGATTAGAGAAAAGATTCCAGAGTTTGGTTTTGGTCTTTTGATGTTTTTCCTGCACTTTATAAATATTGTGTCAGATCACTGTGGCAGTTATGCATGTGTGTTCAAGCCATTTAGTGTAGGAGCAAATATTCAATTGATTGTGCTTATTAGATGTGGCCCCATATAGCGTAGGAGCAATATTCAATTGATTGAATCACCTAGTCAAGGACCTTGTCATTATGTTTTTGTTCTTCATATATATATATATGTACTGTTCTAAGCTTTATGTTACACAATTACCATAACATGCAGATTAGTAGCCGTAACTTGGATCGTGTTCGTAAATTGAAGAGTGCAATGACAAGGTTGACTGCTCGGGTCCAGAAGGTATGACTATTGCCCTTTATTGTAGCTTTGGAAATTAGATCAAGTTAACCTATTTAGTTTACATGCCTTTTTCTTGTATTTATCCATATTTTGTGTTTATGGGGCTTGGCCGGCATCAATGGTGTTATTCTGTTACTGCATGATGTTAGTTATGTATTTGATAATGAGACATATGAGGCTTCAGGCAAGGCATGCGCTTAAGAAATGACATGTCCAAAAGTGTTAGCTGTTACAAGTTAAGGGGCTACAAGAGCTAGGGGCAGACTGACAAGGGTTTGGGTGGAAGTAATAAAAAATGATTTAAACACTCATAATTTAAAAAATGGATATGGTATACTGAACAGAATGGATGGCGAAACAGGATTCATGTAGCCAACCCCATATAGATGGGACAGAGCTTAGATGATAATGATGAATTAATATTAATATATTTCTGTTGCCTATTTATCCTTGAGATGGAAGTTAAAAAGACATCCATGTAGAGTTTGGCTGACCTAAGCATTGCTAGCCTTTTAAGAGAAGCTATCTCCTAGAAGGCCAAAGTTAAATTAAATATGTTTTAATTTCAAGGAATTAAGTCCAGAAGAGGTGGATATAATTCCGCTTATGATTATATGCAGCAGAAGTGGACAATTAAAAAGCAATTCGTTTATAATGGAGACGAGGACCTTGGGAGCGATGAATGACAACTATAATGGATAGAATTAGAAACAGATGCATCTGAAGGAATCTAGGAGTAGCTCCTATAGGTAATAAAATGGGGGAAAATGGACTGGGCATGTGAATGGAATACCACCTACTATACTTAAGGTCTGAATTGGTGCAAGTTCATGGTACTAGAACTGTAGAAGGGATGATAAAAGGCTTAAAGGGACATGGTTTTAGATAAAAAGAAGATTCAAAGAGTTAAAATTTGACAGGGGGTATGACCTTTGATAAACAGAAAGTGGGATTTGTGCAGGTGATCTCATGTATGTAGGAGTTGAGTTCAATTATTCCATTGGAGAGAATTGAAGGCATTGATGTACTAAATTTTGGTCATGCATATATTTGCATCATGGTAGAAACAAGTACCAGTACACCTTTTAAAATTTATAGCCCCTTTCCATATCTTTTTCTTAGTTCTGTATCTTTGTCCATCTGAATCTTCTCCAGTCTATTCTAAGCTTTGAAAAACCTTTACCTTTGAAAACAGTACTTAATTGTTCTAACTATACTTGCAGGGCGACTAGACTAGAGTTAGATTGGGTGGTGCCAGGTCCAGGATTGAATCTGTAAAATTGCTTTGTAGAAACCACTGATGTGGTCACCACCTCTTTCTATTGTACTCATATACAACTATTAGTTATTTAAGTCAGTCCACAATTAGTTATTAGTCTTCTATTAGGATTTTATTTTTGCCATGTAAGCAGTCTTATCCTTCAGATTTAATATAAATAGAAAGAGGGGACGGAAGATTAAGCATCCTCTTCTTTTCTGAAACCCTTCCTTCTCTTCTTCTCTCTTTCTCCTCTCATTCTCTCCTCTCATCTTAATTTCCTGTTGATTATACACCACAGCTTGGGCTGTTAGTAGTCTCATACGACTACATGGTATCAGAGCAGCCTAGGAAATCTTATGATAGTCTGAGATGGCCGGTTGCATAAGAATTTCCTGGGGCTGGAAAATTTCCAGCAAAAGGGATCATCGGCTGAATCTTGGAGATTGTTGGTGAAGCATCAGAGGATGACCAGCAGTCACGAAGAGTCAAAAGGGAAGAACCCTCAAGATTAGGGTTCAGACTTATGTTTGAAGGTTGCGGCCAGAGTTTTGCTGAAGTAAGTTAATCTTTGATATTGATCTATTAAAAGATTACCTTTTCTAGTTATTTCAAAGGTTCGACTGAAAGTTTTTTCCACCTGAACTGTTCTTGATACATTAAAAGAATAGTTTTTGGTTACTTTAAGAGGTGTGGCTGAGAGATCCCCCCTTTTCTAGCCACTGCTTGTGTTCTTGGCTTGTTTCTTGACCTTTGACTGGTTCTAGGTTCAAGATTCTAGTTTCTTGACTGTCGCCAATTCTAGGGCTGCAGTTAGTTTCAGCCCTGCACTCTAAGTTGTTCTTTGAATGTTACCTTTTTGGGTGGATTGCCGACCTAGAAGGATAAAGTAGATTCAGTTGTTAACAAATTCTGGGTGAGATTACCCAGCCTTAGTGATAGAAAGGTATTGTTTCTTGACCTTAGGCTCGGTTGATAGCAAATTCTGGGTGTAATTACCCGGTCTTAGTGATACAAGAGGCATTCTTTAACCTTTTCTTGACAAAGAATGGAGTTTAAGAGCCAAGGGGAAAACCTTTTAGGGGCTGGTGGTGCTGGTAGCATACTTGAGAACAGTTTTCAGATTACCATTGTAAAATTTGATGGGTCAAACTACCTAGAGTGGGCCGAATCAGCCATGATGGCTATTGGGGGTAGAGGAAAGCTAAGTTATTTACTGGGAGATGTCAAGGAACTAGCCAAGGATAACCAAATATATACCAAATGGGTTCAGGAGAACTATTTGGTTATGACATGGTTATGTAACTTCATGTAGCCACATATTAGCCGAAATTATTTACGGGCAAAAACAGGTAAAGAAATTTGGGATATCATGAAAGAAACCTACTCCCAACCCCTTAATGTTGCTAGGGCCTATGAGCTAAAATGTAAGGTAAATAACCTTAAGCAAGGAGAGAAGCCAGTCTTGGTTTATTTTTCCACCTTGAAATCCTTGTGGCATGAGATTGATCACTTACAAACAATTGAGTGGGAAAGCCAAATGGATGCACAGACCTATAGAAGGTAGGTTGATTGGGACTTGGAGACAAGGAAGGTGATTGGGACTGGCCGTGAGACAAATGGAATCTATCTGCTTAGAGGAAGTTCATAGTGGGTAGGTAGTGAAGTTAGAGGGTCTTTTGTTTCTCAGTCTATTGGTCAAGTCATGCTTTGGCATAACCGATTGGGTCATTTATCCTTTATTGTCTTTGAAAAGCTTGTTTCCTAGTTTATTTGAATCTATCCAGATGTCCAGTTTAAACTGTGAAAGTTGTGAGCTCGCAAAGCATTGTAGAACAACCTATTCATTAAGTAATAAGAGAAGTAGTGTTCTTTTTGACATTGTGCATACCAATGTTTGGGGACCATATCACATCACTGCTATGGGGGGTACAGATACTTGCTGTTTGTTGATGACTACACCCGGTTTTCTTGGGTCTACTTGATGCATTCTTGAGATGAGGTTCCTACTCTGACCCAGACCTTTCATAAGATGATTTTAACCTAGTTTGGGGTAAAAACCAAAATTTTAAGATCCAATAATGCGAGAGAATACTTTAAAACATCATTAGCATCTTATTTTCTTGACCATGGGATTATCCATCAGAGTACCTGCCCTCATACCCCTCAGCAGAATGGGGTGGTTGAGAGAAAGAATAGGCACATATTGGAAGTGGCTAGAAGTGTCATATTTAACTCCAATGTGCCTATATATTTTTGGGGAGATGCCATTCTCACAGCTGTGTATCTCATCAACTGAATCCCTTCACGGGTTCGTGACGTGAAACCTCCATTCACTCTTCTATATCCTGATAAAGAGCTATTTTCTGTCCCTTTTAAAACCTTTGGTTGTACTTGCTTCGTACCAACTCTTGGCCCTCACCGTTCCAAATTTGACCCTAAAGCCTCAAAATGTATTTTCCTTGGTTATGCACAAACTCAAAAGGGATACTATTGCTATGAACCTACTTCAAGAAAGAGATTTGTATCCATGGATGTTACTTTCTTTGAGGATGTACCTTATTACTCTAGGATTTCTTCTCAGGAGGAGAGTAGTAAGGTTGGGGTTAACACATTAGAAGTCCCTTGAGTGAAGAGGGGTGTAATGGGGAGGGTTGTCAAAAATGTTGGGATTTGAGAGTTTATTACATGCAGTGGAGGCAGTGTGGTTTCGGTTATCAGCAGTCTAGGCTAGCTCCAATTCCTTTTGAGGTTCCAAATCCAGGTACTACATCTCTTCCATCTCCCATTACAGATAAGCCTTCTGTTGTTGAGCCTTCTCCATCTTCTGAGCTCTCACTTCCATTGAATGACCTTGACCTTTCCATTGCAATCCGTAAAGGCAAATGCCATTGCACCTCATCCATAGCCCACTGTATCTCACAATTCTTGTCCTATGATCATATGTCTCCCTCTTATGAGTCTTTTCTTACATCCATTACTGATATTCCCATTCCCAGAATAGTACAGGAAGCCTTGACCATTCTTGAGTGGAAGGATGCAATGAAGGTAGAAATGGATGCCCTTCTGAGAAACAATACCTGGGAGCTAGTTGATCAACCTAAAGGGAAGAAACCAGTTGGATGTAGATTGGTGTTTACTGTGAAATACAATGCTGATGGTTCCATTAAAAGGTATAAGGCCCGATTAGTTGCAAAGGGATTTACTTAGACTTATGGTATAGATTACTTGGAGACTTTCGCATTGTAGTCAAAATAAGTTTGAGCAGGGTAAAATTCTTCCTCAGACATTGGCTGGAAAGGATGGAGAAGAAAAAGGATGATTGTTGTATTATGAAGGGGGGGGGGGAGGAACAAAGAAGAAAAAAAGATCTGAAGTGGAAAGGCTAATCTCAAACATTGAGGGGGATTTAGAATTCAGTGGTAGAGGGGATGGGAGGAAGGGCCTAAAATGAGGAGATTATGGCTTTTTTATGGTTTATTTTTGCTATTTTGTCTCGATGAAAATTATTAGTTGGAATGTAAGAGGGTTAGGGAGTGCAAGAAAGAGATGGGTGATCAAAGACCTACTCCGAAGGGAAAAACCCGATATTGTGCTGTTACAAGAATCCAAAATGATGGAATTAGATGGGAGATGGGTGAGGAGTTTTTGGAGGTCTAGAGGTTTAGGTTGGAGCTCGTCTCCTTCTTGGGGAGCCTTGGGGGGGGATCGTAACACTGTGGAGGGAGGATGTGGTGGAAGTAGTGGAAGAATTGATAGGATGTGGTGTGTATGGGTCTTAACCAATATTTATGGACCTAATTCCTATAGAGAGAGGAATGAGATGTGGGAGGAACTATATGCAATCAAGGGGCTATGGGATGGCCCTTGGTGCCCGGGCGTGGATTTTAATGTCATTAGATTCTCTGGTGAAACCAGTAATCCCCAACAGGTAATTACAACAAGCATGATGAAATTTAATGGTTTTATTGAAGAATGTGAACTGAAGGAAATACCTCTGCTACAAGCCAGTTACACATGGTCCAACCTTTAGGAAACCCGTTTGTGTTTGAGGTTGGACAGGTTCTTATTTAACATTGCATGGGAGAATAGTTTGGAAAACTTGGTTGATAGAGCGTTACCTAGGGTCACCTCTGATCATTGTCCTATTCAGGTAGGTATTGAGTTTTTTCCTATAGGACCCAAACCTTTTAGATTCGAAAATATGTGGTTTACCCATCCAGATTTTGTGAAAAAAGTGAAGGAATGGTGGGGTGAGGAGGAGAGGGGGGTAAGATGGAAGGGGATCAAGTTTCATAAGAAATTAAAAAGGTTGAGGGCCAAAATAAGAGAGTGGAATAGAGATCATTTTGGTAGAATTGAGGAGCAAAAATTGTGCCCAATCTCTCGAATAGAAAACTTGGATGTAAAGGAATCTCAAAATGGGTTGACCGAGGAGTACAGAGTGTTAAGGAGACAATTGAAAAAGGATTTGGAAGAGGAGTTACTGAGGGAAGAAATCAGTTGGAGACAAAAAGCTAGACACAAGTGGATTAAGGAAGGCGATGGGAACACTAGATTTTTCCATGATTTGGCAAATGGGAGACGAAGAAAGAATCTTGTGACCAAGCTAGAGATAGGAGAGGAGGTGATTACCACCCAGGATGACATTGCCAGAAAATTTATGGACCACTTCAATCGATTTATAGAAGACCTTTGAGTGAGAGAGCAGTCGTGGATGGGGTGGAATGGCCAAGAATTGATGACGGAGTGGCAAGGTGGCTAGAAAGGGATTTCGAGGAAGAAGAGATTAAGAAAGCTGTCTTTCTAGTGGATAGATCCCAAGGCTCCAGGTCCAGATGGCTTTACAATGGGTTTTTATCAAGACCTCTCGGAGATGTTAAAAGAGGATTTAGTTGAAGCCTTTAAGGAATTTGTAGACAATCACATTATAAGCCCTGGAATTAATGCCACCTTTTTGGCCTTGATACCTAAGAAGAATGATGCCAACCACCCAAAAGATTATAGGCCTATTAGTCTGGTGACAAGCATCCATAAAATTCTGGCTAAAGTGCTCTCGTTGAGGATCAAAACAGTCCTCCCTTCTATCATTAGTGAAACCTAAGGGGCTTTCATTCAAGGGCGACAAATAACAGATTAGATCTTAATTGCGAATGAGTGTGTGGAGGAAATGAAAAAGGTCTAGTAAGAGAGGTTTCATTTGTAAATTGGATCTTGAAAAGGCCTATGATTTGGTGGACTGGAAGTTTCTATTAGAGGTTATGCGAAACTGTGGATTTGGGGACAAGTGGTGTAGTTGGATTTTTGGGTGTATCAGTACTTGTCACTACTCTATTCTGGTAAATGGTATGGTGAGGGACTTTTTTCCAGCTTGCAGGGGTGTCAGGCAAGGGGATCCACTCTCACCCTTCCTTTTTACCTTGGTAGCTGATGTGATTAGTAGGATCATTACTAAGGCTGACATTGAAGATGCCATTAGGGGCTGGAGAATAGGGAGACAACAAGTTCCTGTCACCCACCTTCAGTTTGCAGATGACCTAATGATCTTTTGTGAAGGAGGTTTTAGCGAAAAGGTAGCAAACCTAAAGGAGCTAATCAAAGGTTTTGAAAGTACTTCTAATTTGAGAATAAATTTGGAAAAGAGCTACATAGCGGGTATAAATTTAGAGGTAGGGGAGGTTGAGGCTATTGCGGAGTGGCTTGAGTGTTCCACCTCTGCTTGGCCTATGTCATATTTAGGGCTTCCTTTAGGGGCAAATCCTAGGGAGAGTAGATTTTGGACCCTGGTGATAGAAAAGTTTGAGAAGAGATTAGCCTCATGGAAGAGGAATTATGTCTCTTTAGGAGGGAGAATTACCCTAATAAGAGCTACTTTGGCCAACTTACCTACCTATTTTTTGTTTGTTTTTAGGATACTAGTTAGGGAAGCTAGGAAACTGGAGAAGTTGATGAGAGGTTTCTTATGGGAGCTGGGACAAGAAAAAAAGGATCATTTGCTTAATTGGGAAATTGTGTGCAGAAGTAAAGAAGAGGGGGGTTTGGGACATGGGAGGGTAATTAGATAAAATCAAGCTCTGTTAGGGAAATGGTTGTGGCGATGGCCATTGGAAAGAGAGAGATTGTGGCATGAGGTGGTGGGAAGCATTCATGGGAAGTCAGAGAATGGATGGGATGCAGGTGTATCAAGACAAGCTAACCTAGCAGCACCTTGGGAGGCTGACCATTCACAACACCCTTCCTCAATTCCTCAATTTTATCAGGTATGAAGTTTGTTCTGGCAACACTGTTCATTTTTGGGAGGATATTTGGGTAGGAGACGCACCTTTAAAGGATCTGCTCCCTTCGCTATTTTCTATTTCTTTGTACAAAGAAGAGGTGGTCTCAAAATTTGTCTCACCTTTGGGAACACCCTTTGATCCTACTTGGGATTTTGGGTTTCTTAGATGACTTAGGGATGATGAAATTGAATCTCTTTCTATTTTGCTTGGTTGTCTTAATCAGGTTTGTTTGAATCCCTCCGAGCCAGATAAGAGGGTATGGACTCCTAGACCCAATGGAACCTTCACTTGTGCTTCTTTCTTCAAGTCCATCTCTCAACTTTCTACTCACCAACCCTTTCCGTCAAAAGAAATTTGGTGCAGGCCAGATCTCCAAAAAATTATGGCGTTTTGTTGGGAAGTATTCCATGGGAAAGTAAACACTCTAGATAACCTACAAAAGAGAAGACCTTTCCTCTGTATCTCTCCTAATTGGTGTATCCTCTATAGAGCTCACAGTGAGGATTGTTACCACCTATTAATATCCTGTCCCTTTTTTGCAGACCTTTGGGCTTGGCTACTTTCGTTGTTTGGGAGTAGTTGGAGTCTACTAGCAGAAGTTCACATGCTCTTCAACCATTCTACCTTTTATTGGCCTACAACAATAGGGGGAATTATGTGGTTATGTGCTCGTGCTGCCTTGATTTGGACTCTTTGGGAAGAAAGGAATATTAGAATTTTTCAAGAGAAGGAAAGGAGCAGTTAGGAAATGAAAGACTGTGTGTTAAATAGGGCAATACCTTGGCTGGAGACCTTGGAAATCTTTCATCAATTCTCCTTTAATGACCTTTGGAGAAATTGGTCAGCAGTAGCGAGGTGTTCATCCCTAAAGGACAAATCGATTACAAGCTGGTCTCCTCCATTCGAAGGCTCACTGAAGTTGAACTTCATGGAAGTAGCATGGGTAATCCAGGATTATCCGGAATGGGGGGGTGCTTTGAGAAATGAGAAGCGAGAGATTTTGTTGCTCTACTTAGGTCCCTTGGGAATTGGGGACTCCATCAGGGCAGAACTTTTAGCTGCTGTACAAGGGGTGCAATTTGCAAACCAGCTGGGGGTACAACACCTCACAATCGAGGGGGATTCCAAAGTGGTGGTGGGTTGGTTGGAAAATCCTGAAGAGGCTATGCGGCGTTACAAGAATGAAATGAAGAAATTTAGTTGGTTGACAAGGAATATGTTGGTCACTGTACAATGGGTGGGGAGATCAACAAATACTTTGTTAGATGTGTTAGCTAAGCAAGGGGTAAATAGGGAAGAATTGTTTTGGGCTCTGTTGTGATTCTTGCTTTTCTTTCCTAGTTTACTTGTAAGATTCAAGGAGGGGCTGCAGCTCGCACCTCTCCCTAGGATGTTGTATGAACTCACTCTAAATCTGCTTATGAATTAATAAATTTATTATCATTCATAAAAAAAAATAAGATTAGTTGGGAAACTACTCTATCTTTGTCTTACACCCAGACATCAGCTATGCAGTCAGTGTTGTTAGTCAATATATGCACTCTCCTAGAACTACCCACCTACTTGATGTTGAGAGGATATTGGCATATTTAAAGAGGTGTCCAAGCATAGGTGTACTATCTAAGGATAATAATCACATGAAGATAGAAGTTTACACAGATGCAGATTGGGCCGGTTGTATTGATGATAGAAGGTCTACCTCTGGATATTGTGCCTTTGTCAGAGGTAACTTTGTTTCTTGGAGGAGTAAGAAACAAAATGTTGTTTCTCGTTCTAGTGCTGAAGCTGAATATCGGTCCATGGCAAATGGTGTGGCTGAAATACTATGGTTGAATTCACTGTTTGATGAATTGGGTATTACCTATGACAAACCTCTAATGTTGTACTATGATAATCAGGCTGCTATTAATATAGCTCATAACCCGGTACAACATGACAAAACCAAGCACATTGAAGTGGATCAACATTTTATTAGGGAAAGGGTTGCATCTCAAGAAGTCTGTCTTCCATATATCAGCTCCAACATGCAGCTTGCCGATCTTCTCACCAAGGCAGTTTCAAAGAAGAAGTTAAGAGCAGATCTATGCAAGTTGGGAATGACAAACATCTTTTCCCAACTTGAGGGCGAGAGTAGAAACCACTGATGTGGTCCCCACCTCTTTCTATTGTACTCATATACAACTATTAGTTATTTAAGTCAGTCCACAATTAGTTATTAGTCTTTTATTAGGATTTTATTTTTGCCATGTAAGCAGTCTTATCCTTACTTACGAATTAATATAAATAGAAAGAGGGGGTTGGGGCAGGGGCGGCAGATTAAGCATCCTCTTCTTTTCTGAAACCCTTCCTTCGAATTCTTCTTCTCTTCTTCTCTCTTTCTCCTTTCATTCTCTCCTCTCACATTCTTAATTTCCTGTTGATTATACTCCACAGCTTGGGCTGTTAGTAGTCTCATACGACTACAGCTTCTATCTTTAAAGCGTTTGTATGGCAGCCTTTGGCTTTTTCTTTGTTATGGTTCCCTCATTCTAAACCCTGTGGAATGATGAGTCCTTTCTGCATTTGATCAATAAAATTTGATTGCAGTTACTGATAAAGAAGGTAACTATACTTTGTAAGTATTTAATCATGATTATATAATGTAGCTATTAATCAAAATTTTCATTATTTTGATAAATCAGAGTTTTTACACAATTAACATTGTTATGAGTGATTGCCTAATAGCTACTGATCACCTAGATCCTAGTGCCGTAGGGATCCTTGAGTAGGTACCTCAATCCTAGTTGATGTTTTTAACCATTTCTGATGGATACAAGCATTCTGCCGCAATAAGCAGATATGGGAATCAATGGCAATCTTAGTCCTGAGTCCCGACAGAGGAAAGGAAACTAGACCAACAATATATATCTATATAGTAAATCAAATGGATTGGTCTTGTATGAGCATAATTAATTGGGCAAGTATCATATCTCTTTTTTTTTTTTTTGATCGGTTATCCTAACCCTGACTAGAGGCTAAAAGAGTGTATGGGCTATCAAGTTCCTTTACAACAAGATGAGTTACATAATAAAACATACTGCTGATAATAATCCGAAGCAAATCTTCAAAGCCATACAAGCATCCCTAGGATATTATTAATAAATTTTTCATTGATAATAAAAGAAAAATAATATGAAGCAAATCTGCTTCCTTATTTTCCTAGCTATTTACAATATTTATCCATGATTGGGCAATTTATAAACTGGTGTAATCTATGCCAGTATTAGTTGTCACTGTCAGCATCTATTTGTGGCGGCTACCCAAGGTTATAATAATGGGCCAGATGGAACCAATTGCTTTTTCTTTTAATGAGTCCACCCTACCAAGCTGCCCCTGTCCCCCCAGGTTACAGATTGGGCATACCCAACTTAACCTAAACCCTGACCTATTGGTACTATGCACAAGTAGGGAGGAAAGGAATAATAGAATATTCCAAGAGAAGGTGAAAACCAGGGAGGATATTATTGAAAATATAATTGTCATGGTAGCACACTGAGTGAACTTTGCAGTTCTTCAAGGATTATTCAGTGGGTGACATCATTAGGGAGTGGATAGTGGTGGCAGATTCTTCCACACACGAGGACTGGACTCCACCAGAACATAGTAGACTCAAACTGAACTTTGTTGGTAGCTCTAGTGGTAATCCCTTACTTTCTAGAATAGGTGGATCTTTCAGAAACCATGAAGGCAGAATTGTGGCCTTATACCGAGGACACTTGATCATGGAGACTCTTTGGGGGCAGAAATATTGGCATTACAGCAAGGGTTGAGGATTGCAAAACAGCTAGGTTTCACAGCACTTGAGGTGGAAGGTGATTCTTTGTTAGTTGTAAACTGGATGATAATGGACGGTTTGAGAGTTTGGAATAACAGAACAGTTATGCAAGAGGTAAGGAATATAGCAAAAGAAATGGGAGTCAGATGCAGATGTGTTAGAAGAGCAGCAAATGACCTGGCTGATGCACTTTCCAAACAAGGGATAAATAGGGATGAGATTTTTGGGCTAATTTGTCAATATATCTATAATTTCGTAGGGTTGTAACACATTTTATCGCGGTGTAATGTCATTTATACTTCATTGATTAAATAAAATCGGCAGTTACCATTATTTTTTTTTTAAGAAAAGGTAAAGTATGATTGTATTAATAAAAGGTCCTCTCCACATTGAGAAGCTGTACAAAAAGGACCTCAAAAAAAGGCCATCCTCAAAAAAGTATAATCAGAAGTACTGTCTTTAAAATAAGTATGTATAGACATCCAATTTCTAATAGCCTTTATGGCCAAGTTAATGACCTCAGCTTCAGTAGAAGTTTTTTTTTGTTTTCAAGTATCCTATTGTTTCTTTCTGAGCACACAGCCCACAGAGGGATGGAAGACTGGCATAACTTTCCTTTCTTAGACAGCCCTGAATATGCCATTCCTCTAACAGAGCTCTAGCTAAGGCTGGCATGCACCAGCTTAAGTTCAGGGATTTCAAGAAGTGAGTCCAAACTGCAGAACTAAACTTGCAGTGAAGTAAGAGATATGCCTGGAGGGTTCTACTTGCACATTGGAAAAACAGCACCTCCAATCTGACAAGTTAAAGCATTTTTTCAGCAACATTTCTTTAGACAAACACCTCTACAGAGCTGCCACCCATGCAAAAAACTTGACTTTTGGAGAAGCCAAATTCCCCCAAATGGCCTGACTGGGAAAAAGGACTTCAGACCTTCCCACTGGAAAATTGTAGAAAAATTTAACTGAGAATTCTCCAGACTTTGACCATTTCCCAACTCTTGAGTCTTGCGTCTGAAAATTTAGCTGCTGGCCTTGTAACAGATTAAGAAAGTCTGCCACCTGCTTAATTTCCCAGTCATTAAAACTTCTCCTAAAGGGAGGAACCCAGCATAGCCTTCCTTCCTGGATCATGAGAGAATCAGCCACTAAGGCCCCCTAGCCACATTATACAAGGCTGGGAACAACTCTTTTAGAGTGCTGTCACTAGTCCAGTGGTCTAACCAGGACCTGGTTTTTCTTCCATTATACAAGGCTGGCAATTACCATTATTATTGATTTGTACATCCTGGAAAAAATCAGATGGTTTGTGGTATTCTTTTATGGATAAAGTCCATTACTCAATGGGGTGGCTTAGCATTACTAGGGAAATGGCTATGGAGATTTTCATTGGAGAAAGAAAAACTTTGGGTAAAGATAGTGGGAAGTATTCATGGGACGGCAGACAATGGATGGAACTCTGGGATTCTAGCAAGGACCACAAGAGCATCCCCTTGGAAAGCTATTCAAGCTACTTTGCCCGTTTTTTTCTCCCTGGATCAGGTGGACTCTCCTTTTGAATGTGCAAAGCTTATTCACTTCCTTGCCCAACTGCTCAACAAAAAGGGCAAAGGTTATGTGGAGATGTGTAAGGGCTGCAGCTTGTTGGACTGTTTGGGAGGAGAGAAATTCGCAGATTTTTCTAGACAAAGAGAGAAGCTTGGAAGTAATCACATTAGGGTGATACATTGGTTAAAAACTTTGGAATTGTTTGCTGAGTTCTCAGTTGATGAGATGCTAAGGAATTGGAAGGAAAAATCAGAATCAGCTTCAGGTAAGAAAGCTTAAATTTCTTGTTGGACCCCTCCACCAAGCGGGTTTATCAAACTGAACTTTGATGGCAGTAGTTTGGGCAATCCAGGGCCCTCTGGAATAGGGGGAGTGATAAGAGATGAAAAAGGAAATCTGTTAGCTATGTATTCTGGCCCAATTGGGGTGGGAGACTCCTTCAGAGCTGAGATATTAGGAGCTCTTGAAGGAGGAGTACAAAGGGTCAAAGACATGCATATTAAGAAATTGATCATAGAAGGTGATTTTGAAATTGTGGTGAACTGGTTAAAAGAGGAAAACTCCAAGCTCTGGAACTACAACAATGAAAAGAGGAAATTTATGTGGCTGAGTAAGGACATGGAAGTTAGCTGTACATGGGTAAAGAGAAGTGCAAACTCATTGGCAAATGGCTTAGCTGGCAAGGGGTGAACAGAAACTCTATTTTTTGGGCTGTTTTGTAGTTGTTTATGGTTGGGGGGTGTACTTTGATGTTTTAGGGAGTAAAGTTTTTTTAGCTCCTTATTTATGTACTTTCTCAATATTTAATAAAATTCACTGTTATTTATTAAAAAAAAGGCCCATTACTCAATGGTGGTCCCAACTATCTGAGTTTGCTTAAGGGCTATCCTAAGTCTTATTGTATGGATAAATTTTGCAAATGTTATGGCATGGCTGGGTTGCTATTTTGAACCAAAAGGGAAGCCTTGTTTTAACTTTTGTTGCAAAAGATCTTTTAGAAAGAAAAATGTTGTATATTTCCTGGTAAAGTGGTAAGTACTTGTTTTGTCAAAGGGCATTGTCCTTGTATAAGAAAAGACTCTAGAGTCATTTTCAGGATAAAAGGGCTTAAAAATGTGTTTTCACCTTCACATACTGAATCGTGAAGGTTTGTTGGTTTGCTTTTTTTTTTCCTGTACTGTATGCCTTATATGCCTTTGAGGTTTAAGAAAATATTTCATTTACTTCAATCTACATGATGCATGGTTTTCTATCTAGTTAATTTGGACAAGAGAAACCACTTTTGATATCTAAACCTTTAGTCATGCATGTTTAGATAATTTTCATCTGTGCTTTGCCCTATATTAAATCATGTTACATGTTGCTGTGCATGGAATTTAGGACAGTAGTATATGTAATGGACATACCTCTCCTTGTGATCATATATTCATATGCTTTAGTTTATTGATTGTCTTTTCACTCTACATCCAATATGTCAACTTCTAACATTATTTTCTTATGAGTTGAAGTCCTCAGTATTGTAAAACAGACAAGACTTTGAATGTTGTCCATATTTAGATACTTGTTTTCTAAGCAAATATTTTGCTCTTTCCAGGTAAGGGATGAGCTTGAACAACTTCTAGATGACGATGATGATATGGCGGACCTTTACCTATCTAGGAAATTGGCTGGGCCTTCTTCACCTGTCAGTGGTTCAGGTGCACCCAGTTGGATCCCTGCTTCCCCTACTATAGCTTCAAAGATATCCAGAGCAAGTAGGGCTAGTGCTGCAACAATTCGTGGAGATGAAAATGATGTTGAGGAGCTGGAAATGCTGCTCGAGGTTATAACAGTAACCTACTTGTTTGTTATTCATGCTTGATTAAAACTAGAAGTTCAGTCTTGCTTGTTGCAAATTTTTGCAGGCATACTTCATGCAGATTGATGGCATATTGAACAAATTGACAACGGTATGCTCTAATAAATTCATGGTGCCATCGTATTATATTTTTAACATGGTTTAACTATTTGAAATTTCTCATGTATGCATATATTATGTGCATGGTAAACTTGTGTCATGTGACAGGGGATCTAATGTCCCATGGCCTACGTTCTAAAAGCACTTAAATGAAACATATCTCTTGCATAAGCAAGGAGAACCCCCAGCTGGGGGGATGGGGAATAAGAAAGAAGGAATTATACATACACAACAAATTGAAGGAATTATACATACAATAAGAAAGAAGGAATTATACATACCCATCTTCTAATATTGCCAAATTGATCTTTATTGTGTGTGTTTTTGTATTATACACACACAACAAACTGGTTTACTTAAGTCTGAGAGTTGGTCCATCATTTGGCAAAGATTCATACTACATACCTGAAAGCAGGCTTGAAGAAACCTCTTGCTTGAGCAAGGAAATCGACCTCAGCTATTCAAATTTTAACACAGGCACAATGGACATAAAATCATCTGGAATTGCAGTAGTGGCTATCTAGCTAATCCTTCGGTGCTTTTCTCCAACTTACCACAAATCTATCAAGCAGTTCTTTGTTCATAATCAGCATGCAATATGCTGTGGCAATTATTGGCATTTTTTTTATGATTGATTGAATTTATTGGCTAGTGGAAGAATGTATGGAAGAAATCATCATATAAGTGGGAAACTTGAATGAATCTGGGGAGATATAAATCGTAGTCATGGCATTGGCATCCATGTATAGAAAGTTTTTTGTGTCTCTCTTTTCTGATGAAGGTGGTAGAACAAAGCATTGAAAAAGAAAGAAGAAATAAGTAACATTAAGGGCAATTCAAAAACTATATTGTTAGAACTTAGCTATCAGTGTCTCACTGATTTTTTATTTTTATTTTTGAGTAATCCACTAGGATGCTTTGTCATAGCTCAACAATTTATAGTACCAGTTTACTAGCCATATTTGTTCAGATAGTAATTCTTGACAGTAAATCTGATTGAAGGTTACAGCAAAGAGAAGAGAAGAGGAGAGGAGAGAAGAGAAGAGAAGAAGGAAGAAGTGTTGAGGCAATAGAACAGTACTGGTGGTGCCAGCTTCATTATAATATATAGGGCGAAAAAATAAGATGGGAAATGACCCTTGTGCCCCTACTAAGTGATAGTACAATAATAGATTAAAATAAAAAAGGCTTTAATCAGCCAAACAGACCCTAATAAACATAAAATCAATTATTTTAACACTTTCAACACTCCCCCTCAAGTTGGAGCATATATGTCAATCATGCCCAACTTGTCACACAAATCATTATGCCGCACATGATGAAGGCCTTTGGTGAAGATGTCTGAGCTTGTCTTCTCCTTGTCGTCATCTAGTTCCTTGTTTATCTCCTTTTTCACCGCCTTCCTCTGTACCTTCTTTTCTTTTGGAACTCTTCTCTTTATATAATACTCGAAAGATAAGGGTTCCCTATAGATTATCTCCTATAGGATAGGATTTGAATTCTCCTAAACAACTTCCTCTTCTCAGCACAAAAATAGGAATCCAGATATGGATCGAATCTGCCATGTTATCCTTCCAAAATAAAAGGAAATTCTTGGGGTGAATCTGCCTGGCAATTCGCTCCTTTCTTTGTTCGCCGCCTCCTTCCTCTCTTCACTTCAACTTGCGCCATAGATTTAGATTTCTACCAATTGGTATTCAATTATTCAATTCCAAGCCCATCGTACCTGCAACATTAATTTGGCTTCATTGAATATGAAATTTAAATAGAATTTATAAATGAAGCACAATTTTTGTCAAAATTAAAGGGAAATTATCTACAATTAGTATATACACTTTGCACTTTATCAAATTCCCCCATACTTAACATGATGCTTGTCCTCGAGCATACCTTAATCCAAACTTAATAATTTTTCCACTTTCCACTTCTTTCTCCTTAACTCATCAAAGAACAATCTCAAATCACCATTCCTCATGAACCCAAGTCAATTCAACAATCAAGGAAAACAAGCAATTCACAGAATGGACTTTTTAGGACTAAAATAAGCACTCATTGTCTTAACAATCTCTCTTAAAATCAAAATGCAACAAGATTCAAATACCCTCTCATGGTTTTCACTCTATGCACTCAAGGTGTTTAAGGTATGATTAGACTCTCAAGTCAAAACAAGGAACGTTATAACCATAAGCTTGCTTATATATCACATCTCCACCACTAAGCATGAGTTCATTGTATTAAAAATCAAGGTGAAATGGGGCTTGGGGTTCTAGGGGTGAGTGCATTTTATGCTCTATCTCACATTGTTTACAGTTTTTTGTTTTTTTTTTGAAAAGTAAAAACAACTTGCACTATATTTCTTCAGATTTCACAAGAGCACTACAACTTTCATTATAATCCATGAACTCATTAATGTGGTTTCAACATGCATAACAAAGCAAGTTCTAGAATAATCAAACCATGTTTGACAATCACTCAATCGAAAAGTAATTAGAGCAAAAATGACAGGATGTTCATTGGCTCAAAAACTCACATAAGGGTTAAATTTGTATTGAATCTTGCTCATTTTTCTTTTAATTTGACCATTCAAAATAATGAGGTACCTATCGCAGCAAAAAAAATTCAATTATTCATGCTTGCATCCTATCTTGTCTATTCAACCTAAGCACATAATTCATGATAATTTGAAGTCATTCAAAAATAAGTTTCAAGGGAGCAGAAATTTCGAAAAAGAAAGGTTAAAAAAAAGTGACGATTAAAGCATGCTAGAGTTAACACAAAAATGATCAAGTTCCCTCCCCCACACTTAATGTATACATTGTCCCCAATGTCTCATAACTTTGAGTAAAATAGGAAAATTTAACGGAACTTCCCTGAACGACGAAGTGGGGAGGAATGTTGAAATCCTACAGATGCGAAATAGGTTGCCAAATTTTTCTCCGTAATCAGCTCGTGGAGGCGCATTCGATGTGGAAGGGATATCTCGATCTTCCTCCACACCTAACTCATCTTCAGTGCCCTTATCTAGTTTGTGCTGGAAAATAGAACAGGAGATCACTTTTTGTAAACCACGACCATGTTCCTATAAAAATAAATCATAGCTATAAATTTTCTACTTTTTCTAACTAAAAACAATAAAAATAACTAACTGAACAAAGATAATTGAACTCATTGGGTTGCCTCTCACAAGTGCTCATTTTAAGTCGTGAGCTTGACTTTGCTCTTTCTTTCGTGGCTGTTGCAAGGAAAGAGTGGACCTATAATGAATAGGTTGCTCTCCTTTGATGTAATGCTTCAAATGCTACCCATTCACTTTGAATGTGCCTCCATTACCATGAGGGAATACCTTAGCCATTACAAATGGTCCACTCCACCTGGTCTTCAACTTTCCTAGAAATAGCTTGAGACGAGAATTAAAGAGCAGAACTTTGTCTCCCTCCTTAAATTCCTTCCTTGCAATACGGGAGTCATGCCATGCTTTGGTTCTTTCTTTGTAAGTCCGGGCATTCTCATACGCTTGATTCCTCCATTCTTCTATTTCGTTGAGCTGAAGTTTTCTTTTATCACATGCATCATTCAAATCGAAATTCATAAATTTGATAGCCCATTAAGCTTTATGTTCCAACTCAACGAGTAGATGACAAGCCTTACCGAAAACTAATTGATATGGAGACATACCTATTGGGGTTTTGAATGCAATACGGTAAGCCCAAAGTGCATCATCTAATTTTAAGGACCAATTTCTTCTAGATGTGCTAACCGTTTTTTCCTAAAATCTATTTTAATTCTCTATTAGAAACCTCCACTTGGCCGCTAGTTTGAGGGTGGTAGGGGGATGCAATTCTATGGGTAACACCATATTTGTTCAACAAATGCTCAAATTGTTTATTACAAAAATGCTTCCCCCCATCACTTATGACAACTCTAGGTGTTCCAAAACGAGTGAATATAAATTTTTTCATAAATTTAATAACCCGAGCATCATTAGTTGGATATGCACATGCTTCCACCCATTTACTCACATAGTCCACAGCCACAAGTATGTATGAATTATTAATAGACTTGGGAAAAGGACCCATGAAATCGATGTCCCAAACATAAAAAATTTCACAAACAAGAATATTGTTCAATGGCATCTCATTTCGATGGGAGATATTACTTGTCCTTTGACAATGATCATAAGCACTTACATAAGAGTAGATATCCTTGAAGAACGAAGGCCAGTAAAAACCGCTCTGAAGAATTTTTGAAGCAGTTCTTGATGCTCCATGGTGACCTCCTGCTTCCTTGTCATGGCAAAAACTTATAACACTCCGCATTTCCTCCTCAAGAACACATCTCCTTATCATTCTATCCATACAAATTTTATAAAGGTAGGGTTCATCCCACAAGTAACGCTTCACGTCAGAGAAAATTTTCTTTTTCTGTTGATATGTCAAGTGAAGTGGCGCCACCCTTCTTGCCAGAAAATTAGCAAAATCAGCAAATCAATGTTCATTTTTTATGTTAATCGCATACAATTGCTTATCTGGGAATTCATCATGCAATGGGAAATCATTAATGTTTTCAACATAATTTTCATCAAGCCTTGATAAATGATCAATTACTGTATTTTCACTACCCTTCTTATCCTTAATTTCTAGATTGAATTCTTGCAGTAGCAGAATCCATCGCAGCAATCTGGGCTTTGCATCTTTTTTAGTAAGTAAATATCTCAAAGCAGCATGATCAGTGAACACGATGACTTTAGACGAGCAAATAAGATCTAAACTTTTCAATAGCAAATATTATTGCAAGTAATTCCTTTTCAGTAGTGGAATAATTTCTTTGTGCTTCATTCATGGTCCTACTTGCATAATAAATGGTATGAAATTTCTTATCTTTTCTTTGCCCTAAAACTGCACCTAAGGTTTCATTACTTGCATCACACATGATTTCAAAGGGTAATTCCCATACAGGAGCTGATACAATGGGGGATTGAATCAATGTTTCCTTGAGAGTGCTGAATTCATGAAAACAATTATCATCAAATTCAAAGGTACATCCTTAATTAGAAGATTTGTCAAGGGTTTAGCTAGTTTAGAAAAATCTTTAACGAATAGTCTATAAACACTTACATGCTCAAGAAAACCCCTAACTTCTTTTAAGGATTGAGGTGGAGGAAGTTTTTCAATCAGTTCTACTTTAGCTTTATCCACTTCAATGCCCTTGGATGACACTTTATGCCCTAGAACTATTCCTTCCTGTTGTAAGGCTTGAGTGTTCCTTGTAATGATGTTAGTGGGACAGTTTCAGCTAGTAGTCCTTTCTTTCTTTCTTTTTTTATTGTTCTTATACTAGGATATGCCGCCAGGGGCATACTTGTAATTTTGCCTTTTTTTATAAAGATTAATATAAATAGAAGACTAGCGGTTGCCAGTACAGAGTTTTGCTTTTCTTTCTATCATCCATACCTCTCTTCTCTCTCTCTCTCTCAATCATCACAAGCAACAACATGGTATCAGAGCGGAATTTCTGGGCTGGAGAAGACCTACGATCCTAGCATCAGTCTTTCCAAAGGGGATTGGACGTAGCTACTTTTGTTTCAGAAGAAAAAAAAACCCTAGCGGCGGCTCGTGTTTTCAATTTTCTCTGGCGGCTGTGCTTGCAGAAACCCTAGTAAGTCCTATGGCTGTACTTCTGCTGAAACGCTAGTGGCTCCATGCAACAGTTACTGAAAACCCTAGATGTGCCTGGCCATGGGATGGTGCTGGTCTGTTGAAACCTTAATCGAAGGAAGGTGTTGATGGTGCAATGAAACCCTAGTAGGTTCTGATCTAGTGTTGAACATGTGTGGTTTTGTTTCAGTTTATCTCAGTATTCTTTATCCAATGGTGCGTAGGGCTTATGCCTTGATTATATGATCGCTAGTTTGAATAATTGGATGGTTAGAGTGGGGGAACCACATTCGGACTGACAACAATGTCTGAATTGGTGGTGTTGAACCGATGACTGGACTATTTATTGTTTTGTTTGGACGTTGTAGTGACTGATCTCTCATTCTCAGTAGTAGTTCTTGTGCTCTCAGCAATATTCAATAGTTTGTTGCTCACATTCTAGGAGTAAACCCTGAGTTGCCACATTCCACTAGTTGGTTGTAATTTTCAATGGCAAGTCATGAACTGACCTCATCGGGGAACACCTCAACCCGCAACACAGCAGGTATGGGAGGTGAAACCATGTCTTTTTCCATGCCAATTACCCCCTTGAATGGTCTGAACTACCTGGAGTCGGCTAAGAGTGTAAAACTCTATGTAACATCAAGGGGTAAGGCCGATTACATCAATGGAAGAGTGAAAGAACCCAAGGGTGATATAGCTGAACATGATAAGTGGGGCCAAGAAAACAATATGGTGATGTCTTGGCTCCTCGCAACTATGGAACTTGATGTGAAGAATTTTATGTGGGTGGTGTGAGATCTGGGAGCAGGCCAGAAGTACCTATTCTGAGCAAAGGCATTATGCCAAGATCTACCAACTACAAGTTGAGTCCTCTACCTGTAAACAGGGAAACCATAGCTTGTCCTCATATTATTCAGCTCTTACCTCCACATTGGAAGGAGTTGGACCATTATCAGGACATAGAGTGGAAACACGATGATGATGCTAAGGCCTACAGGAAGCTGATCTCTCAGCAACGTGTTTGCTTTCTTGTTATGGTTGAACCCTGTATATGAACCATTAAGGGTGCAGATTCTAGGAAGCAAAGAATTGCCTACATGAAGTATACTCCCTTGTCCAATTTGAAGAAAGCAGGCGAAGTGTGATGGTTACAGCTGAGGGGGAGCGATGAATAACAGCCCAACAGGGAAGAAAGGTGATCCTAAGAAGGCAGATGATAAAGATAAACTCTTTTGCACCCATTATTGAAGGTCACGACATACACGTCACACCTGTTGGGACATCAACGGGAAACCCAAGTGGGCAGCAAAGAATCAAGAACAGGGTAAAGGTCACGTGAAAAGAATGAGCGCAACACATGTGGCAACCCAAGACACTCAGGTTGCCGGTAGTACCTGGGACCCTCCTAATAAACCTGACCCCAAGGAGGATATAATGAATTCATTCAGAGAGCATCTAGAATCTTATGGTAGGGCATTGCGGCAATTGGACAACTCAGTCACTGGTACTCCCTCTACCTCTTTTGCATCTACTTCAGGTAATGTGGCTTCTGCATTCCATGTCACTCCCACATATTTCCCTTGGATTATTGACTCAGGGGCTTCAAATCACATGACCGGTAAGCCTAACCTATTCCATTCTTATAGCCTTTTGTCAGGAAGGAATGGAGTAAGACTTGCAGATGGTTCCTTTTCTTCCATTGCAGGTCAATGATCGATATCCCTTCCCCATTGCCTTAACCTGAATTGTGTATTGCATGTTCCTCAACTTCCCATAAATTTGCTTTCAATTAGTAGCATTACAAGTTCTTTAAACTGTAGTTTAATCTTTTTTGCTGACTCATGTGTTTTTCAGGACCCAACTTCTGGGAGGACGATTGGTAGAGGAAGCCTGGTGGACGGTCTCTACATTCTCGACAACAAAGCTAGTCTTTCCGTGTCATCCTTAGAGTCACATAGTCAGTCAAATGAGAGTCAAATTTTGTTGTGGCACAATCGTTTAGGTCATGTTTCTTTCGAAATAATAAAATGTTTGTTTCCACTTTTATTTAAGTCGTGTTCAGTGTCAGAGTTCATGTGTCAAACGTGTCAGTTGAGTAACAATGTAGAACAACCTTTCATTCAAGTAAAAAAAGATCAAATGTTCATTTTCATGTTGTGTATTTTGATGTATGGGGGCCTACAAATGTAACCTCTGAGGGTGGATATTGGTATTTTATTACATTGATTGATGATTACTCTCGCTATATATGGGTAATCCCTATGCGTAGCAGAGATGAGGTTTCAAAGATAGTGCAAGACTTCCAGAGGATGGTGTTTACACAGTTCCATGTTGAAATACAGATCTTCCAATTTGATAATGCTAAGGAATGCTTCCTCGGGGAGCTAAATGAGTTCTTCGCCTCCCATGGGTCTATTCATAGAAGCTCATGCGCCAGAACACCACAACAAAATGTAGTTGCAGAAAGACAAAAAAGACACCTCCTTGAGATAGCCCGCGGGATGATGTTCCACATGAATGTCCCAAAAAGGTTTTGGGTGGATGCTAAACTTACAGCTGCATATGTCATCAACCGCATGCCCTCCAGAGTATTGAATTACATGGCCCCTACTGTACCCTCAGTCACCTTTATTTTCTATCCCCATGAGAGTCTTTGATTGTCGGGCCTTTGTCCATGATTTGTCTCTATTCAGAGGTAAGTTAGACCATCGGTCCATTCCTTGTGTCTTCCTGGGGTACCCATCCTCTCAAAAGGGGTATCAGTGTTTTGATATAGTCAGTCGTAAATATTTTGTGTCTATGGATGTGTCTTTCTTTGAGTCCGAGCCGTTCTTCCCACCTCATCAGGGGGAGAACTGTAGTGTGGAAGAGGAGAAGCGGGTTCAGGTGTCTCTTCCTTCTATTCCGGACCTCACTCCCTTCCGTATCTTCCAGCGTACTCGTCGGAGAGATCAACAGTGTGATAGAAATGTGGAGCAACCAAACACTGAGCAACTGACATCATCAGAATCCCATGAGGTAAGTCCAATCCCTAACCCGTCTCTCACTGTGGACGACCTAGACATCCCTATTTCTCAACGAAAGGGAGTTAGGTCGTGCATTACCAAGCACCCCATTACCCACTTTGTTTCCTATGACCACCTCTCCCTCGTACCGAGCCTTCCTCTCGGCAGTTGACTGCATCTCTGTTCCCAAGAATGTTGCAGAAGCCTTAAAATACCCTGAGTGGATATATGCCATGGAGGAGGAGATTGATGCCCTCCACAAAAATTAGACTTGGGAATTGGTGGATCCTCTAGAGGGGAAAGAACCCGTGGGGTGCAAATGGGTGTTCACAGTTAAGCACAAGGCATATGGAACAGTTGAAAGGTACAAAGCAAGACTAGTAGCCAAAGGGTACACACAGGTATATGGAGTTGATTTTGATGAGACTTTTGCCCAGGTGGCTAAGATGAACTCGATTAGGGTTTTCCTATCCTTAGTTGCTAACTTTGACTGGGAATTGCATCAACTGGACATAAAGAATGCCTTCCTGAATGGTGACTTGGAAGAAGAGGTATATATGGTTCAACCTCCTGTTTTCTCTGCCAAGGGAAGTGAAAACAAGGTGTGCAAGCTACGAAAGTTTCTCTACGGCTTAAAACAGTCTCCCAGAGCCTGGTTCAGCAAGTTTCACATGGCAGTTCAAGAGACGGGGTTCCAATAGTGCTAGTTTGATCTTACACTCTTTGTGAAGAGATGTTAGGAGCAGGTTGTCGTATTGATAGTGTATGTAGACGATATCATCATTACAGGGAGTTGGAGTTCAGAGATACAGAAATTGAAACAATTCTTTGCATCCAAATTTGAAGTGAAAGATCTAGGACTCCTAAAGCATTTTCTTGGGATCGAAGTTGCCCATTCAAAAAGGGGAATCTTTGTCTCAAAGGAAATACACCATTGATCTATTACGGGATACAGGTAAGTTAGGTGCAAGGGCGGCATACACTTCTATGGATGCGGAAATACACCAATGAACAACTTGTTGATGTCCTCACAAAAGGACTCCCGTGTTCGTAGCACAATGAGCTATGCGACAAGTTGGGCATGATAGACATTTTCAGCCCAACTTGAGGGAGAGTGTTGTAAGGCTTGAGTGTTCCTTGTAATTGATGTTAGTGGGGCAGTTTCAGCTATTAGTCATTTCTTTCTTTTCTTATTGTTCTTATCCTAGGATATGCCACCAGGGGCATACTTGTAATTTTGTCTTTTTTTTTAAAGATTATTATAAATAGAAGATTGGCGGCTGCAAGTATAGAGTTTTGCTTTTCTTTCTATCATCCGTACCTCTCCTCTCTCTCTCTCTCTCAATCATCACAAGCAACAACACTTCCTTAACCATGAAATGACATTTTTCCCAATTCAAAACAAGGTTAGATTCCTTACATCTTTGAAGTACCTATTCTAAAATATGTAAGCACACATCGAATGATGATCCATAAATGGAGAAATCATCCATAAACACTTCCATGAAATCTTCAATGAAATCGCCAAACAAATACATCATGCAACGTTGGAAAGTAGCTGGTGCATCACTCAATCCAAATGACATTCTCCTAAATGCAAATGTTCCATATGGGCGAGTGAAAGTAGTATTCTCTTGATCTTCAAGTGCAATGGGTACTTGAAGATAACCAGAGTAACCATCTAAGAAACAATAATATTCATGTACTGCAAGTTTCTTTATCATTTGATCAATAAATGGCAAATGAAAGTGATTTTTCCTAATAGCCTCATTCAATTTCCTGTAGTCTATGCACACCCTCCAGCCAGTTACTGTTCTTGTGGGAGTCAATTCATTATTTTCATTTAAAATTACAGTGGTCCCACCCTTTTTTGGCACAACTTGAACAGGACTTACCCATGATGAATAGGAGATAGGATAAATAATACCTGCTTCGAGCCATTTAAGAATTTTTGTCTTCACTACTTGTTGCATTTTATGATTTAACCTTCTTTATGGTTGTGCCTTGGGTTTGCAACCTTCTTCCATCAAGATTTTGTGCGTGCACGCTAAAGGGTTAATCCCTTTTATGTCGGCGATGCTCCATCCGATAGCCAATATATGTTGCTTGAGCACCCTTACGAACTTTTCCTCTCGGAGACCTGTCAAATTAGAAGAAATAATCACAGGTAAGGTGGAACTTTCTCCCAAAAATATATATTTCAAATGAGAAGGTAAATGTTTAAGTTCCAAAGCTGAAGTCGTTTCAATGGACGGTCGCAATTGCTTGGTCGAGGTCGGTCCATCCAGTGGTAAAAGTTTTCCTTGTCTTGGCTTGAGTCCTTCTTGACCAACCTTCAAATAGTTCAAAACCTCCTTAATTTCTTTATCCAAGATCTGCACGTTTTCACAAGAATTACGAATGCAGCTTCCTAAAGGATCATCTAATTTAGATGCATTGATTTTAGCTGCCCAAACATCAATGCTATCGATTGCATATATTTCATGTTCAATTGTGTTAGGATACTTCTTGGTCTTAAATACATTAAATATTTCTTCACCATTGATCCTAAGAGTAAGTAGACCTTTTTGCACATCAATTAAAGCATTACCAGTAGCAAGAAAAGGTCTCCCTAAAATAAAAGGCATTGTCCTATCTTCCTCCATATCCAACACAATGAAGTCAGCAGGTATAATAAAATTGCTCACTTTGACTAAAACATCTTTTACTATTCCCTTAGGATATTTAATACTTCTATCAGCTAATTGTAAGGTAATAGTAGTAGGTGTTAGTTCATGCTATCCAAGTTTTTCAAAAATACAATATGGTATTAGATTTATACTAGCACCTAAATCACATAAAGCTTTTCAAACTCAGTATCTCCTATGGAGCAAGGAATAAAAAAACTCCCTGGGTCCTTGAGCTTTGGGGGCAATTTATTTTGAAGAATTGCTGAGCACTCTTCGTTAAGTTTCACCATTTCGCACTCCTCCCATTTCTTTTTATTTGACATCACCTCTTTTAAGAATTTGGCATATCTTGGCATCTGTGACAGTACATCAAGAAGAGGAATGTTAATATGTATTTTTCTAAACACCTCTAGAAATTTTTCGAATTGTTTATTCAAATTAATTTTCAAAACTCTTTTAGGGTTGGGGAGAGGAAGTTTAATAGCATCTAAATTTAGTTTAGGTGTACTCCCTTTGATCTCCATTTGTGAATCAGCTACCTCAACTTTTTGATCATCATCATTGATCTCGCCAATAGTCTTTCCACTTCTCAAGGCAATGGCATTCACTTGCTCCCTTGGGTTCTTCTCTGTATTGCTAGGCAATCGTCCCTCTTTTTTTTTCTGACATGTTCACGATCTGCCCCACTTGAATTTCTAAGTTTTTAATAGATGCCTCTTGATTTAAGAATCTCTTTTCATGATCTTGAAGCTTTGTTTCAGCAATATTAATGAACTTAGAAATCATGTCTTCTAAATTTCCCTTCTTTTCTTGTGGGGGCAGCTGTTGTTGAAATCCCATGGGTGTTTTTTGTTGGTTGTTATTCCACGAAAAATTCGGATGACTCCTCCACCCTGTATTGTATGTATTCGAATAGGGGTTGAAATTTGGCCTACCACCATGAGAAACAAAATTAGCACTTTCATGTGAAGCAAAATGATTACCTACCTAACAATCAGAATTTGTGTCCCAATTGGCCACAAATGTCACATGGATTACAAGATGACACATTAATTGCTGCAACACTAAGATTGTCTAATTTTTTATTCAAACTAGCAAGCTGAGCAGATAAAGCTGTAAAAGAATCTATATGATGTATTCCCCTTCGATCAGTTCGGTCATTATTCCATTGGTAGCTATTTGATACCATTTCTTCCACTAGATCATAGGCTTCATTTGGAGTTTTCCTCGTGATTGTGCCTCCTATTGCTGCATCAATAATGGAGCGATTAGATGGAGTAATACCATTATAAAAAGTTTGAATTTGACGCCAAACTGGTATTCCATGGTGAGGACACTTTCTAAGCATCTCTTTAAATCGTTCCCATGCCTCATACAAAGATTCCCTCTCTAGTTGAACAAAAGTAGTGATATCATTGATCAATTTTGCTGCTTTAGAGGGAGGAAAATACTTAGCCAAAAATTTTTGAGTCAAGTTGTTCCAAGTAGTGATACTTCCTGCAGGGAGTGAGTTAAGCCAATCCTTAGCTTTATCACGTAATGAAAATGGAAAAGTCTAAGCCTAATAGCATCATCGCTAACTTCATTATGCTTGAATGTGTCGCATATTTCTAGGAAGTTAACAATGTGTGTATTAGGATCATCACTCGGCAACCCACTAAACTGAATACTCGTTTGGATCATTTGGATAATCGTTGGCTTGCTGATGGTAGAAGTAGCCCCATCAATTGTTGGACAAGCATAGTCCAAAAGAGTTCGATTTGATTCGTCTGCCATCTCTTCCTCAACTTCTTCTGCTGGTTCGCCTTCTTCGACTTTCTCTCTCTCTCTTTACTTTTGTTGGCTCTTTGTAGTATGCGAAGGGTTCTCTCTATTTCAGGGTCGAATTCTGCTAGTTCTTTGCCTCTAGTGCGTGTCATACACTAATTAATCTGAACAAAGCAAGAATTTGGATACATTAAATAAAGAGTAAAATCCAAATTAACCAAGGGTAACAAGTTCTAATATTATTTTAGGATTAAATCCCCGACAACGGCACCAAAAACTTGATAGTTATAATTATATAACCCTAGCAAGTGCACTAGTTATCAAGTAGTATAAAGATATCGTTCCCACGAGGATTTAACAAAATAAGTACTAAAACTGTAATTTCCATTAATTATTTGGACAACCGAATTTTGGATCTAGCAATTTTAACTACTGAAAATTAAAGATAAAAGAAATAAAAACAAAGGCAATCAATGACTGAACTTTCAACGATTTAATTGAAAGCACCAGGACTATTGGTCCACCTAACCATTCCAATGAACATCAATTTATTAAATTAACCAAGATAATTTATTATTTTCATAAGCTGAAGTTTTTCCTAATTTATATAATATTCCCTTTCAGGATATATCAAACCTACTTCTATCAAGTAACCCTTCGATTCCTCTATTAGAGTTCTCGAGATAGAAAGTGCACTAAGTTCTATGAAAAACCTGTATCACCAGATGAATCATGCATATATATTCCTATATACCATTTGATTCACACTATGAATTATTTAGTCTATTATATGAATTTCCCTTCCGATTCATTCACATAAACCAAATCAACTAAGGGGCGGCCAAGCTCCTAATTGCATTGCGCATAATAACTAATAGACAATATGAAAATAAAAACAACTTGGTTAAATTAAATAAAAATCAATACACGGTCGTGGTTAGGCTTTCCATAGCCCTAGCTACAATTAAACTAGTTCATGATAAAGGAAATTAAACAAACAAGGTACAAGAAAGAACTCATGATGTCCCCTTTGAGGTTGAGATCGATGAACTTGTCTTCTCCTTATCATCGTCCAGCTCTTGTTTGTCTCCTTCTCCTTTTCCGCCGCCTTCTTCTGTCTTTTCTTTTCTTTTGGAATTTTTCTCTTTATATAATACTCAAAAGATAAGGGTTCCCTATAGATTATCTCCTATAGGATAGGATTTGAATTATCCTAAACAACTTCCTCTTCTCAGCACAAAAATAGGAATCCAGATATGGATCGAATCTGCCATCTTATCCTTCCAAAATAAAAGGAAATTCTTGGGGTGAATCCGCCTGGCAATTCGCTCCTTTCTTTGTTCGCCGCCTCCTTCCTCTCTTCACTTCAACTTGCACCATAGATTGAGATTTCTACCAATTGGTATTCAATTCTTCAATTCCAAGCTCATCGTACCTGCAACATTAATTTGGCTTCATTGAATATGAAATTTAAATAGAATTTATAAATTAAGCACACTTTGCACTTTATCAATGTCTACAAGTTGTTCTTCCGAGCTGACATATGGGGTGCACACTTCTCCACTTACAAGTTTCTCTCTAATAAATGCTTGTCCACTTCAATGTGTTTCGTCCTATCATGGAGGACTGGATTAGCTGCAATGTTGATAGCAGCCTTATTGTCGCAATAGAGTGACATAGGGTTACTAACTGTAAAACCCAGTTCTCCTAACAGATTTCTTATCCACATGATTTCAGCAACTCCCTGAGACATAGCTCTGTATTCTGCTTCAGCACTAGACCTAGCCACCACATTTTGAATCTTATTTCTCCATGTGAATAGGTTTACCCCTATAAAGGCATAATATCCACTGGTAGACTTTCGGTCATCAACTGCCCCCTGCCCAATCAGCATCAATATATACCTCCACCTTTAAATGTCCATATTTTTGGAACAGGAAACCAACTCCAACAAACTTTTTGAGGTATCTGAGGATCCTCTCTGCAACTTCAAGGTGAGTTGTCTTAGGATTGTGCATGATTTGAACAAGGACACCCATTGCATAAGCAATATCAGGCCTGGTCATAGACAAATACAAGAGTCTCCCTACAAGTCTCTGAAACTTCTTCACATCTTTCAAGAAATCTCCCTGACTGTCTCCTAGATGATGGTTAGGTTCAATTGGTGAGTCAATTGGTCTCACCCCCTAGTTTGCCTGTATCTTCTAGTAGATTTAGTACGTATTTCCATTGGGAAATAAAGATGCCCTTGTAAGTGCGGGCAACTTCAATTCCAAGGAAATAACGTAAGGGGCCCAAATCTTTCACCTCAAATTGAGTGGCCAAGAACTTTTTTAGTCTCTGTATTTCAACCTCCCAATCTCCTGTGATCACTATGTCATCTACATACACAATTAGAGTTGCAATTTTTCCTTCACCTTTCTTTACAAATGGTGTGTGATCTTGACTGACATTGTTTTAACCCTATCTGTTGAACTACTGAGTGGAACTTACTAAACCAGGCCTAAAGATTTTTTTAGCTTGCATACTTTTTGTTCATTGCCTTTAGCACAAAAACCTGGAGGTTGGGTCATGTACACTTCCTCTTCTAAGTCACCATTCAAGAAAGCATTTTTTATGTCCAATTGGTGAAATTCCCAGTCAAGATTTGCCGCTAGTGAAAGGAGAATTCTGATAGAGTTCATCTTGGCTACTGGGGCAAAAGTCTCTGCATAGTCCACTCCATATACTTGTGTAAAACCTTTTGCCACCAGTCTGGCCTTGTACCTTTCAATAGTTCCATCAGCCTTGTGTTTCACTGTGAACACCCACTTGCACCCCACTGGTTTCTTCCTTTCAGGAAGATCCACCAACTCTCAAGTGCCATTTTTGTATAATGCATCAATCTCTTCCTTCATTGCATCTGTCCATTCAGGTTTGGATAAAGCTTCTACCACATTCTTAGGAATGGGGATACTGTCAACAGAGGAGAGGAATGCATGATATGAAGATGAAATATGATCATAGGACACAAAGTGAGAGATAGGATGGTTAGTGGTATAAGATCTAACACCCTTTCTCTTAGCAATAGGAACATCAAGATCATTAATGACAGGGGAATCAACATTGAGAGGAGCAGGCATATCAATAGAGGCAAGTGTACCTGGCTAATGGGAAGGATCAACCTTTGGTGAAGCCGATGATGTTGGTTGCATAGTATTAGGTTCCACGGCTCTTAAACTTTGCTGGCTTTTGTGGCGGCGAAGAAAGATACGGAATGAAGGAGGGTCAGGTAGAGGAGGTAGTTGAGTCTGAGCTTGTTTCTCCTCAACCCTACTCTCCCCCTGAGGAGAAACCGAGAAGTAAGGTTGATTCTCAAAGAAGGATACATCTATTTATTTATTTATTTTGATCAATAACAATTTCATTAATTCACCAAAGAGGTTACATAAGGAAGACAAACACACTTATCTTCCAAATACAATCAAGAAAACAAAAGAATAGGTAGATCCCTAAAGACACCCCCAATCCCGGGTTCCCCCTACTACTCCCATCAAAATTTAATTTCATGAACCCAACAGGTGGAGGTGTCCAAGACACACTCATTACTGACTTGGTCTGTGTGCACTTTGTTATTTCACCCCACTTCCTCAACATGCCATCCACTATGTAACCTATGAATAGGTCTAACGATTTCAGGCACTGTACAACCCTAATATGAATGATAGCCTTTAGTTCTTCCACCCCTCTCTCAGCCGCTAAGAATATCCTGAAGTTTCTTTCTTCCCATATTGTCCAACATATTACAACCCTCAAACATCTCCACATAGTCCTTCCCCTTTTCCTATGCCACCTGAAGATAGAAGGGGAAACAAGGCCCTGCAGATTTGATGGAGGGTTCCATCTACACCCAAAGAGGGAAAAAACCCATTCCCAAATTGACCTCGCAAAATGGCATGACACCAATAGGTGAAAACTAGTCTCCCCATCCGCTTTACATAGAACACACCAATGGGGTGACAAACAAGTATTGGGTCGCTTCTTTTGGAGTAGACCACCAGTGTTGAATCTTTCCAGATAGGCTTCCCAACAAAAACTACCAACCCTAGGAGGGATTGCTCTACATCAAACCTCATCAACAGGGAAAGATGGGGTTATAAGACTGGTGGACTGGCTTAGGACTTTGAAAAATGAAGCAAAAGAAAAGAAGCCAGTGGGGGTAGGGGTCCAAATTCTAGAGTCTGCCCTTGTGGGGTCTAAGACAACATTATAAAGAAGTTCAAGAAGGCTCTAAATATTAGCAAAGTCTGAATCCCTCAAGGCCCTTCTGAGACCCAAATTGTAATGAAGGATGAAACTGTCTCATTTTTAAGATCAGATAGAGCATACAAAGAAGGAATCTGATCCTTTAGAGGGGCACTCCCCACCCAAGTTTGTTCCCAGAATTTTATGGAGTTACCGGAATTCAGATCAAACCTGATATTAGGGGAGAATACTGGAAGCAGATCGTGAATGGCTTTCCAATGAGAAAAGCTTGTGGTCCTAGCTTTGACTCCAACATCCTAACCATTGTGCTCCAGCCTATGTATACTTGCCACTATTCTAGCCCATAACTTCTCCTTCTCCAAGGGGAGCCTCCACAACCACTTCCCTAGAAGAGCCATATTCCTTCTTCTAACATTCCCGAGCCCCAAACCACCACAAATTTTACTCTTGGAAACTACCTCCCAACTGACTCTGTGATCCCTCTTCTCCTCTAATGGGCTCCCACAAGAAGTCTCTCATCATCTTCTCCAACCTGTTAGATACATTCACTGGGATTTTGAACACAAACAGGAAGTAGATGGGTAAATTAGCAAGCGTGGCCTTAATCAGTGTAACTCTTCCACTAAGAGAAAGGTAATTCTTTTATTTCTCAAAGGAAAAGAGCTTCTACAATGTTTACTCAATTGACATGTCTGACACTGCTACTGACTCACTGACAAAGACTCAAACAATTTGGAAACATAACTTTTAACGACTCAAAAGAAAGATGACCAAAACGAATATGCCATAAATAGGCTTGACTCTCATTGGACGAACTCAAAGACTCTGTAGCCACAAGACCAGCTTTATTCTCCAACACGTAGAGGCCATCCACCATGCTTCCTCTACCAATCGTCTTCCCCGAGGCCAAACCCTGAAACACACATGAAAACGGATAGAAAGTAACTGAACAGTTCAAGGAGTGAGTAATACTACTAGTGGAAAGCAGATTTATAGGTAATTTAGGAACATGTAGTACGTTATGAAGGGTAAGGCCGAGTAGGAGAGATATGGTTCCTTGGCCGGCTATGGTGGAGAAAGAGCCATCAGCTAGTCTCACGTTATCTCTCCCAGAGAGAAGATTGTATGCCTGAAATAAATTTGACTTACAGGTCATGTGGTTTGAGGCTCCGAAGTCAATTACCCAAGGGGAATCAGAGGCACGAGATGACACATGGAAGGCAGTGGCAGTGTTACCTGCAGCATATGCAAAAGAGGTAGGAGTAGGACCAGCATCCATATGGCGAAGAGTCCTACCATATAACTCTAAATGGTCACGGAAAGAGTTGATGATCTCTTCCTTAGGGTCAAAACTGGGGTGCCTTTCCTGAGTTACAATGGGACTAGTCTCTTGAGATGCCATATTAGCTGAGTTATACCTTTTCTGATTTTGCTGACTTGGTTTTTTGCCCTGATCAGTTGTTGACTTCTTACCCAAATCTTGTGCCCATTTAGGTTTTCCATGGAGATCCCAGCAGGTATCTCTGGTGTGTCTTGCCTTCTGGCAGTGAGTGCACGAAAGCTTATTCTTATCATATGCTCCCTTCTGAGAGTCACCCTTCTTAGAACCACCTCCAACATTAGAATCTGAACTTCCCCGGACAGCTAGAGCAACTGGCTCCCCCTCTATAGAATTCATCACATTTCTTCTACTTTCTTCTGACTGAACCAAGGCATAAACCTCTTGAACTGATGGCAAGTCTTAACTTCCCAAGATTTGCACCCTGATGGACTCGTATGAAGGATTCAGCCCCAAGAGGAAGGTAAATACCCGTTGCTGAGATACAAGTGATTTGTATGCCTTTGCATCCTTATCACACTTCCAGTTAACATTTTGATAGTGATCAAGTTCTTTCCATATCGATGTCAGATCCGAATAGTACACTGAGAGACTCCTTTCTCCCTGCTTACAAGTGGACGATTCAGCTTGCAATTGGTATATCTTGGCATAGTGTCTCTGTTCTGAATAGGTGGACTTTGCTTGTTTCCATATTTCACAAGCAGTTTCAGCCCACATAAAAGTTTTTCTCACCTATGGCAGCATGGAAACCAAGATCCAAGACATCACCATACTATTTTCTTGGTTCCATCTATCATATTCAACACTTCCACTCTTCGGTTCCTTCACTTTCTCATTGATGTATCCTATTTTTCCCCTAGTAGTGATGTAGAGTTTTACTCCCCTAGACCATTCAAGGTAATTCAAACCATCAAAAGGAATGACAGCCATGGAGAAACTCATATCCATTCCCCCACTTACCCCATTTTGATTTCCAGAAATCCCTGAAGTAGCAGAATTCTCAGAAGACATGGTCAACATAGAATTATTTTTATAAAAAGACTTCAACTTAGGATCCCTCCTTATATCAGAACAAAAAACTCCACACATAACAAGTGATTAGACCAGCACCAATTTCCAGAATAAACAAGATGACAGATATGATTTTCAGACCTGTACGGAGTAGCGGTCCCAACCTACTAGTTTTCTCAGCAGATCTACAAGCAATAATCACAAGGGGAGATCCTTACACACAAGGCATCAAGCCAACAAGTAGAGAAAACAGGTCATATGTGACCTACAACAGCCTTTCACAGGTACGGGATCACACGATTCAAAACAAACAGAGGAAAAACCTCACAAGGGTGTGCCAACATTCAGTGGTTCAGGTCCATTCATTTTCCTCTTGGTACACGACCAAGGGAAGATAAGAAAAGAAAAAAAAATGGGGCGGTACCAGTTGCAGGCCTGACTCGAACAACCCAGATGTACTCTGTTCTGCCCAGATTCAGCAGCTTGGAGATGACACTTGATGCCCAGATTCAATGGCCGCACTCTGATACCATCTTGACAGTAAATCTGGTTGAAGGGTACAGCAAAGAGAAGAGAAGAGCCAATGGAACAGTACTGGCGGCACCAGCTTCATTATAATATATAGGGCGAAAAAATAAGGGAAATGACCCTTGTGCCCCTATTAAGTGATAGTACAATATTAGATTAAAATAAAAAGGCTTTAATCAGCCAAACAGACCCTAACAAACATAAAATCAATTATTTTAACACTTTTAACAGTAATAAAGTAACTTAAACTTAATCACTTGGTAGAGGCTAAAAAATCATATTTTTTTTATCAATAAACCTAAGAACCATATTATTCATAGTCCAATCTCGTACTATAGGTAATGTTGTTGTAAAAATACACAGTAGTTATATTACCACTTCCATTTGTCATCCCTAAAATTCACCAGCCATTCTTTAAATCCAAAATCAGCACTTTTGTTGTCATACAATTCATAGTCCAGTCTCTTGCTCCAGGTAATGTTGCAAAAATAAACAGTAGTCATATTACCACTTCCATTTGTCATCCCAAAAGTTCACCAGCCATTCTTTAAATCCAAAACCAGCACTTTTGTTGTCATCTCCTTTTGATTAACTGGTCTCCTTGAACAATTCTGAATGGATTTACCATGTATCTGTGAATGAGGGGTTATTTTAGAAGGTTTTACAGTGGGAGATGAAAGGGTTGAGGTTTCTTTATTGCAGTTTACCAATGACACTTATTTTTTGTGATGCATCTTGTGAACAACTTGGTTATATTAATGCAGTTCTGTGGTGGTTTGAGGTTGTGTCAGGCTTGCTGTGGGGGAGGTGCAAGAGCTAGAAAGGTGGGTGGTGGAATGGGGGTGTAGAACGGGCAAACTGCCTCTGAAATATTTGGGGATGCCTTTGGGAGCTAGGTGTAATTCCAAATCGATATGGGAACCTATTTTGGAAAGAATAGAGAAGAGATTAGCCTCTTGGAAAGCTAAATATTTGTCATATGGAGGTAAAATAACTCTGCTAAAAAGCATGCTGTCTTCCCTTCCTATATATTTACTCTCATTGTACCCAATTCCTGCTGGAATGGCAAATTCCATAGAGAAGATGAGAGAATTTTTGTGGAGAGGTTGGAGTCTGGAGAGATGAGAAGAAAAAATATAAGCTGGTGAATCAGAATAAGATTTGCAAACTTTGGAGGGTGGTGGTGGTGGCTAAATATGGTTACAGGAATTCTGGTTGGGTACCATGGGAGCCAAATAAACCCTGTGGATGTTCTGTTTGGAAAGGTATTGGGAAAGCTTATGATCTTTTCTCAAAAGGAATATGGTTCAGCGTTGGGGATGGACTCCGGGTAAATTTCTGGAAGGACATCTGGTGCAACAACAGACCCTTGATGAATATTTATCCCACTCTGTTTGAAATAGCTATGGATAAAGAGGCTCTTGTATCAGATTATTTGCAGGTGCAAAATTGAAGTTTGGTATGGGTGCCTCTTTTTAGACAAAATTTGAATGATTGGGAAGTGGAGTCACTGGTGGATTGAATGCATAAACTATATAGTACTCAAGTGGACGTAGGGAGAAAGGATAGAACTTGGAAGTGGGAGAAATCTGGGGTTTTCTCTGTCAAATCTTTTTACATCTCTAGGTCAGAAGATAAGCCCATCCCAGTCAACATCGTGTGGTGTATGAGTGTGCCCACAAAGGTAGCATTTTTTGTGTGGATGGTCTATCTGAACAGGATTTTAACCAGGGATAATTTGGTGAGGAAAGGCATGCTTCTGGACACCACCATTTTGTGTTCTCTGTCAGGAGCATAATGAATCAGTCAATCATTTGTTACTACACTGCAGCTTCTCTTCCGAGGTTTGGAATAAGGTCGGGTTCTTGTTTGAAGTGCAAAGATGCTGCCCTGAATTGGTGGACTTTGTGAAGAGCTGGAAATGTCTCACAAGAGGGGGGAAACTGGCGTGGAACTTGGCTTCTGCAGCAGTTTTTTTGTGTATTTGGCAGGAGAGGAATGCAAGGGTTTTCATGAATCAACATAGCTCTACAGAAACAGTTTTTCAGAAAACTTTGGGGAAAATGTTCTCTTGTCTAGCGAACAGATTGTTTAAGGACAAAATTAATCTTTTTATAAATCAGGGTTTGGGGGTATAGGACTGCTTGGGCAGTATTTGTAAATCCCTGTGTACAGCTCCTTCTTATACATGTTTTTTGCTCTATTTCAATGATATTATACTTTACCTGTTTCAAAAAATATCTGTGAATCAGTATTGGCATTTCTTTGTGATCTAAAGAGTTGATCAATGAGAGAAAAAATGTAAAGACCAGTTTTCAATATCCACTATTATTCTTCTTATGCTGTGCTCTTGTGAAATTTTAATATGAATTGGGAAGGAGATGAAACAAGCCAGTTTATGCTGGCCTATTTTATTTTGGATAAAAGTTTGGGATCTCAGCCAGTTTCTTCTGTAATTTGGTCAAATATTTTTTTCCATTGTATTGTCAGACCAATTTTCAATCCTGATATTATTCAATAGTGGATGGAACATTTCTAAACCGAGGTCAAATTGGGTTGTGATGGTGTGGTAATGTGTGGGGTCAAGATTGAAATTCAATATGGCATGCCTAATATTATCAGAGACTGAATTTGTTTTCAGTCTTTTCATGTTGTCTGGTTAGACCTTGTTAATGATACTAACCTGGATCCTTTTTTGTTTTCATGTCAGCTGCGTGAATACATTGATGACACTGAGGATTACATTAATATTCAGGTAATTGCTTGGAATCTTGAAATCCGAAATTACAAGCAAGTGGATCCACTTGAATGTTAACATGTGGTCTAAAGAACCTAATGCATTTTTATTGCAGCTTGACAATCATCGAAATCAGTTGATTCAGGTGATGCATCTGAGCCCTCTACAGATTTATTTCTTCAACGATGTCTTTCACTTCCATCTTCCCTTCGTATTGGTTTTCTTCTATTTTTATCGGCACTGTTTTCCTTCTATTTTGATTTTCCAATGAAGAGAAAAATGTGTGTTCTTGATGTTATTAGACCAGGTTATAGAATTTTGTTGTACCATGACCTAAAGGGCCTCTTTGTTCTTTCAACTTGCTTTTTTGCTTCAGCTAGAGCTCTTTCTAAGTTCTGGAACTGTTTGTCTATCCATCTATTCTTTGGTGGGTGGAATATTTGGCATGAACATCCCATACACATGGAATGATAACCATGGTTACGTGTTTAAATGGGTATGTAAAGCATTTGTCTTGTGAAAGTGAAACTGGGTTTGTTTCAGTGTATATGGATGATGTTTAATCTTTAAATTGTTGTTGACAGGTGGTCATCCTTACTGGAATAGTCTGTGCATCCCTTTTTGTATTGATTATTTCCTATGCCCGCTACAAAGGTCTTGTAGGATCTTGATATCTTCAACAGAAGTAAGGTACTCTGAAAGGAGATGGAAATCAACTCCTAGCACTCGTGGTCTGTACATGAAATAAGTTACAGCTGCTGAGACTTGACATAAAGGTTAGTGAAGCTTTTAAGAACATAATTTGCTCCTCCCCACTATGAGTGCTGCTTAAAATTAGAACGTGAGTTTTGAGATAGCATTATCATTTAAATTTTAGAAATTTTGTTTTTGTTCCGATTATTCTTTTAAGCGTTAAAATTTGTCCTTGTGGTTTTACAGAATTTATTGTAGGTTCGATGAAGCAGGCAGTGTTTTATGGCAGACTATGGTGGTTTTCTTTTAAGCAGCAGAATATTGTTTCTTCGGGAGAGAAAAATAACAAACTTATCTGTTCAAATTCAGGCTTCAATTAACAATGAACCATGAAAGGGTATATGCTAATTTTTTTGTTGATTTTTTTTATTTTTATTTTTTATTAATATTTTTTCTTGTTTTAATATACCTCAGAGTTGGGTGGAAACTAATGCACAAGTGCACCCATGATATATGTAATCAGTAACTGAGCTAGTAATCAGTTTATCGCAATGCATAATTGGATTGAGGTTCATACTTCAAAGTATCGTTAGTACAGAGTATTGCAAGGCAATTCTAAGATAAATATCAGTTTATCTCAACGAGGTGTAAGTACTTGGTATGAACTGTGAAATACACACTAAGTAAACATTGAGAGATGGAAAAATTAAGATAATGCATATAAGCATTTAAGAAACCAATATAAATCTCACTATTTTTTTCTTTATTTTTTAAGGGTAAATTGCATATAGATGCCCTGTACATTTTTTTTTTCACAAGAAAAACAGCTTCGTTGATTAGAAAATAATTTTATATGATTTTGGGTAGTAGAATGATATGCTAGAGTGACTTTACCCTTACAAGCAAAGTAAGCAAAAAGATGGGCCATTGGATTTTACTGTCTATTTACATGAATAAGCGAGAAGGATTGGAAACTAAGCAGCAGCTTCCGGATGTGAACCCAGTGCATCTGTTCTACCCATGAACTTGGTCTGGTGTGAATTGTGAAGAGATTAACAAGTTTTTGGCAATCAGAACATATTGTTATATCAACCATATTGGCTGTTGAGGCTGCTTCTAGACCACTAGTTAAGGTACGAAGCTCCGCATCATAACTTTCTACGGCGCAACAACTTCTGCCTTAAGCTATTGTGAGGTTTCTACCGGTGTCTTGAAGAACAAAAGCTTGTCCTGCAGCACCTGTGTTTGGGTCAAATGAGCCATCTATGTGAAGATTAGCACAATTCCCTACTCCAATCATGTTAATGCGTTGTGGTTGCATACCCCTTGCCAATAGATTGTTATCACCGGAGAGTATTTCTTGTTGCGTTCTTGCCATATTATGTAAACCATCACACATAATTTCCCAAAGAAAAGATTTCTTCCTTGGTCATTTGAAGTTGCAAAGACCTAAGCTACTCTTTAATTAAGAGTTGCAGAGGTTGCGTCACCATTGCGTCTGGATTGATTCCAATCTGTGCTTCACAACAAACAGCCCGAGCACAAGGGCATGTGAAGAAGAGATGATGAAAAGTTTCTTGCTGTTGTAAACAAAAACAGCCCAGTACTTTGTGTGTAGTCTCACTTTTGGGCTTGAACTTTTAAATGTGACACTATAGTACCCCCAACCTCTAGAATATACATTTAGGCTCAGTTTAAGAGTACAAATACAAGTATGTAGAGTGCAAAACCTTGTGTATATATTTGTACTGTTCATATTTGTAGTTGTACGCTTTCCAAATTGAGTCATAAGTCTAAATCTATTAAACTAATGTCACAGCAAGGGATAAAATTACGAAAATGCCTATGTTTTGATTCTCTTTTTTACTATTCATCTTCTTTTATTTTTGGACTTAGAATGCAAATTAGTGGTAGCAAATTAAGCTCTTCCTGATTTGTTCATTGTGGGTAGTCTCACTTTGGACACTTACTTTGCCGCCATTTTGACACTTATGTAATCTTACCCCTCACCATAACATTAATTTAACAAAGTTGGAGTTAAATGTATATATCTGTAAGTCAAGTGACACATTCGAAAGTTCAGACCTCTAAGTGAGGCTCCCTAAAGTATAGGATATCTTGGGTACTTATCTGTAATATTTCCTCTGTTTTTTTTTTTTTTTTAAATGTACTGATTCGTGTAGATTATGTATGATTTATGCTTGTTTTGGTAAAAAACGAATACGCATCAATGAGTGGAGTTGGTTCATATGTACATGCACATGGTCTGTAATGCGTAAATATATTGTTTACTTGGTACATGTTGGGGCACTACTATCACATCACCATTCATCATAGTACGAGGTTTCCCTTTTCCTTTCTTTTCCAACTTCTGTTGGACTCCTATTCCCTTGAAGCTGTGGTACTGCTTTCAAATATTCTGAAATCTTAGGCACAAATCGAGATTCGATTGGTTTCGGTCAGGGCAAGCCCGTGCTCACACCGTTCCAGCTGTCTTTACAATCTTGCACTGGGAAGCCGAACTTGCATAAATCATGGTCCGAGAATGGTGCCTTTGTGACAAATATATGCGCGCCTTCATCGACCAAATGTATTTGATTTTTTATGTGTTGCTGATGGTTTATCCGCACAAATATGTTCAATTTAACCAGGATTCTCTTGATAAGTTGAAAAGCTGTAACCATCCTAAAGTTCTTGTTCTTACAATTTCAGGGAAGTTAAACGTGGCTTAGATATTGGGAGACATTCCTGAAAAAAAAAAAAAAAAGTTTATGCTATTCTTGTATTCCCAGGAAACATAAAATAGCAATTGTTTTCTGCTTCCCTGGAATAAGAAAACAAAGGAAATGTTCGCAAGGAACAATGCCAAACATGGCATAAAAGTAGAAGTCTAAAACAATGGCAATCAATGGGTATTGGGTCCCATGTAGGAAGATTTTAAATTGGACAAAGTTTGATAGACATAATCATTTTCAGCTGCAGTTTCTGACTCGCTTTCTAGGTGGTATTCATTGAATGGTCATTTTACGATGTGCCTCTAATGGGTACCGGTAAACTGCCCTTATCTCTCATTCCTGTACGCATATGCAGATTTTTTAGGTGGTAGGTGTTATCTCCTTGGCGAGTTCAAATCTGTGCCTCCACAATGAAAGTCCGCCAAATGTCCTCCCACATGCATTCCCTCTTAACGTGTGCGGAGGAACTCAAATCTGCGCCCAAACGCCCCACACAATATGGAAGCCCACCAAGTGTCCTCCCACATGCGTCGCGTGCGGAGGTAAATCGTCCAAAACCAAAATCTCTACCCATTTCCGCTTACTCTCTCGTCCCCGGCGCCGGAGCGTTTCGGCAGACACACTGGAAACGACAAACGGTTTCTTCTCTGACCAGAAACGGTAATACCTTTCGCACAGTTCATCTTCTCAAACGGCAGCAGACCTCCCTCCTCTCCGACCTCTCCTCTCTCCCTTTCTAATTCCTTCTCCCTCTCTTCTTCTAACTCACGACACCACTACTGCAACTCGACCCAGCGGTGGGATCATCACGAACCCCCTGTCTCTCATTCTTCTCTTCAGTATTTCTCTCCTCTCTCATTCAACCCTATCACTCTCATCTCTTCCCTCCTCCCAGTGACATCTTTCCCCATCCTCACTCGATTCCGATGGATATCTCAACCTTTTTTTTTCAATTTCTCTCTTTTCTCACTACTTCTCTTCCCTCCTTCAACATCTTTGGGCTTTCCCTCAATCCCATGCAGAATCCCCTGTTCTTAATTATTGTTCTCTGCACCGACAATAATAATCGTCGCCTGAAACCATATATTTCTTAGATTCCGACGAGAATCATATCAAAAAGTCGGTCATCTTGCCAATCTCTCAGTTATAAACCTGCATCGCATTCGGATGCGGAATCCTCCCCCTGTTGTAGCATCTAGTTCACATCGGAATCATCTGGAGCTTACCCCATTAATCTATCACCTTAGGTCCTAAAAGTTAAAAAATAGGGTAATATACAAAAACCTCCCTAAAGTTTCCCCGATAATTTCATTTTAACAAATTGCGACGGAAAATGGTAGATTAATGTATCAATTGTTTTCAAATACTCATTATACCATTTATAAATTATTTTACATATAAAATTACTAAAATAATCCCATTTTACATATAATTTTACATACAAAATTACTGAAATATGTTTTTTTGTTGAATTAAAATGAGATTATTTCAGTAATTTTATATGTAAAATAATTTAAAGACCGGCGCATCAATCTAATGTTTTTGGTGAATAGTGATGGAAGGAAGGTTTTTGTTGAGTTTCTCAAAAGTTAATGGGAGGTATTTGTTAAAATGAAATCATAAGAGAGGTTTTTATGATTGTTAGAAATTTCAGGGAAGGTTTTTTTTATTCTACCCTAAAAAGATAAAGGATGTGGAAGAGAGACGAGTTCATACCTCTGCACATGTTGAGGAACCAGGGATGAGAAAGTATGGAGGAACCAGGGAGAGATTTTAGTTTTGGGCGATTTATCTCTGCACATGTTGAGGCGGTATTGCTGTTTCTGGTTGAAGAAGAAACCATTTTGCCATTTCTAGTGTGTTTGTTGAAACATTTGTCGATTTTAGTGATGAGAGAGTAAGTAGAAATGGATAGAGATTTTGGTTTTGGGCAATTTACCGCCGCACGCGTTGAGGGGTGCATGTGGGAGGACACTTGGTAGGCTTCCACTGAGTGGGGCATTTTGGGGCACCAGGCCATGGGGCATAGATTTGAACTATGAAAGTGACTGTTGCTTTCTGAAAAATATGATGGGTGGAAGAGTGTACGACGTAAAACTCCACTCCATCTAAATGCATGCAAAATTGAACCGGAGTAAGATTTCATATCAATTATAATTATACGCTCTTTTCAAACGCATACAAAACCGAATCATGTAAAATTTACATCGGTTATTGATTTACATCGTTTTCAATTTTTTATTTTTTTCCTATTTGCTGCTATGTATATATAATTACCATAGTACACTCATAAGAATCTAGAAAGGGAGCTTGTTGGGCATTATTCATTAGGGAGGCCTTTTCATTTTATTTTTTCTAAATTTATTGTTCTTACTTCTTAGACACTTAGACATAGCTATTGACTTGTGAGGCTAAGGTAATCAAATTCAAGGCAGCAAGCTTCATTTTGCAGAGGGGATAAAGATAACTATGTGTCTATGTGAAGAGTGATATAAGAAGGGTCTTCTCATCATATTACAAAATCAGCTTTTGATCAACCAAACTGCCCGCAGGAATAAAAAAACCGACCAGAGTCTCAAGTTGTTACAGTTCTTTTAGATGGGTTTACGCCTGAAGCTGAAGGCGGTGGCTGAGCCAGGATTGGATTCTTGTAATCTTCTTTGGGTTGGGGACTTGTTGACTTGGGGGAGGTATCAGCTCAGCGTCATACTTATAATTGATTGTGTATTGATGATGATTCTGACTGCCTATGTGCCTAGGTTTTAAGTTTCAACGGATCTTCCTAATAATTAGTTGGTTTGTTTTCCATTCAGGTCAGGTAGATGTGTGGCTGAAAGACTTGAATCACGTGGTTGGTAGGCGAAGACCCTCCTCTCAGAAATCTTTTTTTTTTTTTTATCTCATCCGTTGATAATATGGTGGGCTCCCCGTCTCAGCATTCTCTTCAACGACAAAGGTGCCAACCATTAACCACCTACCTACCGAGAACCCACCCACCCACCCAATTGTCTCGTAAATAATAATAATAAAAAAGGGTAAAATACAAAAACCTTCCGTAAAGTTTTTAATAATCATAAAAATCTCCCTTATAATTTCATTTTATTCAAAACCTTCCTTAAAATTTTAAATAATTAGACAAAAATCTCCCTTCCGTCAGTAACCCAGACGGAAATTATTCATCCACATTTACGAAATTGTTGCCCTTTTTAGACTCAACAACCTTCATCGGATTCGGATTTACGTTTTATTTTTTTTAATACAAAAAAAAGTAATTATTTTCAACTTTTATATAGAATAAATTAATGTAAATGTAACATACTAATTTACTTACTCAATATATATTCATATATAAAGATAATAATTTTAAATATAATTATATAAATATTAAAATCAATACATACTAATAACATAATGGGATTCAGATTTTAATTTGATTGGATGGAGTCAAATCCCAAATCCAATCGGATTACTAATCGAAGTCCAACTTTGATCTGACGAAGTAAATACATCATTTGAATTTGAGATAAATGAAATAGATGTTGGGTCGAGTTGTGGAATCCCATCCAATTATTAATTGAATACATATTGCAAAATCCAAATCCAATTCGATTATTAATTGAATATAGATTGTTAAATCTAAATTTGATCCGATTATATAAGCATATCATCCGAATATGAGATAATCACGAATTTATGTTAGATCAGACCATAGAATTTGATCCAACTATTAGTTGGATACTAATTGCAAAATTTGAATTCAACCCGATTACATAAGCACATCATCTGAATCCTGGGATCATCAAATCAAATGTTGAATAAGGCTACAAAGTTTCAAGTATCATTAACAGGCCTAACCATTGAGGCATGGGCAATCTTTGTAGGTGTGAAGTGGGCCTATCATTCAAAGAGGTATTAGAAGGATTTATATTCAAGGAGACTTGATGATGGTAATCACTAATTAGCAGGGTGTTTGGTTTTGTTTACATTTATTCAATAAACATTTTGTACTTGTGTGACCGCAAAACTGAGAAACAAATTTAATGAGGGCATTTATGACACATAGACGCCATTAGGCACCACATCAGCAAAATAACAATAATCGCCTACCCGTTTTAGGAAGCTCCAAAATGAAACTTCCTGAAATGGGAGAGGTGCACAGAAACCAAAGTACAAACTTTGATACACACAAATGCAATTAATGAGGCATTTGCTGATGGGGCGCATATGTGAAACGTTTACTCAATAAACATAAACGAAACCAAACATATACTAAATCGTTACAATAAAGAGAGACAAATAGGCAATACTTGTCTAGAGACTAAAGGGGTCTTTTTATAATTGTAGTTTTCTCATACAATGCATATTTTATATTGTTATTTGGTGGCTATCATAAATCATTAGGTGCTGCATAGACAAAAAGGTGAAAGTACTGTTTCTAATTGCAAATAAACAACAAAAAATTATGTTCTCTAAAAGTGACTTTCACAGAATATGAGGCATTTGGTATTGCTTGTATGTTGAAATGGCCTAAGAACGCTCAACCAAACAAGAAAATGTGTGTGAGAGGGAGTAAAATGACTACATGGTGTTGCTGACATGGCAGAAGCACATTGGCTAATTTTATTTTCATTATATGGCATTAACAATTGAGGAAATAATAAAGATGAAGGGTAGTTGAACTGTGCTAGGAAGCTTTTATGCATGCTTATGTCAAGACTCAGGAGAGGAGACGCCAAGTTGAGGCCAGCAAAACAAAGCTAGCCTAGCAAAGCTAAGGGGTTGTTTAGTTCCATTTTTTTTTTCCCAATAAATAGATTTTACACAACCTGAAAAAACATTTATTTAACAAACGGTTTAACTAAACAACATTTTTTAAATTCCACTGGGGAAACACCTATGTGGCACTGAGTTGGCGTTGTTTTTTAGAAAAACAAAATTGGAACCAAACACCACTTAAGACACAAACTCTTTTCTCTTTTGGTAATTATCTAGCTTGCCCCCTTCAGCTTGAGCTTGGCCCGCCACTGCCAAGTCTGCGATAAAGCTTAATATCCTTGTAGAAATTATATAGAAACTCTATTGACTTTAGTCAGCTGTTTGACAATGGCTGAAGTTGCTGAATTGAATATTTATTGCACTGTCTTTTATTAGAGTAAACAAAATATTTTTAAGGGTATAGTAATACACTCATGACTCAACTTCAGCTTCAGACATTAAGGAGCTAGGAATTTTCTTAAAACTTATTTATTAAAAGACAAAGAAATAAACTTTTTAGTTCAGTCACTTCAGCTTTTATCAAACAACCTAAACCTAACTAAAAAAGTGTTTCTTTATATAACAAAAGCCCATTACCAAATGCTGGTTTGAGGCTCCAGTTATATATCTAGAGTCTTGGGAGGGATAGAGTAGATGAGGTCCTTTGTAGGAATAGTAACGGGGTGGGGTGAGGCTGGTTTTTGCCTGCCCCGTATTTGATTCCGAATTCAAATTCTCTGCCCCATTCTCGCCCCAAACCCTAGTGGGGCTAAAAATCCTAACCCCACCCCGTTTCTACAGGAAATGGGGATCTCCAACTTTGCCCCAACCTACCTTAGTCATTCTTATTTGTATACTTATTATTATTATTATTATTATTTTTTTTTTGAAATCTACCTACAATTATTTTATATTATGTAATATAAATTATATAATATAGTATAATATAATATATATTAGCATATATTAATAATTATATATATTATGTTTTATAATATAATCAGAACGGGGCGGACAAATACTATCCCTGCCCTGTCTCCGATTCCAGAGTTTCACGTTTTCCCTGAACCACCAATCAGTAGTCACAAAACCGGCCTTGAACGGGGTGGGGTGGGGCAGGGCGGGGCCCACAGTGACTGGTGAAATTGCATGAAGTGGCCATTCTAAGATTCAAACATGCGTTCTCACCGTTCTCACACTTAGGTGCCACTTTAGATGATCAACCATAACAGATAAAATGTTACAGATTCACGACTCTGAAAATGGAGAAGATCTATGATATTATTTATAGAACCTTTTTTGTCATGTATCAGTCAGGGGTATTTCATCCCATTAAAAGTTAGATGATGCCACATCAAGTAGGTTAGGACCTTTTTCTTTTTTTTTTTTTTTTTCATTTACTAAATTACAAATGATTTATAATTGGTAATTCCATTTCTTTAGGCTGTGTTAATTTGGTTTGAAGGAAAAGGTAGCGGAAGGCCTTTTCCTTCAAACCAAACAGTCAATAGTAGAAGAAAACGTGACATCTTTACTATATAATGTGATACTTGCCTAGTGCTTCATAAAACCTTCTCCTAGGAGGTATCTAAGTCAACAAAGTATGAATAGGTCTTACCGTTTTTAGACATTTTCTCATCTTTGAAGAATCTATGTATTAAAAATGTATGGTAAGTAAGAAATTGGTAATCAACCAACCAATATCATCCTGTTGGTAATCAATCAACTGGTACTCATTCAAATTGATTGGTTAATGTTTTCAAGTGCCATACCTTCTAGAACCATATAACTATCCATAAATGAAGGTAAAATGTAAAACTAACAGTGAACTATGGGGTTACAATGAAGAGGCTGAGAATATGTGATTACTTTTGTATGACTCTGGGTCTCTGTTACCCACAAAACACAACAGCCGTACATCACGAATATCTCTTCATGAATGACATCATACAAATACAAGAGATGTTCCAGATGCAGTGTTTTTTATGTGTGGGTAACTTTTTTGTGGATGACAGATCCAAACACCATTTTTTGCCTCTTTTGCTTTCAACTGTACCACCAGGTAGACCATTTTCATAGGAATTGAATTCTACTTAATCACTTTTGTGTTGGTGACCCAATTGTTCAAGTGGTCACTTAACCACTTAGGGCATCCCTTGAAAAGAGGAGGTACGGGATCAAACTTGCACTCTCTATTGTAAGGTCAATGGACCCCAGGTGCTTGATTTTGAATTTTTTTTTTTTCAATAAAAGGATCCACTAAAAAACATTACGGATACATTTGAGTCCCCTTTTTAGAACCGTCCAAAAAGCATGCAAATAAGTACGTAGGAGAGTGAGTACTATTTACATAAGTGTTTTTAAGCCTAACTCACTTTGCAAGAGTTTGCTTAACTATTTTCCTGTTTACATTTTTGGGTACTGAATTTTGTTAAAATAACCAGAATTCCAACAATCCAAATCTGATGGGATTTTAAGGTTAGATTTTGGAACTGAGATTTTGAATTCCAACTATCCAAACAACTTTTTCATCTCCCATCTCATCCTCTTCTCAATTCTCATATTCTTATCTTCTCACGTCATCTTTTATCGTCAATGCTGTGGATTCTTCTCCTTTCATAATACTTCTCTCCTTGCATTCCTTCTTGCTTTTAGATGCTGAATTCATCGCGTCCAAAAACCTCTGCAAATACTGCACCTGCCATAGGAATTCTGTAGCAAAATCCCGAATGGTGGTTGTATCTAGAATCCATGTTGTTCTTACAATCACATACGATCCAAAATTTCTAACAATTTTGAAGAATTCAGTTAATTTGATGATGGATAATATAGAAGGGAATGGGAAAACAAGATTTATGTAGCTAACCCAATATAGTTGGGAACCTGGGATAAGGCTTAGATGATGATGATGGAGGACAACTTTAACTATATAATTGGTTTAGTAGGAATTAAAGGGCAACATAAAAGGTGTTAGGTCAATGTTCTTCCAGTATCATGCCTTTCCTAAAGCTTAAAATGTTTTCTAATAATTTCAAATTATTTAAGTGATTTATTGATATGGACACTTCTAAGTTTTCACTTACAATTAAAGAATGTTTGTTTTTTGCAAAAATTTGCCTTCCATGCATGCTCCTCTTTATAATCAACCTCTACTCATTTATTTCTAAGGCCCCGTTTGTTTTTCGGTAGGTTATTTATCCAAGTAAATGCAATTATCTGGGTAAGTTTTTCCTGATAAACACTCACCTGGGTAAATGCATTTACCCATGTTCTTTTATTTTCCAGGTAAATAAGGCAATGACCATTTTGTCCATAAAAATCCATTATTAAAAAGGGCATTTTTGTCCCATTAAAGTACTAGCAGCTTTCTCCATAGGTGGGAAAATTATTTATTCACCTAGGAAATGGGCATCACTTACCCGGATAAGTGATACACAGAACTGGTCCCCACATAAATATGAAAAAAGAACATGGGATTCTTGGTCAATGGCAACCAAAATCCCATTGACCAATTTCCCCCCTCTCAAATCCCAAAAAAGAATGCCCCCTAAAATGGCTCTCTAAACATCCGTTGGCCTTTCCATTTATTTGTATTATTATTTATGAGAACTTCACTAAATACAAAGCATTCCTTTGTTTTTGTACTTTTTACAAAACTAAAATATATTTCATTCTTCTTTTATTTTCATATTTTATCTTTTTTAATTTATTAATCATTTATCAATTTGGGTTTTGAAGAACATGACTCTACAAAGCTAAGTTTCATTTGTAATAACATGGAAAAAAGAATATAAGAATCTTCTTTTGTTTTTCGGTTTCTGTTCTTAATTGACGAAATATTGAAGCAAATCAAATGGGTTTTGTGCTAGATTTAGGACTAAATGGACATAACTTTAAAAAGAACAAAACTTAGTGAAATAATTCCTTGAACTATCCTTAATTGGCATAGGAAATTAAAACGAACACCCCTTTTAATGATTTTTCCCTAATCACCCATCTTTTATCACTTAAGAAAAAAAAAAAGAAAGAAAGAGAAAGAGAGAGATATTAATGACTAATGTGTTGGCAGTACTTTTTTGAAGCATTGAGAAAAGAAAAAAAAAAAGCTACATGTACTATGTCTCCTCTGGCATGCAATTGCCTTGAGAGTATATGCTAATCCCTAACCCAAACCATTGAATCCCAAAGACTGACTATCAAGATTTATTTATGTCAAGGATGTTCATGGAGAGGTGCATGAATGACATTCCTTGTTCTTCTATAGATTAATTGATCAGTTGTTGTTTTCTTTTCTTAGATTATTCTACTTCTGATTATTCATTTGATGCTTTTTTATTGTTTCTTTTTTACATCGGATCTACATTCCATGGATGGTATTGATATTTGATTTCATTTAATTAGATTAATCCACCCTCAATCTTATTGATCTGATTTTGTATTTTAATTGATTGGAATATTGCATCCAATACTTAATAGAACAAAATGGTGAAACAGGATTTATTATTCAGTTGTCTGAATTCAAATTCAAATCGGATCCCATTAAGGGTGATCCCAATTTGATCCATTTAAATAGAATCAAATATGGATCCACCCCTGTCGGATGCTTAAAATTTAAGATTTATATTGTATCTAGGAGTGAAATTGATTTGAATGTTGTGTTTTTATTAAATTGTGATAGGTTCAAGTTTCATACAAGTATTTATTAACCTTAATAAGAATAGGTTTGTTTTCTATCATCTATGATACTGAAAAAAAGCTTACATCCAAATAGGTGGTATTCATCACAATTTAAGGGGATGTTTTGATTGGTCAAATCTCTTCCGATATCATGTCTTTCTAGTGTTATAGATTTTTCCAGTAAACTAATATATAAAATATACATTCTAACGCTTAATTATATATAGAAAATTTCTTGAGAAAATTATTAGTTAATAGATATTAGGGAATATAAATCATAAATGAGGGAACCAATATAATTACTCAAAATTTTATTATTTATAAATCTCAATGACAAGGGAGGGTAGTAGATAACACCACCAACATGAACTTGTCTTACATTGTGAGTCCTAAGGTTAAACAGAGGAGGAGATTTGCATTAGGTAGGACAGTTAGCAATAATTTTTGCCACATTCTCATGGTATCCTGATTTGTCTTTTTTTGCTCATATTAGGACATCCCAAACCAAAAAAAAGGCAACGGCACATAATTTAATCACCAAATAGAATGGAATGACAAAATAGGATCCATGTAGTCAACCCCATATAATTGGGACAAGACTTGATGATGTAAGGGTACTGTATAATAAAAATACATTATTATCATTCTTAAGATCAAGGTCCTTTCTTAGCTATTTAGGCCCAATTGCCTCAAAACTTTTCAAAAGCCAAATTGAATCCGACAGCCAGATTGTCCAAACCTGGGATCCAAACCTTTATATTACTTCACTAATTGAATTGAAATGGTTTTAAACCGAAGGATTTGAATTTGAGCTGTGTGGCTCTTAAGGCTTGAATTTTGAACTGTATTTGCACTGTACATATTTGCATTTGTACTTTTCAAAATTGAGCCTAAAAGATTTATCAACTATTCCGATTTTAGCTGAACATCTTGGCGTGGTAAAAAATAAGATAAAATAATGGATTTTTGAGCTTTTATTGCTTTTGTTTATTCAAATGGAGCAACGAAAACGCCCCCCTTTTAGCTTTTGTTTTCCTCTTTCGTTTATTTGTGATTAAATAGAAAGGAAGCCACAAGTAGAGAAAAGGGAAGGTTCCACCCACCTAAATGGGGCAAAATGGGCTGTTTAGTGCATGCAATCCTGATCAGTTGCCGTCCACAATCCGACAGTCCGGTTCTGCCTTATTTCCTTTTCCTACTTTTTTCGAAACAACCATACCTTCATTCAATAAGGCTGGATCTCTTACAATCAAAATATCTGTTTATGGGCCGGGTGTCTCACTAGCTGCAAAGAATTCCATCACCCATTCAATCCATGACGGCTGTCTCACTAGCTGCACTTATTTTTTCTGCATTTCCATTCAATTTGTGATTGGTATTGCATCTAGACCTGTTCATGGGCCGGGCTGGCCCGGGCCGGGTGGCCTGACGGGCCAGCCCGGCCCCCAGACGGGCTTGAACATGCAAGTAAACTTGCAGACTTGACCTCAGGCCAAAAAGCCCGGCCTACAATAAATTCGAGCCGGGCTCGAGATTTGCCAAAATAGCCCAGCCCGACCTATAGACTAAACCCAAAAGCCCTAATATCATAAGTAACCATTCTCATTCATCTCTTTCCACTTTTCCAGTTAGCCAAATTGCCCAGTGCCAAACCTCTCATCTCTTCACATCCTCCTTACACTCTCATGCAACCGCAGAACCGACGAACATTCATCGGCGCAACAACTTCGGTAGACCGGTGGTGAGTCTTCTCTTCTCTCTCTCTCTCTCTCTCTCTCTCTCTCTCACACACACACACACACACACATGCAAATTGACTCCACTTTTCACTGTCAAAATCGCATCTCATCGCAAATTCAGCACCGACGGTGAATCCTCTCTCTCTTTCTCTCTCTCTCTCACAGATGCAAACTTAGAACCGGCGAACATAGTCACCGGCGGTGAGTTCTTTCTTCTGTTAGGTCGGGCTTCAGGCTTTTTATTAGGGCCGGGCTCGGGCCCATGTTGTAGGCCCGTTAGTCGGGCCAAGCTTAGGCTCGGACCTAACAAAATCATGTTTATGAAGAGTAAAAGCCCGGCCCAGCTAATTGCATCGCATGAGACCACACATATGATGGAATGGATATTTGTCACAAATTGAATGGAAGTACAAGAAAAGTGCAGCAAATGATCTCGTTTGGTTCATTTCTCATTCTTTCTCATTCTTACCCAAGATGAAATTCTAAAATGGACAAGAATGGATAAAAGTACGTAGAATGAGAAAATATTGCTATGAACCAAACACTTTTTTCCTAAAAATGATTTCTTTTCAGACCGACAAGTGTCTTATGTTGCTCATTTTCATTCTTCAAAAAAAACTGTGTTGGTATTCACAAACCGCCAACCTAGGTCTCCAATAACCAATGCTTACCAATTGACATAGATATTTTGTAAAAGTACTTTCGTAAAAGTGCTTTAATAAAAGTGCTTTCGCAAAAGTAAACATATATGCCAACAGTTTTGCAGGCAGAGTTTCCTCAATGAATAAAATGAGCAAGATGGGGCATGATTATTTTTCATGCTGCAGGGTAATCAATTTTTGTGCTATGGAGCTAATTTTTCATTTAAAAAGAATATAACCTTAAGAAGAATTTTGTAACCTAACACTCTAATGTTGTTCATTCTTGCCTAGAATGAGCAAGAATTAAGAGAATGAGACCCAGAACTATAAACCAAACATGACCTATGTTGACAAGCATGAAAATGCATTTTGAAGTCTAAGATTAGGCCCACATCTGGTCACCTCTCACAGCACCCAGTTAGGAGGGGGGTGGACCAGTGGACCAGGATTTAGTCGTGGCCTTTTACATATGCCAGGTTAAAGCTCATTAGATGTCTATTTCTCTCCATGCATATACATGGTCCCTAGGTCAAAAGGTCTTTACGTGCTCATTTCACTGTTCTCTTTTCATGGTAACTTTCAGAACACTACCCTACCATGTCGTCAAAGTGAGCTTTTTATTATAGCATTTTCAAATTGAAAGATGATTGAAGCTTTCACCAACTTAAATCAGTCCAAGACATGGTGGAATATAGAGCTGATATGGAGGGTGAGCTTAATTATGATTATCTGAAAATTTTCCCTCCTTTGATGTGGAGGGTGAGCTTCATTATGCATTCTCTCATGAAACAGGGTATATCATCTTTTCAGAACCTTCATAGTTAGTGGGGCAAAGTTTCAGGTCGATAATCCCTAATGATCTCTAAAAAATGAGGGCACTTGGACAGAGATGTGGGACTTGACATGGACGGTGTGACTCAATAAAGAGTCTTTACATCAGTTCAATTCATTGCAAACCAAGATAAGCCAACAAAAGCAAAAAAGATGGACTTTGGTTTCAATTCTTTCTTGTCTCTGTGAGAGAAAGAGAGAGAGGATGAATTAGATGTTTCATCTTCTTCTTCTTCTTGATAGAAACTAAAGATGGGACTACACAGATTGTTAATTTCCATGAAATGGCCAGTATTGGTTAGTCAGTCCACAGCTTGGTTAGCTTCTCTATACATATACCACTATTAAGGTGTTGCATTTGAACACTTTATATAGGGGATTTTGAGCATGAAACTTTTAGATTCTTTATATATTTTTTTTTCCTTTTTTGATAAGCTTAAGGGTTTTTAGAATTAGGGTGTAAAACCAGTACCCAATTTGAAAAAATTGCACTGCTACCCTCAGATTGGACCTGGGATCCCTTCAAATTTTAAGAATTGCTCAACTCGAGCCCACCCAAATTGCACCCCTATTTAAAATGGTTGACCTGAAACTGAGGCTCCGGTGTTTATACTGATGAGCTGATGAAAGGGTTAAATGGTGTAAACTGATGAATATTCTTCTTAATTAGTGATATCTATATTTTAAAGAAACTGTTTGGGCCCTTTGTTAATAAAATGGGCCTAAAACTTGTTGGCAATAAAAAGTCTGTCCGGACAAAGAGTTGGATGGGGAAAACAACAAACTTGACAACTATGTCAAACAGACTTGAAAACAAATGGATGCTAGAGAATAACTCACTACAGGTTTTGGAGTTATAGTATACTCAGATCATGAAAAGACCTAATGCATTATTTATTCAGATAGTTTGAACTTTGCACAAAATCCCTTGCTTTGTTCTTTCCTTTTCCTTCTATTGCACCTTTGCACACTCTTCTTTTAATCATACAAATACTTCAATGGAATACAGTCACTTAAACATGAAATCACCCAATTTGCTTTAGCATTTGGTGTGTTTTTGATATCCATTTCATGCTGGGAAGTGATTTGGGCAGACTCCTTTGTTATAAGATAACAAATGAAAAGAACCCAAATCTATATTTAATAACAAAAAGTACCATACAAGGATACTTTATCTTCTCAAGAGAAAATGTTTGTCAGGGGTGTGCTCATATCAATGTTCTTTGAGTTTACATAATCGGCTGAAGTGACTGAATTGAATGACTTGTTGATTTGTCTTTTAGTAGATAAAGTAGTTAAATTATAAAATAATTAAGTATGCATCAATTGCTTGATTAACTACCTCACTAAAATACAAATCAATAAGCCATTAATTCAGCCACTTCAGCTATTATCTACAGTGCTATTAGTTGTGCGTGTGTGTATGATTTGCTTGTGCACTCTCTTCTATAATAAAAGCCATTGTGGAACCTTTCACAAGAATTGTTCCTTCCATCTAGAATCCTTATCCATCTCATTAAATTAAAAATAGCTCTTTATCTAATAAAGTCATCTCTTTTAAGTACATTACAAGCAAAGAATCCAAATCTCTCTTCCTTCCTTGCATATTACCATATATGCTAAACGCAGTATATTATGTTGGCCTTTCATTTTTGTTTCTTGAAATGTTTTTCTAACTCGAGCTGATGATCCAACAATTGAGAACTTAGCCAACTGAGTAGTGGCTTGGTTGGTGCTTAATCTGGGTAGTCTTAGAAGGAATACGGTTTCGAGCCCCGCTATCGGCTCCCATCACCATACCTTTGAGAAGAGTTATCAGATTGTTGCTGAAAAAAGTGATGTACTATGCTAAGTAAAAATGAAATACAGTCCCTATACGGGCAAGAGGCGACAATTCAATACAAAAAAAAAAGAGAGATTTAAGATGGTCACTCAGCACCCCTCCAAATATGAATACCCAAGATTATACTTGCATAACTGCATGGTTTTTGTGGTAGCACCCATGGTTTTTCAAACTGGACCAGAAAAACTGAAAACTGGTTCCATTTTACCTCAAAATCGTTATTTTACCAAAAACTGTTGATTTGATCAATAAACCATTGACCCAGGAGGTTGAACCATCCGAACTGTCCAATGGTTTTGCCTTTTTTTACCCTTTTTTTTATTCTTTATCAGAATGAGCCATCCATTTGATTTAAACGACTAGACCATTCAACCTAGGAAACCAGGCCCTGACTGATTCATTATCCGGTTCAGTTTTAAAAAACCTTGGTAGCATCAGTGGGCCTCACGTGCAGTTCTGTAGCCAATCAGGCCAGTGATATAGCTCATTCTCTATTTCTAACCCGCTATATTATATTACAAAAAAAAAATGTTGATTTAATCAGCAACCCATTTTCTCGTATAGTTGAACTGTTGATTTATTTGATCCATTAAATGGGTTGCTAGGTTTTTGCATTATTTTAATTATTTTGGATTTGTATACGATGATGTCATGAGGCCGATCCATTGATCTGAATGGTTAAACCACACTGATCCATTTACCCGGAAGAAAAGTATTTTACCTGGGCGAGGTTCTAAAACATTGTTTTCTTACTTTTCACTTTCTTGTAATTTTGAAACTCTCGATGTGGGTTTTGTTGCAAAATGAAGTAGAAGGTGGGGAGAATTGCAAATACTTCAAATTGAAAAAAGGACAATCTAATGGGCCTCATACAAACAACATGGTTGTTAGTTGTAATAAATCCAACCTAACCCACAACTGCAAGAAGTAAGAACATCGTTTATTTGGAGAAATCAGTGGCATTTTAACATTTAGCCCTGATGTAACTCTCACCGTGTGATTGGAATCATCTAAAGGATCAGACGCTTGATTGGTACATCTCATGGACAGTACTGATTAACCAAAGCCACAAAAAGCGGGCCATCGTCAGTGCCTTCATGCTAATGCAAGCCCTGGACATCAAGTTTTAGATCCCTGTTGACACAAGAAATCCAATGTATCTGATGCCAATCTAGCGATTCTGAAGCATGGATTTAGTTGACACAAAGAAATCCAATGTCTGATCCCTGTGGGCTCCACCGATGCTGATTCCCTCCTGATCAAAGATAAGATCTACGATCACAACCGAACTGTGCACGCTAGCTTTTCATATTTACTCTACGTTTTGACTTTCCATTTCTAACATAAGCGCTTATGCGAAGTGATCGGAATAAGTACGCTCCTTGCTCGCTAATGTGCGCCGTGGACACGTTCGATTCCAATAGCTAGTCGACGTACCGTGCGCGCCGGAATCTCTGAAATCTTATACTTCGCCTCGATGAAATCCAGATAGGTAGATTGTCATAATTTGCTTAGAACCGTTGGATTAGAACATGCTGTTATCATAATTAATGGTTTGTTGAAATCGTTAGATTATTTTTTACCAAAATCCATTCTTAGTTAAAAGATTCTAATCTGACGGTGTTATGGAGAGGAGGACAACTAAGCGGTTCTTTTCAGGTGGACTTCATCACTGACCATGTTGTTGGCTTGTTGTCATCGGGCGGGACCGGAATTCAGAGTGAGAAAATGTGTAGTTTTACGAATCGGCGCATCGCGGCGTACTTTATCCATGAGCCTCTCCTAATAGTTCTCGAACTCGTTGTTTTTCATAAAAAACCTCTCTTGGTCCATGCTCTTTCGTCGAATCTGTTGATTCCGAGCCTCGAACAGATCATCCACCACCCCTTTGTCCAAATCCAACAAAAACCCACGTCGGTTCTTCACAAATAATCCAGACCCATTTGCGAATCACCGCCGAAAATCCGTTTTTTCGTTCACTTTGACGACGGATCGAGAGGTCTCATACATCTCATGAGAGCAAGAAATCAGTTCTTATTTTGCATTATTTTCGTGTCTTCCTCCCTCTTTCTTTCGTGATTTTCATTGTTTGTCGTGCTTAATGCAGTTATGCAGAGGAACATGAACGCAAATCTCATGCCTTGTTGTGTATTGCTACCATGCACCGTGTTGGTACGTCAATAGAGCTGCGCCGAGGGGTTGCGAGGCTTGGGGATGACGAGCCAGGTGGTGAAAGTTCGGAGGGAGACGCTCGCGGCGTGCATGACATGCCCCCTCTGTAATAAGCTGTTGAAGGAAGCTACGACCATATCCGAATGCCTTCATACGTGTAAGTCTTTCAGCTCTGTTTCATTACCTTCTAAATCTTTTTCCTTTCTGTTTATTTTGGCCTGGGCTCTTTGTATTCTGCATTTTCATGATCTCGGCTCATCATACTTTTCGTTTTTTTATGATATGGGTTTTTCATATTCTGCAATTTTGTGATCCGGGCGTTTCATATCTTGCGTTGCTATGATCTCATCTTCCTCTTCTACAAATTTGAGGCTTAACTAGAGAATGAGCATATATCATTAGAAACATTGTTGTTTTCATATTTTGGAATCTTATCTGTTCGGTCCGAGGACGATTATACCGTTAAATTTAAATGAAGTAATTAAGAAGTATTATGATTGCTATCTTTAATTATTGTGACAGATGTACCCGGTTAAAATAATGCGTTTTTAGTTCTCATTAGCTCTTGTCTTTCTAAATTTGCGAGTTGTAATGTAACAAGGAGATAAGACAATTGTGATAACATTTGACCAACCGACAATTGAGCATTAAGAGATTGATGGATTCTTATTTTTTCTTCGTCACTCTTTTCCTTTTCCCCCTTTCTTTCAATATTGTAGATCAACTACATACCTAGGTTCTGGATGGGATCATCACTTGTAAATTACCTGCATTTTTAAGTTCAGTCGTCTTCCCTCCAGTTGGTGTAGTCTAGTTTTCTCAGATAATATGGCTTAAGAACTAAAGAATTCCTCTGACTGGATTATTTCACTAGAGAGGCTTGGAATTGGATCTGATGGTAATGCTGGTGGTGGATAATCTAGTCTTTACTTTCGTATGGATGTATTGTGTGCCTAAGATGCAGCTACATGAGCAATCATGCATTCTTTTGGCTATTTGGATGGTCTTGACATGGCTACAGTTCACAGATATAACTAGAGAAAGGGAACGAGTTCCTCAACATGGTGACTGGTCTAAGTGAAATTTTCTCTTTTCTTTCTCACTAGAAGCTTATAATGGTTGCAGTTTTTCCAAGTTCCTTGTTAGGCTGCTATAGTTGTAGCTCTGTTTTTCCTTTTTATGATGGATTGATTCTAAAGAAAAGAGAGCTCTTATCATCATTTGGTACCAAGCTCTGATTGTTAAAAGGTGATAGTTCTTTTCAATTTCATATGCATTGTTATCCATGAAAAAACAAAAGAAAAACAAAAACAAAATCATATGCTTTTGTTTGTGAACTACTCATTGAAATGCAATTCATCTGAACTTCCATTAATGTCCCAAGTAATCTTATGAGATTTGTTGTGCTAAAGAATTAGTTTCAAGTTTGTTTATATTTCACCTATCTTGGGTTGCTAGTTTCCTTTTCCTTCTGGTCTTTCAGCCTTCAGTACAGGAATGAGGCACATTATGCAGTGTAGTCACTGACAAGAAAACATTAAGACATTAAGTGCTACACTTCTTATAGTGTTGATGTACATTGTACATAGAGTAAGCTTAACATTTAAGATCTACATTTTTGGTAACTCTTTTGTTTTTCATACTTAAAACTAGTTTGCAGAAAGTGCATATATGAGAAGCTTACAGATGAGGAGGTGGATTGCTGTCCAATATGCAACATCGATCTGGGTTGTGTTCCGGTGGAGAAACTCAGGTCAGATTCTTCTTTGGACTTATTCCTATAATTTGTTTCTCTCTTTTCTCACTCTCTTCATGGAATCTACATGCCAGTCAATTCTTCTATGCATATTATGAGTTTATATGCAATACATTGAAGAGGTCATTCTGCCTAAATTTAAAGTTGGAAAACGTGTATAAATTACTAGTTTCCTATGAATATGTGTGATTCTAAGTTTTCTCAAATTCCCTAATGATCATCATCTAAGCTTTATCCTAACTATATGGGGTTGGCCACATTAATCCTGTTTCACCATTTCGTTCAGTTTCATGCCATATCCATTCTTTTATCTTGAGCTCTTAAGTTGTTTCTTACTACTTCAAGTCTTTTTTTGGTAGATCTCACCACTTCAATTCATGTACTTTTTGGTCTGCCCCTAGCCCTTCTAGCCCCTTAAACTTACAGCAGACTGCTTCTTCTTATAGGTGCCATAGTTGGTTTTCTATGCATGTGAACAAACCATCTTAGCCTACTTCTCATTTTATCACCTATTGGAGCTACTCCTAGGTTCCTTTGGTTGACTTTCTCAAATTCCCTAATATGGCAAAATATTGTGTTGCTGATTTTGTTGGGCTTCCCTAATATTATTGGGACTCTCTCTCTCTCTCTCTCTCACTCTCTCTCTCTCTCTCTCTCTCTCTCTCTCTCTCTCTCTCACACACACACACACACACACACACATAAACATTTTCTCTTTTTGGAAAAAGCAACACATTTTCAAAGTCTATGGATCCATGTATTATAAAGACACTGGAACAATGGCCATGCTTCGGCAACCCAGACTCGGTGAAAAACAATCAGAAAATGGCTATCAGCTATCTGCTGATGAACAATAAAGAAAAACAAAAACAACTAGATTTCAGTTAGATCTTGATAAAAAAAAAAAACTTCCAAAATGCCAGTCAATATGCCTTGCTGCCAGCCTGTAAATACACTAGAGCAATGGCTTCCTGAAATGGTCAAGTACCCAGTGTCAGATGGCTGGAAACTTACTTTCTGCTGGTGAACTTATTTAAAAAACTCCCCTTTTCATTGTTATTTTCTTTATTACCAGTTTTTATCAATAACAGAATCAATTTCATTAATTATGAAGGGGAATAATGGGTACAAGAAAAAAAAATGGGAGAAAATAACTCTCTTAGCCCTTCCCAGAGGAAGAAACTATTACAACATAGCTCAAAACAAGCTATCCCTTCCCACCCCTTGTTTAGCAAGAGTGTCAGCAAATACATTGGCATCCCTTCTCACCCATTTGAAGTTCACCTCCATCCCCTGAAAAATCTCAATACTTTTCTCTTTTCAAAGATAATAGTACCACCATTCATCCTCCAACTCTGCTTGAAGCCACTCAATCACAAGCTTCAAGTCACCCTCAATGACAATCTTTCTAATATTCAACTTTTCTTTATTACTATCTTCTTACAAGAAACCATGTTTGCAGTCATATCAATATCCCTGACAAAAAGATTTATCAAAAAAAAATCCCTGACAAAAAGAACAATGTACAGACATCAACAGCAAGAAGATAATTAACAGATTTTAATTATAGTTATTATTTTGTTTATTTCACAATATTATATTTAAAAAACAAAATTACAGGAAAACTCAATTGATATTATAGATCAGACTATCATGATTAATAGATTTGAAACCATGCAAATCGCCTTCTGAACTCACAATTATGTTGCTAAGTTTGGAAACATTGTGGGAACCATAAAACATGTGTTGGTGTTTCATTGATGGGTATATATCAAGAGTCCACATGTTTCATTACATTGTCATCTGAGAAAACGATATGGGAAATTGTCATATTTTAATAGTATGTATAGAAAAAGATAACATACATAATAAAGCATCATGAATAGTTTTTGGATATGCAAATTTACAAATAACCTAGAATTATGATAAAAATAAGAAAGACTAATAAAAAAGAAAAAAAATGAAAGGTAGAAACTGATATGTTTGTGTCTGAGAGTGGCAAAACCTTGGCACCGACAATTGTAAGAATGATGTTTTGAGTCTGAGAATGGCCACTTTGTGCTAAAAGTGGAGGTTGGGTCCAAATTCAGTCCACCCTTCCCAAGACCTTGGATAGCCGGCAGTGACATTAGGTAATGGTTTCTTTAGAAACTGAAGGGAAAACTTGAAGAAAAATAAAATTAGGAACTGAATTATGAACAAGAAAAATAGACCAGGGACTAAAAGAGGAAAAGAGGTTGATGATCAATTATTCTCTTTTTTTTTTTTTTTTTTGTCTCAGGAGTCTTTCTGTGTCTTTTTGATTCTCTTGTTGTAGAGAGAAGTGAGCTTCATGGATCTGTTATGTTTTGGCTGCATTGTCCCATATCTCCTTGGATGTCTTCATCCACAAGAAACTTTGGCTGATATTTGGCTGCATAGGATGAATGAGCCAAGACACGACCATCATGTCTTCTTGAACCCACTTAGGATGCTTAGGGTCCTGAACATTTGGTTCCTTTTCTTTCAATGACCCCTAATGTATATCTTTAGATTCTTCACAGCCTGTGGCCACTGTAGATAATTATACCCATTCAATCTAACAATGGTGATTTGTGATGCAAAGGGGTCACTTGCCACCACCGGGTTTCCAAAAGTATCACCGTCCTGCTTCTGATCCTCTCTCTGTGTCTCCATTAATTACCATATGAATGTTCGACTATAGCCAATAGACAAAATCCCAAAAGAAACTTCTGATGCAGTTAGCAAGGCCTACAAGTTATTCTGAAACCCTTTTGGGTAAAGTAAAAAAAAAGGAAAAATATAATTGCAATCTCCTTAGAGGGACTGGAAATAGTCCTAAGCAGTAAGCACCTTTACCTTTAATCTCCAAAACAGATTCACAGGGACCATCCAAACATCAGAAAAACAAAACTGAGGTGGGCAGAAACGAATTTCCTGTCACGGGTTGATTCCCAGGTTTCACAGAAAACCTCACCTTTTCTCTGGTATTGCCAACTTCTGGAACCCTCTATAAGCTTCATTCTTGAGCAGCAACAACACTACAGTCGGCTGGACTAATACTGCATGAGGGAGAAAAAAATCTACTCTAAACTTGGCTCTAATACCAAGTTCTCAATCTGAGAATGTTTTAGTCTTGGTGACTTATGTGTTTGAAACAGAAAAGATGAGCTTTAATACAGAGAACATTTAAGTCTATAAATGTGTACATATATGTGTGTACTAGTTTAGTGGCAGTGCAAGAGAGAGTGTGATGAAAGATGGTGATAAAAAAATAAATGGAAAAATTTTGTGGTGGTCTATGCTTGTTTAGATGTGAATTTGTGTACATAAACACAAAATGCAACTATGGAAGGAAAAAGTCAGAATAAAAACATTTTGTTATCTTAGTATATAACATTAACTCATTAACATGGGATATACTTTCATTTTCTCTACCAATGAAATATATAGGTTATATGCCTTAATAGAAGTGTTTCATGGACTCTCCAAAATTGACAGAAGTGTCTGTGTTGGACATGTGTCCAGTTCCTGCACTCAAGGGAATCTAGAGGGACAGTTCTCCATATAAGTTTTCATTTTTTTCCTTTCTTCTTTGGTATGCATAAACATCTATTTTATGCTATGATTTCCATCTTTTCCTTAGGACATTCCTGTGTAGCAAAGATAAACATTGCCTTGTATTTATGCTCTTGAATTTTTGTAATCTGCAGGCCTGACCATAATCTGCAGGATGTGAGGGCCAAAATTTTCCCTTTCAAAAGAAGAAAGGTTAAGGCACCTGAAGCTGTGCCTTCTGTTTCATTGCCAGTTAGAAGAAAGGAGAGGTCGCTTTCATCTTTGGTGGTTAGCACCCCTCGAGTATCAACACAGACTGGCTTGACTGGAAGAAGAACAAAAGCTGTTGCAAGAAAGGCTGCTGCTTTACGAGGATCTAGCTTTTCCATTGATGAGCCCATCAAAAAGGAGGAAGACTCACTGGAAGATCGTCCAGGGAGCTCAAGCTCACCTGAGACTCTAAACAAGATAGCTCAAAATAAGAGACAGGTAAGAAGCCAAATAGAAAGTCGTACTTATATGCTCATACTCATCAACTTCTTTGTGTCTAACTACTATACTTTGTGTGTCTAACTACTATACTTCTGTAGAGTTTATCCACCAACGAAGCATCTAACCACAACTCAACTGGTAAAGATACGGAGAATGGTGCTGAGCCATGGGGTGGGAAAGCAGATCTTTGGAAGCCCTTAAATTGCCTTGTTGAAGCTGCAAATAGAACAAAGTCCTTCAAGTTCAATTCACAAAGCTCCGTTACCAAATCAGAGCCAGACTCTGTCACTGACAGTGACATAGCTGTGCCTAAGACAAAGATTAAACAACAGGGCCATAAGTCAAAAGTCCAGGATAACAAAAATGGCACTACCACTGCTCCTCCAGGATCTGGGAAGCCTAGAAAGTTGCATGGGATTGGCCGAAAAAGGGGATCTGCTTCCAGGGATCTAGGCATGTCAGCACAATCTGTGCTTGATGCTGCGAGCTTCAAACGTGATAGAAGAATTGGTCCAATTTGGTTCTCATTAGTGGCTTCTGAAGACCAGTAAGAAACCACCTCAAACTCTGAATTTGAAGGAACCTTTTTCTTTTGGTAATCATACCTTTTGCTTCTACGCTTGTCTTCTGATGACATGATAAATGATTTCAGGGAAGGAGATGCTCCCTTGCCACAGATATCCGCATCTTACTTGAGGATAAAGTGAGTTTCTTTTGTCCCACTATGTTTAATGCAATCACCGTCCGTTATAGCTTTTTAGCTTTCCCTATCTACATTTTGTTTGGCATGTTAAAAAGTTCTTTGCAAGATGCTATTACTTAAAAGTTGCCTTTACTTCAGTTGTTTGTTCAATATGCTCTTATGTGATTGTTAAGATAGTGTCCAATACATGATTCTATGATGCACATTTTCTGTTCTACCTACCTTTTCACTATTTAGTATGGATATAGTGAAATTTCTTCCCTCTTAATTTCTTATTTCTACTGATTTTTCTAATGCTGGTTGGTCTTGGAAATCAGGATTTCCTGACTGAAATTAAATTTAATTGGATTTAATTTAAGGTTTAGGGTTTGAAAGTCTGACATTTTGATATAGAGTAGGCAGTATAATGCAGAAACTGGGTAGATAGGTTTAGAGCTGGAAATAGGTCAAAGAACCTGAACAGAATGTAAGGTAAGGGCAAATACAAGAGGGGAAGACTGATGTGGAGATTTATTAGAGCGACGATACTATGGGCAATTTGGGAAGAAAGGAATTCAAGATTATTTTTGGACAAGGAAAAAAATAAGGAAGACTACTTGATTGAAGTAATAATGGTCAGGGTGGTTCACTGGCTCAGATCTCTTGAATCCTTTTCTTGTGTAACTACGGATGATATTCTGAGAAATTGGAAGGAAGTTGCAAAATCTGCTCCTTATACTCCTGCCACTACTCATTTTTGGTCTCCACCAGAAACAGGATTTATCAAACTTTGATGGTAGTAGCATGGGAAACCCAGGACCATCAGGAGTTGGAGGTGTGTTTAGATTGATAAAAAAAAAAAAAAATTGATGTGTTTAGGGATGACGAGGGGAGAATAATTGCCTTATTTTCAGGCCCGGTGGGAGAGGGAGATTCTCTTGGAGCAGAGGTTTTGGCAATGATGGAAGGAGTTCAAAGGGCAAGATCTTTGAATATGAGGAAATTAGTAGTGGAAGGGGACTCACAATTGGTTTGTAATTGGCTGCAGAGTGTTGAGATGAAGATGTGGGTTTACAACAATGAAAAGAAAAAATTCAGATGGCTAACAAGGAAGATGGAAGTTTCTTTCATCTTGTGCAAGCATAGTGCCAACTCCTTTGCTGATTCTCTAGCAAAACAAGGGGTGGGACAACAAGTTCTGATCTGGGCACAATTGTAAGGGAAGGGTGCATTTAAGGGGAGAGATAAGTTGTTTTATCTCTCACTGTCTTTTCTTTGGTTTTTACTCACTGTACTATATCATTTTTCTAATCTAATGAAATTTCACAGTTATTAATCAAAAAGAAAAAATGTAGGGTAAGGGCAAATAGAGGGGCAGCTGGGTTAGATGGAACTTATTATGAATTTCAAAAGGAATGTTTAAGTGGGTGATTAGGCCTTTATATGGTGGTTCATTTTGTCAAAATTATGGTACTGTTTCAATCATTACCTGCCATGTCATTTATGTCCCTTATTTATTTATTTATTTATTTTTTGATGAATGAAAGTAGTTTTATTAAATCAAATATCAATAATACAATCAGCCTAGGAGGAGGCATGAGATGTTACCCCCCCCCCCCCTAGGGCTGAACCGTATACACCAAAACTGCCCAGGCCTGAGACACAATTACAAAGTAGCCCAAAATAGATCTCCCCTTGACACCCCTTGCTTGGCCAAAGAATCAGCCATTGCATTTTCTGATCTTCTGACCCACTGAAACCTGACAGTCATATTCCTTGTCATCCATTTAACTTTCTTTAACAGATCCCTTATGAACAGGAAGATAATTGAAACAACTACCGGCGCCCACATGATATAGAATTGATGTGGTGTATCGTGGTTGGCCCATTATTATGAGTAGAACTATACATGATTTGGACTTAGCTTGGAAGTTCTATGGAACTGGCAATTCAAAGTGAGGACAAAAAATATGAAAGACAACACTTTCCTGTATGTAGTCATAAACAGTCCTTAAACCAAAACTTTCTTAATCAATAATATCTTTGATCAACACCAACAAATATGAAAGTCCACGCTTTCTGGGAATCAATTGGGGCTGGAGTTTGGCTCTTTGGCTATTTGCATATACTGTGCCTTAGAGATGAATCAATTTGGCTGGGCTTGCTCCAAATCTGGCAGAATTTACTTCAAAGGTTGAAACATATTATTCTTGACTTCATATATTCTGATAGAAAAGGCTTTCTGTGAATCAATCCTTAGGTTTGGAAAATCATCATCATCATCGCACATGCCTTATCCCAACTATATGGGGTTGGCTACAGGAATCCTGTTTTGCCAATCCATTCTATTTAAAGCCATATCCTCTGTTAAATCATTAGTGCTTAAATCATTTCTTATTACTACCCATGTCCTTTTTGGTCTACCCCTAGCCTTTCTAGCCCTTTCAACTTAACAAATCACTTATTCTAACTGATACTATTGACGGTCTTCCATGCACGTGACCAAACCATCTTAGTCTACTTTCTCTCATTTTATCACCTATTGGGGCTACTCCTAGGTTCCTATTAGATGACTTTGTTCATGATCCTATCCTTTCTAGTTTTTCCACTCATCCATCTTAGCTTTTGCATTTCTGCTACACAGATTTTCTGGACATATTTTTTCTTGATTGCCTAAACCTCTGCTCCATACTCTTGGGTTTGGAATCAAAAGCTTGTAGCAATTACCCCCCCCCCCCCAAAAAAAAAAAAAAAAAAAAAAAAAAAGCTATATGGATGTCCTCTCTTAAAATCATATACATGTCTTAGTTATAACATTAATTTGGGTGGTCAGGCCTGAATAAAGTGGAAAGGTTAAATTTTATTAGTAAAGACTCAGATAGAATGCAGAAAAAACGCCTTAAATCATGATAACTGGCACAAGACACTTAAATACTATATGGAAATATTCAATTGACTTGAACTCGCTACTGGAGCTCACATAAATATAAAATTATAAAAATTCCCATACTGCAAAAAAGTAAATAAAATATAGAAATTAACTCATAAGCCTTGTCCCAACTGTTTTTTGATGGCTATCCTATTTCATCATTCTACTCCATTGAAGTCCATTGCAGGAAAAGGTATAAAATTTATCTCAACTTTTGCACCTGCTCGTATTCCATATCACTATAATATTATCTGGACTTGCATAGGATCATTGTTTAGACCCTTTATGTGGTCTTCCTTAAAGTTCAAACCACCATGTATGCTAATTCCCAAGTTAAACACTTCAGCTCACTTGGTTGATCTGGACTTTGTAAAATGGAGGAAATTACTGTCATATGAAATCAAGGCCTTGGACATCTTCAGAGAGGAGAACCAAATGACTGGCCTTCTTGCAAATTTGTGTCAATTTTCTAATGTATATTGTTTGTCTATCCCTCATTCATACTGTACCCAGAAATAAGTTATGGATGTCCATTTTGTAAGGCTGGGGAAAGAGGTTATTGGAGGACCGAAAGAAACATATGGTTGACCATTTAAACTATTATGTAGACTTCAATTGTTTTACCTTTTCCCTATTACTTTTGTCTTCTTCTTTGTTAATATTTTTATATTCTTGCCTAGTCTTATCCTGCCCTGCTTGATTCATGGGGCAGGTAGATTCACGTTGGATTAAGTCATGTCAGGTTGGGTTCTGGTTAAAGCCCAGCCCATACCAAATGTAACCCATTGCCATCCCTAGACCCCAATACCACAAGGACCAAGAGCTAACTCTTCAGTCCACATTCTCCTCAATCGAATGCAATAAATTTGATTTTTACTCCTGTTTTTTTGATGAATGGCTGATAACTTCACTAGAGAAGAAAACTAGTTAATAACCACCACATACTGAGTACAGGGCAACCATACCTACATGTTTTGTTTAGAACCCACTATCCACATGGTAAATTTAGGTATTTTTTTATTTGATTTAGGAGACTTAGGTATGATTTGTAACTTGTAACCTGCTTCATCTGAAAGAATGTGGCACAGACTAATGTATTGAAATCCTCTTTAATATATTTATCTTAGATGAGGAGAAATACAAAGAAAGAAAGAAATAGCACAGCAACCAGTTACCCATCAAGAATAATGCTGCAGTATGGATATGACTTTACCGTCGCTTCTCTGGAGAATGAGTCAACCATATTGTTGATCATTCTTGGTAAACAAGACAATGAGATGTGCAAAAAAGTAGCCTAGGAATTTATTGAATTTCATAATTCTCTGGATGATTACAAATCACTTGGGCCTAACCTAACTAATACTATTCCATTTCTAGAGTCACTCCATCTATTTCCTGCCATTCATAGATCTCCTACAGCTAAACAACTTCCCTGTAATCCCATTTTCCCTCTTAAGATTGCTTGTTTGGCTTTCATCCATTTTACTCCTATTGGAGTATCTACCTTCTTGTTTTCGTCCATGGTTTCCCCACTACTGCCATCCACACCTGTTAGTATATGAAACATACTAATGTGATAGAAGGTAAATTAGGTGGATATATCATATAACTGAGTAAACATGGACTGTTTCACGAGCCACTTTCTTTCTTACAATAATTGAAGGAACTTTGTAAATGTAAAAACAAAGAATAAAAAAAATACCCCTACATTCCAAAGAGTTAGACCACAAGGTAGAAGTACTCCATTAGCTGACAACATGGTTCAAAGTATCGATACACCTGATATATACATTCATGCAGTGTTTTAAAGCAACAAAACTTTTTTTTTTTAGTTTTTTTCCTCAGATTTGGTCAGGGGGTCAGTCTTAGGCCTGCCTACCCCCCTGAAAATAGTCAAAACCCCAAAAGCCTAGTATGTCAGGGGGTCAGTCTTTCCTGCCTCTTCATAATCACATGTCAAAAGGTTCCTTAGGTTTGCTGTTGGAAAATGGTATGCAGAGGCAAGATCTCAGAAGCTATTTTGCAAGCATCCATCTAGCCACAGATTTCCCATTATTGTTTTCATTTTGTAATTTTCCCATGCTTTCTTTGGAGATAACACTTCCCATCATATACTTCTTTAATTTGGATCATCTATTTATTTTTTATTCTTTCCTTTTTTAGAAAGAGTAATTTTATTTTTTATTCATCTTCTTGATTTATATCAATCTGGAAATAGATCACGAGGTCCTCATCTTGTTCAGTTTGAGCCTTAGCTTTAATGTAACTACCAAATAGGGTGGGTAGAAAACAAAAGGAAGGTTCCTTAATAATGCTTATGGTGCGAAACTGCGAAAGAAGTGAGGATTCCCTAATTACCATTACAACATCTTTAATCACTGAGCTATTTCATTAAAACACAAGAATGGAAAATGCAGAGAAGTTTCCAAAGGATGTTCTTTCTTTTTGTCCTATAAGCTCTTTTTCTTCAAATCTCTGACTGAACATAAGGCTGTGTTTGGTAAGAGTTCAAATGCTGAACCAAACGAGCTTGCATTCCAGTTCAGTTTTGCAGGCATTTGGTAAGAATATGTTCTTGTACTGAAAATGACAGTAAAATTGCATTTTTTCCCTGACATGTTTGCATTCAAAATGAGAGCATAGTTTGCTTCCAAAAAATGGAAGCAAACTTTTGCACTCAAAGCTGGTCAATGTAAACAAGGTAGATTCTGGTCTTGAAATTTGTCTGTACCCATAAACTTTGTCTATCTAAAAGGTGAAGTAATGAATAAAGTTGCCATTGAATTGTGTTCTCTTTTTTTTTCTGAGTTTTTCGTGTTGATTTGTTTTCTTTGTCATAGGGATGGCAATGTGCCTGTTTCATTTATACAGAAGTACCTCATGAAGAAACTTGATCTTACTAGTGAAGATGAGGTGAGTTCATTATTATTCCTTCACAGAAAGCAGATCAATGTTCCTTTACAAAAAGCATCAAGAGGCAAGTAGTTGTCTGCTGATTTCCTCCAAAATGGAAATGTAGGAGACAAATCATCCAGCAACATGCTGGTTACATCCCTTTAGTTTGTTTTTAAAAGTCATTCTTTTACAACATTGCCTGATGTAGGACCAGTTCAATTCTAGTCCTTAGAGAATGTTGAATGGTCATCTTTGATCAGAAATTTATGGCTGCTGATGTCTGTAATGGCTTCTTGAAGGAACAAAAAAGAAAAGATGAACAGAAAGAAGAGAGAAAATACCAGGAATCACTCATGGGGTGCCTAGAATCACTCTAGGGTATGAGAACCACTCACCATAATTAGCATAAGCTGAAGAAAACTCCATAAACTTCATTGCTCTTTGTGTAAAATGTCCACACATATTTATAGACTCTAAACTCATAATAATCCTAGGAGTCAATCTCTTAGACTCAATAATCCTAGTAGGACTCAAACTAAGCTGTCATATCCTATTTCAATTCAAAGAAGACTCAATAACTCTGCTCCTACTTATGCAATGACTCTGAAATTTTTAACATAAACAAACTATAAATGGACAACCAAACCCTATTATTTGACCCTACAGAAAAATTGTAAAATGGCAAAGTTACCCCTGGTGTCCAAAAATACAGAAATATATAAAATTTCTCAAAATTCCAATTTTGACTATTCAGCTCCTTGCAAATAGGGCAACCAACTTAGTTTTGGTTGAGATGCCATCAGTTGCAGGCACTGAGAAACTAAGCAGAATGTTTCCTTTGTGGTCTCCAACAATTACTATTCTTGAAGCTCCTCAGTCCCGACAGCAACTATTGAAGTTTAATTTCTTTATCTCTGCCTCAGGCACTGCCCAAACAGTGGCAAACCACTGCTTATCTGGTGCATTGTCACATGATTTTTGTCCTTTTGGTATGTAACATTGGGATTGGTAAAGAAAATAGTTAAATGATAACACTTTCTGTTGAAATTCTAAACTCCAACTAACTTGTATGCATTGACTTGCAAGAGTAATTATTAATTTGGTCTGTTTGATTGTAAAATTTGGGAAACAGCTATTGACAAGTGGAACAGAGAATATTTCTTGGGTTTTTATGTTACCTCCTCAACAACCTGAGGCGGGAAGTTATCCTATGTAATTGAAATGGAAAGTTTGAGAGACTTAATTGTCAAGTGGAATGGAGAACTACATTTCTTGGATTTTATGTTAACCTCCCCAATACAAGGCAGGAAGCTCTCTGTGGTAGGATCAGAAAACGAAAAAAGAATTAAAAAAAAAAAACAAAATCCACACCGGACCTTTAAAACCTGGATTGTTTTTTTGCTGACCCATATGATTTTATATTAAATTTGACAGTTTATAGTAGACATGGTATTCTTCTAGAAAATTATTATTTAACTTTCTAGATTACTATTTATAGTAATTCCACTAATTACTATTTATAGTACAATCATGGTTTAGGGGTTAATTGCTCTAAAGAGTATTATGTTAGATCATTTCCCATGACTTTTGTCAAAGATGTCTGCTAGTGTTCCTTTATCTTTACAAAAGTTTGGCCATGGATTCATGCATACCAGAAGGGATTGTTTATCTTGGTCATTTTGTATATGCATGTGAGAGTTGTGATTGTTTTGGTTGGTTGTCTTACAGATTGAGATCAGTTGCCGGAGTCAGCCAGTGGACCCTACATTGCAACTGCATGAGTTGGTAGAGTTGTGGCGACGGACAGGAGGTACATCACAAAGAGTGACAGCAACCGTTGGCACTTCAGCCAAAGATTTCGTGATGGTGTTGGCCTATGCTCGGAGGGTGCAGCCCTCTTGACAGTTGACAGCCTCCCTTCCTTCCCTCCCTCCCGCATTATTCTTCAACCCCACATTCAATAATCTGTATGGCCTTTCTGGATACTGTGAGTTGCCTGAGTCCAGTTGGGTCTGATCAAGGACGTGTCTTAGCATATTAGCATGGGCTTGAATGGGTTTTACAGTTCATTCATGCGTTCATTACCCACATGCCATGCACAACGTGTCATCATCTGTTATATATATATATATATATATATGTTGTCATAACCTTCTATTCATGTTCTTAATTACTGTTTTCCAGTTCTTTCCTTATTCTATGAGTCTGTAGCAAAAAATGAATTATTGTTGACATAAATGGTAATTTACAGAGTTGTTCATGCATTTGAATATTTTATTGACCAAGTTTTTCTCTTCCTTTATCCTTTGGTCATGCTTTGTGCAACCGAATTATCCTATCCTATTGGGCTCCGTTAAGGTTAGCTAGGAAGAAGGATTTCTGCAGAATCACAATGGGCGGATAGCCGGATACTCTCCCCTGCTTGCTTTTCTTGTTGCTTGTTGGACTTGGAATGATCCTCCCGCCTTTTTAAAAGCCCTCAGATGGTTGGTGGTGCTTATTATGCATTTTCCACAACGTTTGTTTTTCTTTTACAAACTTGGGCTCCACAAAAAAGATGATTTGACATCCAAATTTCCGTAATTTTCTTTCGGCGTTTTTATCTATTTTTATATATTTATTACCTATTTATGATGTAACATGTTGACAACCCATCGGACTTTGATGGTTTAACTGTTCTGTTATGGAAGGGCGGGCAATTACAAATTTATAATCAAAGATTATGGATTAGCAATATGGACAAAAACTTTTCTTTTATGACCCTTGAATTTTCAAAATCCTTTGCGTGTTCCAATCAGTTTGCATGTGATGTATGGGATTTGTTAAATTAAAGATAAATAATAGAAATATGTAAGAGTATACAAATATGTTATATAATAATTAATAATTATTTTTATTTTATATATTTTTTAATAATTTTTTTATAATATAAAAATAGTAATAATTAATTTTAAAGAGAGTTGTTTACCAAATTTAGGGATGACAATTTTTCTCATTTTTGTGATTCCCGTGGGGGTTTGTTTCGAATGGGGTAAGGATGGGGATAATTTCCTCCTAAAGTGTTTTAAATCGAAAATAAATATGCATAAAAAGAGTCAAAATTGCAAAATGACAGGTTTGTCGGCCGTTTTTTCGCACCATCAATCGTCTTCGGTGGACCTGCAACTAAGTTTGCCATCCCATGCGTCTATTGTGTTCAAATAGGAGGGAAAAACCCTCATGTGGGGGTAAAACTGGCATTGAAAAATGTTTAGGGACTGAATCGTCCCATTCGATTTGAAAAAGCACTTCTCCAAGAAGTGTTGAAAAAAAAAGCTCATTTCACTTTTTTTTATAAGTAATTCTTTTTAAAAAAGTACTTGATTATTTTTTTACCAAATACACATAAGTACTTCTTTACCACTTAGTGTCTGGTCCCAACACTTAAAATAATTACTTGTTAAAACAAGTGCTTATTCTAAGTGAAATTAAACAGGGCTTGAGAATTGTGTGTGTGTGTGTGTGTGTGCGAGAGAGAGAGGTTACCATTGGATGTGGCTCCAGCCAAGGTTCAAAAAATCGTTACATACTGGCCCGTATCGACCGATGCGTATTGTATCAGGTCCTTCTCAATATGCCCTACAGGGGTTGTATCGGGTCAGGGCCTATTTCAAAGGGTAGCCAGGACTTAAACTGGCACATCTGAACCAAAATCGAAAAAAAAAAAAAGTAAAAATGCATCAACAGGTAAGTGTTTTCATTCATGTTTAACGATGGGTGTTTCTAGGAAGACGATGGACTCTCTTATGGTTTTTAAAATTTTTCATCAGTTGGGTTTTATTTTGAAGATTTGAGAAATAATGGAGGGCAAATTAGACATTTCATTTTTTTCATTAATATTTAATAGTGATGTCTATTGTTAGAGTTGTAAGTTGAGTCGTGCTGCCCGTGGCCTAACATGACCCAACATGATAGCACGCGGACCATGTTGGGCTTACGTTTCCAAGCCCATGGGCTGGCATGGCACGGCCCAACACAGTTCATGGGCCCATAGTAGGCCAAGCATGACCTGTTCATAAAAATTAGTCGTTGGGACCCCCAATGGCTAGTTTTTGCTTTTTATTGGGGGGAGGGGGGGCAGGTATTAAACAACTAGTTATGGGGTATTTATATATTTTGGCTTTGGGGAGATAAAATGACAATAATGTCCCTAACAGCTATATAATAACTAGTTTGAGGGCATTTTGGTAAAGTGGTAATTGGCTTTATAATGACCACAATACCCCTCCCAACAACTAAAAAATGACTAGTTTTTTAAGATATTTTGGGCAATTAAATTATTTCCAATTCTCATGCTCTCTCATACTCTCATATACCTACTCTTATACTCTCTCTGCTATCTAATTCTCAATTTTATTCAAGTTTCAACAAGAAGAAGGCTTGCTCAAGTATCTCAAGTTAGCAATTTGGGAAGCTTAAAGGCTTTAACCGTTGAAATCAAGTTGAGACTTTGAATCAACAGTCCAGGTAAATTGCAATTATATTAATTTTTATTTTTTATAATTAAAAAAATGTTCTATTCCTCTTGAAACCAATTTCCCAACATGTTCAATGTTGATGATATTCAGTCACAATATGATAGTGTTAACATCAATATGAATGCTACTGATATTGTCAGAATTCCCACTCCTAGTACTGCTACTAGGGGAAAGAAAAAGAAGGGCACTAAGTTGACTAGCCCGGTCTAGGAAATATTTACCATAGAAGAGGTTGAGGGTAAGGGAAAAAGAGTTATTTATCGTAAATGTAGGAGTGACTTTAGTTATATTAGCAAGGGTGGTACTAGCCGCTTAGGCAAACATATTCTTAGTCATTAAAAGAAGAATGAGGAAGAGGAGGAGGATGAGGAGGGAAACAATCATATAAACACAAATTGGGCATGAGTGGTTGGCTATGATTATATTCACTCGCTTTTTAGGACTATGGGTGGTTGGCTATGACTATATTCACTCCTCTAGTTAAAAACAAAATCATATGTGTGACTTTGACCCACTATTATTAAAAGTATGCTCACTGTGTGGGCTATTCCTTAATCACCGGGGGCTAGAATTATAGGGGTTCCCTCAATGGCAGGGCCTCACTACAACTACGACTACATGACAACAACCTGAAATATAGATATATACTAGTAGGGACCCGTGCAATACATGGGAAAATCTGAAAGATTTAATAATTTTATTTTTCAGTTAATGTTGATTTATAAAAAAATAATTATTGTTAATTGAATATGAACAAATATTTTTTTAATAAGTTTAGTTTTGTTAATAATTTTTATTCTTTTTTATTATTTTTAAAGGAAATTTTGATTCTTTAAATAAATAAAAATAATTATAAAAGCTAATATTTTTATTAATTCCACTAATAATTAACAATTATATAGGAATGACAACGGGGTGGGTTCAGGGCAGGGCACCCCATCCCTTTCCCTACCCCATAGTCAAGACACTCTACCCCATCCCCACCTCGTCCCCAGTGTCACACAGGTTCAGGGCAAGGTAACCACTTCTCAATGCCAAGCGAATTCAGGGGCAAGGCACCCCACTCCTCATCAAGGATGGAAAATCCTTGAATTTACTTGCCCTGTCCCCAGTATTGGGCAGGTTCAAGTAGAGGTGTAAATTGGGTCATGTTGGGTCGGAAAGACACGACCCGCATGTGGTCCGCACAAAGTATGAGTTGTGTTGTGCTGGCCCACAAGGCATCGCGGGTTGTGCCTCCCTTCTTTAGGATAATTTGGGGAGTCGGTTCAGCACGACCCACGGCCCGAGTCCGCACGGGCCTATGCTGTGCCGTGGGTAGGACTGGTCCATGAGTTGGGCCTTGGGCCAGGCCAGGCCATGCCGCACACCAAGCCAAGCTCAAGGCAAGGCACCCACTCCCCGTCCAAGGTTTTTAAAATTGCACTGGATAGGAAACCTTTTTGGGGTCAAACGAGCTAACTATTTGGTCCGAACAGATAACCCCGCTCTGATAAAAATAAAATAAAAATAAAAAATTAGACAAACAAAAATGGCCAAAAATTGTTGTCCAGGTTGATGGTTCAACCGCCAAGTCAACAGTTCGCTAACCAAAGAAACAATTTTTGGACAAAAAGCGTTTTTGAGGTGAAATGGTGCCCGGTTCTCAATTTTTTCGGTCTAATCGTCTAGTTTTGAAAACACTATCCCCATCAACCCAATATTCAATTTGATGGTAGAAATGATCAAAATGATATATTGAGTATGAACCACATGGTAAATTTCTAAAAGTACACTAAATTGTCTTTAATATTCAAAAATGTAATTTTATGAAAATTTTGGAAAATTTATTGTGCTTTTGTAATTTTAAAATTTTATTCAAATTTATTTAAATTTTTATTAAATAATTTATTTTCTTTTTAAATGGTTTACTTACAGAATTATACTAATTTATATTATAATTTCTATATAAACTAACCAATAATTTCCTTTTTCCAATATTATACTAATTTATCTTAATAATTTATGTAATTATTTGTTCAAATTATAGTTTTCCATTTCCCATAGTCATTTATCTTTAATAATTTACAATGAAAATTACATAATTTTTCAATGGTTTTCCAAAATCTATCAAATGTAATAAATTTTCCTAAAATTTCGAAAATATTCTAATAATTTTCAATAATTATTTAATGCATTTTAAATAAACTTTCAAATAATTTATATCTTTTAATTTCAAAAATGTTATTTTATAAAAATGTAGTTTTATGAAAATTTTTGAAAATTTTTTACATTTGTGTAACTATGGGGATTTATTGAAATTTTTTAAATTGTTATTAAATATATATTTTTATTTGGTATTTGCTAACAAAATTACACTAATTTATCTTTTATTTTTCAATATAAATTAATTAATAATTTCGTTTTCTAGCATTATTATAGTTTGTTCCCCCATTTGTATTTGGTTGTTAATTATAATAATAACAATAACTAAAATTTTATACTTTTTGATAATTGTTAAATATAATTCTCAATTTTATAGAAATTAGTTAAAGTGTTTTCAATTTCTATAAAATGTTGTTAATGAGTTAATTAATAACAATATTTATTAATTTTTACTAATTTACTAACCGTACTAATAAGAATATTTAATTTTTGGTAATTTACTAACCGTATTTATTAACTTTTGGTAATAAAACTATTTAATACTCATTGGATATAGGTGAGATTAAATGTTAACCGTATTTAACTATTTATTAACTAATATGAATGTTTTAAATGAGAGAGATTGGATATAGATTGGGGGGATGCATTTTAGGAATTAATTATGGAGTGGGGCAATGTGATACTTTCCTATTGGTTTAAATGAGATACCTTAGGAGAGGGATTATAGGATATTTTTAGGTAGTTGGGTGTAGGGATGGCAATTTTTCCCATTTCCCCGATCCCCGTGGGGACCTACCCCGAATGGCGCGGGGATGGGGATGATTTCCCCCCGTGGGGACCTGCCTCGAATGGGGCGGGGATGGGGATGATTTCCCCCCGTGGGGACCTGCCTCGAATGGGGCGGGGATGGGGATGATTTCCCCCCGTGGGGATGGGGATGGGGAAATTTTCATCCCCGTTAGTGGGGATGGGGAGAGCACGCCTCGCGAGGAGCCCGATCCCCGCCCATGGGATGCCCACTAATATATATGTATATATGTATGTATATGTTATATATGTACACATACGTCTATATATTAATGTTTTAAAAATATGGTTGAATATGTTTGAATCTTTTTTAGTAGATTGTAAATTTTAATTATTTTATTTTTATTTTTTAAATAAAATAAAAAAAAACAAAATTATTAATATTATAAAAAATTACGGGGATGGGGATAACCTTGTTCCTGTTAGCAGGGATGGGGAGAGGCTCCCCATCCCCGCCCCGCCTCGTTGCTATTCCTAATTGGGTGGCATGGTTTAATGGGAGTGGTGGGAAGGAGAGAGGAGAGAAAGTCAAAGAGAATGCAGGGTGGGGATAATGGAGGAAGGAGAAGCATGGTCACGGGGACCCATGCTTTATTAAGTGAAAGTTAAATAATAAAAATACATAAGAGTATATAATTGTTTTATATTTTAACTTTTAATAAACAATCCAATCAAACTCAACCCGACTTGGTCGGTTTTCTAGTATTTCAAATCAGCTTTGGTTTAATAAATATATTAATATTTTATATTTTAAATTTAAATTTTTAATAGAAAAAGTAGGAAAATTCTCATATTTGTTAGTCTAAAATATTTTATATCATAAATTTAATTTTTGTAATTTATTTTTTAATAATATCATTGTAATTTATGAATTTTAAAGTTTAAATCTTTTGAACAAACAAACTAAACCGAAAATAGACCCAAATCAATAGCCCGAATTGGTGAATTTTCGCTAATGGTCAATCGATTTCGAGTGACAAATTGCGGACTTGACTAGATCAATTTGGTTGGCGAAACAACCTGCAATTGAATTGAATCAATCATTGAACACTCCTAATTTCAACTAAATTTATAGTATAATCTCTAATAAATAACGATATTTTAATTTACAATAATAATTGAAATTTTATAGCAAGCATACATAATCATTGAAAATAAGCTTATGATGAAAATATAATAGATATATAATAAAATACAATAATTACAAAAATATAATAGATACTGAAAATATACTAAGTTAGTCAATAAATAGTGTAATCTTAAATAATAGTTTAATCTCTAATAAGTATTAATCTATAAATTATAAAAAATATATAATTACTAAAAATAAATCTATAACAAAAATACAATAAATACGTGAAATTAAATTTCAAAAGTTAAATAATAGTTGTTTAATCTCCAATAATTATTGATAATTTTATATTAAATAACAAAAATAAAAACACACTTATAAATAATTGTTGAAAGCATATTTATAAAAACAATAAATAATTACTGAAAATAAAATAAATAATAATTATAGTATATATAAATATATAATGAATATACACTACTATTGTAAAATTACTACTAATAAATATAATTTTATTGATAGTTATTTTCTATAATTATTAATTGATATAAGTGAATTAGTTATTTACAATATTATTTAGTTATTGAAATAATATTGCTATTTAAATTCTTAAAATATTAATTATTGATTGAATTTAATAATCCATAAAATAATAACTGTTCTATTATTACATAATTTGTTATTAATTTTGTAAAATATTAAATTATTATTAATATGACTATTATGAATTATATTATAATTATTTTTCTACTTTTATTATTTTTTTAATTTATTGCATAATTTTGTTATTTTAACTATTTAAAATTTTGTCATGCTAGATATTTAAATAATATGTAAAATATTTAAAATTTTTCATTGTTTGAATTTTATTTATTTTAATGTTATTATGTAATATTAAATATTTTGTTATATTATTTAGCTATTTTTAATGTTTTTATTTAAGATTTTAGTTATTGAAATATTTAAATAATGTTTTCTTTTTTTTTTTAATTTTAAATGTTTATTATTTGATTAACATTTAAATTGAACAATTCGTAAAATTAGAATTCATATTGTTACTACATAATTTCATGATGACTTTTGTAAAAATATTGATTTATTAATAATATGAATATTATTAAATCTATTAATTTTTTTGTGTTTGGAATAAATATTTTAAATTAGTATATAATTTGGTTATAACATTTAAATAGTTTTGAATATTTTTAATTGAAACTTTCTTTAGATAGATATAGATAAAAAGTGGGGGAGAGGATAAATAGGAATGATAATTTAGGAGAGAATCTCTCTATTAAATTAGAGATAATTTAAGAGATAAATAGGAGTGAGAGATAATTTAGGAGATAAATAGGAAGTAGAGACAATTTAGGAGGAAGTGGAGGAAAGTGGTGCCACCTGGCTAAACATTAGAAAAGCAAATCCCTCTTTATTTATGATTGTTAGAAATAGTTAAGCATATATTATTTCCTTATTGGTTTAATGCGTAATTATGTGAAATTAAAAAACAAATAAAAAATTCAAAAAAAAAAAACAAAAAATTAGGAAAGGGGATTTGAAGCAAGGAGAGGGCTGCTGACATGGCAAGACATATATATATATATATATATATATATTAATGCGTAATTATGTGAAATTAAAAAACAAATAAAAAATTCAAAAAAAAAAACAAAAAATTAGGAAAGGGGATTTGAAGCAAGGAGAGGGCTGCTGACATGGCAAGACATATATATATATATTAATGCGTAATTATGTGAAATTAAAAAACAAATAAAAATTTCAAAAAAAAAAAACAAAAAATTAGGAAAGGGGATTTGAAGCAAGGAGAGGGCTGCTGACATGGCAAGACATATATATATATATATATATATATATATATATATATATATATATATATATAGGAGTGATCCAAATTCAATCCAATTTCTAATTGAATCCGATTATCTGATTTGATCCGAATATCCAAATCCAACATAATAGGATCGGACTTCGGATTGTATCAGATCATATGATCCGATCCATTTGCACCCCTACTATTGGCCTTCCAATAGTAGATTTTATTGGAATCTCCCTGATGGTGGAAGATAAACAACCATGGTGGCGTGTGCGATTCATCTTTACTAATTACAAGAAACTATCAAGAGAATTTACCTTCATATTGACCACTTCGGATCAGCTAACAATGGTGCCAACAATGTCCCAATCGGCCATTGCAGTTGTACATCGAGAACATCTCCACATGAATGACAAGTGAGATGTGTTTGATGTGAGGTTGCAGTGGACTGTTGGGATAGAGTTGGTAGCTTCTTATTGATAGTAGATCCCTGCCCCATATTGACTATTCATGTCTATCAAGAAGGAAACAAGATGGCCCACTAGGGCTGTTCATAAGAAGACCCAACCCGACCAAACCGATCAACCCGGACTGGCCCAACCCAAGTCGGCTAGGTTTTCTTCAGCACTGGTCGGGTTATAAAAAATCATAAACCGATGGTTCGGTTCGATTTCGATTTTCACACAACTGACTTAGTAGTTAGTTTCTAGTTAGTAGTTACAACCTACTTAGTTCTTACTTAACTAAATTATCTCTATCCTAGTTACAATCTACTTAACTAAGTTGTCTCTCAAAGTCTTCTCCCTCCACAACTGAATCTATGGATGAGCCACAAAACATTAAGGAAATGCTGGTTTCCTTTGGAAATGTCGAGCTAGAAATGAGCACTTGAAAAGCAACTAAGTCACCACTAAGTAGAGCCGAAACCGACCCAAACCGATTCAAACCGATCAGGTCGATTTTGCTTAACATAGGGTCAGTTTCGGTTTCAATTTCAGGTAACCCAATCAAGTCGGGTCGGTTGGAAAAAATCAGTAAACTGACCCAACCCGATCTGTGAACAGCCCTATGGCCCACTTTCTATTTAAATAGACCATTCTCTTTCTCACTCATCTTGGTCCTCATGTCCTTTATCTCTTCTTTCTCATGTGAACACTGAAGGTTTTTGGATAAGCTAATATCAAGATAGCGTTTCTCATGTGAACATTGAAGGTCCTTCATCTCTTCTTATAAATTGAAGGAAACAAGGTAGCGTTTTATCTGCTGCTTTTGAAAATTCAATATCAATATCGGTTTGGATAAGCTAATAAAAACATTGAAGGTTTTTTGAGTTGTTTTCTTTGGCCTCCTACTGTGAATTTGACTTTATTTCTGAAGTCAAACCGTTTTGGCTTCTTATTTGTTAATTTGAAGTTCAGGAGAGGATTTTGGTTATAGCGCATTCCTTAATACTTCCTCTATTCAGGTGAAGCAACAAAAATTTTTGAGAGATTTTTGTTTTTTTTTTTTTTTTTATTTCCTTTGGTATTTAGTGATACACACCACTAATAATTGCCCGTTTAAATTTGATGATTGCTTAAATAGAATTCACATCTATGCTGAGTAAACCAGTTTTTTTATTTATTATTTTTTTTTTCTGGCATAGTACATCATTTTTTTGCAGCAATTATTTAATAATTTATCTCCAAATAATGATGAGAACCGATAACAAGGCTTGAGACCGCATTTATTCTGGAACTACCCAATTTATGTGCCAACCGAGAGCCACCACTCAGTTGGTGAGTGTGAGCCAATTAATATACCAATTGAGCCACCCGTCAGCTGGTGATTTTTGTTTTATGTTAATATAGTTGGTTGACCTTGTAATTTGAGGGGGATTGGCAAGGGGGTTGTCTGTGTTCAGTAAAGATGGCTCTAATTTAGAAGAGAGATGCAGAAAAAGTTTTAGCTAGAAAAAAACCACAAGAATTAATGGCATTCCAAGTGGAAGTCATGACTACACTATTGCAATCTTTCTAATGCTTGTGTGACGAAGATGCCATTATCTTTATAGATCATTACTCAGATGCACATTTAAAATATTAGAAGAATAATCTTCAATTCTTGTTGCATCTAGTGGTAAGCAAAAAAACCCGAAAAATTGAACCGATCGAAATTGAACCAAAAAATTGGTTAATTGAATCAGTCAGTTTGGTTTCAGTTTGGTGTTTTTAAAAAACTGAAGCTATCAGTTTAGTTTCAGTTAATCAATATAGAAAACCAGCAGTTAAACAATATATATATTTCTATATATTTTATATATATTTATGTATATTATATATTATAAATTAATAAATATGTATTATATATATATTTATAATATATGATATATTATTTATTATTTAAAATATAATAATTTGTATATATTTATAATTTTTTATTATATATTTTTATAATATATATTGTACAAATAAAAAACCGATAAACCAAACTGGTTAATTGACTAACTTCAATTCAGTTTCGATAACCAGTTTTTCAAAAACCGGTACTATCAATTTGGTTCCAAAAAATGTCCTATGGTTCAATTAACCAAACCGTGAACACCCCTAGTTGCATCGTTTTGTTGATAATGGCAAAAGAACCATATAAAGATGGTCTTTGGAGAAGCTAAGGCTATGTTTGATTTAAAGGAAAAGGTAGAAAAAAGAAGGAAAAGTAAGAAAATTCATACAAGGTTTTCTTCCCTACCTTTCCCTTTCTTTCGGTAAAAATGGAATTCTGCAATTTTACCCTAATGGTAGTAAGGGCATTTTTGTAATGAAAGAGAGGCTTTTGTACTTTTTTTTTTCAAAACCGTAAGGCAGGTTCTTTTTTATTAACATCAAAACACAGTGGAGATTTTTGTGATTGATAGAAAATGAAGGGAGGTTGGGTCTCTGCACAGTAGATCATCGTTAGGGTCCAGAAGAGAACGAGTAAACGTGAACGACTTCCTTTATATTTTTAAGTGACCAATATGCCCTTTATTTTTTCTGCCGAGGCCGAGGGAGATTCTAGCCTGAGCCGGAAGGATCGAAGTTTCGAAGTTGTAACAGCCTAACAGGTCCAGCTCAAGCCCAAGAGTTGGCAAGCTAGTGATTGCTAAAGCTTGCTCTCGCACTCTTAGAATCAAGGATGCAACAGGCAAAACCCTAAAGCCCTCGTTCTGGCATTCTTTTTCACTTATTATTTTTTTTTTTATTTTAACATTTTCGGGAAGGTTTGAACTCTGACATTATCTGAGTTTTGAAGGGTGGAGGATCAGATACGGAAGTTACATGGGAGGATCAACAAAATATCAACAAATTTGGAAGATTAAACAACAGATTTCACGAGCTTGAGGACGAGATCAAGATTGCTAAGGTACTTTCAGCAAGGAGCTTTCCCCCTCTTCTTTTCTGTTTCCTTTAATTTTTTGTATTGTTCTTCGTGTATATTGAAGCTTGGGTCTTGGTTTTGTTGGATATTCTGATGTGGCCTTCATTATCAGTGAGACCCATATTTTATTTCTCTCTATTTGATGGCTTTCCTCAGCATCCTTTTCTTACTGTATTTGTATATAAATGGGGACCAAAATATGAACTCAGACGTGCTTTAGATGCTTCTAGATGGTAGGTCGACTTGGCCAATGTTTCTGTATCTGCTTGATTTTGGTGTCTACAGAGGAGAGGTCTTGTATATTTCATCATTTTCTCTTCTGAGAGTTTGTCAAGAGTAAATGGGCTACTAGGTTCTGCACCTCGAAAGTTGGAGAAGGCAAACTTGGGAATCATATTGCGTCCTTTCTTCCCTGAAACTTTATCTCATTACCTACAAAGTTAGCATGATAGTTGCTAACATTCGGGTGTTCTCGAATGGTTTTAATTGGCATCGTGCACATGCTGTATGTTTCCACGTGTTTACTTAGTGGTTGTTGGACCCAAGTTTTGGTTTTTCTGACTCTGTGACCCCATAGTTTTGAGGATCATTCGAATACTTGGTCTCATAAGTTCCATATCCTAAGATGTTAGGAAATTATTTGATTTTGGTTTACCCTAGCATTTGACCCAAGGACTTAAAATTTCATTGGCATTTATGGAATTTCGATGTTTAGTTCCAAACATCTAGAAAAAAAATATGACAGAAAATATAGGAAAAGTAAGATCTCCATTCAAATTATTGATTTCTCTTCTTGAGGCTTCTCACTGACTTTGGAGTTCTTCAAATATTTGAGGGAAAACTTTGGTTTCAAGCCAGATTGAAGCCCAGTTCAAAACCAAGATTTAAATCCTTTACTTTGTTTCTGTGGAAAAAAGTTAAAGGGAAGAAGTTAGTTCTTTTCTGAATGCAACAGTAAATCCAGAGTTTGGAGAACTGAGATATTTTGTGTGTTGTCTCATCTATGTAATTCTTTTTTTTTTGTATACCACATTATACAGCAATGGGAACATGTTCTGTTAATTTATGACCCATCGTGTATATAATTTTATAATTAATAAATACTTTACTTTTACCAAAAAATACACTACTGTTTTTTTTTTATAAGTAAAAAAATATCATTTAGAAGTAGTGTATATAAAAAATACACTACTTCTTTGAGACCTTTTCAGAGTCAGATGAACTTATGGTCCAAATGAAATGATAAGCCAAAAAATAATATCATTTCAAACCAGTCAGATATTGTAGAATCCCGTTAGTTTTCCTTTTGTGGTACTTCTTTTGCCCCAACCCTTTATTTGTGGGTCACTTAGTGCTTCAAGTATTTCTTAATTTAGTTTTTGCTCTTTTTTTCTTCAGTTTATTACTCTTTCTTTTATTCTCTATTTTTCTTTTCAAAAATTTGCACCTTGCTTTGAAATGGCATGTGCCTTGCCTTGTGCCTTCCCCCTTGGGTGCTAAAAGGCCTTTGTGCTTTTTTTTTTGTGCCTTGTGCTTTTAAAACACTGCTATAGAGGAGAGGACATATCCCACTTCACGAGCCAACTGATCCAATCCAGCCTCACCTTCAAGGACTCTAATAGGGCTCAAGTAAGGAACCACCATTGCCAAGAGAAATGAACCATTGACCTACAGAGAAGTAGCCTCATAAACAGAATGCACTTGGAAGCTCATTCCACACTTTGACTTCCAGTTATAACGAAGTGCAGGGATCATCCCCAGCTGCACTGTATCTTGAATTATGTTCTCAAGTCATAGAAGCAGGGGATTGTAATCCCATTGTATGCTCACTCACTGTACATGGGTTATTGTTACTCTTTTTTTTTTCTTTGTTTTTTGTTAAAAAAAAGCCTCTTGGAAAAAATGGAGACATTAAGTATAAAACCAGGTAGGATGTTAATCCAGAGGATGTCACTTGGGGCTACAAAAATGAGTTAAAGAAATTCAAATGGCTGACAAGAAATATGTCTATAACAGTACAGTGGGTTGGAAGATCAGCTAATGCATTTGCCGATGTCTTGGCAAAACAAGGGACAAATAGGGAAACATTGTTCTGGGCGCAACTGTAACTCTTGTTTAACATCAACATTCATGTAATCTCTGTGTTGGTTTAAATTCTGATCTGTATAAGGTTAGAATTATTTTCCAGTGAAATAACAAAGTATTTGAATTTATTAATATCTTATATAATTTACTACAGTTTGGGATGTTTCAACAAGAATAAGGTTTATTATTTTTTTCAGCTTTCAACAAGAATAAAGTTAGGAAAAGATGTTGGAGGTGTGAAAGGGTTTAGATCATAATTATTAATAACAAGGATTTCATATTTTAACTTTATCAGTGGATATGTATATTTATGTATTTATATATCTGTGCATCTCTGTAAAAACACATAAAATATTGTCTTATTTTAAAGCAAGGGATATCCCCAAGTGACCATGCACTCCACAAACTTGGAAAGGCTCTATTACTTATGCTAGGTGCTGAAGGAAAAATTGAAATTCTATATATGCCTAGAAAAGCGATATGGAAATTTATATCTATAAACATTAGTTTGGTTCTGCTACTCTAGTTACCTAGCAAAGTGATCTAGGTGCCCTAGGAATATTCTTCAAGGTTTCATGTATTGCAAAGTGATGATCTAGGTGCCCTATGCAAACAAAAGTTATTCTTAGGAATTTTTCTAAATTAAAATTTTCAAAATTCTACGTGACTTGGAAAAGAAGTCCAATCTGTTACATGGACAAAGCCAGGCCACGGCTTGGGCAATGTTGTCCAACACCGAACTTACACTAAATATAGAAGTGTCCAACAAGGACATGGCGTCCATTTAGAAATGTCCATGCAACGTATAATCCAGAAAGTGTCATCCATATGTCATGGGGCACTAAAGAGTGACCTATTCAGAAATTTTCTTATCTGATCAATGTCTTGATCATTATTACTAAAATTAGGTATGGGAAAAATATGTTATTGGATATATTATGTTTTTATTATTAAAAACTCGCTTAAAAGTTTAGCCACATAGCAACATGACATCAAGACAAATATGGTTAATTTGGGTGTAATGCAATTTTAAGTTAAAAATTTGCTATGAAAATTTTTGTCATATATTACATATATATGCATTGCCAAAAACATATGTGCATATCCGTGTCTACCAAGCATATGAATATGCATTTTCCTACCTGTGGCACTGAAAAGCTCAGATAATGGAAGCTTGGAATGGATGGAAATCAAGTTTAAACACACTTTAAAGGAAGGCAATTAATTAGCAGTCTCTCTTACCAATTTAGCCTGTAACAGAGGAAATGCTATCATCTATTGGTTGCATAATGAGCTTCCTGCAGCATAGAGTGAATAGATCCTTGCAGGAGATCCAAGTGGACTACCTCAAAATCAAGTAATATGAAGACCATGATGCCTGCATTTGGATTCATGAACATGGATTCAGGAAACGAGAGTACCACACTCCAATTCCTAAAATCTTGGACATGGATATTGGTATGGGTATCCCGTGTAAATGCTTATATCATACTCATTTTTTCTAGTTTTTGAAGTCAAGTCTTATATTTTGCTATATTTAATTAAGTTTATAATGCATACTGCTGTTGAGAAATCTCTAAGCCAGAATGCAGCATCTGGCATCAACATTGGGTATGTATGCGTCTGATACTGGTATGCTAGGCTTGTATGGGTATCTAGGTATACGAGGTTTATGCTCACAGAGGCCTCACAGTAGTGTTTTCCTTTAGATCACAGTAGTGTTGGTTCAGCTGTCTTAATTTGTATGTTTATCTTTGTTGGGTCTTAAGTCATTAGTTATTGGGCCTTAGTTACTGGGCCTAATCTTATTTAGTGTTTATTTTGACTAGGTGTCCCATCACTAATTAGGGGCATTCTTGTCTATTTATGTAACATTATGTAATGTCCTTATATATAACAGATTAGGGCTGGCTGAGCATTATTCTGCCGCCCATCTCATTTTTTCTTCTTCTTCTTCCTCTTCTTCTCTCATTCGACAATCCTATTTCAGCAAACATGGTATCAAAGCACTGATCTTTCTACTGGTTACAACAGCCGCTTCTTCTTCTACTCGTAGGTAACTCTCCCATCTTTCTTTTCGGTTGCTACAAAGAAACCCTAGGGTTGGTCATAGAACACAGCTAGACCTACATCTAGGGTTTCCCTTGGTTGTAGGGCCCAAGGGGAGTTAGACCCAGAGGCTGATGCCCTAATAGACGCAGTACAGCAGACTGTAGCCATTTGGTAAGATAGATCTGTGTAGAACAAATCTAGGCAGAAGGACTAATCCCAGCAGTCCTAGAACTGTTCGTGGGTGAGGTTATAACCTGCGATAGCAGTGCTTAGCACACAGTAAAAGCCAACACAGCAAGTTGCAGGCTGCGGCAGCAGTAATTAGAACACAGCAGAAGGTAGCACAACAGAGTATAATTTGTGACAGCAGTAATTAGGGCACAGTGTGTAGTGTAGTACTCGGTGTTTCAGCTCTGTGTCGGGTTCTCAGGACTGAGTTTACAGTGCAGCAAGTTCCGTAAGTGTGAAACAGTTCTCTATATATTGCGTTTACAGTCTTGACATTTACGAGTAAGTGAAGATGTCTTCTATATCCGGGGAAGTGTCTTCTAGAGATGTTAGGGCTTGTGGGAGGTCTCCTAATCTAGAGAATCCAAATCTGCACAGCCTACAGATCACAAGTGTGTTGTTGGATGAGTACAACTTCAGAGAATGGTCTGTCTCAGCCATGCTTTTCATCACATCCCGTGAACTCACTAGTTACTTGGACGGGCAGAAGAAGGAACCAAAAGTGGGGAGTGCTGAATATGCAGCTTGGCACAAAGAGAATGCTACAGTTATGTCCTGGCTACTTGCCTCAATGACTCCAAGAGTAGCTAGAACTGTTCAACATTTCTCTACGGCTGCCAAGATATGGGAAAAAGTTTTTAAAACCTATGGGCAAAAAAAGAATAATGCTAGAATTTACAAACTTAATCAAGACATTGCTGCTTTGAGGCAAGGAGATATGAGTGTTGCAACATATTTTGCTACACTATAAAGACTATGAGAAGAGTTAGATCACCACCTTATTATTGATTGAGAGAGTGCCGGAGACAAAGAAAAGCATGAAAAACAAATTGAAGAGGGTAGAGCATTTAAGTTTCTGGTCGGCCTAGATCCTATATATGAGAGCATAAGGTCCCAAATTCTGGGAAGGGATGAAATGCCAAACTTACATCATGTTTACTACCTTGTGAGGAATGAAGAGGTGAGAAGAAAAGAGATGCAGGTTGATACTCAAACAAAGCTAACTGAACAGTCTGTGGAGCATTCGGCCCTAATCTCTACAAATCAAAGGGGAAGCAGGCACTCTAACAAGAGACATCTGAAGTGCACCCACTGTGGAGGGGAAAGGCATGTGAAAGAGACCTGTTGGGTTCTCCATCCGCATTTGAAGCCAGCTGCATTGAGGAAAGATAAGAAGCATCTGAAGGGTCAATCTGCAAGTGTGAATTTGGCTACGGGTCAAAGTGATGATGGTTCAAAACACTCATCTACAGTTACTTCCTCTTCCATGGGACAGACTACTAATTCCCCTCGAACCGGGTCCTTGGGTTTTACTGCCGATGAGGTAGAGGTACTTAGCCGGGCCCTAGCCCGTCTAAGGACCAATTCTCTTCCAATTTGGTACAGAATACTTTGAAAGGTCCTTGAATCTGTTTATGGAGGATGCTGGAATGATTCATCAATCATCTTGTGCTAGTACCCCCCAACAGAATGGGGTTGCTATAGAATACTTTGAAAGGTCCTTGAATCTGTTTATGGAGGATGCTGGAATGATTCATCAATCATCTTGTGCTATTACCCCCCAACAAAATGGGGTTGCTGAGCGCAAGAATAGGCACCTATTGGAGACTGCTCGAACCTTACTATTTTAGCACAAAGTTCCAAAAAGCTATTGGTCTCAAGCAATCCTTACTGCATCATATTTGATAAATCGAATGCCATCCAAGGTATTGGGGATGAAAACTCCTTTCTCTGTTCTTTGCCCTCATCTTCCTGACTTTTCTCTTCCACCGAGAGTCTTTGGTTGTGTATGCTTTATACATGTCAAGGATCCGAAGAAGACCAAATTGGATCCTAGGGCTACAAAGGGAATCTTTTTGGGGTACTCCCCTACTCAGAAGGGATTCAAGTGTTATGATCCAGTCACCAAGAAAAAATGTCACAAAGGATGTAGTCTTTAGGGGGAGACTAGTGGGATGGAAGAGGATTCTTCTGTTCCCCCATTCTTTGTACCTCTCTCGACCTCAGGCCTTCTATCATCTCCTCCTAATCCACCTAGTTGTGGTATCCCGGGTGAATCTAATGAGGCTCCCATTGTACCAGCTACTACTAGTGATGTTGCAAATATTATTGAAGACTCCAGCAGGCTGCAAAGAGATATCAGAGTCACCTACAACAGAAGGAAGAAGGGTCCTCTAACTCATGACAGTGACCAATTGGACTCGGATCAACCTGTCTCAGAAACTCAAGGTAATCCTATCAGTTCCTTTGACTTGGATCTTCCTATTGCCCTTCGTAAGTCTACTCGTTCTTGTACTATCAGATACCCCATTGCTGATTTTGTGTCTTACTCACATTTGTCTCCTCGTTATTGTTCTTTTGTGTCTGCTTTATCTTCTGTGCATGTTCCTACTAAGTATTCTGAGGCAGTATCTGACCCAAAATGGAAAGAGGCTATGGACGAAGAAATGAAAGCCTTAATGAAAGCAAGGACTTGGGAATTAGTGGATCTACCAGAAGGGAAAGGCACTGTTGGATGCAAGTGGGTGTTCACTGTGAAGCATAGGGAGGACGGGTCCATTGAGAGGTACAAGGCTAGACTGGTAGCAAAAGGGTTTACTCAAAAAGAAGGGATTGACTACAAAGAAACCTTTGCTCCGGTGGCAAAACTCAACACAATCCGAGTTCTATTATCATTAGTTGCAAATTTCTCATGGGAACTACATCAGTTGGACGTGAAGAATGCTTTCGTGAATGGCGACTTGCATGAAGAGGTGTTCATGGATCCTCCACCAGGTTATGGTTTTGGCAAGAAGGTATGTAGACTGAGAAAAGCCCTATACGGCCTTAAGCAGTCCCCTCGAGCTTGGTTTGAGAATCTATGTGGGGTCATGAAGAAAGGGGGTTACACTCAAAGTAGGGCAGATCATACCCTATTCATAAGGAAGAGAAATGGCAAACTTACGGCACTTATTGTTTATGTGGATGATATGGTAATTACAGGGGATGATCAGGAAGAGATTAAAAGACTAAAGGAGGTTTTGGTTGCTGAATTTGAGATCAAAGATCTAGGCCAATTGAGATACTTTCTTGGGATTGAAGTTGCAAGATCCAAAGAGGGCATCTATATATGTCAGCAGAAATACATCATTGATCTTCTTCAAGAGACAGGCATGGTGGGGTGTAAGCCAGCCGATACTCCAATAGAACAGATTCATGGTCTACAGGTGTCAATAGGAGAGGACTACCTTGATAAGGAAAGATACCAAAAGCTGGTGGGGAAGTTGATTTACTTGTCCCTCACTCGCCCTGACATTGCTTATGCTGTACATGTTGTCAGTCAGTTCATGCACTCCTAAAATCCCTCACATGAAAGCTGTGGAAAGGATTCTCAAATATTTGAAGTCTTGCCCGGTTTAAGGGATTCTATTCAGGAAAAACAGTAAAATTGAAGTTGAAGGATATGCTGATGTAGATTGGGCTGGCTCTGTTGGGGACAGGAAGTCTACTTCTGGGTACTGTACCTTTGTTGGAAGAAATTTAGTTACATGGAGGAGTAAAAAACAGAATGTGGTTGCTAGATCTAGTGCAGAGGCCGAGTACCGAGCTATGGCTCATGGTGTTGCTGAACTCTTATGGCTTAAGATCCTGCTTGGTGAACTTGGAATAAAGATTGAGTGCCCTCTCAGGTTGTACTGTGGCAACAAGGCTGCCATCAACATTGCAAATAACCCAATGCAACATGATAGAACGAACATATTGAAATAAACCGTCACTTTGTTAGAGAAAGAATTGTCTCAGGAGAACTCTGCATTCCTTATACTCCCTCCGAGATGCAGATTGCAAATGTTCTGACTAAAGGGCTAGCTACAATGAAATTCATGGACTTACTTGGCAAGCTAAACATGATTGACATCCATGCTTAGCTTGAGGGGGAGTGTTGGTTCGGCTGTCTTAATTTGTATGTTTATCTTTGTTGGGTCTTAAGTCATTAGTTATTGGGCCTTAGTTACTAGGCCTAATCTTATTTAGTATTTATTTTGATTAGGTGTCCCATCACTAATCAGGGGCATTTTTGTCTATTTATGTAACATTATGTAATGTCCTTATATATAATAGATTAGGGCTGGCTGAGCATTATTCTGCCACCCATCTCATTTTTTCTTCTTCTTCTTCTTCCTCTTCTCTCATTCGACAGTCCTATTTCAGCAAACAGTTAGGACCGTAGCTAGTCCATCCCTCTCAAGACCCCATATAGCTGTGGACCAACTTTTTTTTTTGCAATAAAATGTGTCAGGTGGGAATGGTGGTGGTAACCCTGTGAAACACTGAAACTGCAACAAGCCATCCTTGATTCTGGAGAAAGCATATGTTAGTGGGGTCATTTGTCTTGAGGAACCAAGCATAACCTTTCCCAGGAGGACAGATGGTTTTCACAAGGCATTTTCTCTCTAGCCCTACATAAGTAGGAACTGTCTCACTGCCATCTCTCAATTCCCAACATAAGTAAGGACTGTCCTGTACAGTGCAGCACTGCCATTTCTACATGTTCTTTTAGAAAATTGGGAAAATTTTGTGTTGGATTGAAATATTTATCTTTTTAAGATTTTAGGTGCTATTTGGGATTTAGATTATGGATCCATTTCTAAGTCTGATTTCTTAGGTGTTAAGAAATGTTTGTTGTATATAATCCATGGATATTTCTATCTTTTTGGTAGTTTACATATGCTGGGGGGGGGGGTCTAAAAGGGCTAGGAGTAGACCAAAAAGGATATGGGTTGAAGTAGCCAGAAATGATTTAAGTGCCCATAATTTAACAATGGATATGTCAGAACAGAATGGTGAAACAGGATTCATGCTGCCAACCGAATGTGGTTGGGAACTTGGGATAAGGCTTGGATGATGATGATGGTGCTAGTGCTGGTGCTGGTGTTGATGAAGGGGCTAGAAAGGGCTAGGAGTAGACCAAAAAGGATATGGGTTGAAGTAGTCAGAAATGATTTAAGTGCCCATAATTTTAACAATTGATATGGCACTAAACAGAACATAATGGTGAAACAGGATTCTTGTTTAAGGCTTGGGTGATGATGATGATGATGATGATTCTTAGTAGTTTACACAGTTACTGATAGTGAAGATTTTCCTTGTTTTCTTTTCTTTGCTTGAATATGATGTTTAGAGCTGGGTACCCCCACCTGAAGGTTTCATGAAGTTAAATTTTCATGGTAGTAGTCTGGGCAATCCAGGTCTTTCTGGTATGGGAGTGGTTATAAGGAATGTAAGTGGTTCTGTAACTTTTCTGTTTTCAGGTCCTTTAGGTGAGGGGGACTCCACGAGGGCAGAATTATTAGCTGCACTACAAGGGGTACAGTTTTCTGTACAGTTAGGAGTGGAGCAGCTACTAATAGAAGGTGATTCTCAGGTGGTTGTGGAGTGGCTACAAAAACCAGAGACTACAGTTGGGTGCTTCAAAAATGAACTTAAAAGATTCAAATACTTGACGAGGATTTTGGATGTTACAATACAATGGGTAGAGAGATCTGCCAATGCTATGGCTGATTGTTTAGCCAAGCAAGGGGCAAATAAGGCATCTGTATTGGGCTCAATTGTAATCTTTTTTATTCTTGATGGATTGGAGAGGTTGCAGCTCGTACCTCTCCCAGTGTATTCTGTAATAGTTCCTCTTGGTTTATTCCATTAATAAATTCTTCATTTATCAAAAAAAAAAGTGATGTTTAACAATTTCTTTCTTTTACTAAGACTATTGAAGGTCTTAATTGAGTTTGGTGTGGCAGTATATTTGACTCGGGGAGGTTGACTGCTCTAACTACAATCTTTTTGTTGTTATCTACCATTGACATATTTTTTTGTTATTCTAACTCGATTATTTTTGAGAAATTTGATCATCCAAAACAAAACAAAGAAAGATTCATAAAAAAAAAAACAAAACAAAGAAAGAAAGAAGAAAAAAATGTCTGTTTTACATCATCCATGGTTTCTCAAACTTGTGGAAATTTTCTGCTTCATTATTTGTCTTTCAGCTTGTTCAATTTCCAACTCTAGTGTGTTTTCCCAATGCTCCCAATAAGATTTTGATAAATTGGTACTTTATCAAATAATAACAATAATAATTTGTTAGATATAAAAAAACAATAAGAGTTTGTTCATTTCTGTTGGTTATTTATGATTCTCTTCAGGTACTTGTCTAATTACTTTCTGGCTAGTACTCCTTCGCAGGAAATGAATGAGAATCTAGAAGATGCAAGCAACGAGTTAATCCTAACAGATGATGAGGTGGTAAGGTTCCAGATAGGGGAGGTTTTTGCTCATATGCCAAGGGAAGAAGTAGAGAGCAGGATAGAACAGATGAAAGAGGTGACTAGTAAGAACTTGGAGAAGTTGGAAGAAGAGAAGGATTCAGTTCTTGCACAGATGGCTGAGCTAAAGAGGATTTTGTATGGAAAGTTCAAGGATTCTATCAATTTGGAGGAGGATTGATTTTTTTATGATTTACCAATTTCCTGTCGTGAGGGATAATGTGAACTCCAGAATGACTGTTTCACAGTCAATGTTTTCCCAGAATTTCCTTTAACTGTTGGTTTTATAAGCTATTGACCAACTCAAAGCCTACAAAGATTTTGATACAACCAAGGGAGTATTGCTAATTTTGGTAGTGAATGGTTTCGAACTTCCGTTGCATTTTGAAACAGAGAAGAATATTGGATCTGGCCAACGGGCCAAGCCTACAAGATAGCAAGTGTGACAATTGATAGGTCCATTCATTGGCCATGTCATAGAGAGCCTGCAGTTTTGTGGGTTTGATACTGTGCCAGTTTGCCTCCTTTTTGGGAGGGATGCTGACCATCACAGTATAGAACATTATCACAACCAGGGGTGTGATGGTGTGGTGAGTTTCAAAATGCACAATGTAATCTAATCTGAAACATATCATTGTGGCCTAATAATCTAAATACACAACACATTTTTTCTTTCTTTTTTTTCTTGTTTTGGAAGAAAGCCCTTGAGCAAACTATTTCATTAAACTTGCTTGGAGGTACAATCTGTTACAATGAGAAAGTGCTGTCTTGGGTACCCTATGAGTAGCCATTATTAACATTTAACATTTCTAGAAGTGAAGCACACTGATGACTGAAGAGGGGGAAAGGCTTAAAGCCTTAAACGAAGACTTTGCAATCGGCTACAATCGATCTCAGCCGCCTGGTGCCATGGATGTAACGCAGAGTCCACCAACAGAAGATCAGCAGTAACTTTGGAGTCGCCAAATTTCAAGGATAGAGTTAGACAACTGAAGTTCCTAAGCAAACTTTACCCCTTCAAAGAAAGCTAAATGCCTAAGGCATGAGGCTTGAGCAGCATCACAAAATGGATCCGTTGCGATGCCTGGAAACTAGACCTAGCCCACAAGACAAGAGAACCTGTCCACTGCATCATCCACATTTATCAACTCTAGTAGGAGGTTTCGGTTTCCCCCATTGCACCCGATCATTACTTAAATACAACTTTGGAGAGGTAAACGATATACTATTCTCACCTTGAGACAGAGTGCAGGTCTTCCTTCCAAGGGAAATGAATGACTTCAGCACCCATACATTGGAACTACATCAAACATTTTTAAATGCCAAGATTGCCTGAAGTTGGGGTTTTATACTGACTGAAGTACCCCCGAATGAACTCGTCTGTCATCTCTATCCTGATTGGAACCAAAGACTAAAAACGCATACACCGCTTGCCACCTATTATTCGGTCTTATAGATGGCATTATTTTTTCTTTTCTTTTTTAATAAGCTATAAATAGCTTATGTCACCAAGAAATTAAAACACTAATAGTAGCAGCAGCTGTAACTGTATTTCAGGCCATACGTTTCAGCCTTAGGATCCATTCTTGGATGCCCCAGTGAGAAAAGTAAAAATTAAATATGAAAGAAATTACTATTTATTATTAATACAAAAATATTCATGGACTACAAATACCAAAAAAAAAAAAAAAAACAAATCTATACTCTATAGTTTCAGAATTGGAATATTGGATGACTCTAAAGCATAGCTGTTGAATACTTGAATTCCATAAACAGTTAATAAATGTTAGAGCCTCCTTTCTTATTGGAAGCAATGTTAGAGCCTTTCATGTCATTAACCTCTCATGAGTCATCCTGGCTGAATGCAATAACAGTTAAGGGAATTAATGATAGGGAAATTCTCGATTAGTACCCTGTATTTTAGGTCTACTGTCATTTTGGTCCCTGAACTTTAAAATGTGACAAGTCAAAAATATGATAATCTATTACCTTCTGTTAATTAATCGTTAACCAGCCATTAAGTAGCATTTGAAAAAGACAGAAATGCCCTTCGAGTGCCATCTAATTTTCTTTATCAACCATCCAAACATTGACAAAAAATTAAGTCTCAAATCCTTGCGTCTTTATCAAATTAGGGTCATTAGAATGTCCACTCAAACATAACCCCAACTTTTTTGAATGGAAAGGCAAAGATTTGGGACTGCTAATTTTTTGTCAACATTTAGATGGTTGATAAAGAAAATTAAATAACACTTGAAGCGCATTTTTGTATTTTTCAAATGTCACTTACCGGCTGGTTAACAACAAGTACTGCATTGTCACATTTTAAAAATTCGAGTACTGAATTATCGCATTTTAAAATTCGGGGACCAAAGTGGCACTAGGCCCAAAGTACAGGGTACTAATCGGGAATTTTCCCTTAATGATAACATGCCAGTAATAAAATGCATGGCCTTACAACCATTTAATTTCTCAATGTATTTTATCACTGACATGGTGCATTATTATTGGTCTCATAGCCTGTTGAACAGCTATCGTGTTCAGCTAATCCATATTCATGGTAGCCTATTGGCCCTATCCCCATCCGCCATTGCAGAGCCAAAAAAAAAAACCATTAAAATGTTAAGAAGTGTTCTATAACTCTCTAATGCCCCTCCACTTATCTTTTTCATTTTCTTATTTTTGCCAAGAAAACAGATCATAGGAAAAATAAGTCAATTACATTTAGAATTAAGTAGTACTGGATTTGCGAGTTGCCATAAAGCTTATAACCAACAGATATGGAAGTCCTCTCACCCTTAATATCGGCAATGTAATTGACTTAACATAATGTATATATATATATATATATATATATATATATATATATATATATATATATATATTCTTTTGGTTTATGGTAACGGAGAAATTATATATATATATACTTTACCCCCCTCCTACCAACTCAATTGGTTGGATCTTTGACTTGTAGAGACTTGGGATCAAATTACACTATTTTTTTATAAATTACATTAATTTTTTATAATTTTACACTAATTTATGATAATATTCAACAATTAATTATTAAAAATCATAAAATAACAGTAAAGTACAATAAAAAACTAAATATTAAATAACAATACATTACACTAATTTTTGACAATTTTACACTATTTGTAATAAATTTTAATAATTAATGATTAAAAATAAAAAATTACAGTAAATTAAAATAGAAAAGTTAAATATTAAATAAAATAAATTACAGTAATTTTTTGATAATTTTACACTAATTTCTGATAATTTTAAATAATTAATGATTAAAAAATAGAAATATACAGTAAATCAAAATAAAAAAAAATTAAATATTAAATAAAAAAATTACACTAACTTCTGATAATTTTCAATAATTAATTATTAAAAAAACAGAAAATTACAGTAAATTACAATAAAAAATAAATATTAAATGACAATAAACTACACTAGTTTCTGATAATTTTTAATTATTAATGATTAAAAATCAGAAAATAATGGTTAATTATAATAAAAATTCAATATTAAATAACAAAAATTGCACTAATTTCTTATAATTTTCAATAATTAATGATTAAAAATCAGAAAATAACAATAGATGGCAATAGAAAAATTGTGAGTCCCCTTTGTTTTTATGTTAAACTCGAATGCCCCCTCTTTTTTCACATAAAAACTTGAATGATCAAACTATCCGCTTTGAATCTCTAAATGTCTCCTATGCCCAAGAAGTTTTCATGTTAAACGGGATGAGGGAAATACATGGTGTAAGCACATGTAGCTCGTCATTATTGGAATTACAATCAAGACCTTAAACAAAGACTAAGAGAGATCCCAATTGGAAATGATAGAGTGATTAGATTAAACAAGGCGATGAGCAGTGTCTAAGGTACCAGAGTAACTAAGACACCTCTATAATAGCTCGACACTTTGTCGAAGTAATGTAAGGCTACACACTTGTGATGAGCATGAAGTACCTTCACCTATGAGGTGCAAAGAGTGCTACCTGAGACCTGCAATGGACATAAAACGATACCGCAAGTCTGTGATGGACCTAAAATACTACCAAAACTCTGATGAGCATAGAATAGCAGCTCATACTGTAATGAATAGATAAAGCCCAAGACCGATGATACTTGTTTACATGTGACTTACACTTCTTCCGATCACAACAAGCTATGACAAGGCGCCTCCATGTGATGATCAAACACGTCAGCTGAACCAAGATCCTATCCTGACACATGGCCATGAGAAAACCCATAAAATTGACGTAACCAATACATGCCATGTGAGAATCCTCAAGAGAAAAGAAACTTTATTCCTAGAGCATCTCATTGGACATGTGGCAAAACCTAGTGGTGTCTGTCTAATGGCTGACACGAGGACAAAGGTCTCCTTCCTCAATAGGAAAAGTCTCATTTTGGACTCTTCTCCTTATGGCCTCGGAATCACCTATATAAAAAGGAGATGAGGCAAACCGTGGGACATACGAGAATTCACTAGCCGAAATCCCCGTAACCTATCTTTTCCGAAAAGATTAAGCCTACCTACGCAACATAACCCAAATCCAATCTCATCTTCATCCTTCAATGAGACCATCGCATATTGCCTTACCACCACACCACCACATACACATAGAAAAGATAACAGAGAGCACAAGATTCTTGTTTTGAAGTAATTTCTGACCATAATATGGATACGTGATTGGTTCAACGTGACCAATAATGTGGATTTAAAAAATTAAGAATATTAAAAAAAAGAAATTTAGAATAAGAATTTTGGAATAAATTTTAAAGGGGAGGAAGATGACATATATAGTATAGATTTAGGATAATTGAAATCAATAAAACATTAATAATGTATTAGTGAGTTCAGAAATCGATAATGCATCTATGGATCAAGTTTCGAAACTATAAACATTGACTGAGTCTAAGTGTGCAGGTTTTTTTTTTTTAAGAAAATTATGCAGGTCATGGAGGGTGGATTCATAAATTCTTTTATTTCCTACATAAATAATGTAATGACCATTTTAGCCATAAAAAATTATTATTAAAATGGGCATTTTTGTCATACTCAAGTGTTAGCAACTTTCCCCTAGATGAAAAAGTTATTTACCCACTTAGGAGATGGGTATCACTTATTCACTTAGCCGAATAAGTGATACCCAGGAAATTAAACCTTCCTGCTCCCCACAAAAATCTGAAAAATGAACATGGGATTCTTGGTCAATGGTAACCAAAATACCATTGACCAACTTCCCCCTCTCAAAATCCAAAAAAAGAACACCCCATGAAAAGCAAATGGGCATAAATAGGCATTCCTTTTTTTTTGGATATTGAGAGGGGGGAAAGTTGGTCAATGGGATTTTGGTTCCATTGGCCATGAAACCCATGTTCTTTTTTCATATTTATGTGGGACTAGGAAAACTTATTTTCCTAGGTATCACTTAGGTGGATAAATAACTTTTCCTTGGGGAAAGTTGCAAACACGTAAATAGGACAAAAATGTCATTTTTAATAATAGATTTTTGTGGCTAAAATGGTCATTGCATAATTTACTTGGGAAATAAAAGAACATGGGTAAATACACTTACCCCGGTAAATGTTTACCATAAAACACTTACACAGGTATGTCCATTTACGTGGGTAAGTAACTTACTGAAAAGAAAGTGGGCCTAAGGGGGCTATCTTTCTTTGGATTTTGAGAGGGGGAAAAGTTGGCCAATGGAATTTTGGTTCCCATTGACTAAGAAACCAATGTTCTTTTTCTAGATTTATGTGGGGACCAAGGAAACTTTATTTTCCTAGGTATCACTTAGATGGGTAAATAACTTTTCTTGGGGGGAAAGTTGGCAACACTTGAATGGGATAAAAATATTCATTTTAATAATGGATTTTTGTGGTTAAAATGGTCATTGCATTATTTACTTGAGAAATAAAAAGAACATGGGTAAATGCACTTACCTGGGTAAATGTTTCCCATAAAACACTTACCCAGGTATGTGCATTTACCAAGATAAGTAACTTACCGAAAAGCAAATGGGCCTAAGGGGGCATTCCCTTTTTGAATTTTGAGAGGGGGAAAAATTGGCCAATGGGATTTTGGTTCCCATTGACCAAGAAGCCCATGTTCTTTTTCCATATTTATGTGGGGACCGAGGAAACTTTATTTTCCTAGGTATCACTTAGTTAGGTAAATAACTTTTCCTAGGGGGAAAGTTGCCAACACTTGAATGACCAAAATACCGTTTTTAATAATGGATTTTTGTGGCTAAATTGGTCATTGCATTATTTACCTGGGAAATAAAAGAACATAGGTAAATGCACTTACCTAGGTAAATGTTTCCCATAAAACACTTACCCAGTTATGTCCATTTGCCTAGGTAAGTCACTTACCAAAAAGCTAAGGAGCCTATGGGTGTTCTTTCTTTTGATTTTGAGAGGGGGGAAAGTTGGTCAATGGGATTTTGGTTCGGAAACTTTATTTTATTAGGTATCACTTAGGTGGGTAAATAACTTTTCCTATGGGAAAGTTGCCAACACTTGAATGGGACAAAAATGTCTGCTTTAATACTAGATTTTTGTGGCTAAAATGGTCATTGCATTATTTACTTGGGAAATAAAAGAAAATGGGTAATTGCATTTACCCGAGTAAATGTTTCCCATAAAATACTTACCCAAGTATGTGCATTTACCCGAGTAAGTAACTTACCAAAAGGCTAACGGGCTTATGGGAGTGTTATTTTTTTGGATTTTTAGAGGGGGAAAGTTGGTCAATGGGATTTTGGTTCCCATTGACCAAGAATCCCATATTCTTTTTTCATATTTATGTGGGGACCGAGGAAAGTTTGTTTTCCTAAGTATCACTTACCCATCTCATAGGTGGGTAAATAACTTTCCCACCTGGGGAAAAATTGCTAACACTTGAATAGGACAAAAGTGTCCCTTTTAATAGTAGATTTTTATGGATAAAATGGTTATTACCTTATTGACTTGCGAAATAAAAGAACATGGATAAATGCATGGTAAGTGTTTCATAGTAAAAACTTACCCAAGTAATTGCATTTACCCATATAAGTAACTTACCTAAAAGCGAATGGGGCTTAAGTGGTAAATGCTTCCTATCCACTCCATATATTTATGACCCAATTCAAGTTTTAGATGTCAAATGTTAAGCTTTGTTTTGTCCACTTAAGGGCATTAAGTCATTCTCTTGTTTTTGTGTTTAGTCTTATATCTTCCTCTACCTTTTACCACACAAGCCAGTGATTTTGGGGACTGACGGATCTGCTAACCACAAGAACACTATCCATCCTACCCATAAGACACTACACCCTTACATCTTGAATATTTTATCACGAATACAGGATTCCTGATGTGCAGCTATATTATATTGTGGGTAGGTGTGGATAGTGTTTTTATGCATAATAGATTCAAGTGTGATTATAGGCGGCAAGTTACTTTGGTTACCAATCTAGAATTTTATTTATCCTTTAGGAGCTCAGATCTCCTACCCACAAACTCATTTCACAACCCCATCTCCCTTGTTATTCTTGGGGAGATGTTCTTAATGAGTCCGGATCATCTACCCACAAGAACTCTGTCCATGCCTACCCACAATACACTACCCCCCATGAATTAGGAACATCTCCCCCTGCATAATACTAATATGTAGCTATAGTTTCTTGTGGGTAGGGTTGGAGATTTGAACACATCTTTTAGTTACTTGACGTAAGGAAGAGCCTAAAGATTGCAAATAAGAAAAGTATCTCTTTACACATTCTATATGTGGTTCCATGCAACGAATATGCGGAACCTTATTTCAAATTATATTACTAATCAAGTACTATTTCCAATATTTTGAGTGCATATATGCAGGTATTGGCTTAAGCTTCTTATTTCTACTCATTGGTAGTTCCTGGCTGTACTGGGGACTTAAAAAAAGAAGGCTTCTAAAGCTCAAAGAGATTCTTTAAACAAAATGGAGGTCTATTATTACAGCAAAAAAATTCCCAGGAATGAAAGTATGGCACTGTTTATAAGGATATTTTACAAGACAACAAAATAGTGGCAGTGAAGAAACCCAAAGTAGCGGATGATGATCCAAAACAAGTTAAGCAATTCATAAATGAGGTTGTTGTTCTTGCTCAGATCAATCATCCAAACGTTGTGAAACTCTTGGGGTGTTGTTTAGAGACTGAAATCCCTTTATTGATTTATGAATTTATCAACAATGGAACTGTCCACCATCATATCCATGACAAGGGTCATCTGTCCTCAATTTCATGGGATAATAGGTTGAGGGTAGCTTCAGAAACTGCAGGAGCACTTGCCCATTTACACTCTGAAGCTTCTCCACCAATCATTCACAGAGACATTAAGTCTGCCAACATACTTTTAGACTGAAGTTTAACAGCTAAAATATCAGACTTTGGAGCTTCAAGGTTAGTCCCTCTAAACCAAACCAAACCAAACTAATTACATTAGTACAAGGAACTTTAGGGTACTTAGATCCATAATACCTTCAAACAGGTCAGTTCACAGAAAAGAGTGATGTCTATAGTTTTGGAGTAGTTCTTGTGGAGCTACTAACTGGAAAGGAAGCAATCTTTTTTGATGAGTTCCCAGAAGAGAAAAACTTATTCATGCATTTTGTTTCATCAATGAAAAATAATTGCCTATTCGAGGTTTTAGAGGAAAGGTAAGACAAGAAGGGAGCAGAGAGCAACTCCAAGAAGTTGCTGAAGTTGCCAAAGAGATGTCTGAGTAAATGGGGAAGATAGGCCTACAATGAAAGAAGTGGCAATGGAAGTAGAGGGGCTGAGAAGGTTTGAACAACATCGATGGGTTCAACAAGACCTCGAAGAGACTGAATGCTTGCTAGGTCAACCATTACCGAAACCATGCGATGGTAATACAACTGAATTTTATAGTTCGAAGAGTCATGTTGTATTCTCAATTGATGGCAGCGGGCGATAATTAATTAAATCACTTGTGTTCCTTTTATGTTTGTGATGACCCATATATACCAGATTAAATAATGCCCTCTTATATGAGAGAGAGAAAGAGAGTTGGGTCCTCTATCTATTGCTTCTATTGTCTGAAATGGTTGTATTATGCTGTGAGAGTTGTCTTAGTCACATTGCATATTGTTCCTGTATATGTTGATGAAAGTTTGAAGAATTATTGTGCTTTTTTATCAAGCTTTCATATTGTCATTAGCGAATTCCGTGGGTTTGGAACACTGAACATCCTTCATGCAAAAACAACTACATATAGGGGTGTTTATGAAAAACCGAAAAATCAAAAAATCGAAACGAACCAAGAAAATTAAACCGCAAAATGTAATTAATGAATCGGTTGATTCGGTTTCGGTTTGGAATTTTTGAAAAATCAAAGGACGAGTTCGATTTTCGGTTAATCTATAAAAAAACATACAGTTAACCAAACCGACTGTTATATATATTTATATGTACATTTTATAAATATTTTTAATCTATGTCACATATTTTCTATGTATCTTATATAAATATATATTCATTATACATAAATACATACTTATATTATATTTATAATGATATATTTACAAATATATTATATATTTTTAAAATATTTATAATATATTATATATCATTTATTATTTATAATATAATATTATACATATATTTATATAATATATATTATAAATATAAAAAACCAAGAAACTGAAAAACCAAACCGGCGGACCGGTTAACTGGTGGTACCAGTTCAATTTCGGTTTGGCAAAATGAAAAAAACAATACTACCGGTTCAGTTTACAAAAAAGGACCATGATTCGATTAACCGAATCGCGGACACCCCTAACTACATGAAATTGAACCATTGAACCGAAATTTATGTAGAGTTTGTATGTCTAATGCTATATATCATGCAACACACCAAAAATTAAATGGTTAGAGCAAGTTAGAACCAAAACCATGCCTACAAAGGGTTTTTTTTTTTTTTTTCTGTTCGCTAAAGATAAATAACTTTTCTACTAACCATTAGAAGTTGAGAAAAAAAAAAAAAAAGATTTGACTACGATACGAGAAAGATATGATATCAGAAAAGCAATTGGTATCATAAAAAAGGTGACCAATCAAGATTCGCAGGAGTGCTTTGATTGGTCAAAGCCAATCAAAATTCTTAGATGTAGGCAGATATGGTATATGTACCGTATCTAAAAGGGATTCACAGGAGTGCTTTGATTGCTTCCTTTAGAGGCTTTTCTTTCCAGTCTCCTATATAATCTGCATCTAGTATTTGTTTACAGTAATTTCAGAGTCATGAAAGAGAGCAACATGATTGATGGTTTATAGCTTGTTGAACTCTCATCATGAGCTGCAGCATGAAAAATGGATTCGTCATATTTTAGAAGTATAATGCCAGTAGCCGCTTGTAGTGGGGGACTCATCTGCTGTAATGTAATGGATGAAGAGAGTAATTAAAAGAGGCTGTCATATCAAAACTGATTTGGTGGCACAATTTTGTTGTCATGGTCAATGATCAAAATTTCGCAACGCTGGGTCAATATCACAACGTATCAACTGGTATCAGCTAATACACCGTTTTCAAGGTTATTTAAACAATAATATATACGTATTATTTTGACCCCTTTTTAAATTAGGGTAATTTGAGTTCGGTCCATCTCAGGATTCATAATGTGATCGTACAATTCGGGTCAAGATTCCAAATGTTTATATAGGGGTGGGGATAAATACATTTGGGGAACTAATAATTGAATTCTGAGGAGGCGGTTCAAAGTTCCAAACACTCCTTCCATCATATCGGGATGTATTGATAGTTTGAACCTTGCGTCATGGGTGAAAGATCCCACATTAACGGAGTATGTGGAAGGATCTAATTACTTTGCTTTGTTCTCAATAACGGTTTTGGTGGTGGAAGGGTCACAAAAAAGGAGACCCCCTTTCTCCATTCTCTTAATTACGATGATGGAATCCTTCAGGCAGATAGTGCAACATACCTTAGATGAATTTGTGTGCTGTGAAGCAGTCTCTTGATTGCATATAAGCTTGAACAAAGGTAGCCAATCGATGCACTGAACCTTGGCTTGCAAATGGTGAACTTCCATTGACTTCATTGGGCCTTCCTGTAGAGCCACCTGCCCTTTTAAAGATATAAGGGATCTGAAAAGGCTCCAAAGAGAGGTAAAGTCAACTCTTATAAAAAATGCATTTTAACTTGCTTTCCATCTTCAATTGCTGAGATATTGGTGGAAAGGGGTTTTGTTGTTGATGGGTTGAGTGAGAAGAAATATATTGATGAGAAAAAACAACAAGTATCACCTTGTAGAATGGGAAAGGTTTCTAAACTCAAGCGGACAATGAACCGGTCAGGGTCTAGTTTTCAGGTCAAACGGTTTGACCATTCAAATTGAATGGACAACTCATTCTAACAAAATAAAAAATAAAAAATGGTCAAAACCATTGGACGGTTTGAATGGTTCAAACACTTGGGTCAATAGTTTGCTCACCAAATCAACAGTTTTTGGCGAAATAATGGTTTTGGGGTAAAACGGAACCAGTCACCTGATCAATTCCTAGCTTTTTCAGTCCGACCATCCAATCCGGTCCGGTGTTGAAAACCATGGAATGGGAGACGAGTTGCATAACAAAGGGGGAGTGGTTGATACCCACAAGATTGATGAACAAAACTTTGTTTTTTTCTTTTAGTGTATATATATATAAGGAAATTGTCTAAAACTCATCATGAGTTTTCAGCATTTCTCTTAAACTCACCACAACTATAAAATATTTACAAAATAAATTAACGGGTGTTAATACCATTTTAACCTTCATAGAAAAATATAAAATATATATAAAATAAATTAACGGGTGTTAAAATATTACCATTTTAATATTTAGACATGAAAAAAGAAAAAAGTTCAAAAAAAATATTTTCAAATATAAAATACATAAAAACATAGAAATTACAAAAAATATAAAAAATTATAGAAACTATAGAAATTGAAAAACAAGATCAAAAAATAAAAATTGTAGAAAAAACACCAAAAATTATAGAAAAACAAAAATTGCAAATAAATAACAAAAAATACAGGAAAATTTATAGATTGTAGAAAATAGAAAAATGTAAAAAAAAAAAGAAATTATAAAAAAAGACACTAAAAAAGACCATTTTTCCTCTAACTCACCATTCAAGGGTAATTTGGTCATGAAAATTGTTATTTATACTGACATGGACACCTTTGTTAAGAAGCATTAATAGTGCACTAACAAAATGTGAGTTTTGGAAAACAAAAACTTACTGACATGGTGAGTTTTAGATATTTTGAAAAGGTGTGGTGAGTTTAAGAGAAATGTTGAAAACTCATGGTGAGGTTTTTGAATTCTTTATTTTCTTATTCCATGTCATTTTTTATACAACCAATGAGATGTCCTCCTTCCCCATAAATAATACTTAAAATCTCCTCCTCCCCCCCCCCCCCCCGCCCCACTTCACAATAACCTAAATAATATCATTTCCTAAAATTTCTCCCAAACTACCTCCCCACTATTCCCTACTTTCTCCTAAATTGTCTTTAACCTAGTAGAGAGTTCTCTTCTAAATTATCTCTTAATCTTATTTATCCTCTCCCCCAATTTTTATCTATATCTATCTAAAAAGTTTGAATTAAAAAATTTAAATATTCTAACAAAATTATATAATAAATTTAAAATATTTATTAAAAACACAAAAGATAACTATAATATATTTAATAATTTTATATTTTTTACAAAATTCGTCATGAAATTATGTACTAACAATATAGATCATGATTTTTGGATTGTTCAATTTAAATATAATTCAAATAATAAAAAATAACATTAAAAATAAATAAAATAGCAAAATAATTATATAATAAAATATTTAATATTATATAATAACTTTAAAATAAATAAAATTCAAATCATGAAAATTTTGAAATATTTTATATATTATTTATATGTATAAATAACTTAATATTTTAAATAATGAAATATTAAACATAACTAGGTTTTAAACAATTAAAATAACGAAGTTATGAAATAAATTTAAAAACATCTTAAAAGTAGAAAAATAATTGCAACATAATATTCAAATTAATAATAATTTAATATTTTACAAAATTAATAATGCAATTATGTAACTAATTCACTTATATCAATTAATAATTCTAGAAAATAACTTTAAAAATACTATTTATTAATAATAACTTAAAAATCTTAATACATATTTATTATATAACTATTTTATGATAAGTAATAAAGTGATTTATTAAGAATGATTAATATGAACCAACAAAAACTACATAATAGAGATCCCATAAAGAGGTATGAGATGCTGCCTTGGGAAACAAAGCAGAATTACAACTGAGCCAAGAATAATTGATCCCTATGCACCCTTGCTTGGCAAGAAGATCTGCCATCCCATTAGCTGATCTCATTTCCCACTAAACTCTAACTTTTGAATTGGATATTAGCCACTTAAATTTTATCATCACCCCCCTATATTTATTATATATTTATATATACTAAACAAAACATTTTCAACAATTATATATAAATTTATTTTTGTTTTGTTATTTAACAAAAAATTTTAATGATTATAAGAGATTAAACTATTGTTATTTAAATTTTAAAATTTAATTTATTGTACTTATTCTATGTTTGTTATAATTTATTGGTTAATATTTATTAGAGATTAAACTATTATTTGATATTACACTATTTATTGATTAATTTAATATTCATTGTAATTTTGTAGTTATTGTATTTTTTGTTAGTTATTTATTGTATTTTCATTATCAATATATTTTCAATAATTGTGTTTTTTCACTATAAATTTTCAATAATTATTCAAGATTAAACTATTTTTATTTATTAGAAATTAGACTATTAATTTAACTGAAATTAGGAATTTTCACTGGTTGGTTTGGTACGGTTTTAGGCATTTGAGCCAACCAAATCAACCTAGTCAAGTTGGAGAGTTGGTCACCGAAAACCGACTAACCATTAATGAAAACCGGCCAACTCGAGTTGTATTGATTTGGGTCGATTTTTGGTTTGATGAGTCAATTCAAAAGATTTAAACTAAAAACTTAAATCTAAATTTAAAAAAATACAATGACATTATTAAAAATAAATTTATGATATAAAATATTTTAAACTAAGAAATGTGGTAATTTTCCCTCTTTCGTGTATTAAAAAATTATTAAAAATATAAACATTAATATATATCTATGATTAAATCGTTCCATTTTGGTCAACTTACAACTAACTAAAGTGAAATTGATCCAACCTAATCGGGTTGAGAAATTGTTGAACCAAAATTGATCGAAAATACTAAAAAACCGATCAACTCGGGTCAAGTTGATCGGGTTCATCAATTTGATAAACAATCCTAGCTGAAATTAATTATTAATTTTTATTATAAAAATTTATTAAAAATAATATATAAAATATAAATAATTATTAATTATTTAAAAATATAAAACAATTGTATGCTCTAGTGTGTTTTTTATTATTTAACTTTCTTTTAACAAATCCTGTGCATTGCAAAGGTCCCAGCTAGTACTTATATATATAATGCAAAGTCTGACCCATTCAATCAGGCGGTTGACCCTATGACCCACGACCAAAAGGTTTGGCCTCTAAGCCGGTTTTAAAATTGATGCAGAGTGTACACGGGTTTTCCAAATTTGCGGTGCCAAAATTTGAATCCTTGACCACCCCAAAAAAGAACTTTTAATTGGGTACAAACAGTAGTGCTTTTGCATAATAATGTTTCAAGAAAAAATCACAAGTGAAATCCTCCTACTCCTGGCTGCAATATTTCCAACAAAACTTTGCGCACTCTACATCTACAACACATTTCATCTACTAATCTACATTTTCTAACACCCTAAAATACACAAGGCTCAGTTTGAAAAGAGTACAAATACAGATATGTACAGTACAAATACATACAAAATATAAGGATTTACGCTCTATGTATTTGTATTTGTACTCCTTCCAAACTGAGCATAACTGATTGGCACCAACTCAAAAGCCAAGAACCGAAAATCTCTATACATCCGAAAATTGCAGAAAATATAGAAACGCCTCTCCATGTTTGGTTGTTTAGAAATTGGGAGAAATCTTCCCCATCTAACCATGTCAATCAAATCATATATCATGAATAAATGCAGTATTACCTTGGCCTTGCTGCCTTGGTACGCTGCACAAATGCCAAGTGTCCAAAGGTGTGTGCACTTGGCACCGGAGACATTGTGGACTCCTCACTCTGTGTGTCCACCTTGCATCTTGATTACAAGTGTCAAATAATGTATGTTTTTATTGCTGACTCGATCTTGAAGCATCATGCCAAGTGCCAAGTGTCCACACAGCTAGACCTTTAGATTCAATTTTCATCTGTACCGCTAACATTGCTGACATGGGTAAGCAAAGAAAAAATCAGGAAGAATTCATTATAAAAATCAATTAAGCTTGGACAGAGACCCGTAATGACCACAGTAATGACCCAATTGAACCAAACAGATGTAACAAGTTCAACAATTCCAAAATTAAGTAATCCATGCAATTAGGTTAATCAATATGCAGAATTAGCATAGCTTTGCAATGTGCATTTAGGTCCATACTGGAAGGAACAAAAGGAGATTAACAGCAATATTCTAGCAAATTCAAAACCATCTAGGGGGGTACCATTGCCATTCAGATTTGAGTTGATGATTTCAGTCCCGGGTTTATGACAAGATGGGGTGGTGGGAAGCCTTGCAAATGAGACGACAGGTACGTGAAGTTTGCTAAAATAAGGGAAAAAATAAAGGAAGGTATAAAGAAGTGGAGTAGAGAATTTGTGAGGATTGAAAACAGAAAAGACATCGTTGACAATTCGACCTTTTCGATCACGAGAGGTATCAGCAATGTTAGCGGAGGCAGAGAAGATGGCCCAAGTACTTGCAGACCAGAAAAATGAAAAGATGCCTCTATAGTCCTATTTCACCTACTTTGAATAAGGAGGTTGTGACCCATGAAAGCTATCGTATCATTGCTAATGAGGTGATTTGCAGCCTATGGTTTCATTGTAATCTCAATGATAGGGAGGCTGATGTATTGATATCATTGCTGCAAGGCTAGAACAGCATAGGTTGGACATGAATCAGGCAAATAGGACAGTTTAGAACCTGGATTCCGATGGCTTGTTCTTAGTTAAGCCTTTCTACTCTATTTGGTGGTGATACTATACCTTTTTTCCATGGCATTGAATTTAGCCCCACCTATTCCAACAAAGATTTGTTTCTTTATGTGGACAGGCTACCACAATAAGACTTTTGACACTAGGAAATTTGATTTCCAGAGGCCAAGACATTTGAAACACCTGAATGTTGTGTGAAGCTTCCCCGGAATCCAGTTCCCGGCCCACTTCCTAATTCATTGCTGCTTCCTGAAACGAGGATAGGAATCACTTTATAGACATGTTTTGTTTGGAAGGCAATTTGATTAACCTGGTGGATACGTGGCCAGTGAGAGGTTATAGTAAGCAAAGCACCATCTATTGCAACTGTTAGTGCACAAGGAGAGAAAGGACATAAAGGATTTTCCATTGGAATTTTGAAAAAAGAAATGGAGGATTACTAATTATTGGAGAAACAGAGGGTATAATATTTCATTGGGCATCTATATTATGGCAGAATTTGATAGGTCTTTATCAAATTTTGTAATGACTGAGAAAGAATTATCTTTTATTTTCAGGTGGGTTTTTAATTGTAGATTTTGCAAATGCGTTGAAAAGCTATACTTGTATCTGCTGCACCAGCCGAAAGAGCCCCTAGTATATTTTAGCATACAATTCAATACATATACTCACACATAAAAAAATAAAAAGTATAAAAAGTACATGCAACATAGACTAAAGTATTTTGCCACATTCTGACTACATTTACAAGAAGATTGAGACAACCACAACAACTATGAAGTTCAAAGGGCAAGAAAAAAAATACTGATAAAAGGAGGAAATACAAGTTTGATTCAATTTAATTTTACTTTTTACCAGCTCTAAAGAAAATGCACTGACAAGATTCCCTCCATTCCGTACCAAAAAACATTTACAGCACAATTGGCAACGAATCCAAACCGCAGATTGAGCAAACAAGACTCAGAAGCACTTGCTTGAAATCAAAATCAAAATGAATAAAATCTCACCCAATATCCTATTGATGAAACCAGTCTACGATCAGAATTCAGAAGGAAAAGCCTGCCATCTCAAAGTTTCAAACACGGCTAATAAGTCGTCGTCATCTGGCTACCGACAACTGAAAGCAATCCGCCTTCGGCAGCTTCCTGTTCGTTGAGGAACTGATCCTCAGTAGTCCTAAAGGTAGCATGTAGAAAAACAATGACAGCTCCAATTATAAGCGAAACCAGAACATTCAACCACACATGAGTGAAAATTAATGCAACAATAGTGATCACACTCAGTATAGCCAGCACCACACGATCATCAAATGTCCGGTTAAAGACCACCAGAGGCTCATCACGGAAGAAATAAAGGAAGAACCAGCCGACAAATACGATCAAGAACACGATCATAGATACCGGATGCCACAAAAGACTCAGAAACAGTATCAGCAAAACGATAATAGCGTAATTCACGCGGAAATAGCTGATATTACGTCTGATGCGAACCATCGCTTCGCCATAGCTGTACGGACGCCCAAAGGCAGATAGATCTGCGAGTTCCCTCCATGGGCGTCGTGTGGCGTATATCGATTTTCCTCTCTCCTTTGCGCGAGAAAAAAACTCGATCCCAGAGCCAGAGGTGGTCGAAGTCGAAGCTGCGGCTGAAGGAACAGTGCCGTAACCAGCTTGTAACGTCCTCGACATTACAGAGAAACCTTACGAGTAGCTTTATTTGGTTCCGAATCTAGAATGTGCCGGCCACAAAAGAGAACTACAGAACAAAGAGTTGATAAGAAGAAACCCTAGCCGTAAATAAAAAAAGCCTTAAACCTAACCCAACCTCCGAAACCAGAGAAAGAACTACTGTAACCCTAACCCTGAGCTTCAAAGCTTAGAAAGCTTCTGGTTTCCCCTGTTTACCAATGGCGCCCAAACCAAACGAGGGAAAGCCGCTGAGACATTTCAAGCTCGTTATATTTCCTCTTTTGTTCTGTTAATCTGTTTTTTTCTCCTCGTAGGCTTGTTTTATTTTTCTTTTTTAAGTTAATTAAATTAAAATTTTCTTACAATAACATCATCCTCAGAGTTATCATTATTTACGGAAGTAGCCATGGACTCTACCTCCATTAATGCCACAGACCACAGATGCCCGAATTACACCGTTCAGGAGGCCCACTGCCCATTTGTGGGGTCCATTCCCGTGATGCATGTGATCACCAATCAGACGGTATTCATCAAAATTCATGGCTCATGGGAGGATTTTGATTGGTCAAGGTTCTTCCGGTATATAGATATTGAAACAGATTAAAATCCGACATGGGAAAGGGCCATGGGCCCATAGCCGTTCAGTTGGTTTAAATCTTCCGCATTAATTTGATTAACGAAAGGTCGAAATCTCTCATGCAACTCACGTGGCATGGTGGTGGCCTCTTTTTGCGAACCTCGTTCGCCACTTGGAAAATACACGTGGGCAGTGGCTCTGACACTTAAAAGGGGGGGGGGGGGCACCATCTTAATAAAACCCTACACAAATGTACGATGAAATGCTCGACCATGACTTATCACTTATGGTAGTAGAAAGTACACGTGGCGCGTTTGAAGTGAATGGGGCACGTCTTCAGTCTTCACTGTACTGTACAGCTCCTTTTCATCAAAAAAGAACTTTACACCCTATCCTGTATGGGCTGGGCTCCGGACGATACTGGGAAGATAGCCCAGATCCAACCGACATTTGGGCATCACATGTACGGAACTGACGGGGTACATTGTGTTGTGTATTGGCATGGGCATCACATGTGTTGTGAATTGACGGGGTACATTTTAAATGTTTATAAATCTGTAATAAAATTCAAAAATCTGCAATGAGTCTGTCCCGATTCACCTGAACATAATCATGATCCCCAGGACTGGTTGTTCATGGATCAGACCGACCCGACAATGCAACCCAGTCAAGTCACATGAAACAGTGTTTTAGATTCCACTCAGCCGGGGATGGTTGAATCGGTGAGCGTCTTCTTAACCGGCTAAACCGTAACCCATTGAGCTTCTGACTTCCGAGTGTTGACGATTTCAAATGGAGGACCTCACATGAATTCACTAATCAGTAATCACATGTTCACTTTTCCAATTCACATGGGACTGATTCTTTCTGTAAACCTATTAATACATTATAGCTAGAAAGCTGCAACCTTTCTTCTTCGGTTCTTCCTACTCTTCTCTTCTTCTGATTTGAAATATATATATATATATATATATATATATATATATATATATATATATACGAGCAAAAGAATTGGGATTGAGATAATGCGTTCACATGGTGGGGCGTGTGGATTAAGATTTAGCAATAAAAAAAGATGGAGTGTAGAGGAATGGAGGATGAAACAAGGAACCCAGTTGGGCCTTAGCTGCTTCCATGCATGGGTGATGGATTGTATGCCTGCAATTGCAAATGGGTAGGGCCAGGTCTGTCTGCGACCCGACCAGCTCCTTTTCATTCATAAACTGGGCCTGGTCAAAACCTTCGACTTGGTTCTACAGAGCACCACAGTGCAGACAGATAACTATCATTACATACCCACTCCATGGTTTATATGGTGTTGTACTGTGAACCAGCCTCTCATAGAGCATCACACAAAATGTTTCAGTTCCACTTTCAATTCTTCCTAGCATGCAAGGTCCTTTTTGGCAACATTTCGTGAGAATGCTTCTATTGTTCCTGGTGTTTTTGCGGAGCATGAACATGTTTGGTACCAAAAAAAAGTGAAAGAAACAAGTCATTCTCGTGTGAGAACAGCACCCAAAGAATGCGTTATTTGAGAGTAATAATCGACACTCAAATAACATGTTCTCAGAGAATGCACGTTTCTCACAATATTAATGCACATTAACAAACACATGCCATCGATTCCCACATGAGAGAAGGGATATGTTTGGTATTTCATGCAAACTGATAGAAACTGATGAAGGAAGATTTGGCCCGACCTCTCTCATGTGACACGTGGCAGAAGCAACAGCTCGGCAAAAGGGGCCAAGCCTAGAACAAGGGGACACTTCGCCGAACTGACCCTTGTAACAGCTCAGGGTGCACTTCGCCGAACTGACCCACCTTGTAACAACTCGGGATACACTTCGCCGAACTGACCTACTTGTACCAGCTCGGGATACACTTCGCCGAACTGACCCTTGTAACAGCTCGGGGTACACTTCGCCGAACTGACCCACCTTGTAACAGCTCGGGATACACTTCGCCGAACTGACCCACTTGTACAAGCTCGGGATACACTTCGCCAAACTGACCCACTTGTACCAGCTCGGGATACACTTCGCCGAACTGACCCACCTTGTAACAGGTCGGGATACACTTCGTCGAACTGACCCACCTTGTAACAGCTCGGGATACACTCCGCCGAACTGACCTGCCCTATAGATACCTCCGAGCTCAAGACCGCCTCGCTCAGCACTTCGCATCACCTTCTGGGCACCAAAGCCAAACAAGTCGTACCATGCCTGACACTGGGGAAGTCCGTGCCCGAGGGCGCCACGCCTGACTGAATTGGGATCTGACGTTTGGCAGCAGTCTAAACGGTCACCTGCCACCACCACTGACGCCGCCATCTCCAGTTAGACGGTTAGGCGGTGACGGTTCTGTCTCAGCAGAAAGGACGACGGTCGAATTGACAAGCACAAGGGTAATCATACCCGATCTGACAAGGGCCTCAGGACGAGTACACGAAGTGACTATAAGAGCCCCCTGCCCCCCGACAACGGAGGTATGCAAACTTTGCGCTATCTGGTATTACCTTGCTTTTGAAGGATTCTAACTTGAGCTTCGGAGCCTCTACACCGGGTTCCCCCCAGAGCTTTCCCATCTCCTCCGTTTCAGGTTCCCTGCTACCCTGTTCGGAAGCAAGAAAGCGGACAGCTAAGACAAACCGGATCGCGCTCCGCCAATTGGCGCCGTCTGTGGGAAACGCTTCGAAAAGCCTCCCTCCAAACTTCGATACCCCCTTTTTTCTTCAAAAAACCCAACACTCATGGCCTCCTCCAGCAACACCGGACGTGGCACGGAGACAAACGCCACCGGGGAGCAATTTCAGGTCCCCGTAGTGTGCGTTGGATAGTTCACCATCCCCCTTTCGGCGGATGGGATCCCCATCTTGAACACGCCACAAGCAGTGGCACCCGTAAACTCTCCTACCACAAGCGTCCCCTTTCCTCTCCCCATTGAGACAACCTTCACTGAACCAACTGCCGTCCCCCTGGCAGCTAGCCAAAACCGATTGGAGGACCTGATGCAGTGCATGCGGGCAATGCAAGCCCAAATGCAACAGTTCCAGCAACACCAGCTTCACCAGCACCAAGTGCTGCACAACATCTCCCAGTATCACTATCAACAGCAGTTCCCCCAACTGCCACTGAACCAACCACTACTTCCACCTCGCCACCCCGCTCCGAGGCCAGTTAAGGCCTCCCCGCAGGATGGGCGCCCCCGCCAGGCGAAGGCCTCCCGGCCCCAAAACCACCCCAACAGCCAGGCCTCATCCCCAGGCTGAAGAGAGAAAAATGTCATCCCCGCCTCGCAACCCGCAGGCGGGTCGGGAACCTCACCCGCGAGGTCGGCACCCCGGCGCTCCAAACCCGAGCTCCCGCTCACCGAAAACTGATCCAACGCCCTGGCGGCAGACTACCAGCACTCCGGGCCCATCGAGCTCGGCAACACGGAGGCCAGCAGCGCCAGCACAAGGCCCACTCAACGGCGAAGGCGCCGGCGAAGTCGCCGAACCGCCACCCGCGCCTTGTCGGAATTCAGAGGCAAAGACGCGAGCTCGGACGAGGTAGGGGCTGCCCCGGCTCTCTCCGTTCCTTCCCCCCTCACATCGGAACTCTTGGCGGTCCCCTTACCCAGAGACTTCAAACTCCCACCTCTGGACAAGTACGACGGGTCCTTCAACCCCAACGACCACGTTGACGCCTTTCAGTCCCAAATGCACCTCGCCAGGGCTAGCGAATCGTGCATGTGCGTTGCCTTTACCACCACCCTCAGGGGGGTAGCCCGCACTTGGTACAGGAACCTGGCCCCCGGGTCGATAAAGTGCTGGGCCCAGTTCGTGCAAGTCTTCACCACACACTTCGTCACCAGCCGACGGTGCCCCAGAACAGAGGAAAGCATCTTCGGAGTGGTCCAAAGAGAAGGAGAATCTATTCAGGGCTACATCAAGCGGTTCAACAAAGCATGCTTGCAAATACCGCGGTTGGACCCCACAGTGCAACTCACGGCGGCCAAAAGAGGGGTGACGCACAAAGAGTTCAAATGGCAACTCGCGGATAACGGAAGAGAGGCCAGTTCGGGGAACCATCCATGTAATAGTGGGAGGTTCGGTGGTAGCGGAGTGTACCTCGGCAGCAGCCCAGACTTCAGTTCGCGAAGCGGCACTCGAAGAACGGAACCCCCCAAAGAGACCAAAGACCGAAGAACCAATCTTTTTCACGGAGGACGACGCGCGAGGAGTCCACTACCCCCATGATGACGCGCTTGTCATTAAGCTAAGGATCAGCGACTTCGAGGTCAGGCGCGTACTCGTAGATTCGGGCAGCTCAGCGGACATCCTCTTCAAATTAGCATTTGACCAGCTGCAGTTAAAGAGGAGCGAGCTGAAGCCCGCGAACACTCCCCTGGTAGGCTTCAGCGGAGAGGAAGTTAGGCCCCTCGGAAAAGTAACTGTCCCTGTGGAAGTCGGCACATGGCCTTGTGCGGTCAGACTCAACCATGATTTCCTGGTAGTCGCGACCCCCTCCCCATACAATGCCATAATAGGGCGGCCGATCACGCATATCCTACGGGCGGCAGTCTCCACCTACTATTTGGCCATGAAGTTCCCTACGGACTTCGGTATAGGGGTAGCGCGGGGCGACCAGCTCGAGTCCTACAAGTGCTACGTTGCCGCCCTAACGGGAAAAACCAAGGCGGTCGATGACCTCAAACTGGAGCGGTCGGCGGAGCAAGGTGAGGAGTGAGCTTCACCCACGGAGGAAACAGTCGCAATCCCGACTTCAGCTACGGACCCAGCTCGCACACTAAGCATCGGAGCTTCCATCGAAGACCCCCTACGAGCCGAACTTGTGAGTTTTTTACTTCAAAATTTAGATATTTTTGCCTGGTCCGCGGCCGACATGCCCGGCATTAGCCCCAAACTGATAACTCACAAACTTAATACTGACCCTGTAGTCAGACCCGTTAGACAGAAGAAACGCAACTTAGCCCCAGAACGCTGGAGAGCGGTCGACGAGGAGGTTGAGAAGCTCTTCGCAGCAAACTTCATAAGGGAAGTCCACTACCCGAGCTGGGTGGCCAACCCGGTGTCGGTAAAAAAGGCAAGCGGCAAGTGGCGCATGTGCGTCGACTATACCGACCTGAACCGAGCTTGCCCGAAAGATTGCTTCCCCCTCCCCAAAATTGACCGCCTAGTGGACGCGACCTCGAGAAACGAGTTGCTAAGCTTCCTGGACGCCTACTCGGGCTACAACCAAGTTAGGATGGACCCATCCGATGAGGAAAAAACCAGCTTCATAACCGAGTTTGGCCTGTATTGCTACAAAGTCATGCCCTTCGGACTAAAAAATGTCGGGGCAACTTTCCAAAGACTTGTAAATAAGCTATTTCGGCCCCTGATGGGTACGAAGATAGAGTGCTATGTAGACGACATGGTCGTCAAGACTCAGTTTTCACAGGAGTTAATACAAGACTTAGATTCTGTTTTCCAAATCCTGCGTCAATTTAGCATGAAGTTGAATCCCAACAAGTGTGTCTTCGGCGTCACCTCGGGCAAGTTCCTAGGCTACATTGTTAATCAACGCGGTATTGAGGCGAACCCGGACAAAATAACAGCCATTCTAGATATGAAACCACCTCGGAAAGTAAAAGAGGTTCAGAGGCTAAACGGCCGCATAGCCGCTTCTTGTCTAAGTCAGCAGACCGCTGCCTACCCTTCTTCAAGGCAGTCAAAGGCAAAGGGTTCGAGTGGACCCAGGACTGCCAGTTCGCGTTCGACGAACTAAAAGGTTACCTCGCTAGTGTGCCAACCTTAGCCCGGCCCAAGGTGGGCGAGGTCTTAGAACTGTACCTCTCGGCGAGCGACGAGGCAGTCAGTTCGGTACTAATAAAGGAAACAGACCGGGTCCAACGACCCATATATTATGTTAATAAAATTTTGCAGGGAGCAGAGGCAAGGTTCCCGAAGATAGAAAAACTAGCATATGCCCTAGTAATAGCAGCTCGTAAACTCCGCCCGTACTTCCAGGCTCACATCGTCATCGTCCGAACTGACAAACCTCTTAGACAAGTTTTACTCAAACCCGAAGTCTCCGGTCGACTGACGAAATGGGCCATCGAACTCAGCGAGTACGACCTCCGGTACAAACCGAGAACCGCTATCAAGGCCCAAGCTTTGGCAGATTTTATCGTCGAGTGCAATTTCAGCCACGAAGCCCCACAGGTCGAGCCCGAGGTCGCCAGTTGCGGCAAACCCGGAGCTCCTGAGCCCATAGAGTCCGAACCACGTGAAGTAGCACCCAGTGTGGCATCTCTCCTGGTCAGGCGAAGAGCGAATTGGGATGAGGAGCCCTGGATCCTTCACGTGGATGGTTCCTCGAACCGGCAAGGCAGCGGAGCTGGAATAGTCTTGTGCGGCCCGAGCGGCACAAAAGTAGAATACGCACTACGCTTTGAGTTCGCGGCATCCAACAACGAGGCAGAGTACGAAGCACTGATCGCCGGGCTGGACCTAGCGCGAAAGGTTAAGGCAAAACACTTGGTCATCTGCAGCGATTCTCAGCTCGTGGTAAACCAAGTTACCGGCGAATACGAAGCACGCGATCCCTCCATGATCGCATATTTGGCCAAAGTAAAAGAAGCCCTGCTCAACTTCCGGTCACACATCATCAGGCAAATCCCGAGGTCCGAAAACACTGAGGCCGACGCCCTGCCCCGGTTAGCCAGCACGAGTCACAACAATATGAGAACTGTGTACATAGAGGACTTACCTCGGCCTAGTATTCTCGGGGGGACAGAGGAGGTCGCTCCCGTCTTAGAAGCAGAGTCGAGCTGGATCGATCCACTCGCGAGCTTCCTGATAGACGGAACCCTCCCTGCAGAACGCAATGCGGCCAAGAGGGTGCAGCGCTAGGCAGCCAAATACGTCATAATAGACGAACGGTTATACAGACGGTCGTACACGCTGCCCTATTTGCGGTGCCTGCGACCTACCGAAGCCGAGTTCGTACTCCGCGACACTCATGAAGGCCTGTGCGGCGGACACTTGGGGGGTAGAGCACTCGCCCAAAAGGCACTCCGACAAGGATACTATTGGCCAACGATGAAGGCAGAAGCTGTCGAGCTCGTCAGAAAATGCGACAAGTGTCAGAAGCACACTAACATCCACCATCAACCTGCCTCCGACCTCAAATACCTCGCCAGCCCGTGGCCCTTTGCACAATGGGGCATCGACCTCCTAGGGCCATTCCCACCAGCAACAGGCGGAAGAAAATTCTTAGTTGTTCCAGTAGATTACTTTACGAAATGGATAGAAGCCGAACCTCTGGCAACTGTTACGGCTCAAAACATACAGAACTTCTTTTGGAAGAACATAGTATGTCGGTTCGGATTACCTCGGGTTCTAATCTCCAACAACGGCAAACAGTTCGAGGATATCAAATTCCAAGAGTGGTGCCAGAACATGGGGATTCGGCAAAATTTCACGTCAGTCGCGCACCCACAGGCAAACGGTCAGATGGAAGTGATGAACAGAGCCATCCTGCGCGGACTGAAAGCACGTCTGGATCGAGCTAAGGGATTGTGGGCCGAAGAGCTACCAAGTGTCTTATGGGCTCACCGAACGACCGAAAAAGCAGCCACGGGAGAAACCCCCTTCAACCTCACCTACGGTACTGAAGCGGTGATCCCGACGGAAATCGAAATACCAACGTTGCGATTAGAAACATACGACGATCGGATAAACGGAGACGAGTTACGCACCAACATCGACCTACTGGACGAGGTAAGGGACCTCGCGCACATCCGAACAGCGGCATACCAGCAGTAGGTAGCTCGCTACTACAATAGCAGAGTAAAGCAACGAAGCTTCCGAGTCGGCAACCTGGTCCTCCGTAAGATTAAGGTGCCCGAACCCGACGTCGGTAAGCTTGGACCTAATTGGGAAGGGCCCTATAAAGTAAAAACAGCGCTCGGAGGCGCATACGAACTCGAAACCTTGGAAGGAAAACGAGTACCCCGAACGTGGAACATCGTGAACTTGAGGCGATACTACCTATAAACCACCTAGTCTTCAACTGCCTTCTTCTTGGCGTCTTCAATGCCTTGGGAAAAAATATGTGTTCTCTCCCTAATGTTCTCCTGAAGATACTCGACTTGATGCTGAAAATCCAACTTCAAGTCCGCCATATGCTTGACAACTACCCCCATGGCCTCGGCGTCACGCTGAGACCTTGCCTGTCTCGCCATCGCGACGCGAGCAGCCTTTTTAGCAGCATAAGCAGCCACCTCAGCAGCCCGGGTATTTGCCTCTGCAGCACGGAAGGCTTCTTCAGCAACATGAGCAGCAACCTCAGCAGCTCGTGCCTGTCGCGAGCTCCTCTCCACTTGGGCCGGCAAGGCATGAATCGAAGAATTCACCTACCAAAAGAAACAAGTGAGCAAAATGACAGCAGAAGCAACAGAATAAAAAAGGAAGACAGAATCTAACTTACCACCATGGCATGTGTTACGGCGCGGCAAGCGACCTAATTCAAGGGAAGATCGGTCCACGCCGCGACCTCCTCGGGGAAAGTAGCGTCCCTACTCTTCTGAAGTGTGTAGTTCGGCGTCAACACGCTCCTAAACTCCCCTTGAGCTCCCAAGCCTGAGGGCCCAGCCCGCGTATGAGCAGACCCGGAGTGAGCAGGAGCACTTGAGTACGCAAGAGCGCCCGTATGAGTGGTTTCAGCATAAGGCGCCCCGGCAGTCTCATGCACCGGTGGAGTCACTTCGGGCTCCCTGGGCAGATCCTCTGGCGTATGGTCTGGGGCTTGGGGCTCCTCATCCAGGGGCAGCTCGGTACGAGTTCGCTTGGCGACCCGCTTCCTCCTCTTCATACCTTGGAACAAACGCCCCCCACGAGTTCTCTCCGCATCCATCACACCTACAGAAACGAGTTCGACATCAAAAAAAAAAAAGAAAAAGAAAAAGCCGCATAGCCAGAAACCTACCCGAACTCAAGCCGGCTGCAAAAAGCTTGGCCTCCGTTAAGTAGTGGTGGCACTTTAAGCCTTGCCGTGCCCATTGCCGGAGACCCTTCACCGTCTCTTTATCAAGAGTTACGCCCAAATCGGGAGCGGCCTCACCCCACCCGGTCTGAAAGGGCCATCCTTGTGCACTTCGCACGCCGAAGTAGTCCCGCTTCCAAGCCGGTACCTTATTTGGAAGATCGTGCAGAAGTTTGAAACCCTGGCGAGGAGAATGGTAATACGCCCGTCTCCCCCCAGGAAGAGAACCCGCCTGTCTCTTGAGCATCAAGATAGAGGAGAATATCTCTAAGTCTAAGGGAAAGTTCTGCTCGCAAAAAAGGGAAATTGTCCCCACCGGGTTCCGAATAGAGTTCGGATGAAGCTGGCCAATAGTGACACCGAAGTGGTTTATGACTTCGACGATAAGGGGATGAAAAGGAAGTCGCAACTCTGCAGCAAGCTGCTCTCGAAAGATCACGATCTCATCGGGACCGTGTTCCCAAGGAAAGCTACCCGAAGGAATAAAATATGTGTACCCCCCAGGAAGATTATAAGACAGAAGTATGGATTGAAGCCCCTCAGGCGTCATGGTCGAAGGGCCAAACCGGTCTAGCATCCGACCTCGGCGGGAGGTAGACGCCAAACTGCCCGAAGCGACTCGACCTACTGGTTCTTAGTCCTCAAACTCCACCTCAGGATCACTGAGGCAGTCTGGGGACACGGCTCGGTTGGTGGAACCTACATCGGCCCTACTCGAAGAATCGTCTGAGCTATCAAAGCTAGACATTGGGGAAAAGACGAATTCAAAAAAGTACTCATCGGAAAGTTTGAAGAAAAACCAAAGAACCGTGAACTGTATAACCAGCCTTGACGCGAGCTGGAAAAGACTTGGACGCGAACTCAGTAGACAAACCGCAGAAGTGACAACAATCGGGGTCCCCTACTATTTATAGCTACAGTAACCAAGAATCGACCGTGCAGACCGAAGACGATCCGACGGCCCACGTTCTTACCGATCGCACAACCCTTAAGGTCGAGACGTGATTGGCGCACGTCTTTCCGAAAAAAGCGAAACGTCAACGCATCTTTTTGAAACCGACGTCGCTTCGACACGCGTCTTTTCGAGACTGATGCGCCGCACGTCTCCCTGACAGTCGACCGCGCACGTACGGCAGTGGCGTGCCTTTTTGAAGTGACCCGCCGTCACGTCCCAGCGGCGCGAATTGGTTTGAAATTTCAAACGTGTGGTCACAACCACCAGCTTTCTTGAGTAAGCACGTTTCCAGCCTTCTCAGAAACCAAAAGAACCCTAGCAAAAGCGTCTCGAACAGTGAAGGTTCGAAGGACGGGACAAATCCACCAGCTACCTCGCGAAAACTCCCCGCACCATGGCAAGACCCCCGGCGCAAGGAGTGGGGGGCAATTGATGAAGGAAGATTTGGCCCGACCTCTCTCATGTGACACGTGGCAGAAGCAACAGCTTGGCAAAAGGGGCCAAGCCTAGGCGGGAACGAGGGGACACTTCGCCGAACTGACCCTTGTAACAGCTCGGGATACACTTCGCCGAACTGACCCACTTGTACCAGCTCGGGATACACTTCGCCGAACTGACCCACCTTGTAACAGCTCGGGGTACACTTCGCCGAACTGACCCACCTTGTAACAGCTCGGGATACACTTCGCCGAACTGACCCACTTGTACCAGCTCGGGATACACTTCGCCGAACTGACCCACTTGTACCAGCTCGGGATACACTTCGCCGAACTGACCCACCTTGTAACAGGTCGGGATACACTTCGCCGAACTGACCCACCTTGTAACAGGTCGGGATACACTCCGCCGAACTGACCTGCCCTATAGATACCTCTGAGCTCAAGACCGCCTCGCTCAGCACTTCGCATCACCTTCTGGGCACCAAAGCCAAACAAGTCGTACCATGCCTAACACTGGGAAAGTCCGTGCCCGAGGGCACCACGCCTAACTGACTTGGGATGTGACGTTTGGCAGCAGTCTAAACGGTCACCTGCCACCACCACTGACGCCGCCATCTCCAGTTAGACGGTTAGGCAGTGACGGTTCTGTCTCAGCAGAAAGGACGACGGCCAAATTGACAAGCACAAGGGTAATCATACCCGATTTAACAAAGGCCTCGGGACGAGTACATGAAGTGACTATAAGAGCCCCCTGCTCCCCGACAACGGAGGTATGCAAACTTTGCGTTATCTGGTATTACCTTGCTTTTGAAGGATTCTAACTTGAGCTTCGGAGCCTCTACACCGGATTCCCCCCGGAGCTTTCCCATCTCCTCCGTTTCAAGTTCCCTGCTACCCCGTTCGGAAGCAAGTAAGTGGACAGCTAAGACCAGCCAGATCGCGTTCCATCAAAAACAAACCCTAAACAATCACCTTTCATTCATTCAACACTACCTCATTGCTGCTGCACATCTCGAAGGAGGCTCTTGTTGCATCAACAACCAGACGGCGAGCGAACGGTACAAAGCTCTGACAAAATTTCCAGCCAGATTCAAGTAAACAGGTAGGTGTATTCCTTCCTGTCATACCTGGTTTACTCGTCATTGCTCTATTTTACTCGTCGTTGCTATGATTAGATTCATCACCTGAATTCGTTTGTTCATTTCTTTTTTTTACTTTATTGGATATCTTGAAATGAAGGGTTTCTATTATGTCAATTGAGTGGAGTTTCTTTTCATCTGAATTCATTATCCAAACACCGTTTCTACTTCTGTAGAACAAAAATGCGTTCTCAAAAAACATTTCGCCAAATGCCTCTGTCACAGAAATTTCTAAAAGAACAGAAACAGCTGGGAAAGCCAAACAGGGCCCAAGAGTTGAATCATTCTTCTGTTCACGCCAATGTCATTCCATTTTAAGATCACATTATGGACTTACATTCAATCAGAGATCAAACATTCAAACTAGTCATTTTCGCCCAGGATTCCAGGTGGTTGCATAATCCACCCACGGGTACTCTGAGTTTGTCCTCTGACCAATTATGGTAGAACAACAAACAGTCTGATACCAAAGAAAGAAATTAGAGAACCATTATTAACAACAGAAGATCAGAAGCAGGAGCACAAGTTTTAACCAAACTTACATAATTTGATCGAAACTAAACGCTCTGTTAAGAACCATAAATTGCAATGAAGGTTACTAAGTTACTAGGGAATATACAGAAAATGCTAGGTTGAAGGATGTAATTCCAATCACCCATGACTAAGAAGTTACTATGGGCTTGAAAAACACAAAATCTGACTACTAAACGGGTCCGAGGAAATCACCCTCCAAGCTACCCACCACTTGGAATTCCTTATCTGTCTCGATCCATCTGGTTCCAAGTACCATAAAGCGGACCACTGAATTCATCTCTATCTTAGAATGCTTATCACTCAAAAACACTGGATTCTCCCCAGGGACATAACGATAATCAGGCAGTTTATGTGCAGAGAGGAATACGTTTCTGATGGGCCCACATTCCAGGAAGAGCCCTTGCTTCATGATTCTATTTACAGTGCCTTGTAAGACCTCACCCCTGAATGGCTTGAATGTAACACAGCTGAACATAACAGGGAAAAGTACATTCCCTGACTCAAATCTAACCTTCCCTTCACCTATGCTATCCAGGGTAGTTACTGCAACGAAGTAACCATGATCCTTGGTTGCTTTCTTATTTGCAAATTCCTCCAATAAGCATAACATTATAGACTTTTGCAGCATCAGACCTCCATCCAATTTTTCAGGAGGTATTATCACATTCCACGGAAGCTGTGACTTAAGATACATCTTACAATCTGTGACATAAAACCCAAAGAACAGACAGAATTAATCCAACACATTCCATAAAACGACTCCTTCAAGATGAACCAAAGCAACATAAAGTCCTTGAAATATGACAACTCCATGCGCCCAACAGTCTAAATTAGCCAATACTTTTTCTTATAAAGGCAGTCATATCACATTGGCTTTAAATAAAAAAAATCTAAATAAAAGGATGTAGAAATGTTAATGAAATATACAATTGCAGCACCATCATCAAACAAAAACCAGGTAGGCATATGGCTGTCGCTATGGAGAAGTACCACTTCCACATAGAACATCAGCAATCAAACATAGCTCACTAGGAATATGCAAGTGTATCAGAGAGAAGTTGAGGATGTCTCTGATCTCGTTAAGATAATGCACCAACCTCCGATCCATAGTCAAAAACTAGTCCTCTATGCCCAACTTATAGGATTAGCCAAGTCTTTAAACCAGTTAATCATTACAAAAACAAAAACAATTAGGCAATTGGTTTCTAAACATAAAATGATTTGCTTCTGGACAACTGGAGGAAAAGCATCTCTACATCCAAGAAGTATTATCAAATATCAGAACCATCTAACCACTAGTGGCAACAACCCAACACAATTACCCAGTTTTCTGGACTTGTACATACATTGGAGCATACGTTGTCTGGACAGTAGAGACTAGAGAAAGAGTGCACAAAGCCAACAATTTCAACATACCATCTCAACACCAATTGCTAGGATTAAGAACATGAACATGATACAATGAAAAGGTATATGAGACACTGATCAAAAAAATAAAAGATATATGAGACAACTATTGTTATATTACACTGCAGACACTGAAGCAGTATCAGATTAGACATTTTAGTATTTATAAGGAGAAACCAAGTAAGAACTTTTGAATTATGTGAAATTCAAATTGGCAGTGTTTGTAGGCAAGACACCCTCTACAAGTAGTATCTATTTCGCCAAGGGAATCCCAGCTTGTTATAACAAACAGAAGGGAAGTTATTGGTGCAGAAATAGAACAATTCTTGCAACCAATGAAAGGTATTGGGTTTAAGCATTAAAAATGCGCTGCTACATACAAGAAAGTTCTGAAAGCAACTCATACCACTATTGGGGGACTATCATTTTCCACAGAAACTACTGCTTATATACATTGTAAAAACAAAATGAAAAAAGAGAGCATGATAGAGAAGAGGAAGAAAAATCAGAAGGTATTCTTACTTGGCCTTGCCATTCAGTAAATGACCAGGTGCAATATTACCATTAACATCCCTGAGGTCACCTCCCATGGGCAAAAAGAAAGCATAGTGAAAATAGAAAAGGTAGCGCAATAAAGCCCAACAATAATGCCATTACTATCCCACTGCACTTCATATTTTGCTTTCTCAACCACATCACACCATTTTAAAGCAATCTTTTTTTTTGAGAGAGAGAGAGTAACTGAAATTGTATCACACCATTTTCTCAAAAGCCTTATGTTATCAAATGAAAATAACAGTAGAAAATTCCCTATTCTAGGAATCCCTGTTTCCCAAACACTTAACTTGCCAGCCAGTGTACCTTAAGGATGAGATATCAAAAGGATAAATGGGGATATGACTCTCCATTTCCTAAGACCCTGAACAAATATACAATACACGTATTGGTATCCCTCTTATTACAGTCTATATTATGCTTATATATCAATTTTTTGAAAAACTAAGTATATTTCCCAACACATATATCTTGCCAAATTTAATTTATCTTCTAGCAAATATATATTTTGTAGTATAATTTGTTTAAAATACCATCTCACATGTTTCAAAGGATTAATGATATAAAATATACTCTAGAAATATTCATGCAGTATCCAGTGTCATGCTAGGCACGAATTGTGTCACTGGTATGCTAGGCATGTATTGTACAAGTATCTAGGTATCATGGGAGATTGTCTTAGGTTTCCAACACAAAGGCTAGTTTCTTCAGCTCCAAGTGATTGTAACAATCAAGATTAATTACCCTCCTCAAGGCCTATTTTGTGCCAGTCAAAGTGTTATTTATATATGACAACACAATCGTCCCTATTACAAATTGAATCTCTACATTTGCTCGGAAATTTCAAGAGAAAAACTGCTGACCAAATATACAACTACCACTAAAATTCTCAAGTCCCTAAAATCCTAGAAAATAAAAGGGAACACAAAATTAAAGATGGATAGCTTGTAACAGGAATTGACATATCTAACTGCACGTGAAAGCCTCAATCAATTGAAATTTGAAATTTTCTAAAAGATATAGTTGCAACAATAAACCAAAGGAAGACCAGGAAACTTGCCCATTCTAAACACAGCATAAAATATGAGTCAGAACTCAGAAAGAAACATCATTTATATCAAACTAGCATGTGCATTCACCACAAGATGCTATAAATAGTATCCTCCTCGACTTGGGCCCTTCCTTCGCCTTACCACTAAGACCTTGTTCCGGGCAGTGAGGGCAGGTAAGTTGGTAGGTCCCATGGAAAAGAAATAAACCCACATTCATTTTCCGGTATTAGTGGGTCCAACAGAAAAGAACAATTCCTGATTAACTCATTTACCTTGGAAAGTAATACACTCCTCAGACTTGGGTAAATTAGTTACCCACACGAGCTGAAAATCAATAATACATGATGGGACAATATTCTTCAATAATGTAACCTTTGTTTTGGATAAATCAGTCATTGTGCACCTTAAATGGGGAATGAAAGAAGACAGGTAAATGCTCCTAAGTCCTAACCGAAGTGTTTCCCAAGAATCACTTGCCTTGCCCAGGATAATTGCATTTACCCAGGTAAGGCGCGAACGAGGCGTAAGACGACCAAGATAAAATACATACAAAATAATACAAAATATAAGGTTTTGCACTCTACATATTTGCATTTGTACTCCTTCCAAACTCAGCCTTATGAGTTATGACTAACAATTTTCTCCAATATACTTATCTTTTCCGGTGTTCGCGGTATAGGTTATTTGTTATTCACTGCAATCATGTAAGCTTCAAGTGACCACTTTCCGCCAGTGAACTGAGGGACAAAAACTCATGCATGCAACAGTTAAGGACCACGCACAGAACCAAATAAACCCCTCTAGCGATTAGCGAATAAAACAGAGAAGGAAAAAACTAGGCAAAGCACTCAAACACCGAGAAAATAATAAACCCTTTACACTAAAAAAGAAAACCTGAAGAAGAACCCTACAAAACATACTAACCAAACCCAAAATACAAGCCAAATACAGGGAACACACAATGAAAAAAGGAAGTTGAGAAGAAAATATCGCCACGGAGTAGAGTAGCACAGTATACAGAAGCTTTACAATGGCACTGCAAGGAAGATTGGAACTAAAACGATCCGGAGGAAGAACATGTACCTCGCAACGCCGATGCCGGTCTTCTTGATTGGAAACTGGAACAGTGGACGAAACCGAATGGCAACGACAAGGAGAAGGAAAGTAGAAACTATAAATTGGTTTACAGACTTTTATGGTTTTTTTTTTTCAGTCAGGTTTACAGAATTATTGATTTCGGCAAAGTGGGTTTTACTTCATTTATCCATCCGTAAGACCGTAACCGTAAACTCGAAATTATGAGAATCATCAAGCAATTGAGGCGGAGTCATTCAATTAAACGACCTAGTAATTTTTCGCGTGGCAACTGGCAACTTCTTTTTCCGGTCTTTTCAACTTAAAAACTGTGATTCTTTTTCTTCTGGTGTTCGCAGTAAATGTGGGTGTCACGTGTAAGAGACACTGGCGTGTTCATTCGTAATTGTTCAGTCTGATTCACACACCACACATCGCAGCCAACTCATCCTTTAGTGTAATTTAATAAATTACATAAAAAGTTCAAACCTGAAACTGAAGCCCGTTCTGAACATAAAAAGTTCCACCTATAGTGTAATTTAATAAATTAATATATATTATAAATATTTATTTAAAATTATTAATTTATATTTTTGTTATATAATTTGTCCAAACACAATTAAGATTCGATCATGCAGGTATATAGGGTAATGTAGCCCATGAATAGGTCTTGTTGTATATTACATTATTACCATTATACCACATACAAATATTGCATTTTTTCTGTAAATTTATAGGGCTACACAATGGGGGTATCCCCCACCCTTAACCCCCCAACCCCAGTGGCAGCAGGATGTATGCAAATAAGATGAATCAAGAGATCCTTCCAACTGAAACACCATTAACTGGTTAAATATTACATGTTTATACTATATAAGAGCACATTCTTTGATATGTATGAATGCAAACAAGAATTAACCTGGTATTTGGATCATTTATAACTTACACCAAAACTAAGGCAAGTATCTATTCCGTATGATACATATTTCGTATGATACAGATATCAGTTATTTATTCACACACATATACATTCAAACACATATCATGCATTTTATTTATTCTAGTGCAAGGACACGTACCATGAAAGCATGAACTGTGTAAATAAAGGGTAAAGCTGCATCAAGGCAAGTATCTATGTAATATAATATAAATAAAATTATCATTTTCTTAGTATATATGCATTAACCTGGGCTTCGAAGCCTGATTAAAGATGGATCTAAGCCCAAGAAGGGGTTGGGCCTGACTGCCTGAGTTTGTGAAGTCATGGTCCACCTTGAATTGAACCAGTCCTGAACCTAGGGGGGGGGGGGCGGTTTCTTTGCCTGTTTCTAGGATCTCCACATAATAAATTTATGCTAACGGCCAGCACTTGGTTGAGGCATTTGTTAGTTTTGAAAGCATAAAGAATGTTGATCTGAACTTTGGCAAATAGATTGACCAACCAGCCTCCTAAGCAAGTTTCAAAATATGGATACGCCCAATACGCCGGTAGGGGCATATTGGGCATTTCGATACTTGTTCTTTTATTTTTTTATTTTTTCAAAACTGATTCAGGGAGTCAGTCTAGGACCCCTCCATCCCCTAAACCGGTCAGACCCCAATACACCCACTGTAAAGGCATATCGAAAGGGTCCCGGAACAATATATATCAGCCGATACGAGCCAATGCGTAAAGATACTTTGAACCTTGCTCCTAAGTATGAATCACGAGCAGGAACTAGCCATTCACTTGTTGCAGACTGGAGAAAAAAAGACATTAGAATAGATGATAGATCATGGTTAGCGGTACAACTATGGCCACCAGACCACGTCGGCCAAGGTTGAGATTAACCTAGCCAATTCCTGTGTTAAAGCCTCAATTGGGACCCTAAACCACAGGTTCCCATAACAATTAAGAATTTCCATATTGCACTTAGCTGCGCAGAATATTAATGAACAAAATAAAAATAAAGAAATAATGAGTATGTAATGATTCAATATTGAAATTTTGAAATCACCTCTAGAAAAGCTAACATCAAATATAATCAGTTGAACATCAGAAAAACGTTATACCCGTTGTATATAACTTGAATTTAATTTCTATTTACAGCCATCTGACGAATTTTTGTATTCATCTCATTAAGACAAGAAAAACTAATTCTACTACACCAGATAAAGAACAAAATTTATCAACCTGAAGCTTGGCAAGCAAGATTGGTCCAGTTCCTCTACTTCGCACATCTCATCCTATTCCCCTTCAGCTTTGCTTGTCTGTGCCATGATATTTCCTTCCAGCTTCAACAGCTTCCCTGTTAATATAATTCAACAAAAGCATGGGTACTAAGAAGATACACGCATCGAGATGGAGGGTCAAAGTATATATCAAAATATATTTAAAACATTATTTATATTTTAAATTTTTCTTTTATTTTAAGTAAATTCATTTTTCAAGAAATTCTGTTAATTAAAAAATTTCGGGGGTTCGGGTACGCCCCTCCATAGGGGATTGGGGATGGAGGACAATGTTTGGGATTTATCTCTAAAACGGGAGGTCAGGGAATATGATCCCAGCCCCGTTGAAGGTAAGTACTGAATTGATCTTCCATTATCCAAAGCCAAAATTACATGTATAAAACCTTGTCAGAAACAAGTACACCTAGAAACAATACATCTCCAGGGTCGGCTAACCCAGGCCCCCCAAAACAACACAAAACAAAACTCGGGAGTATACTCCAGAGAGAGAATACAAATTAACCAAGTAAAATACTAGGCTCAAAAAATTGATGATGTGGGAGACCCCTGAAGGCCTGAACTGCATTAAGGCTGACAGCCAAGAATGAAAAGTTACTATAGCCCAACGCAGCACATGATATTCAGAACTCCTTAGGACTCAAACACCCTTCAGTTCCCCTCTTATGCAGCCCTCACAGCTACAAAGACTTCAGCAGGTTGAAGATATTCCTTGGAGGACACCAACTAACATTAAGAAGCTTACAGGAGTGGCCGTAAAGCAGACCTGCAACTCCACAATGCAGGAACAAATGATCCACTGACTCTTCTGCCTGCCCAGACATTGAGCACACCAAAGATTGCAATCCCAAATGATCCACTTTAGCAAGACATTTCCCATTCACTGCAGACCACACCAGAAAACTAACTTTGGTAGGGAAATGGGACAACCAGATCCCTTTCCAGTGGAAATTTTCCCTCTACATCAGTCTCAGCACTTCAAGTTCTTCAAGATTTTTCAACACCTAAGATGTCACCCTAAGGACGTGTGTAGTAGAATTTCGAATAAACAGGATATTAAACCCCTGTTTTCACACACATACATGAGAATATATTTGTGAAAACTGAAAATTTGATAACCAGGAGTGCTTGCATTATTCACCAACTTATTGCATGTGCAGTGAGCACATTGTATGCAACAACTGACTCAAAGCAGCATTGCTTGTATAAACAAACTTTGTTAACTTCTCAATTGCAAGAAACCCTAAGTAAATCCTCTGGAATTATGCTTGACAACTTCCTACTTCCAGTAATTTGTTGGAAGTTAAACACATTAGCTTAAGACAGTTTTCATGAGAATGACAACAGACAATTGAAGCAAACTTCCAAACCAAAATGATAGCAGCAAATACAAGATTTTTTTCTCGGTAAAAGCAAATACAAGATTCAGCCACTCATAATTAAGAATGCAATGAAACCAAGCCAGACTATTTTGGTGAGAGCAATAGTTGGGTGATTTTCTCTAATTACAAACAGGCAAAAAAAAAGATCAGTTGGGTTCAACTAGAGGAGGAGGAGGATGATAACAACAGCAACAACAATAATAGCAACAACTTGCAAACTTGTTCATACACAAATTTAATAACTTAAATAGTAGGTTTCCAAAAAACAAAAATGATTATTCGTATGGTTTGACTGATAAATGTCATACAATGTTATAACCTGTGACTAATCAGCTTCCATGCTACCAATTATGCTTATCGGTATTAAAGAGAGATTCAAAGAACCCCTTCACACTATTAGGTGATTGTCCCCAAAGTTTATCAGCACAGAGGGCCCTCTAGAACCTTCAACCATGACATAATTTAATTTAAATAATAATTCTAAGTACAAGCAAGCAACTCGGGGTTGCTAGGAACATATTTTGAAAGAAATAACAAAAGATGCATTAATCAAAGGAGAGAGATGTCCATCGGAAGATCTTTGTATGCAAGTTTCCAGCCCCATCCTTTAGACAAAATAAAAGTATCAAAATGGATCCCTCATAACACAAAAAGGTTATTACAAGGATGACAGGATAGTTTTTTAGGTTTTTTTCTTTTTTTCTCTTTTTTTCTTTTTGCATCCATGTCGAGGAGGGGGATGGGGCACAATCCAGAAAATTTATTAAGACCGAGCAAAAAAAAAGTATTCACCACAAGCTAAGACATCACTTCAGGACTATTAGCTAACTATGGCTATCCACCATGATAATTTTCCCAGGCATTTTCTCTTGTAAGATGAGTTAACATAATCTAAGGTCATGGGTAGGAGTAGGACTAAAAATTTTAAGAAACTTTACAAGTTTAACTTATCTGGTTCTCTAGTACATAAAGAAAGAAAAGGAGAACACAAGAAGGGAGAATAGTAGGGGTGTCAATTGGACTGGATTTGGTCCAATCTCTTCTATCAATGGACCAGATATTGGTTTAATCCAATATAAATTCATTATGGATGGACCAGGTCCAATCCAATATGTCATACTGGTCCGTCCAGTCCGTCCAAATTGATTTTGATTTGAACGGAGTCCAACCCAAAACCGGTCCATTGACACCCCTAGAGAATAGAGAGGAGGTGGGGTGGCATTGTTGTTTATCATTACCTGAAAGCATTTACAAGCTCCTTGTTTTCAGGATCAAGCTTTACACCCTCATAAAAAGCATTGGCGGCTTCATCAAACCTCTGCAACAAAAGCAGAAAAAATAACAATTTACCTTAAACACCCTAAAATAAGGAATTGAGGTGAAGAGTAAAAGGCAATGGGTACCTGCAGCAAACGTAAAGCTGCACCTTCCCTATAGCAGGCTTTCGGCCAATCTGGTCTCAACCCTCTGCAAGCCTTTGCATCCACTAAAGCATGGTCTGATTGTCCCAAACGAATCCAACAAAGACTCCTATTAGATAGTAAAGTAGCATCTGTAGGATCCAGGTCAATTGCCTGCAGTTTACATCACAAAATAACTATTTGATTATCTTTCAACCAATTATCAACCATGATAGTAAGTGGATAGTGAGAATTGCAAAAGCCATGGTAAAAGAAATTTCCTTGGAGAAATTATTCCACATACTTGTTGTCTATACCATATGACGCTTTTAATGAAATAGCTTATGTTTAGATGATCTCTAAATGAAGGGTCTATGTAACAACATAGGTTTCATGGTAGTTTCTTTTGTAACCTGAACCTAGCAAGAAACATGTATAAGGCCCACTTCTGCTTTATCAGGAACTTTTCCCCTCATTTTTTTCTTTACTTAGCCAAAATGGCAGTAAAAATGCTTTGTAGAAGAGGGCTTTTTGGTATCTGACTGAAATGACTGGTCAGTGCCTAGGTTTTGACAAGTCAAACCAAATAAAATATGTTCTGAATTTAGGATATTGAAGCAATATTAACAAGTTAATACAGATTGCACATATAATGATTGGAATCCAAGTGTTTCCAATCAGTCTTATGGGTGCTCAGTTTGGAATAGAATTGAAAGAGCATATAATGATTTTGCAAAGGGAGTGAAGTATAAGATTGTAAATGGGATGCATGTGAAGTTTTGGAAGGATGTTTGGTGCAGGAAAGGCCCCTGTTTGAAGTTTTTCCTGCTGTTTTCAAGTTGGCAATGGATAAAGAGGCTAGAGTAGTGGATTATTTGCAGTAAAATGATAATAATGTGGTGTGGTACCCCAAGTTCCGAAGAAACCTGAATGATTGGGAGGTGGAGGCTATGGTGGAAACGCTACATTTGTCATAAGCACTCAACTGGAAGCTGGAAGCCCACATAGAAGAATATGGCAGTGGGAGAGGGCAGGAAATGTCACTGAAATTATTTTAGGACACCTTCACCAGTTCAGATGAACAATCAGTCCTTGTCAACATTTTTGGGTGCTAGAATGTTCCCAATGGACTGCATAACTAAACAGAATCCTTACAAGAGACAACCATTTGCGTAAAGGTATGGTGTTGGTCCTGTTGGATTCAGCAGACTATTTTGTGTGAAGGGAACTCTGAATCAATTGAGCATCTATTGCTACACTAAGTTTTCTTACAAAGTTTGGATTTTGTTTGAAGTGAAGAGCTGCTGTGCAGGTTCATTGATGCAATTTGTGAAGGGCTAGAGGGTAGAAGGTTTAAGAAATGAAGGGAAACTGGTCTAGACTGTGGCTTCAGCGGTAGTTTATTGGTGATTTGGCACGAAGGAAACACAAGAACTTTCAAAAATAAGAGCAGTTCAGCATATTCATTGTTCAAGATGGTTTTGGGAAAAATGTTTTCTTGGTTAGGCACACAAATTGTTTAAAAACACATCCTACGACTCCTTTTTAGTACAAGACGATCTTTTGCAAAGCAGGGTATGAGGGTATAGTGCTGCAAGGGCAGCTAATGTATAGCCCCTGTGTAAAGCTTCTTGTTTGTAGCAATTTTGTAACAGCACTCAAATGATTGGAAGAAAAAATAACTCCATTGTCTTCTTTTAGGTTATCCCTTGTTTCTAGTGCATATACTATATACCACCAATCAACCTTGTTCCATCACAAATATTTGTAATAGAGTCTTTTAAATACTTAGAAATTAGCACAAATAAAAGACTTAAGCATTACAACTTTTGTAGTCAACCTAGTCAACTCATAGTTGTCCCAGTCAACTTGAACATGTATCAACCAACTAATTAGTGATGCAGTCAGTGCAGCCCTCAATTCACTATCCAATTGACTAGTTGATGACTAGTTTGGAACTTTGACAACATTAATATGATGACTAGTTGAAACTTAGAGAACTTTCCAAGCTTTGGAAATTTTCATCAGGAGCAATGTTTTGAAACGCGGAGGCGTGACGGGAGGTGTTCCACAACCTAGAAGCATGAGGCGTAGTTCAGAATGTAAGAGGTGCAAGCCTCCCAAACACAAAGAGGCGTAAGCCTACTTAAGAGCAATGTTTTAAGCTTACTTAATCCCCAGCCCACTTTCTTTTCCCTTATCTTTTTTTCCCTTCCCTTTTCTTTTCTTTCTTTTTCTTTCCCTTCCTTTTTCTTTTCTTTCCTTTTTTTTCTTTTTTCTTTGTCTTTTCTATCTTTTTACACGAGGTGTGCATGAGGCGCATGAGGCATACGCCTCTAGCATGCCTCATGAAAAAAGCATATGAGGCGTATGTCTCAAAGGTGTCAGTGCCTCTAGCAGACACCTCAGGGCATTTTGGGGGCGCCCCACCTGGAGGCGTGCCTCCAAGCGTACACCTTTTAAAACACTGATCAGGAGATCGTGGATGGATCTGGACCATATGTTAGTTTATCAGTCTAGTTTGCTTAAGGAAATTAAGGACCTTGAGTTTTAGGGTTCAGAAAGACTTGAGCATTATATCTTTTGTGGATTGATGGTAATTCGATTTTTTTCATTATCTCCTCAGAGGGGAAGTCCCATCTCCCTCATGCTGCACATTTCACAATCAGCATCACAATAATAAAAATAAGAAAAACAATAACAATAACCTTGCTCCATAATCCACTGAGCCTCCATCAAAAAAGAGTTTGTGGGAATTAGAACCAAAAACTTATTAGCAAATCAAGGCAGAAGCTAAGGGCAGATTGGGTGGAAAAGATACCTGTGTATAAGCATCTACAGCCATAAGGTAATCCTTTCTTTTGAACGCATCATCCCCTCTTGATTTTGCCTCCAAAGCTTTCTTCTTTGCTTCATGGCTTACCTGAGTACATTACTGAAAACATATGAACATTGAAACAGAATAAATGAAAATAACAAGATAACTTGGCAGATATATAACATGACGCATTGGATGTGGGACATATTGAGCACCAATTAGACGTTAAGCAATCATATTAAGTAAGCCAATGTCTTCTAAGTTCAACATTTTTTATTGGCTCTTCCAAGTTCAACATTGAACTCCTTGTTCGTCTACATTCATGGATGTGCTAATTCTTTCACCGGTTCATTGAACAGATCAGGAGTATAGAGGAGCAACCCCAATAGCCCTTGATAGAGAACATGGTGGAATAGGACTAGGGCCACAAATAGACTCTTTTGTCCAAATTTGAATCTGAATTCAGCATGAATGTGGCTTTAATTTATCTGTTTATAAATGGATCAAATATGGGTTCACCGCAACCTCATCCATTACAATCCAATCCAATAATATATATATATATATATATATACACACACACTTTTTCTACACAAAATTAGCATGGACCTATTAGAAAAGTTGGTTTAATGTTCTATATTTGCTAAAGAGTCAAGGATTCAAATCTCATAGGAGTTATCTTTAAGTGATTTTATTCATGATATACACTATCAAAGTTGATTTTAGTTTGTTTTATTAACAGTATATATTGTTCTGATTTTTTTGAGAAAAAGGTAAAGTATATAATAAAGCAACTGACACAAAAGAAGAGGGTGACAACAAGGTTCAAAATATTGATACGCCCTGACACGCCAGAAGGGGTGTATCAATACTTTGAACGTTGCACTTTTCTTTTTTTTAGTTTTTATTTTCAAAAGTTTGAGAGGGAGGCCAAATGTTATGTTATTTAATTATTAAATGAAAGATTTTCTTAAAATACCTTAAAATAGGCATTTTCAATCAGTAAAAGATACAATACGATATGCAGGCATATCATATCAAAACTTTGAACCTTGGGTGGAAATTTCACCCCTATACAGAGATTCTGTACAGAAGAAATGAGAAAACTACCTTGAGATACCTTTTTGCAAATCAGTAAACATGTATTTTATATAAAGTCCAGATTGGAAACAGTTTATACAACTTGGTGGTGGGAACGTTGATCCCATTTAAGCACACTTTTCTGTCCCTCATTACGGCGCAGCCCAAAACAATTGTTGTCTCATTGCCCCTTGTTTGGCTAGAGAATCAGCTAGCCCATTTGCACTCCTTGGACCCATTTCAATTCAGCCTCAACCCCCTTTCCAATCTTTTCCACTTCCCTAATCACATTTTTAAAAGTCCGAGGGGCGAGGTTGTTGTCTGCAGCCCAAGAAATGACCATTTTTGGGTCCCCTTCCACCTCAATATGCCTGTATGTCACGGGACTCGTGACATGTATCCCAGCTGTTTAGCTAACTTCAAACCTTGTAGTAATGCTCAAAGTTCAGCCTTTAGTGAATTCCCCATGCCAATCGTTCCTGAGAAGACAGTCAATATCCTCCTTTCAGAATTTCTGATTACTCCTATACCTGAGATTCCCGGATTTCCAAGGGAGCTCCCATCAAAATTCAGTTTGATTTTATTGCCTTCTGTGGTTTCCACTCCATCCTTACTTTGTCTCTCACTCTCGAGGACTATGCAAATTCAGTCCAGGTTCTTAGAATGTCCGTGACTGAGAAGACTTGAAAGCTGTCCAAGGATTTCAGCCAATGAGCTACTTTAACCTTGATACTGTCTATTACTTCCTCTACTGTTCTGCTTTTCTCTAAGAATATCCTGTTATTCCTTTCTTCCCACACCACCCAGCATATTGCTACCTTCCTAGCTTTCTACATTACCATCCCTCTTTTCTTTGGTTGTCTTAAGAAGTCACGGTTGAAAAGTCCTATCACATCTTGAGGGGGGACCCACCTGCAGCCAAATAGAATACAAAAGAATTCCCAAATTCAATGTATAAAAGAACAAGATATTAATAAATGAGATAGGATATCACCACTTTCCTTTACAAAGAGCACACATGAGGAGAAAGGCAAGCATAAGGCCTTCTTCTCTGCAGCATATCACAAGTATTTACCTTGCCAAGGAATATTTCCCAACAGAGAGCTTGAATTTTTAGGGGAATAGGCTTACAGTGGATATCTTTCACAAGGAAATCCCTAATTAGGGGGTTGGGGGATGCAAGTACTCTAAAGAAAGAAGAGCAAGTGAAGAGACCATCTGTAGAGCCTACCCAAATTCTAGAGTCTTCCAAAGATGGGCCCAAGTGGATTTGTCGTAGTAGGTCTAGCAGTCGAATTAAAGACTCGCACTCATTTTCCCTTAATCCCCTTCTAAAACCCAAGTTCCAATTCACACCATTTGGGTAAGGTGTTCCCAAATTAGATAAAGTTTCCCCTTGAGGTTTAAAAGAGCAAAGATCAGGAAATTGGTCTTTAAGTGGGGTTTCCCCTACCCAAAGGTCTTCCCAAAACTGTACTTTATTACCCTGTCCCACATCTACCTTGAAATACTTAAATAAAGATCAAAAATTCAAAAAGGAACCAGCGGTCTAAAATAAAAGTAAACATTCTGAAAACTCTTGTGAATCAACCCCCAGAAAATGATCTTTGATATAGAATTTGTTACAGTTGCATCAGTTTGTGATTGAATTGACAAAAAATCTTTCTTTTTTTAGGAAAAGGTTGCTTTCATTGATATAAAAAAAAGGGGAAGGATATAAAAATTCTTTTGTCAAGGGCAATGAACAAAAAAGGTGGTAGGCCATTTCAAGATCACAATTGCAGAAGACCAAACTACTAGAGGCAAGATTTGTGCCTCTGGTGGAGAGCTCATCTCGGGTTAGCATTTGCCAAGGGCAACAGTCCAGGATAGGAAAGGCAACTTTTGATGGGATGTGGTGGGACCAGATGAGGCAATGATGGAAGTCAACAGAGAGTGGGGTGTTCAAGTAATTCAAGAAAGGCTTGACTGAGAATGTGCTGGATTGCTTTTCCGGCTTGTAATTTGATACTTAGGGTGCTGAAGCTTCTTTGCAATGATGTGAGTACCAATTCCGGCAACATCAAAAGATTCCAGAACTCCCTCATTTTGTCTTTGAAACCATCATCTTCGAGCCAGTTGTTTTCAAAGCAGAAAGGTCTCAGGTTTTGGAAGAAATTTCCTCCCACAAGAAGCGACACATGGTCAGCTAGGGGTCTTGGGAGGGCTTTTTGATGGGTTATTGGGAAGTGCTCCACCCAATCAGCCAATATGAGAGAGTGATCCAACTTTACAATTTGGGTCCTCTTGGTTGCTTGCAGGTGAATTCAGCTCCAGAGAAGGGGAGATCAATCAGCTCATGCTTGTTCACAAAGTTGGCAACACCATTCATATCATTGTGGTGATTCTTGAGTCTCCATTCCTTTCAAAGGTAAATCTGATGGTGCTGAAGACTTCAACACACCAAGGGAGAGGGTATCTAGCCCTGATGTCACCAAACTTTCCCCAGATGAACCTTCTGGCCAACAATGTCATTTGAGCCAATATAAACATGATATGAGGCAATGGAAGTAGCCTTTGAGCTGCATCCCAGAATAGAGAGAGAGAAAGAGAGAAAGAGTCCAGTAGTTAATGCTTCTGATTTTTTTGTTGCCCTAGGCCATAAACACACCTCTGGTGGTGCCTGTGGCTGGCTTGTAGCACCAATTGAAGGAGTCTTGGCCCCAAATGCTGTGAACTACAGAACAATCCATGCTCTCCATTTTGGTTTCCTAAATTAAGATTATGCGCAGTCTCCATTTCGTTTTCTTGAATTAAGATTAGTATATAATGTTCTAATTGATTTTAGTTTAATTTATTAAATGTAATTTGATGTCCAAGTTCAATCCAATTTTGCCATCTCAATCTCTGGGATGACTGATTTCTTGTAATACTTTCTCCTTCATTATAATAAAATTTGTTCTGTTGTCCATAAAAAAATTAAAAAAAAAAAAGTCAATCCAAATCCATTCTAATCTGGTAGATAAGACTTGAATCAAATACTACAAAGGACCACAGTTGAAAATGAGATATACAATTTGATGTGAACCATTTATAGCCCTGGAAAGGATTCATGTAGTCAACCCCAAATAGCTGGAACCTTTTCACCAGGACAAGGTATATGTATATCTTATGTGTTATCCTCGTATAGGGAGACCATAGTAACATAGTAAATGCATTTTCTTCAGTGCCTCTTTTTATAGTGGTTTGCAGAAATTCTACATTTATAGTTTTTGACAATTAGTATAAATTCACATTACAATTTAAAGCAACTGAATGCCTACCTATCGTCTACCTTCTCTAACAAGTATTCTTCTATAGAAGATGCAACACATTTCATTGAAATACCATCTTTTTTTATATAGAATAGGAAATTATTGAAATACCATCAAGATACTATCAAAGGTTGCTAATATATCCCTTACTTATGTGCAATAAAGCAAAGAAAAAGTTTACAGGATTATAACAGAAAGGTCAAAGGACACCACAACAAAGGTTGCTAATATATCCCTTACATATGTGCAATAAAGCAAAGAAAAAGTTTACAGGATTACAACAGAAAGGTCAAAGGACACCACAAAAAGGATTAATATTTCTTTTCTTATTTGGGCTTTATCATGAATGTAGAGTTACAATATGCTTAACATTTGCTCATCAAGGAAAGATCATTCTAGTTTATGATATGACATTCATTCCAATAGTGGATAAGCATATTTCTGATACGCACAGTTCTCCAACAAGAGGGAGGAGGATCTAGAATAAGGAGAAGAGAGAGGGAGAGTTTGGTTGTAGGAAAGCCAATGCCAATTCCATTCATTCAGGCTATATTTATAGCCTCATTGTGCTACAAACTGGGAGTAGAAATAGGAACTACTGCCCCTTAATCTTAGGAACTTATCAACAAAATTAAAAAACAGAATGCACTTATCTAGGAAACAGAATTGAAGACTTATCTATTCTAACAGAATTAAAACTGAATGGCTAAGGCTTATCCACAACTAAGGGCTAATATGACCGGGTCTTCTGCTGCTATCCATTTTGACTGGGTCTTCGGCTGTTGTGCGCCTAGTGCATGCATGCACATGCACGTATCATTTCCTCCCCCCTGAAAGATCCTTGTCCGCAAGGAAGTCGGGATATGATTTGCTGAAGCGCTATTCATTCTCCCAGGTTGCGTCGTCGGTCGACACCCCAACCCATTTGACCAAGACTCTGGATTTTGGGCGGTATTTGCCTTTGTGAATAATACGACGATCCAAGATTGCTTCCGGTTGGGGTAGGATGGTCGAAGTATCCGAGATTGGGGGAAGCTGAGTGGATGTTGGGGTGATGGGTCCCAAGTGCTTCCGCAGCAAACTGACATGAAACACATTGTGGATCTGAGAGCCTAGGGGCAAGGCTAAGCGATAGGCTACTAGACCAATCTTCTCAATGATTGGGTATGGCCCAAAATAATGTGGAGCGAGCTTCATGAAACGCCAAAACGCCACTGATGTCTGCCGGTACGGCTGCAGCTTCACATACACGAAATCACCTGCTACGAACGAGGCTTCACGTCGGTGTTGGTCCGCTTGACATTTCATCCGATTCCGAGCTACCTGGAGGTTATGTTGTAGCTCGCATAGGATGATGTCCCGATCACGCAAGTATTCGTCAACTGCCCCTACTCGAGCAGTACCTGGTACATAGGTCAGCAGACTTGGGGGTGGGATACCGTAGACTGCTTCGAAGGGAGTCATTTTGGTGGAAGAGTGAGTGGAGGTGTTGTAGTTGTATTCTGCCCAAGGAACCCACTCTAACCATTTCCGCGGCTGGTCACCTGCAAAGCACCGTAGATATTGCTCCAACGTCCGGTTAACAACTTCGGTTTGTCCGTCGGTTTGGGGGTGGTAACTCGAGCTCATACACAATTCCGTCCCATGCATCTGAAAAAGTGTCTGCCTGAATGAGCTGATGAATACCTTGTCACGGTCGCTAACAATGGATGTTGGAACTCCGTGTAGGCGGACAACGTTGGCAACAAATGCCTTAGCGACTGTGGTGGCAGTGAATGGGTGTTTTAAGGGAATGAAGTAGGCATATTTTGTCAACCGATCCACAATTACCATGATAACCATATACCCATTGGAAGGAGGCAATCCTTCGATAAAGTCCATGGAGATGTCTATCCACATTTGAGTAGGTATCGGTAATGGCTGAAGCAATCCCATTGGTCTCATGCAATCTGTTTTGAAACGCTGACATATGTCACATTGCTGCAAAAATTCCTTCACCGTCTGACACATGTGGGGCCAAAGGAAGTTGTGCTTGATGCGAGAGAGGGTCTTATGAAACCCAAAGTGTCCCCCTACAGGGGGTGAGTGGCAGTCTGCCATCACTTTTGAAATCAAAGTGGAGGCGGGGCTCAAATAAATCTTGTCCCCCTTGAACCATACTCCATCTCGTTGAAGCAACTTGTGGGAGGGTCGCTTCTTCATCAATTCCCCATAAAAGGTGTCTCGTTTGACCTCTTCTTGTAGCATCAGCCACCAGTCTGTGTGTGGTATAGAGATGGAAAGAAATTGAAATTCAGCCATACACGACAAGGAATCTGCACCTTGGTTCCCGGCCCCTTTTTTATACTCGATCTCATAGTCGTACCCCAGTATCTTTGGCAGCCACCGCGTTTGTGCCGATGTGGTTATCCTCTGCTCGAGTAAATATTTAAGACTTTTTTGGTCGGTGCGGACTGTGAATGGTTTTCCAAGCAGATATGGGCGCCATTTCTTAATGGCTTTGACAATAGCTAACATCTCCTTCTCATAGGTGGATAACACCAAGACTGAACCTTTCAATGCTTCACTGAAGTAAACCACCAGTCGGTTTTGCTGGATGAGGATGGCACCAATCCCGATTCCATTCGCATCGCATTCAATCACAAATCGTTGGGAGAAATCCGGTAGACGTAGGATTGGCGGTGAAGTGAGTGCCTTCTTCAACTATTGGAAGGCCAGCTCTGTTGCCTCGTTCCATTGAAATCCCCCTTTGGTCAACAGTTGGGTTAAGGGAGTTGCAATGCTTCCGAAGTCACGAATGAACTTCCGGTAATATCCTGCTAACCCGAGGAAGCCATGGACCCCCTTTGCTGATGTCGGTGTAGACCATGCGAGAACAGCTTGTATTTTGGTTGGATCAACGGACACGCCTTGTTCTGAAATCATATGACCCAAGTACTCGACCTGCGAAACACCAAATTGACATTTTGACATTTTTGCTAATAATTTTTTAGAGGATAAGACAGTTAGAACAACTCTCAAATGAGATAGGTGGTCTTCCCATGATTTAGAATAAACCAGAATGTCATCGAAGAAGACCAAAATAAATTTCCGAAGGTATGGGCGGAAGAGGTCGTTCGTGAGGCTTTGAAAAGTTGCAAGTGTATTCGTCAAGCCGAACGGCATCACTAAGAACTTGTAATGCCCTTCATGTGTCCGGAAATCTGTTTTAGGGACGTCTTCTTCTTGCACTCGAATCTGATGGTATCCTGACCGTAGATCTAGTTTTGAGTAAAATTTGGTGCCGTAGAGCTCATTTAATAATTCATCAATCACAGGAATGGGATACTTGTTTTTAACAGTGATTTCCTTCAGTGCTCGGTAATCCACGCAAAACCACCAAGCTCCATCAGCCTTCTTCACTAGCAAAACCGGGGATGAGAATGGGTTGTTGCTTGGTCTTATCAGCCCTGTCTGCAGAAGCTCCTTCACCATCTTCTCTATTTCGATCTTCTGGTAATATGGGTATCGATATGGCCTCACACTAACTGGTCCTTTGTCGGGAAGCAGTGCAATTCGGTGGTCACGTGGTCGTTTAGGAGGCAGGCTTGCGGGCGGCTCAAACACATGGGAAAACTCGGTGAGAAGGTGGTCCATCTCGGGTGGGAGGAAACTTGGTTGGCCGCTACTATGTGAAGGAACTATTTGAAAAAAAAAATCCCGTACCTTGTAACCCGTTGCATTCCTTGTTGGTTAAGGCTTCGATGCTGGCTCATTCCAATCCTTGGAAGGTGCAAGAGAGTCCCTCCTTGAACGTCAAGGTTAGCTGTTTGTAATCCATCTTGACGGGTCCAAGCGTCTCTAGCCATTGTACTCCCAATACCAATTGGCATGCTGCGACGGGGAGAACATAATAGTCAGCGGTAACAGGGTGACCTTGAATGGCGAGAGTGAGAGATCGGCACTGCCCCATGCACTCGATCTTTTCACAGTTGGCCACCATAACTTGAAATTTCTTGTCTCGGTTCACTGGCAACCCGAACTTGGAGACGATGGCTTGGTCAATGAAGTTGTGGGTGTTGTCGCCGTCAATTAGCACCGTCACGTTCTTGTTTCTCAGTTTCCCAAGAACATGTATGGTTTGTGGGTGCTCAGCTCCTGCAATAGCATGGAAGGAGATTTTAGGGATGGCTTCTTGGTTTTCTTCCTCTGATTCGACAGTCTCCACATCCGCCGATTCTGAATCCTCAATCATGAACAGTTGTGGGTGTGCACAACGGTGGTCGGGGGTGAACTTCTCATCGCAGTAGTAACACAGGCCCTTCTCACGACGTTCTCGCGCCTCCTGGTTGGTGAGTTGCCGGAATTTTGTGGAAGGAGCACTGGAAACCTGGTTCGCACGCGAGCTTAGTAGAGGCCCCAGTACACCGGCCATGGGGTTGGGTGACCCCTTCTGGGTTGTCATGGCTGATGGGGATCGAACCGGCTGGCTAGCTCTCCGTTGTAAGTGATTTCGTTCCTCAATTAACCGGGCCACTCCAATCGCCTCTATCAAGGTTCGAGGCTACTTGATCTTCACATCTAAACAGAATCACGAAGTCCTGCAATGAAACAGCCAATGAGAAAGCTCTCGGGCAGACCGTCAACTCGGTGGGAGAGCCTTTCGAAGGCTTCTTGATAAGCCGTCACAGTGGTGGTTTGCTTCAGGCGGGTTAACGCTTCCAATGGGTCCTCGTAGTCGGTGGGGCCGAACCGTTGTAACACCGCCTTGGAGAATTCTTCCCATGTGAGCGGTCCGAGATGCTTGGTCAACCACCTGTGCCATTGCAAGGCGATGCCTTCCAAATGGAAGGAAGCTAGTTGCACCTGTTGGTCCAGAATAATATTTTGAAATTCAAAATACTACTCCGCCTTGTAAATCCAGCCGCTCGGATCATCCCCATTAAATTTTGGGAATGACAGCTTGACGTGTTGATGAGGGTGGTCATGGGTGGAGCTGGAACGGGAAGTATGGGGGTGTGAGGATTCTTCATGGGCGAAGGGGTTAGTCTCGGGAGTGGTATTAGGAGTGGTTCGTAAGGCTCGAAGGGCTTGGAGTTCGGTTAACACTGCTCGTAAGACAGTGTTCACCTGGTCTAAGCTCGACTCATGTCGTGCTAAGGTTTCATTGACCTCATTGTAGAATTCCGCGTTAGTCTTTCCACGGGTGTCCATGGTCGAACCGGCTCTGATACCAATGATACGCACAGTTCTCCAACAAGAGGGAGGAGGATCTAGAATAAGGAGAAGAGAGAAGGAGAGTTTGGTTGTAGGAAAGCCAATGCCAATTCCATTCATTCAAGCTATATTTATAGCCTCATTGTGCTACAAACTGGGAGTATAAATAGGAACTACTGCCCCTTAATCTTAGGAACTTATCAACAAAAAAAAACAGAATGCACTTATCTAGGAAACAGAATTGAAGACATCTATTCTAACAGAATTAAAACTGAATGGCTAAGGCTTATCCACAACTAAGGGCTAATAAGACCGGGTCTTCTGCTGTTATCCATTTTGACCGGGTCTTCGGCTGCTATGCGCCTAGTGCATGCATGCACATGCACGTATCAATTTCTTTTTTTTATACAAGTGCATAATATTTTTGGAACCTGTGGGTCATACTAAATACTTTGAGAGTAAAGAGAGTAAAAAAAGTGAGGAATTGTATTGTATTGTATTTATTTGAGTTATGCAAGAATACATCCACCCAAGTACATTAAGGGGCTGTACACTGGGCTATAAAGTCCCTTTGAGCAAAAAGACGGCTGAATTAACAGAAAAAAAGGTATATAACACAGCCAAAAGTGGTTTGGATGCTTGTATTCTAATGGAGGGCTACATGCTAATGCTTCCTTGATGCATTGCTGCTGGAATAGGCTAATATCTCATCTTTTTGATTCATTCAAGGAACCTCTCTCTCATTTTTAGCTTTTCATTATCAATTACAATTTATAAAAAGAAAGTAATGGCACTACCTCAGGTATAACTTTCTTCTGTAAGTTGGGATCATTTGGCACATCAACTTTCCTTGAACTTCCTGCTTCTCCCTGCAAATTTTGCTTCTCAAAATTAATGAATAGCAGCTTCAACTTTGGCAATTAGACAACATAAAAATGTGATCATTTACATAGAATTATGTATCAAATCATCTTTGGTTGACACATGATCTATAACAGTTGGGATATAGGTCCACTTCTATGGGAATATTGAGCACATCTTTCAAAATACAAACCAGATTACTGGACCATTCACTATTGAAACAACTTGACAAGAATGTTTATCAAATAAACAAGAAAGAAACATGAATGGCCTACCTGTTCTTTGTTTTCTTCAGACTGCATATATTCAATTATTCTATCAACATGCCAATCTGGAATAGTTTGGATAGGAGAAGTGAAGGGGAAAAGAATCTCAACAGCTCCCCGATTACCTCTTGCAGCAGCAACTTGTATTGGCTTCAGGCCATCCTGTTATAAGAAAACATAATTAAGTCAAGACAATAATCACAATATAATGTCTATCAGTATACTGCACCATTAATAGGACTTCTTGAAAGTAACCACAAACAACAACAAATACTAGGGTAACTGAACAACTAAAAGAACAAACAAATTCACAAAAATGGTTGTTCCATGAAAACTAAGATTTTGTCCCTTTCACAAAATCCAGCTAATATGGTCTGAGGGGTTTATCGTCAAGAGAGATTATTATATCATTGATAGGATGCATGAAATCCAGCTAATATGCACAATTACAAGCTCAGGGCAGTATCTAAAAATGGCAGGATATGGAAAAGGATATAGGGAATAAAGGGGTAATAGACTGCACCAGAGCTTTATACTAGAGTCTTTAGCATCTCGCCTAAGAACTTTACTTCAAAAGTGGAGTCACACCAATAATTCAGAGACATCTCAATTCTGATATAGTTGATGGTGTTACACTGTCTAGGCATAAGTACTAAAGAAACAACTTCAATCCATTCAATTGACTCTTACTGAACAAACTAATAGGCCAACATATATAATATAATCATACCTTTTGCTAGAAAAGGAACCAGCATTGAAGCTCAACTAAAAAGAAAATTCAAGCTCAATTACTACTTCCTAGAGAATCTACCTAGAAGACTAGAACTCTAACTTTTCATACACTTTTTAGTTACAAAAGAATTCATAAGAAAAATCCCACTACACAATCTCCAAGGATTAACACAGTAATACTATCACTTTCCATTTCTCTATTTAATTCCAAAAGACACATTCTCTAAGCTTAAAATATCAATACACCAACAATAAGGTGCATTCACTTCTCTTATTTCAAAGTTAATTGGTTGGCAAATGGGTAATGTATCAAAGTTTGGGTATGGGCCATGAATCTAGTTTTGCACATGGGTATAGATTTGGATGTCTGCTTGAGCGTTGGCCTGGATGAGAACCTGATTTTGGCATGGACTTCATTACAGGCTTAGGCTCTGGTATGAACCTGGATACAGAATTGAGGTTAGGATTGGATGTGGGCCTTGTAATGAGATTGCCTCTGTTTCTTCTTTTTAGACTCGTACACTTTCAACCCTTTAGATGCACCTTTATCAAAGATTGGTCCAGGGACATTTGGGGGCTCAAATACATGATTTAAAATATCAACATATTCACTAATTCGTCAATGTGTATTTCCGTTTCCATTGGTTCCAACATGAAGTGTTACTAGAATATATTTCAACCAGTGTTTTAAAAGTGCAAGGTCCAAGAAAAGCATGAGGGGTTTTTTGCCCCCAAGGCACAAGATAAGGCGAATGCCTTTCTGAAGCAAGGCACAAATTTAAATAATAATAATAATAATAATAATAATAATAAAGTAAAAAATCGCAAATGATAATACTTAAAAATGCAAAACTTAAATTTTAAAAGAAATATTCTCATTGGGGGAAATGAAGAAATTTTGAGACAATTCAAGAATTTGGATTGAGATATTCTCTGTTGGTGGGGGTGTAATGTTGTAAATTGGCTGCCCATTGGTGACTAACAAATGGATTACTCCCTTATAATCACCAAGTCTACAGAGAAATCCCTACCCACTGATCACCAAAATCAATTAGAAAATCTCTAAGTTCATCCCTTGTTGTAATCAAATATGCTACTCGATAGCAAAAGGATTATCAATGTCTCAAATGTCTTGAATAGCTAGCAAGAAGTCATGATTACTTTTCCACTTAAATCATTGCTTACATTCGTCTATACGTAACCCCACAAAATAGGTGACAAAAATAAAGTACTTCCCTAGTGAAGATCTGATATCAATGGGAGGTTGTTAAAGTTTCAAAACAAAGGCTTCAAGTGATTACAGACCATGGTAGCAAGTTTACAGGTTTGCAACCACTAGATTTAAAATGGAAAACCTATTAAATCTTGACATCCAAATTATTATAACATGGCTTTCCAGTTTTATTTCATAAATTTACAACCAGCATCAGAGCTATGAGCTTGTATTTTTCATCTTTTGGCCTCCCTCCCTGCTTGAAGCAACTGTATTACATCTGTAAGCTCTCATAATTGTTTTTTTTTTATGAATGATAATAAATTTATTGATTCAGAAGAAGATTTAGAGTGAGTTCATACAACACCCCAGGGAGAGGGCGAGCTGCAGCCCCTCCTTGAATCTTACAAGTAAACTAGGAAAGAAAAGCAAGAATCACAACTGAGCCCAAAACAATTCTTCCCTATTAACCCCTTGCTTAGCTAACACATCTGACAAAGTATTCACTGATCTCCCCACCCACTGTTGTCAACCAACTAAATTTCTTCATTTCATTCTTATAACGCCACATAGCCTCTTCAGGATTTTTCAACCAACCCACCACCACTTTGGGATCCCCCTCGATTGTTAGGTGTTGTACCCCCAGCTGGTTTGCAAATTGCACCCCTTGTACGGCAGCTAAAAGTTCTGCCCTGATGGAGTCCCCAATTCCCAAGGGACCTGAATAGAGCAACAAAATCTCTCCCTTCTCATTTCTCAAAGCACCCCCCATTCCGGATAATCCTGGATTACCCATGCTACTTCCATCAAGTTCAACTTCAGTGAGCCTTCGGATGGAGGAGACCAGCTTGTAATTGATTTGTCCTTTAGGGATGAACACCTCACTACTACTGACCAATTTCTCCAAAGGTCATTAAAGGATAATTGATTAAAGATTTCCAAGGTCTTCAGCCAAGGTATTGCCCTATTTAACACCCAGTCTTTCAATTCCTGACTGCTCCTTTCCTTTTCTTGAAAAATTCTAATATTCCTTTCTTCCCAAATAATCCAAATCAAGGCAGCACAAGCACATCACCACATAATTCTCCCTATTTTTGTAGGCCAATAAAAGGTAGAATGGTTGAAGAGCATGTGAACTTCCGCTAGTAGACTCCAACTACTCCCAAACAACGAAAGTAGCCAAGCCAAAGGTCTACAGAAAAGGGACAAGATATTAATAGGTGGTAACAATCCCCACCGTGAGCTCTACAGAGGATACACCAATTAGGAGAAATACAGAGGAAAGGTCTTCTCTTTGTAGGTTATCTAGAGTTTTAATTTCCCATGGAATACTTCCCAACAAAATGCCATAATTTTTTGGGGAACTGGACTACACCAAATTTCCTTTGACGGAAAGGGTTGGTGAGTAGAAAGTTGAGAGATGGACTTGAAGAAAGAAGAACAAGTGAAGGTTCCATTGGGTCTAGGGTACATACCCTCTTATCTGGCTTGGAGGGGTCCAAACAAACCTAATTAAGACAACCAAGCAAGACAGAAAGAGATTCAATTTCATCATACCTAAGTCCTCTACGAAACCCAAAATCCCAAGTAGGATCTAAGGGTGTTCCCAAAGGTGAGACAAATTTTGAGACCACCTCTTTTTCGTACAAAGAAACAGAAAATAGCGAAGGGAACAGATCCTTTAGAGGTGTCTCCTACCCAAGTATCCTCCCAAAAATGAATAGTGTTGCTAGAACAAACTTCATACCTATTAAAATTGAGGAATTGAGGAAGGGTTTTGTGAATGGCCTTCCAAGGTGCTGCTAGGTTAGCTTGCCTTGATACACCAGCATCCCATCCATTCTCTGACCTCCCATGAATGCTTCCCACCACCTCATGCTACAATCTCTCTCTTCCAATGGCCATCTCCACAACCATTTCCCTAACAGAGCATGATTTTTTCTAGTTACCCTCCCAAGTCCCAAACCCCCCTCTTCTTTACTTCTGCACACAATTTCCAAATTAACCAAGTGATCCTTTTTTTCTTGTCCCGACTCCCATAAGAAATCTCTCATCAACTTCTCCAGTTTCCTAGCTTCCCTAACTGGTATCCTAAATACAGACAAAAAATAGGTAGGTAAATTAGCCAAGGTTCTCCCAGCTAAAGAGGCATAATTCCTCTTCCATGAGGGTAATCTCTTCTCAAACTTTTCTATCACTAGGGTCCAAAATCTACTCTCCCTAGGATTTGCCCCTAAAGGAAGCCCTAAATATGACATAGGCCAAGCAGAGGTGGAACACTCAAGACACTTCGCAATAGCCTCAACCTCCCCTACCTCCAAATTTATACCCACTATGCAGCCCTTTTCCAAATTTATTCTCAAATTAGAAATACTTTCAAATCCTTTGATTAGCTCCTTTAGGTTTGCTACCTTTTCGTTAAAACCTCCTTCACAAAAGATCATTAGGTCATTTGCAAACTGAAGGTGGGTGAAGGACTTGGTGTCTCCCTATTCTCCAACCCCTAATGGCATCTTCACTGTAAGCCTTAGTAATGATCCTACTAATCACATCAGCTACTAAGGTAAAAAGGAAAGGTGAGAGTAGATCCCCTTGCCTGACACCCCTGCAAGCTGGAAAAAAGTCCCTCACCATACCATTTACCAAAATAGAGTAGTGACAAGTACTGATACACCCAAAAATCCAACTACACCACTTGTCCCCAAATCCACAGTTTCGCATAACCTCTAATAGAAACTCCCGGTCCACCAAATCATAGGCCTTTTCAAGATCCAATTTACAAATGAAGCCCCTCTTCCTAGACCTTTTCATTTCCTCCACACACTCATTCACAATTAAGATTTGATCTGTTATTTGTCGCCCTTGAATGAAAGCCCCTTGGGTTTCACTAATGATAGAAGGGAGGACTGTTTTGATCCTCAATGATAGCACTTTAGCCAGAATTTTATGGATGCTTGTCACCAAACTAATTGGCCTATAATCTTTTGGGTGGTTGGCATCATTCTTCTTAGGTATCAAGGCCAAAAAGGTGGCATTAGTTCCAGGGCTTATAATGTGATTGTCTACAAATTCCTTAAAGACTTCAACTAAATCCTCTTTCAACACCTCCCAACAGTCTTGATAAAAACCCATTGTAAAGCCATCTGGACCTGGAGGCTTGGATCTATCCATTAGAAAGACAGCTTTGTTAATCTCTTCTTCCTTGAAATCCCTTTCCAACCACCTTGCCACTCCATCATCAATGGTTGGCCATTCCACCCCTTCCACGACTGCTCTCTCACTCAAAGGTCTTCTATAAATCGATTTGAAGTAATCCACAAATTTTCTGGCTATGTCATCCTGGTTGGTAATCACCTCCTCTCCTATCTCTAGCTTGGTCACAAGTTTCTTTCTTCATCTCCCATTTGCCAAATCATGGAAAAATCTAGTGTTCCCATTGCCTACCTTAATCCACTTGTGTCTATATTTTTGTCTCCAATTGATTTCTTCCCTTAGTAACACCTCTTCCAAATCCTTTTTCAATTGTCTCCTTAACACTCTATCCTCCTCAGTCAACCCATTTTGAGATTCATTTACATCCAAGTTGCCTATTCAAGAGATTAGGCACAATTTTTGCTCCTTAATTCTACCAAAATGATCTCTATTCCACTCTTTTATTTTGGCTCTCAATCTTCTTAATTTCTTATGAAACTTGATCCCCTTCCATCTTACCCCCCTCTCCTCCTCACCCCACCATTCCTTCACTTTTTTCACAAAATCTGGATGGGTAAGCCACATATTTTCAAATCTAAAAGGTTTAGGTCCTGTAGGAAAAAACTCAGTACCCATCTGGATAGGACAGTGATCGGAGGTGACCCTGGGTAACGCTCTAGCAACCAAGTATTCCAAACTATTCTCCCAGGCATGGTTAAATAAGAATCTGTCCAACTTCGAACACAAAGGGGTTTCCTGAAAGTTGGACCAAGTGTAACTGGCTTGCAACAAAGGTATTTCCTTCAATTCACATTCTTCAATAAAACCATTAAATTTCCTCATGCTTGTTGTAATTACCTGTTGGGGATTACTGGTTTCACCAGAGAATCTAATGACATTAAAATCTCCACCCAGGCACCAAGGGCCATCCCATAGCCCCTTGATTGCATATAGTTCCTCCCACATCTCATTCCTCTCTCTATAGGAATTAGGGCCATAAACATTGGTTAAGACCCATACACACCCATCCTCTACATTCTTACACTTAATGGAAACTGAGAATCTGCCTATCAATTCTTCCACTACTTCCACCACATCCTCCCTCCACAGTGTTACGATCCCCCCCCCCCGAGGCTCCCCAAGAAGGAGACGAGCTCCAACCTAAACCTCTAGACCTCCAAAAACTCCTCACCCATCTCCCATCTAATTCCATCATTTTGGATTCTTGTAACAGCACCATCGGGTTTTCCCCTTCAGAGTAGGTCTTTGATCACCCTTCTCTTTCTTGAACTCCCTAACCCTCTTACATTCCAGCTAATAAATTTCATCGAGACAAAATAGCAAAAAAGCCCATGAAAAGGCCATAATCTCCTCATTTTAGGCCCTTCCTCCTATCCCCTCTACCATTAAATTCTAAATATCCCTAAATGTCTGAGATTAGCCTTTCCACTTCAGATCTTTTTTCTTCTTTGTTCCTTCCCACCCCCCTTCCTAATACAACAATCATCCTCTTTCTTTTCTCCATCCTTTCCAACCAATGTCTAAGGAAGAATTTTACCCTACTCACTTATTTTGGCTACAGCATCTCTCTAAGAATCCTTTCCTTCTTTTAGTTCCTCCATCATTGTATAGATCAACTCCCATATTCTGTCTGCCTCCCCCTTACTACTTCCTTCCATCACCCTCTCTCCTCCTTCCACTATCACCCTCTCTCTTGCATCAGAACCTCCTGGATGGGAAGCAAGAATATCTGTTTTAGGCATAGCAGACAAGTCAGGAATTGAGTTGTTGACAGGCGACAAATGGTTTTAAGGCCTTTCCCCTTTTTGGACAAAGTTGTGAAGTAGACATAGTGAAAGAATCACTTCCTGACGACCTACCCACTTGGAAATCCTTTTTCTGTGTTTCCAACACTGGAATACCCACATCCATCCTCACGGCCGATTCTTGTCCTTCTCCACCAACATCCTGTAATTCATTAGACTTAGGGTCAGCTCCCTCGACGAAGGGAAGAAGAGTTTTCACAGCTTTAGAACCATTTTCTTCACCATTTCTAGTCTTCCCGCCACCTGCCTCTTCAATCTCTTCCTCTAAAAACAACAACTTTGTATGCAAACTTTCTATTTCAAGTAAATCATTGTTGCCTTTTGGAAACAGACTTCCCAAACTTAAAGTTTCGTCTCTACCAAAATCGCCATTGTTGTTTTGTTCACTCAACCAATCTTCAAACCCTGTTCTGTTCAAATCACTAGGCTTCAGGTATCTCGGGTTGCGCCTATCTGGTGAGAGACGGTTCGCCAGGTTGGATGGGACCCACTGTAGAGAGCCTCGAGGCTGAGAGTCTTGAGATTTTGCGCCTGAACCATTCGACCTAAAGGAGGGATTCGGGGTTGAAGAAGATAGACACTTAAAATCTCGTCAATCAGCTCATCCCTCCTCCCGGTCACATGCTTACTTAAAGGGTCCCTTGGCCCATCTGTCTTGTAATGGGCCTTGGGCTCAAAACTTGTAATATAAGAACCCAACTTTAAAGCCTTTACCTAAGTTGCCTTCTCTGGCCCACCAGAAAAGGGATCCACTCGACTGGGCCCATTTTCTAAGTCTTTTCCTTCCATGTGACCTCTTAACAAATCACGCCCCCATGTTTTAATGGTCAAACCAGCAACCCTCCCTGTCTGAGGTTGCTGGTTCAGCCCTCTCCCTTTAGACACTGGTATGTTTTTGTCTATTTCCCCTAACACCACCTGCGCAAAAGATCTGCCATTTGTCATAGCCTTTTCTTGCTTTCTACAAGTTTGACCTTCCATCTGCCCCAAAGCTTTTTGGCCTCCTAGAATTTGTTGGCCCTTTTTAGTGAAACATTCCTTCCCATTTGAATTAACCAATCTCACAAGTCCACGTAATGCTTCTTCTTCCTCCTCCCCTCCTACCATACGAGCCTCCTTCTACAGCCCTGCTTCAATGGAGGATGCTAGCCACACAGAGACAACGCTCCCCTCTGTTCGTACCTCTACCTTTCGTGGAATGTCTTCTGGCTTCACACCACTTAGCAGGATTGCTATTGAATAAAGATCACCCCAGAAAGCTCCTTTCAAGATTCCTCCACACAATACTGCTATAGACTCTGCTACTTGTTTCCACAGATGAAATGGCAAGCCTATTACACGCATCACCACATCATCTTCGACAAACAAATCCTTGGAGTTGGATGTTGGATTCCATTTAAAGACTATGAATGATCCCAAATCAGCCTGAACATTGATAGCTGATAATTCCATTTCATTCTCTACTAGATCTAGGAGGACTTTACAGTTATCGAAGGGGGTTACTATGAAGACACTCTTCAGCTTCAACCTGGTTGCCAGTAAGTCAACTACCCTCCTCCAATCATTAACATTTTCCTTGGCTTGTATCACAAACTTACTATCCCACTCTTCTCTCTCTAGACCTCCCACCATTCTGCATTGGCCTTTGTTTTTGCCATGACCACTAGCCCTAGTTCTACCCTGCTGTTGCTGAGATATGCCTTCTCCTCCCTTATGGAGCCATTTTTATCATTTGCTACTCTTTGAGCAACCAGTCAACTTCCCCCCATCCTTGGCTCTGTTTTCCTGCTGGTAGACACACCAGTTGCCTTCGTCCCTTACCAAAAAATTCAGCCAAAGCTATGAAGAAGCCTTTTCTATTCTCTTACATTCAACAACATATCTTCTCCCTTCTAATGTACCAAAATCCTACCAGTTTATCTGCTTACCTTTTGAACAGGCTCCATCTATGAACTCTCTTAGCCACTCGATCACACTTCTAATCCTTCCAGCAATATTGTACCCTTTTTCGCTTCCCTTACCTTCAGGCTTACCTTCCCCTTGATTCTCATCTCTTCAAACAGGAAATTTTTTGCTTCTATCTTCAAGGATCTCCTCCACTGACCTGCCTGCATGAACTCCATTTCTCTAATCTCTTATGTTTTGTGTTTGTGTTTTAATTATCTTCGATGAAAGTAATCATTTCCTAAATCCTAGTAGATATTCAATTGTGATAAAGTTAGAATCGGCCTCATAATTACTTGTTTTATAAGTAGCTGAATCATTTTAAGCTCTCATAATTACTTGGATCATAATGAATATGCATGCTATATGAACAGATAAAACTGAGATACCAAACAAATGTATAAGAAATAGAAGAGCAAAGGAAGAACATATTTACCAGAGTAAGCTGGAAAACAAGTCATATACCAAAACCAATAGCACACTTAGTACTTGCATAATGCATAATGTGTGAATAAAAGGATATACATAGCAAAAATAGATCACAAGAAATCATAGTCTCAAATCTCACCTCATCAGTGACATTAGGATCAGCTCCAGTCTTTAACAAACAATTGATAATATCTGGGCTCCCATTATCAGCAGCTATGTGCATAGGAGTTGCCCCACCTGCACTAATATTTGCATTAGCCCCTCCCTATATAGAAGAAAATGCAAAGTTAGTGCTACAACCACATATAGTGATGTCCATGAATACCAGAAGACAAATGAACAAGAAATTACACAAACTCTACCATTAAACATGTTCGTTTTCATATCAACACATCAACCAGAGTTAGATATGATCATATTAGAAAACAGCATAAAAAAGGCTAAGATAAGAATGGAATGGCGAGAATATTATAGCTAACTAGTAGAAATCAGAAAAAATATAGAACATTACAATGAAGGTTCATATAATTGATAACCAGTAGAAATCAGCAAATAGAATATTATTAATGATCAAAGATATAATGAAGACAATACAAGGATAAGAAAAGATAATATAAATTGGTGTGAAACAGTAAGAAAAAGCTAAGAAATTTGGGTAAATTAGGGTTCAATTAGCAAGGAGAATGTATTAAAGTTGGAACTGTTCAAAAATGCAACTTGGAGCTTTTTTACTAGTAATGCAACTTGGAACTTTTTGTAATTGGGAACTATAGATTTTATCAGCTGGCTTAGGTTTTATAAGTTAATACAGAGTCTAGGGATTAAGTAGTAAAGAAACTTGTAATGTGGAGAAAAATAGAAACAATTATGAAATTGGCTGAAACATCAGCAAATGCCGCAAAAGGAATCAGCTAGTGAATATGGAAAGAGAGGAATTAAATGATGTTTCAGGAGAAGAGGCATGAGCCTGAGAGAGTGATTGGAGTCATTGAAAGAAACATTTGTTCTTGGGTAGTTGGGTTTCCATTTTGGGGGAATTTGATGGCTATCAATTTTCACAATTTCGAAACAGGTGGGATGCTATCATCATTGATTCTTTGGAGTGGAGTTATAGATTGTGTAAATGTGCAAAATCTCAAGACTGCCTTTTTGTACATGGGCTTCCTGCCTGTCTCTATTTGTAAATAAAATTTTACCTTAATTATCAAAAAAATAGAAGGGGTGATTAAAGTGGGAGACATTGCTCTGAGGCTGAAAGGTTATTCTAATTGGGACAATTTTGGGCATATGGGTTTCTAGGTTTAAGGGGTTTTCTTATTTGCCATAAATGATTAATGGAGTCCATCCTTTCATATACAATGTTTCAAGGTAATAAAGATAAGATTTTAGAATTACTTTCATCTTCGAGTATATTATGATAGACCTTACAATATAAAGATACTTTTAACAGTAAATGCTGATTCTAGGGATGTTCATGAGTCTGTGCTCTTTCATCTTGCCACATCTCTCTCTCTCTCAACACTTCTCCACATATCCCTATGCACTTTCTTCTCCTTCTCTCCAAATTCTCTATAATAAAATCATCATTTTTTTCATATATGGCTGCTGTTTAGGTTTCCTATAGAACTTGTTCCTCCAGCCTGTCAATTCTCTTCCCTTCAATCTTATAGATACAATATAAACATTTTTGCGTGATAAATCAGCTCACAAAAGATCAAAATTCAGCAGACATTACACCCATACTAGTTGATAACCTACCAACACACTGTTACAAATCCAAAAAGAAATAGTTACACCAAAAGATAAGGAAGAGTATTTTGTATTAGGGAACCACCATCAGGGAGAAACCTGTATTATCACATTGCATGATTTACATATGATTAGTTTTGCATGTTACTAAGAGCATCCATCCCCTTTTCTTTTGGGTTAGGAATTGTAACCAATTATGTCTAAATATCCATTAATAGAACTTCTTGGTCTTGTTACTGATAAAAGAATGCATGGTAGCCTGATAGAATATGAAACATTTCATTTGGCATGACCTGGTTCAACTCCAGAATAGAAACTAAGACTTAAACATCCAGGAGCAGCTGATTGAACCAGTGGAACCAAAAATTGAACCTTTGAGGAGGTGGATCAATGTGTGACTTGCAATTTGCAAAGGACAAGCTCGACCATTTGATATGTATAGTTTTTTTTTTATCAACCCTCAAAGACTGGACATGTAGTCATAACTAACTAGTAATGGAGTTCTTGTGTGTACAGGAAATTTTTCTTTTTCAATCTTTTCACACATAGCCAACTTATTAACAAATGTCAAAAATAACCCAACTCATTAATAAAGTATATCCCTAAGGCTCCATTTGGTTTATGGGACGGGAAGGGAAAATATGGAATATTCTAGAATAGTCCTCTCTTCCCATACTTGGATTGTGGGATGTCATGGGATCAGATGGGGAAAAGGTGGGATTATAGATCCCAATTCTTGGGATGTGGAGTCCCACCATTTTGGTGGGAAACAAGAGGGAATGTAGGGGGGAAACTAATTTAACCTAAAAAAACACCTTCCTTGTAGTATTTCTAAAAGTTAATATTATATCCATGACCCATAAATAAATTATCAATTACTTAATAACATATTAATAAAATAATTTACTTAAAAATCAATCAATTACATAAAATAAATAATTAATAAGAATATTAATAAATTAATTAATTATCTTTTTAAATAAAATATCAAAATTATTAATCAAGTCATAAGTATTAATAAAATAATATATAAACAAATCAAAATCAAAATATTAATTAATGTTAATAATTAATTAAGTAATTAATATTTCACAATAAAATAATAAATCATAAAAACATTATTAATTTATTAATAATTAATAAATTAATTAATCATTCAATAATTATTTTCTAATCAACATTTTCATTAAAATAAATTCAAAGAAATAATTTAATAATTTATGAATAATGAATATTAGAATACTAAAATTATTAATTAAGTCATGGGTATTAATAACATATAGTAGTAACAATAACTTATAAACTAATAATATCAATGTTTTAAAACTGACCCGGTGACCGAACCAGTCAGGGGTCCGGTAACCGGGTCGAACAGTCCGACCATTCGAACCGAACGCTCAGCCCATCCTGACAGAAAAATAAAAAATTCAAAAAAAATAAAAGAAAATAAAAAAACGGTCAAAACCGTTCGAACGGTTAACTATCCGATTCAGTGGTTAGCTTACCAAAATCAACGATTTTGGGGGGAAATCCGATTTTTGGGGAAAACGGAACCAGTCACCTGACTAGTTCTCGGTTTTTCCGATCCGATTTTGAAAACCATGTAAAACATTGATTAATTAAAACAATTAACTAATTATGAATTTTAAATAATTAATATATAATTGATAATAAAATACTAAATAATAAAAACCAGTATTAACTAATTAATAATTAACAATAAGTACTTAATAATTAATTAACTAAGTAATTAATGAATAAATAAATAAGGATTTTATTATTAATCTAATTAATTATTCAATAAAATGAATAAAATAATAAAAATGTTAAATGGTTAAAATTCCTAAAACACCCATCCTGTAACCTATTCATCGTCTTTAACCTAGAGCTCTACCTTCTCCCTTCCCTCTTCTCCCTCCCTGTTCCATGACCAACTGAGTGGAAATTCTAGAAGACATCATAGTTTGTATCCCGAAACGGTTGAAATTCACCGACTATTTCCGCTTTTCCATTGTTTGCCCATCCTAGAGATGACACACTATTTCCGTTTCCACTGTTCCAAAAAATGATAGAAATTCCAGAAGAACTCTTCTCCCTCCCGCTTTTCCATTGTATGAGCCACTACTTATGGTGCTACTGTCCAGGCTGCTATCTTGAGTAGTGAGGGTAATGAGAAGGCGCACAACCTCCAGATGTTACGCCTCTCTCGTTCTCTCCCTGCTTCCGTTCTCCCCCTTTCCAGTTGAAGGGCACCCATCTGGATCTACACCATGTGCCAGGTGTTCAGTTTTCTGGCTTCGATTCCACTTAATACAACCGTCCAAATTTAGGTCGGATTCGGGCTCGCTATCTCCAACTCAGTCAGGATCCCCTTTGCCAATTGCCAGTATTCGTCCCAACAGTCAAACCTATTGTAGATGCAAGATTTATCCTGTCAAACCTTTGACAATGTGTGAAGAGTTCAGTTTGCCGCTATTGAAAGAAAACAATGAAGAAGGAGGAGGAGAAGGAAAGGGAGAGGTACGAAGGGTAAAATTGGATTTAAAAAAATATATACGTCATGTGGTTTCACATGTGTATGGATTTTGACAGAACATTCCAATTGTCAGGAACAGTAACGATGGTTTAAGACAATAGTTATAAAATAAGGGTACAGTTTGTCAATTAGCTAAATAGTAGGGGTAATTTAAGACATTTACCCTTAAGCAAATGTTAACCACATCGTCGCTAATTGTAGTTCATGATATCTCTATTTCAGTTGTTCTCTGCATCCTCATCATTGCTAACTGTACATCAGTAAACACACTCACCAAGAAGAGGGAAGGGCAATTTTTTACCAGTTGGGTTTTATTTTGAAAATTTGAGGAATAGTGGAGGACAAATTCAACATTTCATTTCTTTTCGTTAGCACTTCCTGACAATGTCAATTGTCAGAAATAGTAGGGGTACTTTAAGATAATATGTAAACAGTAAGGGTAGAGTTAGTCAATTAGCTAAACCATAAGGGTAGTTAAAAATGAAAAGGAAACAATGTAAAAGGCCAAGAGACAGATGTAGCAAGATAAGGAGGAAAAAGAAGAGGGACAGATTGTACTAGCAATAAATAAAATAAATAAAACCAAGGATTTAACAAATAAGCGTATAATCATCTATCAGAATCTGAAAAGACATTTAGGACATCATAGATCAATAATAACAAGATTTCATACATTTAGTTAGGGCATCATAGATCAATAGTAACAGGAAACCAGACAACTTTACTACATGCTAACCTAAATTAACCAGAATAGTTAACCATAAGTATTGGAAGACCAAGAGTTGAGCTCACCTGAATCAACTGTTCCAAGCATGACAGTGACCCAGCTGCTACAGATGACAGTAATGGGGTAATGCCATCATCAGTTTCAGCATTAGGCTGCAAGGCAGTAAAAAGAAAACAAAAAGGAGAAAGGAACCAGAATAAGAAAACACTGGTGATTATTACAAGAAGAGAAATCAAGGTTCACAGTTAACAGAAGAAATTGTACAACAGTAAATGTTTTTTCATGTTGTATACCACAGTGTCAGACTTAAGTTTATTGTGCCAATTGAATTTGTAAGACACTCAAGAGTATCCGGGAATAAAGAGACAGTGTTAAGCAACGAGGGTTTCTAGCTTACATCAGCATGGTGTTCTAATAAAACCTTCACAGAATCTTGTTGACCATGCCCAGCAGCCCAAATCAATGGGGTACCAGCATCACTTTGTGAATTTATATCAACCCCCTTAGAGAGTAAAAGCCTCAGCAGCTCAATATTTCCTAAAAAAATAATGAAAATGATGAGAAGAAAATAAATTGAAAATGCTAATTACATTATGTCACTAAATGAGTTTCAATTTCCTGGAGTAGAGTACCAGCAACTCTTCATATGACTACAAGGAATACACTGCACCTAGAATAGTTTAGCCAACACATGCATAATTTAGAATACATGGAGTTCCTGAACTCAAAGGGGGCTTGTGCCAATGTTTTCAAAATGCCATTGACCCAAATGACTGAACCAATTAGCCAGGCAGCTGAACAGGTTCTGGGTTTTTGATGGTTTTGATCCTTAGAATAGGTGAATTGTCCTGTTGAACCAGTTGACCCAGTCAGCTGAGCATGTCAAAGCCCAGGATAGTTCTTAAGACATTGGCCTGTATTCTAAGTAAACAACTAATGTTCTACAACATGAAGTGTAATGCAAGAAACTGACAACCCAACATACTTAGAAGTAATCAATATAAAAGTGCAACAGAGTGTTATTAACCAAGACGATTTTTTTTTGTTTGATCAATAACACACTTCATTAATTTCATTAAAACTTTTCAATGATAATTACAAAGAGGAAGACAAACTTTCTTATCCTCCAGCTATACCTTGAGCCCCAAAAGAAGGAAAAAAGAAAGATAAGAAGAAACAAAAAATAATAATTACAGTTGTGCCCAAAACATTGACTCCCTCCCCACCCCTTGTTTAGCTAACCCATCAACAAAAGAATTAGCTGATCTTTTAACCCAGCTAATTTTAACCTCCATTCCTCAAGCCAACCATCTAAATTTCCTCCTCATATTGTTGTAATTCCATAAGCCGCTATAGTCCTTACTTAACCACCCAACTACCACCTCCGAGTCCCCTTCAATTACAAGTTTTCTGATATTCATCTCCCTGGCTTTCTGGATTCCTTCCATAACCGCATGGATCTCGGCTCGGAGAGAGTCACCCACTCCAATTGGGCCTGAGAACATGGCAGAAACAACCCCATTCTCATCCCTGAAGACCCCTCCCAACCCCTGATTGTCCAGAATTTCCTCTGCAGCTCTCATCAAAGTTTAGTTTTATGAAACCCACAGGTGGGGGAGTCCACGACACATTCATCACTGTTTTGGTCTGGGTACTGCTAGCAATCGCACCCCAATTCCTCAGCATGTCATCCACTGTATAATCTGTGAATAGCTCTAATGATTTCACCCATTGTACCACCCTTATAAGGATCAACGCTTTTCTCAACTTCCGAGAAAATCCTAGCATTTCTTTCTTCCCATAAGGACCAACAAACCGCAACCCTCAGACCCCTCCACATAATCCTACCCCTTTTCATGTCCCACCTGAAAAAAGGAGGAGAAAACAGATTTTGCATGTTTGATGGAGGGTTCCAACTACACCCAAATAGGGAAAGAGCCCACAACCAAATAGACTTTGCATATTGGCAAGACACCAGTAGGTGAAAATATGTCTCCCCATCAGCTTTGCAAGGAACACACCAGTGAGGGGACAAACAAGTATTTAGTCTCTTCTTCTAGAGCAGATCACCAATGTTGAATCTTTCCAGAAAGGCTTCCTAGAAAAAACTACCAACCCTAGGAGGGATTGATCTGCACCAAACCTCATGAACAGGAAAAGGGAGGGCTACATGACTGGTGGCCTGGCTTAAAACTTTGAAGAAAGAGGCACAGGAGAAAGAATCAATGAAGGTAGGAGTCCAAATTCTAGAGTCCACCTTAGCAAGGTCTAAGAAAACATTGTCAAGAAGTTGAAGAAGACTTGAGATGCTATCAAGGTCTGAGTCTCTCACAACCCTTCTCAAGCCCAAATTCCACCCAAACCTAGAAGTGGAAGAGGAGGGGGATATGAAGGATGAAACTGGCTCGTTTTTAAGGTTAGAGAGTGCATACAAAGAGGGAAACTGGTCCTTTAGAGGACCATCCCCCACCCAAGTTTGTTCCCAGCATTTTATAGCATTTCCTGAATTCAAGTCATACCTGATAAGAGGGGAGAAACCGGTAACAATTCCTGAATGGCTTTCCAAGGTGAAACACATGTAGTCCTAACTCGGATTCCAGCATCCCACCCATTTAGCTCCAGCCCATGTATGTTGACCACTATCTTGGCCCATAACTTCTTCTCTAGTGGGAATCTCCACAACCATTTCCCCAAAAGGGTCAAATTCCTATTTCTAATGTTCCCGAGCCCCAAACCACCACAAATTTTACTCCTAGTCACCACCTCCCAAGCTACTCTATGATCCCTTTTCTCCTCTCTCAGCTCCCAAAGGAAGTCTCTCATCATCTTTTCCAATCTATTGGCAACCTTTGCCAGGATCTTGAACACTGAAAGGAAATAAAAAGGTAAATTTGCTAGAGTAGCCTTAATCAGTGTTATCCTCCCACCCATAGAAAGGTAATTCCTTTTCCAAGAGTCAAGTTTCTTTTCAGAACTCTCCATCACCAGATTCCAGAAGCTCTCTCTCTTTGGGTTATCACCCAATGGTAACCCCAAATACTTCAAAGGCCACTTTGAGACTTCGCACCCACGCACTTCTGCAGTCTCCCTGATTTCACCTTCCTCCATATTCATACCTACTACACAACTTTTCTCAAATTTCACCTTCAAATTTGACATTTGTTCAAAGAGTTGTATCACCAATTTCAAGCTCCTTATATACCTCATATTTCCTCCTTCACATAACAGAATCATGCCATCTGCAAACTGTAAGTGGGTGAGGGGGTATCCTCCCTTCCAACTCTCCAGCCTATAATAAGACCCCTAGAATCAGCTCTGTAAATTAGTTTCCCCAGAACATCAACAATTAGTGTGAACAGGAAGGGAGATAGAGAGTCTCCTTGTCTTACACCCCAAATGGTCGGGAAGAAGTCAACCACTATCCCATTCACTAGTACCAAGTAGTGACAATTACAAACACACCCCATGATCCATTTGCACCATCTAGCCCCAAATCCAATGTTGGTCATAATTTTCCTCAAAAATTCCCATTCGACCAAGTCATAGGCTTTTTCCAAATCCAACTTATAAACCACTCCTTTCTTCCTATATTTCCTTAAATGCTCCACACTCTCATTAGCAATTAGGATTTGATCTATTATTTGTCTTCCACTCACAAATGGTCCTTGATTTGGTGAGATAATAGTTGGTAACGCTTTCTTCAACCTTAGAGACAACACCTTTGCAAGGAACTTATACAAGTTGTTCACCAAATTGATTGGCCTGAAATCCTTTGGGTGCAATGTGTCTTTCTTTTTTGGGATCAAGGCTAGAAAGGTGGAATTCACACCCGGGTTAACCACTCCTCTCCTATGAAATTCCTCAAAATCTAACAAAAGGTCATCTTTCACCGTATCCCAACAATCTTGGTAAAAGGCCATTATGAAACCATCCGGTCTTGGAGCTTTTGTTCTATCCATAGAGAAAACAGCCTCCTTAATCTCTTCCAAATCAAACCTTCTCTCCAACATTCTCCTGTTATCATCTCCTATATTTGGCCAATCCAATCCTTCTAACCATACCCGCCTACTTACAAGCCTCCTTAGAATTGATTTGAAGTGTCCCACAAAGGCTCCTACAATCTCATCAAGTTGTGTTATCTCAACTCCATTTATCTCCAGTTTGGAGACAGAGTTTCTCCTTCTCCTCCCATTTGCCAGAGCATGAAAGAATCCGGTATTTCTATCTCCCTCTTGTAGCCATTTACACCTAAATTTTTGCCTCCAGCTGATTTCCTCCTTATGTAGGCAGTCCTCAAGCTGACTTCTCAATCCTCCTCTTTGTTCCTTGTCTACCTCTCCAAAGTCCCCCCTTTCTTCTTTCAAGTCAAGGCTCTCAATGTTATCCATCAAAGTTCTCTTCCTTTTTTCAATCCTTCCAAACTCCAATTGGTTCCACTCCTTGATCTTTGCTTTCAAGAATTGTAGCTTCCTATGGAACCTCATTCCTTCCCACTCCACCATTGGGTTACATTCATACCACCACTCCTTTACTCTTTTAGTGAATCCAGGATGGAGCAACCACATATTCTCAAACCTAAAGGGGGCAGGTCCACCATTCCTCCTTTCCTCCTTGCATATCACTATAGGCCAATGGTTAGAGGTCAATCTTGGAAGAGCCCTAGAGTCCAGGTTTCCCTAGTGAGAACTTCTAGTGCTATTAACCAAGACAAAGATCTATATAATTAAAACAATGGTGTAGATGTAATGCATCCATGAGCATTATTTTATATTACAATAATCAATGTAATATAAGCTCTTTGATATGATCCATTTTGTGTTGTAACTAAGTAATGGCTAAGGTCTATCATGCCAACATGTATATGCAGTTTCACAAACTTAGTTGTGGACAAGAAACATCTTTAACTTTTTAAATGTTTTGACTTTTATAGCTAGTAAAAATCTGCTTATATTTGGTTGTTGGCATTGCATGGAAATAAAGACAGGAGTTGAAATCCAACAAGTACATGGAATCTGACTTAAGTAAGCTGAAGTTTGCATCTTTACCATCTATAGAAAAGGAACATGGAGTCAGGGATTCAGGAGGGCAAAAGTATTCTGTTAACAATAGAAGATCTTTATGGATTTCAACATTCATAAATCTATAGAAAAAGACAAATAGAAGAAGTTTGCATCTTTACCATCTATGATATTTTTTTCATACAAAAAGATGGAATCATGGAAATCAGAATATACCCTACATGTCAATTATCATTTTCTGAATGGTACCTAGATGTCAATTACGTCAAACAAGAGTACAACGGGGAAAGAAAAAGATGTGGATCTGTCATTCAAAAACCTCGTCTCCGTGTACCATGAGATTCTTCATCCACTGAGAAAAGTCCATGTAACACTGGTTTCAGTTATATAGAGTTGTAGACCTTTTGTAATTCATAACAAGAGTCTATTTAGCAGCAAGTATTGGATTGTTTAACTTTGAAAATGAGGTTTATATATAAATGGGATCCATGGGGAGAGAAATGTGAATGATGCTAGGGAATTCTTTAGACGTTTTATTTCTTTTCTTGTCTCTGATATTTTCTTCTCCCTAATTAACTATGCAAAAAAAAAGACACTGTGTCTTTGTTTGAGATCTGAAACCTTCTCTAAAAATACCAATATCCTTTCCCTTCCATCTATTCAGATCTCAACACCCCACTCTTCCCCCCCACAATCAGCGCAACTCATCTATTTTCAAAAGACCAGGTATTTTGTCTTATCGTCCCCTACCAAGGATTCCAAAATTCCAAGGACCTAGTGTTGCCTCAAAGGGGGTGGTGACAGTTCTTCAGTGGCCATTCAAAGCTTTTGTACCCCAAGGTACTGGCAAAGACTTTATCTCCCCAACTCCAAGATTTATGACAGCTAAACTGATCTTCCCAAGTTTGTTTTAAGACCCAAGAAACATTCAACATATCTAATGTCATTCTTCAAGTGACCCCCACCAAGAATTCCAAAATTCCAAGGGCCAAGTGTTACTTCAAAGGGGGTGGTGGCAATACTTCAGTTGCCACTGAAAGCTCTTGTACGAAGGTACTGGCAAAGACTTTATCTCCCCATCTCGAAGATTTATGACAACTAAACTGATCTTCCCAAGTTTGTTTTAAGACCCAAGAAACATTCAACACATTTAATGTCATTCTTCAAGTGGCACAAATTTCGGCAAACAAAAAATAAGAAACCATACAATATACTACGTCCTGCATGCAGTTATATAATATTTTATTGATCAGTAGTGGTTATAATATTTTTCCACTACAAATTATGGCAATGTTGTAGCAAAGATATTGACCATGAAATCGGTACTACAAGACTGCAACACACAAATATACTTGGGTTGTTATTTGCTACAAATCAATCCAAACTCGTTCAGTTGGCATATCTCATTAGAAAAAGAAAAAAAAAAACCTGTTCCAGCAGCCTGATGCAAAGCAGTGGCTCCTAGATCACTTGAAATGGATGGATCAGCACCATGCTCAACAAGATACTTGGCAATGGCAGTATGCCCTTGACGAGCAGCATGAAGAAGAGGAGTCTCACCTGAAGAGGGATAATGAACCTTACATTGTTAATTATAAAATCCTTAATGGGACAACTCGTTAAAATAACTTATTATGAAAAAAGTAAGAGTGACCAAGAAAGAAAAAATAAAATAAAAAGGAAAACAGCTCCAAGATAATGTTTTACAAGAAACTAAAAATGGTAAAGAACAAATAGCAAAGTCAGGGTAAGAAAAATATAAAAGAAAGTGTAACTGTGAAGTGGTACACTGGGTCAAGATCCTAAGTGTATTTAATGCATTTTCTGTGGATGATTTTTCCCAAAAAGGAACCGAAATAGATTGGGCCCCCTTTAGAGATAGGGGTCCTACAAAAGCTCAATAAAGAAGCAGGCCAATTAGCAAAAAAGGCCAGACTGCCTAAGGTGGACCCAGAGAAGGTTTTGGTCGCTGCTAGAAGATGGCTGGAAGAGCTGAAAGACAATATGAGTCACTAAGTGGACTGACGGGGACTTAGCCATGATTCCATTCCCGAGTTCCCAGTTACAGTAAAAACTAATGCCTGTATTTTTCCTGGTATTTCCAACATGGTTGAGCAGTCTTATGTCATCCCGCTCGGGATCCCAACAGGGAACCCCTGCGCTTCACTTTTTGGAGAAGTACTAGCAGTCCAGTTTCCGTGTTCCATGTTCCTAAGTTACAGGGATATAAGGATAAGAAAAATAAAACATTTCTATTTCATGCTTCCTACCCTAAAACTACGGGACTACAACTACTGTTGGAAAAATGAGCTCATGGGATGACATTATTAGATAATGGAGAATAGCGGTAGCTTCTTCAACAATGAGAACTACAATTCTAGCTCAATGGGTTCCATCGAAGAGTGAGGGAATCAAATTAAAACTTCAACAGAAGACATAATTTCCTTTGGAAAATGGAAACAAGGGACCTCTGGGATAGAGGATCAAACTAAGCTTGAATGCGGTAAATATTAATTCCCATACAATTGAAAATTTTAGGTACACTTCACAGTGAGCACTTATTCTCCATTTGACGTACGAACCATTCTCTTGGGGAAAATTTTGATTTTTGACAATTAAGAGCACCTCAGCAATAAAACTTCATATAAACAACTCAAATACCAAACAAAAGCCTCTTCTATCACGAAAGTGCAGTTTAGTGAACAAGGTTGAAATTCAGTTTAACAAACTTCCTTCGGCAGAATATGACCCAATTCAAGTATATCCAAAACCAGCATTTTATGTTTCAGTGAAGGCAAATGTCAGTCGTTGCAAATAAAAAGAATTCTTTCCCTTTTCTTATTGCGTATGCCTGTGTATCTGCGTGTGCGGTACCAAGATAAATAAACTATTTCATCTCCGATAATAAAAAATCAAAAGTTCACGAAAGAAAGGGAGTAACTGCAAAGGGAAAAAAGGAAAAATTGAATGCACACCATCTTCATCTTTTGTATCAACATCGAGCTTCAATTCTTCCAACAAGTACTTGCAGATCTCAGTCTTCCCCTCTCTCGCAGCAAAGTGAATAGCTCCTCGTTTATTCGCGTCCTTGACACTTGCTACAGTTTTCGCTAATTCATGCCCTTTGTCAAGCTGCGCCGCCAGTTCTGATAAAGTAAAGCGGAAAAAATCAAAAACGAAAAGTGAACTTCAAACAATACAAAGAAACACATACATAGAAGTAAATATATCGTGAAAATCGAGCTCAATAAAAAAAAAAAGAAAAATGCAACTTACTCTTGAAGAGGTCGAGGTTGCCAGTGCGGGCAGCATTAAGGAACTGCTGAACCTTCTGCCTCTCTAAAATCAATAAGACAAAACAAAACAAAACAAAAATATTCGAATCAGTTCCAATGTGTGGAAGCGAGATAGAAAGTAAGTGACGGAACTGAAACTTCCGAATTTATTTTCCTTTTGGTTTAAGTTGAACCTGCAAGAGCTGCAGAAGCATCAGGCGCCATTGTTCAACTCCCAGATGATATAACAAAAACGATGGAACCCTAGAAACACTCGAGCACGATCGCAGATGCTAGGTTACACCGCTACAGACTACGGTTCGTCTTTGTCTCTCCCCGCCGCGTTTGTTTGCAATGCAACGCAAATATGTACATTTCATATTTACCCATCTTTCGGTTCATGTAAATACGGTTCACATTTTAAACCGTTTTTGCATTCATCGTATTTGGTTTGAAATCGGTGCAAATACGGTTCACATACAAACACTCAATTTTGATCAAAAAAATTAATTATCAAATAAATACAAATTTATATTTAAAAAATAGGTATAATAATATTCTCTTTTTAGAGTATGAAAGTATAAGAAAATATAATTTTATTTTGATAATCATTACTTTTTTATGTTTAAAACAAATGCGGGATACATAAATATCCAATTCGGGGTTTGTATCATAAACAAACAAGCGCAGCCTAATTTGCAATTAGAATCCTCTGGAGACCGATGTAAAAAAGCGCGCAGATGTCTAAAAGAAAATACAAAAAAAGGTAGGGTTGCAACTTGCAAAATAAGTAGGATCGAGTCCAAATTGGATTCGTTGTATTCGAATCGGATCTTTGTCCACGGGATTTATATTGCATTGGAATCAAATTCGGACTGCAACCGAATATTGAAAAAAAAATACTTTTTTGAAGCCCAGAAAATATTAAAAATACAAATTACATGAAACTTGAACTTGTGATGATTTATTAAAAATACAATTTTCAAACTTTAGATACATTATATTATAAATTTTAAGTCTTGGTAGGTTTGTTTGGGTGAAATCGGGTTAGGGTTTCAATGCTTCAATAGGCACGAATTCCAGTTTCGTGAATCACCATCTCGACCACCGGGCCACGAACATGATGCTATCATGCCCTCACAATTACAAACACCAACTTCATTCACCAACCCTCCAAAAAAATCTTTTTAATTTAATTTCAATAATCCAAAATTAACATTTTTATTACTTTTTTTTCACACATAATTGAATTCTTGCTGAATGAAAAATTATTCAGGGACCTGATTTAATAGTTTGAGCTTTTAAATTGAAGGGTTCCTTAAAATGGTGTAAGAGCCCTTCTTATCAAGTGGTTTATTATTTGATTTTCATCACCCATATTACAATTAATTAAACTTCACCATAAGGCATAGGTGGGCTTGTATTTGTCCACAATTAATCTTAATGGGAAGCTTTTAGGAAGAGTGTTTCCTTTAGATAGACATTGGTCATTGACAACCACTATTGGATTTTTTGTTATTGGTTTTCAAAAAAGGCAAATTTCTTAAAATACCTCTTTGGTTTAAAAAATTGACTAACTCTACCTGTATTGTTTACATATTGTTTTAAAATACCCCTAAGTTTTATGATAATTGAAATATTCGTTAAATACTAATAGAAAAGAATAAAATGCCAAATTTTGCCCTTTATTGTTCCTTGAATTTTCAAAGTAAAACCAAACTAATGAAAATTTTCAAGAATCATAAGATTGTATGGGACCATCGGAAGGACGAAGAGGAATGAGGTTATTCTTGTTGTTATTATTAATAAATATTGTAATTTCTTAAAATCTATAAAATCTGTAATGGGATTTCTTCAAATCTGTAATTTCTTGAAACAAGAATAACAAGTAACCGAAATAGAGTTCTGTAATTTTTGCAAATCCATGCTCATACTATTCGCCAAGAGTGGATTTCGAGAGCATCTACTGCTACTATTGTGAACTCTCCGTCGAGTTTTAATTCAAACCCTAATGGAAAATGGCAGAGACTCGAATTATAGTTATGCCCCGCCAAAGAGGCAAAGAACAAATGAGACATAATATATTAATAAAGGCCCCGTTTGGAGCATCTTTTCGTGCAGTCTTTTGGCTATTTACAAGTCGTGTAGACTGTGTTGCAGTCTTTTCCATTTGATTCGTAACAGATCTAGCCACCAAAAGTTGGTGCACCGAAAAGACACGATAAGCTCATTTTGGGCTGATTTTGGGAAGCTCCAAATTGAGATTTTTGTATCTTTATCACTTTATTCTCGTGCAGAAAGACGTAGCCACCAAAAGTTGGTGCACTGAAAAGACATGATAAGCCCATTTTGGGCTGATTTCGGGAAGCTTCAAATTGAGATTTTTGTATCTTTATCACTTTATTCTCGTGCGGAAATACGTGTGGTATACAAACTAGCTTTGGGCTGCTCAGATCTTCATGCAAAAGCTCAACGTGTATTTTAACCGTTAGAGCTACCAAAAGATCTTCTCAAAAAGACTTGCCAAACATCTCAAAAAATTTATTAATTCCTGAAAGGCACCTATAACGCCATTTGGGACCAAATAAAAGAAAACTCTTAAGAATCTGAATTCTGAACTAAAAGGTCAAATTGTGGAAACTAAACTTCAGTCTCCTTAAAACAATAAAAAGTCATAGAAAAAAGGATTTATCTCGTAAGTAGAGAAAACAAAAGCTTTTAAGACCACGTATGGAAATTCACATTTGTATAAACTCTAGCACTTGGGAAAAAAAAAATAGACTACAAGAAAGACAAATCCACCACTATTACAAACACAAATGTGATCGCCAAAAAGGCTCGCACCCAAAGATAAAGACACAAAAACTGAAAGAAATAAACACTTGGGAATTTAAATTCGACCACAAAGAATAACAATTTAAAGGAGAAAGTTGGAAAAAATTATAGTTATTCCATCTAAAGCATTTCTAGAAGAAAGGGGGAAATTGAAAGAATCTCAAAGCCCTATAAGTGAAAAGATAGATACACCATGGAGGTCGCTCTCAAATCCCCTCCTCCATACCAAGATTAGAGAAATGGATTAGAATGCTTAGATGTCATTTGGAATTGGGTGTCCACCAAATCCTTGCTAGAACCTGTCAATTTTCTCCCACCAGGATTTGTAGAGACCTGATGTTGTTCTGTTATACCCATAAAGGGTATTTTGGGAATTAAAAAAACATATCAATCACGTGATGTTGCATGTAAACAGAGTGTGATGGAAAGTTAACGATAGGGGGGTTTAGACAATTGTCAAAAAACTTAAGGGTACTTTAAGACAGCATGTCAACAATAAGGGTAAAGTTAATCAATTTCCTAAACCATAAGAATGCTTTAAGATTTTTTCTCTTTTCAAAATGTATTATAAAAAAAAAGTGTAATTAAAGACTAATTAGTAATTGATAATGAAAAGAAAGACAAAATGAAAGAACAATCACACACATGTTAAAAAAAAAGTGGTAATCAGTGATTTGTAGGTCAAGCTATAGGGTGGGATGAAGTTGTGGATTTTTTTGGATCAAATACAAGTAGAAGCATTGGAGGGTCAAGTTATGATTGAAGACTATAAGCAAATTCATGCCAAACCCGCCTTGTTGGCATCCATGTTCGTAGCAAGTTACTTACATGGGTAAATGTTTCCTAGGGAATGCTTACTTTGGTAAGTGCATTTATCCATGTTCTTTTATTTTCCAAACAATTATGATAATGATTATTTTATCCATAAAAATCCATTATTAAAAGGGGTAATTTTGTCTCACGGAAGTGTTGGCAACTTCCCCAAGGTGGGAAGGGGAAATAAATTTCCCATGGACACCACATAAAGATGAAAAACAAAGCATGGATATCTTTGTTAATAGGAACTAAAATCTCATTGACTAATCTTCCCCCTCTCTAACTTGGAAAAAAAAGAACAAGCCATTAAACAGAATTAAATTAGAATATATGGGATAAAATAGGGGTATTTATATATTTAATCAAACAATAATAATTAAGGGCATGTGCTAGGTACTTGTGCATGTAGACAAGGGTGGAGCCAAGGGTGGCAAAGAGGAGCCATGGCCCCCTATGCCTTAAAATTCCCACAATCCCCATGTAAATCCTACTTATATTGTAACCCCCTATCCATGTTTATAAGCATTTGCCCCCTCCCCAATTAATCCTTGTTCATTAGCTTTTGAGCGGTCTTGAAAAAAAATTTATTGACTCGACACTTGCATGTAGAGATCAAAATATATGATGTGATACTATGATTTTAGTTTTATAGCTGTACATAAATCAAGCACTCTTTTATACTGTAATGGTATATTAAACAGATTGAATTAGATCACCCTTAAGGTATAACTAGCGGAGACCCATGCGATGCATAGGATTTGTTAAAGAAAAGCGAAATAATAAAAATAAATAATAGTAAACATATTATTATACAAAAATAATATGCTTCAATGACACATTGTCCATACAATTTATGGTATTTCCATTAATTTATAAAAATGGTCATATTTTCAAAAATATTGGTAATATACTCTTGGTAATTAAATGTAATTTTCTACTAATCTATGATATTTTTGGTAATTTTTAATAATTTATGACATTTTTCGGTAATTAAAATGTAATTTTCTAATTTAAATATAATCACTCTTAATCATAGTTTTTGGAAACATTTTTGGATAATTTTCAGTAATTGTGACAAATTTGTTAATTATTTGTAATTTTATGGTATTTCCATTAATTTCTAAAAATTGTCATATTTTCAGAAATACTGGTAATATACTTTTGGTAATTAAATGTAATTTGAATACTAATTGTGACAAATTTTGTTAATATGTTACTGCTAAATGTGACAATTGTGACATTTTGTTAAATTTTCTACAAATTGTGACAATTTTTGTTACTTTTTCTTCTTATCGTTGATAACCATTAATTTATTTATAACTTCAATTCTATTTAAATATATTTATCAGTATAGTTAATGCTAATTATAGTTTAAATATAATTACAATTAAATAAAATTTAATTTTTAAAACAAGTATAGAATAATTTAACAATAATTCAAAAATTAATGGTTATTTATGTTGAATTTCGGTAATCTACCATATTTGTTGGAAATAATGGTAATTTATTTTTGGTAAATTTTTGGATATTTTTTGGTCTTAAATGTAAATTTCTGTTATTAATAGCTTAAATTATATTTACATATATGATTCAAATTGGAAACTTAATTTAAATATAGGCCACTATTAATCATAGTTTAAAATTTGGTTATATTAGTTACAGTATCAAATATAATATAAATTTTATTTATACGAACATAAAATATAAATATAAACTTGAAATGCATTTTACGTTTATTATATTTAATTCCATTTAGAGGAAGTTGAAAAATAAATGTTTATATTTATAATTTTAAATCTGTAATTTATAAACTTAAAATATAAATTTGAAATTTATATTTAATTTATAAATCTAAACGTGAAATAAAATAATAACCTTGCAAACTGTTATACACATGTAATAACCTTGTAAGTGTTATACACGTGTAATAACCTTGTAAGTGTTATACACGTGTAATAACCTTGCAAAATGTTATACGCATAAAACATTTTTATTGGTAAAATTATACGCGTATAACATGGTGTATATAGTGAAGCAGGTACAAAACCCGGCGTGTAACCCAATAATAATTCTTCATTGAAAAAAGATCCGATAATAATTATCATTGTTTATTATTATTAAAATAATAAAATTGTAACGTGTAATAACCTTGTAGATGTATATAATGTGTACAACGATGTATATTATGAACTAGGTACAAAACCCAGCGTGTAACCCGCCAAGAAAAAATGAAAATGGGTCAATGCCAATCCGTTTTTATTCATCTTCTTTACTCGACTGATAATTTTAACGTGTAATAACCTAGTGTTCGAACTGTACATTAAATTCAATAAGATGGAGAAAAATACCTGGATTCAAGAGAAATAGTGATTGTTCATGCCTGGTGCTCTTCAGCCAAAACTTTTTTTATTATTAAAATAATAAAATTATAACATGTAATAACCTTGTAGATGTATATAATGTGTATAACGGTGCATATAATGAACTGGGTACAAAACCCAACAACTATTTTAGGTGGCCCGAGAAGATGAAGATCCAAAGTAACAAGATGAATCGAGACAAATATTGTGAGTTCCACAAGGACTACGACCACGATATGGAGAACTGTTTCGACCTACGCAACCATATCGAAGATCTAATTAGGTGCGGTTATCTCAGCGGCTTCGTAGATAGAACGGAGAAGTCAGCCCAAGAGGAAAGAAGAGCATATGAAGCTCAGCAACCTCCGCCCCGAGGCCCTCCAACTGGCGTCATCCATGTGATATCTAGTGGAACTGCCTCCGGAGGAGAAAGCAGCTCGGGATGGAAAAGATATGTTCGGCTATACGAGATCGACGATCAAGGTCATAGGAAGAGGCGTGGCACATCTATTACCTTCACTAACGACGACCTCCGAGGGGTCCAGACACCGCACGACAACGACTTGGTCATCACAACCGAAGTGGCCAACTTTGAGCCACGTCGAATCCTAATTGACACAGGGAGTTCAGCCGATGTATTGTTTGAAGATGCATTCGAAAATCTCGACATTGCCAGAGAGCGGCTTGCACCAGTTAGCACTCCCTTGATGGGATTTTCAGAAGAGTCCCTCCAGCCCACTGGGAGGATAACTCTTTCCCTCTTGATCGGAGACGATGACGTGACTGCGACGGACATGGTAGACTTCATCGTGGTACGCTGCCCCTCTTACAACATGATCCTCGGTAGGCCGACCCTCAACGCCCTGCAGACCGTAGTCTCAACATACCACCTTGCCATGAAATTTTCAACCAAGTATGGAATAGGGGTGGCGTGCGGGGACCAGAAAACAACGTGACATTGCTATATATTATCCGACTGAGGACCACGTCCAGTGACCGAGACATTGATGGTGGAAGCATATGACTTGCGTGACAAAGTAAAGGCACAATGCAGCCAACCCGTGGAAGACCTCGTCCAGGTCCCCCTATTTGAGGAAGACCCCAAAAAGATGGTCCAAGTTGGTTCCTTGCTAGGCGACCACCTCCGAGAGGAACTTCTTCGACTATTGAGGAATAATGCTGACATATTTGCTTGGTCGGCAGAGGACATGCCTGGAATTGATCCTGAAGTCATCACACATCGACTAAACGTCGACCCCAGTTACCAACCAGTGAAGCAGGAGAAGAGAAACTTCGCCACAAAGTGATGACAAGTGATCGCTGAGGAAGTATAAAAGTTGCTCGATGCTGGCTTCATTAGGGAAGTCAAATACCCCGGTTGGCTGGCCAACATAGTGATGGTGAAGAAGGCCAACAGAAAGTGGAGAATCTGCATCGACTTCATCGACCTAAATAAGGCATGTCCCAAAGACAGCTTTTCCCTTCCTTGGATCGACTAGCTCGTCGATGCAACAGTAGGACATGAGCTCATAAGCTTCATGGACGCCTTCTCAGGCTAAAACTAGATTCAGATGGACCCGGATGACCAAGAGTGAATGGACTTTATCATTGACTGCGGCTTGTACTGATATAAGGTAATGCCATTTGGCCTAAAAAGCGTCGGCGCTACCTATCATCGACTGGTGAATGAGGTATTCAAAGAGCAGCTCGGTAGTAACGTGGAAGTGTATGTCGATGATATGCTCGGGAAGAGCAAAAAGGCCGAACACCACTTGGGCAATCTCTGTGAAGTCTTCGACACACTTAGAAAGTACAAGATGAAGTTAAACCCGACAAAGTGTGCCTTCGGGGTTGGCTTTGGCAAGTTTCTGGGGTTTATAGTAACACATAAAGGAATCAAAGCAAATCCGGAGAAGATAAAAGCCATTTTTGACATGACATCCCCTCGGACCCACAAAGAAGTGCAATGGCTCATCGAGAGAATAGCTGCCCTTAGCAGGTTTATGTCCAAGTCCGCGGACTGGTGACTCTCCTTTTTCAAAGCACTTAAATGGTCAAAAGACTTTCATTGGACAGAAAAGTGTGAGCAGTCTTTCCAGGAACTAAAGTAGTGCTTGAGCTCGCCGCCCCTCTTGACTAAGCCAAGCCCATGAGATGAGCTATTGCTCTACCTTTCGGCTGGGGATGCGGTCGTCAGCTCAGTATTTCTCAAAGAAGAGAACCGAGTATAGGGGCTGATCTGCTACACCAGCATGGTCCTTAACGACGCAGAGACCCGGTACTCAAACCTTGAAAAGTGGGCTCTAGCCCTTGTCATCGCAGCCAGAAAACTCAGACCCTACTTCCAGGCCCATAGCATTCGAGTACTCACCAACTAGCCCCTCAAGCAAGTGCTACAAAGACCTGAGGTGTTAGGCCACCTAGTCAAGTGGAGCGTGGAGTTGAGTGAATTCAACATCAAGTACGCACCTCGACCGACGATTAAAGCTCAGGCTTTGGCAGATTTCATTACAGAATGTACATTTACCATGGAGGAACCGGCCCTACTGCCCCCAACATGGACCCTCCATGTTGATGGCTCATTGAACCAACAGGGCAGCGGCACCGACCTTATCCTCCTCGGCCCAGACGACATAGTGTTGGAACATGCCCTCAGGTTCGAGTTCAAATCATCCAACAATGAGGTTGAGTATGAGGCCCTGATTGCTGGGCTCCACCTTGCTTTAGACCTCGAGGCATGATGAATCAAGGCGTTCAGTGACTCTCAGCTCGTGGTCAACCAAATCCATGGCCAGTTTGAGGCTCAGACTCCCTCTATGGCGAGCTACCTACAGAAGGTGCAAGAGCTCATTCAGCTGCTCGAGCACTTCGACATCCAGCAGATCCCTCAAGCTGAGAACGCTCAAGCCAATGCCCTTTCAAAGCTCACCAGCTCGCCACAAACCGACCTTGACTCAACTTTTAGGCTAGACAGGCTGGCCCAGCCGAGCATCGCACCATTAGCTGTCTTCATCCTTCTAGTGCAACATGGCTCATCTTAGATGGACCCCATAATTGAGTATCTTCGAGAGGGCACCTCCCCGGAGGATTGGGCAAAAGCAAGGAGACTCCAACACAGAGCAGCCAGGTATTGCCTGATACATGGTCAACTCTACCGTCGTTCCCACATGCTTCCCTACTTGAGGTGCCTCCCCCCAACCGAGGCAGACTACATCCTTAGGGAAATACATGAGGGCATTTGCGGAAATCACCCCGATGCATGCACACTAGCCCATAAGGCGCTCTGACAGGGGTATTTCTGGCCAACGATGAAGTAGGATGCCGCCCAGTTAGCCCAGAAGTGCGATAGTTGCCAACATCACTCTAATCTACATCACCAGCCTACGACCCCTTTGAGACCGACCTCCAGCCCATGGTCGTTTGACCAATGGGGAATGGACATCCTCGGCCCCTCCCTCATTGCGGTCGCGCAGAAGAGGTTCCTTCTCGTAGCAGTGGACTACTTCACCGCCCACAATGCCCAGGACTTCCTTTGGTAGGGAATCATCTACCGTTTCAGTGTCCCGTGCGTGCTCATCACAGACAATGGAACACAGTTCACCGACAAGAAGTTCGAGGCCCTCTGTTCCGACCTTAGGATTGATCACTGGACTACCGCGGTAAACCGACCTCAGAGCAATGGGCAGATCGAGGTAACCAACCGCATCCTACTACACGGCCTAAAAACACACTTGGATCAGGACAAGGGAAGATGGATTGAGGAGCTGCCGAGAATTCTCTGGGCTTACAGGAAGACTCTGCGAGCTGCCACTGGAGAGACCACTTTCAGTCTGACCTACGGGGCCGAAGCCATGATCTCCGTGGAGATAGGTTCCCTAAGCCTTTGGATCAAGCTCTTTGACGAGTAACAGAATGACGAAGATCTACGCGCATAGTTGGACTTGGTAGAAGAAGCTCGGGGCCGAGCACATGTGAAGATGGTTGCACAACAACAAAAGATGGCACGACATTATGATTCTAAGGTAAGAAGATGCAAATTAAAGACATGCGACTTTGTTTTGCGCAAAGTCATTGTACTCACACCAGGAGAAGGAAAGCTCGGACCAAACTGTGAGGGATTGTATAGGGTCACTAGAGTCCTCAAACCAGGTACTTATAGACTTGAAGACCTCGAAGGTCAACAAATTACGAGGAGTTGGAACTCGAGAAACCTCAGGATGTACTACCAATAGACCCACAAATGGCCGTGCACACTACACACACACATGCTAAGTCACGCTGCCAACTGAGCTGACTTCGCCGATCCTCAAACGGCTGAGCCCATTACGCCCAGCTCGGCAACACATTGCCAAGCAAGTTACTCGACTCAGTCGTGACAGCTGAGTCTAAACGTGGAGGAAGAACGCCCCCGCCCACCAAGGCCTGAGGGTGTGGTTGAGGAACTCTGCACTCCTGTCAGCTAGCCCTAGAATGGTCCCAAAGGCTCCTGAGACTAGAAATTGAGCGTCCTATGGCTGAGAGCTCAGAAATTGAAAGATCTCGGACAATGACACCCCAATCAACACATGAATGGGGACGTCGAGGCATAGGCCTAGCTAGCTACACCTCAGTCAGCACAGGATTGGGGACGCTAACCATACCTCGTTGACTATACCTTGACTAGTGGACTAGAATCGTGAAGTACGAAGAGGACACTTGATGCATAGCCTGCTCGACCCACATAGTAGCCCGACCGGCCTCACCTAGGCCAGCGAAAGAAAAATAGTACAAGTAACAAGATGCCAAGGCGTAGCTCGGCTTGGTACGCGTAATAGCCTAGTCGGGCATGCTTTGACTAAAAAAAAATGCACATGCACAAGTATAGCAACACCAACAAGAGGCATATACATAGTCAACGTGAAGAAGAGATGATATTCAACTTAAGATGGTCTATTACATGTTTAAGGCTCGACATACCGAGCCAACACAAAAAAACAAACACAGGAAATAATAAACATGGGAGGCCGCCGATTAGTCCTCGGCGACAAAATTAGTAGCACCAACAACAACTTCGGCCTCATCTTCAGCTCCCTCGGTGGACCCCTGCGGAGAATTTGGATCAAAGGCATCCCAACCTTGCGACTCAACGACTAACTCTGGGTGACGGCGAAGGATCCTTTGTCGGAAAAGGTTGAACCCATCCACAAAGGAGGCCTCAGCATACTCGTCCATGTGCAACTGCATCTCCTCCGATGCCTTGTACTCATTGATGGCTTCCTCAGCAGCCTCCTACCTAGCTTGTCCCGCTCAGCCTTGAGCTCGACAATCTTCCGCTTCAGCTCTCCGACAAGACCAACCTGTTTAGCCAGTTGCGCCTTTAGCTCGGCCACCTCACTCTCCAGCGCGGCTGACCGCTCCCTAGCAGCCTGGAGCTCATCCAACTAGGCCTTCTGCCACAGATACTTAGAGTGTTCCCGCTCATACGATGATTGAACATCTCGAGAAAGATCAACCAGCGCGACCACTGCACAAGCATTTTGCAGATAAATATGATAAGTACACCGAAAAAGAGAGCAAAACATAAGGAATAAGGAGAAGAGGATTTACCTGGGTAGCAGACCTAATGAAACACACACTCCAAGTCTCCGCTACTGACCCTGACCGACTCCCGAGCTATGGACATGGTCATGATTCCCCGAACTACTTTCTGCCTCAGTTATTGACGCACCAGTGGGACAACGGACCCCTTTGGGGTCAACCACGACAACGTCGTCCTCCTTGACCTCTCGTTGTCGAACTCTTCTTCACCGATGAGTCATCCTGTCTTCGGATCGTGGCCATTCTTCTGTCTCAGGATGAGCCTCCAGTTTCACACTGGCTCGTTCTTGCCTTTGTCGGAGTGCCTTCATCTGACGAACAATTTCTTCCTCGCTGGCCATGCTCACACTTGCAATGTAGGATACCCAAGATAAGTACAAAATAGGAAGGCAAATTCAACTCACAAACAAAAGTAAAAGGAAACAGACCGGCCACCCTTTCCATCAGCCCGATGAGCATCAACATCTCCGAGCATGTGTATGCAATAATGTTGATTTAATGGATCATGCTCCGAGCATGTGTATGCAATAATGTTGATTTCATGGATCATGCTCGGCCCCCGTAGCTTAACAGGAAAAGGGAGACCCTGGGGATTCACACAAAGAAGAATGATTCATTCTAGTGCTTCACAGAAGAAGGGGCCTTGACCAACGACCGAATGTTCCGTCGGGTGGAGAAGTAATAGTACCCCTGTTGGTGGTGTTTTAGTTGGAGCATAAAGCTCACCATCCCCAAGGTCAGTTCGATATCGCGGACGACGCACTAGGACATAAGGCCGAGCAAAAATCTAAAGGAGTTCGACATTAGCTGCACTGGCAATATCCTATACCAGTTTAGCACCTCGGCGAACTCTTCGGTCAACAGGAACCTCAGCCCAGCCTTCAAGTTGTGCTCATAAACACATAGCTCATCGGGCTGAGCATCAATGGCCATCTCCCCAGGCAACGAACCACTTATTTGGTATTCTGTGGGAATGAAGCTTGGATCTTAGCCATATCCCTAGGCCTCAAGACGTCGAGCATGGTGTCGAATCGGTGACTTGCCCGAAGAGGAAACTCCGTCTCCATCCCAGAGGGACCAGCCTCAGCTTCCTCAATTTCGGCAGCCACAAAGTCTCTCAGCTCAGGCTCGTAGGTCAAGCCGCGAGAAGAGATGGAACCAAAACTACTGGAGGACCTGAATGAGGAAGAGGACTGACAAGATGAAGAGGACATACCGGGCAATTTGTGGAGATGAAAAACTAAAGCTACCGAGCTGTCTACCGAACTATGTGAATTCGCCGAGCAGTGGATGCCAAACTCTTGCAAGCGATACTGAGGATAGGGAAGGGGGACCCCTTTTCCCTTTTATAACTATCAGGGGCACAGATCGAAGAGAGATCAATGGTGCAGATGAAGCACCCTTGACAACGCCTTGGAAGGCCAACCGATGCGACCAATAACGTACGACAGAAAGCTTCAGAAATCGAAGCGGCACCCTCGACAGACAACAGTTGCGCCCATTAGTTGCATCGGTTCAACTACTGTACCGATCCAACCTTCGATGTGGAGACCTGCCGTACCGGTCCAGCCTTTGACACAAATCCTTGGACTAGGTGGCTTATGGCCACAAGGCTGTGCAGTAGTCTAGCCGAGCATTCCTCCTCCTCGACAGCAGAACTGGGGGAGTGGTTTAGGAATCGAAATTTTGGTTCTTATTTAAGTTTTGCAGCCGACGATCGGAGGACTCCTCGGCAACGACCAACGCGGCGTGGACGATATGCATGCTCGGAAGTTCCTCAGTTGGGCAACGAACCTAGGAAACTTCATTCATCAACTTCAAAACTGGGGGAGTGGTGTTCGGGTCATGGCTGAGCTGGCCCTACGAGACATGTGGCCGCCCAACTATCACCCTGCCATGTCATCGGCCATGTCGGCCTAGCTTGGCCACCCGACCATGACAGGCTAGCTCAGCTAAGCTACGCTATTACTGTGGCACCCCATCTTATCCTTTAAGCCACGTCAACTACACGTCATATGGATGAGCACAACTACAGATAAAAAGGAATAAGGAAGATGACTCTGTGGGGTAATGGGACTCTATCTCGAATACCTCGACGACTAACTTCATCCCGATGACCTCAGAAGCCCAATCTGACTAGGACACAGATCTTTGGCTATAAAAGGTACTCCATGCTCGAGGTAAGGGATCCAACTTCTGAGACCTAGATCGCTTAGCTCGGACCGACCTCCTTATAGCTCGGCCCGACCATCCTACCACTTCCTACTAACTTGAACGTCGGAGTTCTTACCCGGGGATAACTCCTTGGGCATCTGACTTCTGTTTCATTGATCACAGGTCTTGAAGCGCAGCCTTGTCTTTGTAGCTCAGCCATGCCCTGCCAACAATGACTATCTGGTTGCTCTCCTCAGTTCGTGCACCACTTCAGATTGAGCAACATCAATATATATATATATATATATATATATATATATATATATATATATATATATTCAAATTCTCATTTAATTTTGTTTTGGATTTCACTTTATTTTACTTCATATCTTAATAATTTAATTACTTCATTTGTTTTGTAGTTAAACAAAATAAACTAAGATTTAAAACAAAAATAAGTGAGAATTTACACTCAAATTATTTGCACTACTATAGTTTTGCATCAGTGCAAATTTATTTGTATTGCAACCAAACACAACCTAATTAATTAAAATTGAATTCAAAACAAATTCTAAAGTGGCCAGGCAAGCCTAGCAGCCCAAAAGGTGGTATGGATCAATGGATCGAATCGATCTTTTTCCATTTTAGTACAATTTTAAATTGGCTGGATTTGAAAGAAGTACAAATGCAAATATATAGAATGCAAAATCTTATATTTTATATGTATTTACAGTGTACATAATTGCATTTTTTACTCTTTCCAAATTGAATCAAAGGAGTGATTTTGATTTTGGGCACGGCAAAATTTCGACAAACAAACATGCTCTTGATCATCCCAAAACAAATAAAATGACAAAAGTATTACTCCAACCATTACAAACAATGGAACGTCATAATTCGCCCTGAGGGTAAAATCTCTGGTTGGTCAAAGTTAATAATTTCTACTGTGACAAAACCCCAATACTAATCCGCCCAAAGTTGCACCCCTATAATGGAGACATCATCTGTTTTTTTAATTTTTTTATTATATATATTTGGGGGGAGGGTTGTGCAAGCATTATCAAAATAGGATGTTCTCAATATTTTTATGTACATACTTGTAGGGACCCGCGATGCATGGGCTAAGTATACATTTTGATAATACCTGCCATGGAGTTATTTAAGAAAAAACTCTTCAAAGACTAACCATCATTATATAGCTCAAAGATATTTTTTTTTTGCCCTTGGTCAAGGAAAAGAAGTGATTAAGCATCTTTCTATGCTTAGTTTGTTGACATTCTTACTCCATTCAAAATTGTAAACTTATAAATGCAGAAATTTTGTAGTCAATTATGATCAAGGAATATATACTGAATATTAGTTTTTTTTGTTCTCCCATGTGACTTTCTGATATTTATCTATGCATGTTGGATAATATGATTGATTTTGTTTTTAAAAATAAAAATAACTGTCATGTCAGCAATAATAAAAAAGAAATTTAATGATGTAGCAGTTGTTTTATTTTTCAAAAACAAAATTATATTGTCAAACACCCCCTTAAGCTTGCACCTCAATCATTTTAACTTTTAAGGAGTATAAATACAAATATGTAAAGTGTAAAATCTTATATTTTGTATTATTTTATATATATTTACACTGTATATATTTATATTTGTACTCTTTTCAAACTGAGCTTTAAGAACCATACTAGCTCAATAACTTTCATATGTGCTCACCACTTGAGGAATATACAGAAATTGTTAGTTTTCTAAACATTTTTTTTTTTTGATTGATAACGCATAAATTCTATTAAAATGTTTACAAGTGAAAATGTACAAAACAGAAAAGTAAATCAAGTTATTAAGAAATAAAAGGCACTCCAAAGGGTTATCCCTTAGGCCTCGTTCATGTTTACCTGGGCAAATATCTTTTAGGCAAAAATTGTCCGAATAACTTTAATGCCATAATTCTTCTAAGTTTTCACGTAGGCTATGTTTGGTTTAAAGGGAAAATTAAGGAAAGGAAGGGAAACCTTTACAAATCTTATATAGATTTTCCTTCATTTCCCTTCCTTTCCTCACTCTTTCCTTCAAACCAAACATAGCGTTAATAGATAGTATTTTCCACGACGGTTAAGCAGTTTACCTACCCTCTAGGATGGTATCAATTTTTTCAAGTAGTTGGTACTCTTTGAAAAATTCAGTTATCGTGACTCCGTTAGTTCCATCATAGTAGCATATGTAATTGACCAACTTACCCCTAGTGCACAAGATACTAGTAAACAAACGGGGCCTTAGTGCTATATCTATGAGGAAATTTAGTGAAAAGGCTTTGCAAGCTTCATGGTATGATCTATGCAAAGCACATGCTTTGTTAAGTAAAATTGAAGAAGAAGGAACTACATTTTCAATTGGGATATATATTTTTTATTTTTAATACTTTTTAAACAAAATTTTTAATTTATTATTTTTATGTAGGATGCAAATGGATTTTAATTTATATTAGTATCATAGTATCATATAATAGGTAATCAATTTGGTGGATTTTTTATCAGAATCATGATGGATTTTGATTGGTCAAAACCCTCCTTGTATCTTATATTTCCAGTAGCATAAATTTTCCTCCATATTTTTATTAGCCATTATTATTTTTAAATAGAATTTAAATTAATAAGAATAAGATTTAAAATAAATACATTTTTGATAATTTTAATTGTTGTTATTAATTTTCATTAATAATATTATATTTATTAATGTATTATTAAATTTAAGCAAGGAGAGCTTTATACTGACATAGACTATATACATGGTTACTGGTAAGGTCTCATGCTGCAACATGTTTTAACTCTTCATTTCAAACTAAAAGATTCCAACGGTTCTCTCACAAGGCAAAATTTGTCCAGCTGGCACGATGTCACGACGTATCTGGTAATTGACGTACAATCCTTCCTTCCCATTAATAAAATCAAGACTGGGAGATTGTCAATATGAAAAAATAAGAAGGAGCTTAGAAACTCATCTCACGAGGGTATCCAAAATAACTTTTTTTAAGTCTTGTAAAGCAGGGGAACAATCAAGATTACATCGGGCTGTTCCATTTTTAGTAGGGTAAAATACAAAAACCTCTCCTCAAGTTTGTATAAAAAGCCTTTTCTATAATTTATTTTAAAACCAAGACGGAAACATCTTCTTCCTCGCAACGTACAGCGGCAGAATGACGGTGCACTTCTCACTTCAGACAAATCACTTTTTCCAATACCCAGACCATCAAATTGGCACCGGAGATCCTCCAATACACCATCTCACTCTGCAACAAAGATCGATGGTGGGCACGGACGGACCAGTTTGCGCGATATCCACGCCTTCCGAGCTTAAGTTTCTCGGCTGATTTGTTTTGGTCGAGGGCAGAAGGGGAAGAAATTCGCTCTGGATTTTCGGATTTCAATGAAGTCCGTAGATGATGGAAGCAATGGCTGGCCGGAAGTCATAAATAATCCTCCAGGAAACTCTAAAACCTCTAAAGACCATAACCGGAAATTAGTGGTCCAGAGCGAATTTCTTCCCCTTCTATCCTCGACCAAAACAAATCAGCCGGAGAAACTTGAGCTCGGAAGGCATATTGTTTTCTTCAAACATGTTACCTCCTATCGCGGGCCCTTGGCCATAGAAGTTCTCCTCCAGTTGAACTTTGGGTTGCGGCTCAGAATTCTGACCATCCATGGCAGCAACATTTCCAAGATTAGAGCACTTATTCCTCTGAAGATTGCTATCATAAAATTACATAAGCTTGCTGATAGTTTTTTGTCCATCTTCTGGCAACCCAAGTCCTGAGAGGCTGAAAGTCGATTGGGTTGGGTTCAGTGGTGGAGCAGCTGGCTTGGGTTGTTCGAGTGGCAGAGAGAAAACTACTGGTTTATCTTCAGTAATCTCAAAGTTAGAGATTCCAAACCCTGTACGGACGTTTTCATAGGGGCTATTTGCATGCTGGTTATTCCCTGAACTCCTGTCAGGTTTACATAGGCGATAATCACTGTAAGGACACCTAAGATACTCACGGTTGTATATCTTGTGATCCGTCGTTGCCATGGGTTCATCAGTTGGCTTCCTCTTCCTGTTGAATTCTGTGCTGCTAATTTCACCCTTTATTGGAGCAGGCAGGGGAACCATAAGTTTGTCCTTGGCTGACCCCGTCCCCACATTGAACAGATTTACATCGTGAGGCAGGGCCATTGCGATCAAACCTGACTTTCTCCTTCCACTAGGCGTGAAGATTGTCGGAGACTCCGCTCACAGGCTTCTCCTTCTCAGGAATGATGCCATAAACGAAGCCTTGAGCTTTATAGACTTCCATCATCTTCAGCATGCAGGATCCCATCTTGAGCACGCGACATCTTCTTTCTCCGCACCTGCTCTTGGGACTGGCGCTGCTTTGCAGTATCGACACCATCCTTACTCTTGTTCTGTTCTTTAAGCTTCCTCAAAAGCATCTGGTCCCTCCACATCCTTCTCTCCAGCTCGTCTACATCCATCTCTTCGTCAGTATAATCTTCCTCCACAGTGGCCTCCGATTCAATTTCCGGCACCGGATCTCCTTCTCCTATCGTTATTGACGGGGCAAGGAAATCGAGATTCCCACAAAAACCCATTTCTTCAAACATCCCCATCATCACTGTTGCGCACCCACAATCAACTCCAGGAAACAAGCCAACTTCTCCGACTGCCCTTCCGTCTCTCTTTTTTCTTGGAAATTAGTGGAATTGTACAGCTTTCTGTTCAAGGAGAACTAAATTCAAGTCGAGAATAAATTGTGATCTCCACCCTGAAAATAAAAACGAACAGATTCGTAAACAAAAGAAAACCAGAAAAGATCCCACCTTTTCCAAACCAAAAAAATAAGAAATGGTCATAGACAGAATCAACTAAGGAATTCATCAGGCATCGACGAGAGGGGGTATTTGTTAATTTTTTCAAAAATAGAAGGACATTTTTGCTAAAAGTAAAATTATAGGGGAGGTTTTTGTATTTTACCCTTGTTAGCATTCGAAAATGACGATTGCGAAAAAACGCTATAAAAAAAATATGGAGATGCAGGGGATCGAACCTGTACCTTTCGCATGCAAAGCGAACGCTCTACCATTTAAACTACATTCCCAATTCGTTTATTTCGTTGTATTATTTACTATTGCAAAGTATATTACGTAAAAACTTCAACGAATAGATCGTATCATCAAATATCACAAAAGAATATGGAGATGCAGGGGATCGAACCCTGTACTTCTCGCATGCAAAGCGAGCGCTCTACCATTTGAGCTACATCCCCAACTCGTTTAATTTTTCGTATTAATTACTATTGAAATGTATAATCTACGTAAAAACTTCAATGAAACAACTATATCATCAAATATCACTAAAACATGTTATGAGGGCTCTTTAATTTAGGAGGCGTTCTTTTTTGAGATTTTGAGAGATGGAGAAATTGGTCAATACTTGAATGGGATAAATATGTCACTTTTAATAATAAAATTTTATGGATAAAATGATTATTGCATTATTTACTTGGAAAATAAAAGAACATGGGTAAATGCACTTACTCAGATAAATGTTTCCCAACAAAAAATTACCCAAGTATTTATATTTATCCGAATAAATAACTTACCAAAAAGCGAACAAGACCTTAGTATAATGTACTGAATTCAAAAACTATGTAAAATTTGAAAATTTCTTTTATAACTTCAGTACGATAAGCGATACATAGACAAATCTTTCATTCTCTATCTCTCTATCTATGTCTCGTTATAAAGCAAAGATAGATCTCTACTTCGTCTTTCATACAAACAAGTGTTAAAAAATTGCCAGGTGGAGATACAACAACATTCAATTATTGACAAATCTCTCATTCTCTATCTCTCTATCTATGTCTCGTTATAAAGCAAAGATAGATCTCTACTTCGTCTTTCACACAAACAAGTGTTAAAAAATTGCCAGGTGGAGATACAACAACATTCAATTAGGGCGTCAACGCCTTGAGCTCGGGTTGGATAGACTGGCCGGATAATAGAGGGAGTCCAATTTGAAATGGGCCTGCAAAAGAACTAATAGAAGCCCCTCCCCCTCTACATACAGGTATAAGTCGGCCAGGATTAGGGATGTCTCTTTTGCGAGAAATTAAGTAGGCACACCCCCTTTCAACCCTAATCCTTTGCCAAATGGGGCATGGACGAGCCTTATGCGTTTAGGAAATAGAATCTTTCGGTCCCTTTACGTTGAGGAAATAGAATCTTTGCATGCGGTGCCAGAGGCATTCGTGTGAGAGAATTCGAGAACCTGTATCGTGTGAGAGGAATTCGCGTGAGAGAATTCGAGAACCTGTATCGTGTGGGAGGAATTCGCGTGAGAGAATTCGAGAATACTCTGATGGACAAAGGCTAAGCACAACACTGAATAGCCCATGGACTGAATAATCTGATGGACAATAGTCCAATGAACAAAGGCTAAGTACAACACTCAATATGAATAGTCTGATTGACTATAGGCCGATGATAGCCCGATGGACGGTGGACAAAGGCTCATAATCTACGCTTTAGATAAGCTTTAGGCTGATCCCATCTTCTTTCTCTAGGCTGAACCCATCAATCCTAGGGTCTAGGGTGTAGGCTCTAGGCTCAACGAATCATAGGCTTTAGGCTGAAACCATCTCTTCTCTCTCTCTCTCCGTACGAAGCTCTTTTGTATTTTGCTTCATATTGCTGCTCTGGTTCTCTCTGTGTTGTTCTTCGGTTGATCAGAGTTTTTTTGTATATATATATTTTTTAAGTTGCTGGTGTTGTTCTTCGTTGAAGGAGGGCATTATTTTTTGCCAGTTTTCTTCTGCGTTGGTGCATTCAACATGCCATTTTTTCTTTTATTTTGTTCTAGTCTCGGTTGCGTTGTGGTTCCTAATATTTTTTCTCCTATTCGAGGGTTACTGATGCTGGTTGGTGGTGAGTTTGGTGGCTTCTCTACTCCGGTGTTTTTCCATCTCGGCTGTGACAACGGTGTAGGTTTCCTGTTCTACTTTCACATTCCAAAGTCTGATTTCACTTTTGATTTTTCCCTGATGTATATTAAGTACTTTCTCTGCACGAAGGTACCCTCCTCACATCACTTTTCATTATTATTTTTGCCAAGTCTGATTTCACATTCCACAGTATTATGCAGGTACACACCCACATGTTTGAAGTAATGTGAGGAGGATACCTTCCAAACTTATGGTTCCCTGCTATAATTTTTGCTTCAATTATGTTCCTTCCAAACCTATGGATTATTAGTAGTGTTCCATTGATTGATTTAAGTTTTAATTGGAGTACCTATCTTCAATTGTAGCCAATGAGATGGCAACCCAGGGAAATCCAAAGAATTCAAATACTCAGGTGGATATAAGGTTAGATAATTGTGGGGCATGTCTCCTAAATGGCTAATAGTATGTTTGAATATCGTGCATTTATATCATCAACTTCATCATTTGTCGGTGACAATATTGCTCGTTCACATAAATATACGACTGGTTCCCAATCATTTCAACTATGTTTGGGAATATTCTTTCAACTAATGGCCGAACACCACGACCCTCATCAGCGACGAAGAGATCAGGAGGGAACGGTACCCAGTTTGCTTCTCCAAACTCATCAATTTGAACTCCAGTTATATTTCCATTTCCAACATCTAACACCCAATTTGCAAATGATGAAACTTCACCTAGATGACTTGTGCATTCGGTATGATGCATGAGGCGCATATTCATAGTCAATTCTAGAAGTTCACATTGGGACTGTGATCTTTGCAATGATGCAGAAATGACATCTTCACGAGATCCCTTAAGAATCACTTGCAAAATTTGCCGAAAATCGCCACCTAGAACAACTGTTTTACCACCAAATGGCTTGTTACTTGCATCTAAAGTAGAGCTTTTCATCAAATCTTTCACTGTACGATCGAAGGCCTCAAATGCATGTTGATGAGCTATTGGTGTTTCATCCCAAATTATCAAATCTGTAGCTTTCAGTAGCTCAGTTAGTGCTGAGCGGTGGCTAATAGAGCAAACTGAGGTTTCATGAAGGTCTATTGGAATTTTGAATCTTGAGAGTGCAGTTCGCCCTCCAGTAGTAACGATGCAATACCCGATGTTGCCACTACAAGTACAATCTTGCCAGTGGATCATAACTTTGGAGGTAATGTCCTCCAAAAGGAATGTTTTTCCTGTTACACGGCTTCCATGAACAAAGAAAAAACCACCTTATTTGGTGTCAACGGCTTTGATGATTTTATCAAACGCTAACTTTTGTTGTGAGTTTAAGACAAAATGTAAGTGGTGGAACTCAATTGCCATTTGAGTAGTGTCATAAGATAGTTCTTCCCAAATAAGCCTATTCATGCAATGGCACTGGCATTCCTTGATAATCCTTTAGCGACTTACCACTCCGGTTGAGAATAATGTTTAGTTCATTGAATGCCCAATTTTGTAGTAGTTCATGAGACAGCCTAAAATTCATGTTGCCAGATTCTTGACATGCCTTGTATTGTAAGTCGTCTGATAAGTGGGTCCAATGCTTTCGCCACAAATCATGAGGGTTAGATGCTTCCATCAATGCGTGATTCCATTCGTTATCATCTTCAAGTAATCCCAATGCCATGCATGCAGCTTTGTATGTATCATAGTGAGTGCCATTGGTTGTCTTCAAGTAATCCCAATGCCTAGCACCACGTATTACATATAGCAACATGCGAAGATAGTATCGTTCACCAGAACTTGGGTGCGCATAGTATAACCTGCCAATTGTTGTACCCTTGCTGAATATAACTCCTCCAATTTGTGCCCACCAAAAGCATGTTTATTACTTCACTGTTTATGTTTTGCCCTTGTACGAATGTGATTGAGTTGAGTCTTGAGACATTATGTTATGTGATCCGAATATTTTAATTCCACCTGATCAATTCATAGCCTTGGATGAGAAGTGATACATCGGAATATTGGAACAATTTCATTATGGAAGGAGACTGCCAAATTGTAACAGATTGGGTTGCAGCAAGGTAAAGAGGCTTTGGTTCACTTAGACTCCTAAATGGAGAAGTGAGTTTGTCATCCAACATAAACCACTCGTTCATGTGGTCACCCAGATCAACAAATGTCTGGCCTTTTAGCAAGGGATGAGATAACAAGAAATATGGGTACTAGGTTTGGGGACTATTGTAAAACTTGGTCCAACTTCTTTTGAGGCTGTAAGCGTTAGCCCTTGGGCTATTTTTTTCATATGGTCTCCTTTGTTTCAAACATTTGACATGGTTGGGGTTTCTCTCACTTGTATCAGTAAAATTATGGTTTCATGTTGCTGATCAGGAATATGAAAGATATACAAGGTTCTAAAATTGGGGGCATTGGGTAAAGAAGATAAATACTTCAGGGTCAAGAGAAATGGAATGAATAAGAATTGGGCGGATGGTGCCGTTATTAGCAATTTCCAGGTAAAGAAGAAAAATACTTGATAGTATAGGTTGTATATCACATAAATGGAGAAAAATTAATATTTTCAGGTGATAGAAATGAAGAAAAACTTTTGGATTTTATTTATGTTTTATATTTTCTGATTTTTTAAATAACTTACAACTTATGTCTTTATAATTTAGAAATCATGTCTATTTGATATATTTGTCATATTTTTTATCAAGTAATGAATTTATAGGTCATTGGTTTAGGTTGGAAAGAAAATTTTGGATTTTATTTATATTTTATATTTCCATTTCCTAAATTACCAACATAATTCTTTATATTTTAGAAAGTATGTCTATTCCATATACTTGTCATATATATATATATATATATTCAAATAACAAATTTACAGGCCATTAGTTTAGGTTGAAATATTCTTTTTATTGAATAAGAAAAAGTTGGCATATATTTAATAGAACAAAATATTAAATAAAAAGTAAAATATAAATCTTAACAACAAAATGTAAAATAAGAAATGAAGAAAAACTTGATATTTTCAAGTGATGAAATGAACAAAAACTTTTGGATTGTATTTATGTTTTACATTTTTTGCTTTTTTTGCTTTTTAAATAAATTACAGCTTATGTCTTTGGATTGAATTTTGTATGCTGAAATATTTGAATTCTGGATGGTTTGTTTTTGTTCTTAATCGACAGATGTGTCTATGGACCACTATCTTCATGGTATTTTTTTAGTCTTATTTCTTTTATTTCTATGGACCTAATTATCTTGGCAGTATGTTTAATTCTTAAATTCAATAAAATGCAAACTCGGAATGAACCCTATATTTGGAACTCAAAATGCAAACCTCAACCATGTGTAAAAACTTATTGCTTTGTCGTTTAGTAAAATAAGATCTTTAGGAGGTTTGGGGCTCCTTAATGGCTGAAGCTGAAGTTGGGTAGCTAATAATCTTTAAGGTTTTCCTATTTAATTATTTTACATATTTCTAAATTATTTGCCATGAAGATACAAGTTTATGGAAAGAATCTTTTGTACTAGAGGTTGCATATGGCATGAATGAAGGAAAATGGGTATTTTCAGGTGATTTTTTTTGGAAGTTTTTGTATTTTGTTTTGGTTTGTTCAGTGTGGCTTTTAGACTTGCTCCTATCTATCCTTTGGACATATATGATAAGTAAAGCAACATTGATTGTCTTGATTCCAAATGTTGCTTCGATAGAGGAAAGAAGTTCTTAGCTGAAATTAACCATTTTTGCCTAAACAATTTTTTTTTTCTTGTAGGTTCTCAAAAAAACATGCTACCCAGAGAAAGTAGTTCCTCAGCAAGCCAAGTCGAATACTAATCACCAATCCACTAATTCATTTCTTCACTTGTTGGACTACTTAAGTTTTTTAATCGTTTCTTCACTTGTCGGACTATTTATGTTTTTGAATTATTTCTTTTTTACTTGTTGGATTATTTATCTTTAGATAAATTTTTTAAATTAATCTTATGAATTAATTAATTGACTAAATATACCCTTAAGTTTAAAAATTGATCAACCCTTACTGTTTTCAACAATTAACTAACTCTATCTTTCTATCTTTACAAGATCCGTTAATATTTCATCAAAATTTATTGCACATTATGTATATAATTTTTAAAATCCAATTTTACCCTCCACATCCCTTCTCTTTCTCTCTCCCCTTCTTTTTCCTTTTTCCTGTTGGATTCAGTCCTCTCCCTCCCTCTTTCTCCACTGTTCACCGCTCTGATTAGACCGCCACCGGCAGCCTCTTTCCAACCTTGTTGTAGGGCGGTGGTAATCCTAAGTTCAGAACACTTCGAGAATTTGTGGGAATCCCAAAAAATGAAGCTATTGTGGGCTTTGCTCTAGAAAACAATTGAGTCGGTTGCCAGGTCCTTGACCATATCATAGGTCTTCTTCACGAACAAAGGAGGACCTGCGTCATGCAAACCCTCCATGGGTTGCAGCGACATCATCTTCAGCGACAAGACTGATGAGGATTTTTGAAAAAACGATGACGAAGACAAGACCCCGCATCATCCTCAACGGCAAGACCAATAAGGTAAGACCCCACTTTGCGTTCCTCTTCAAGCTGGATGATGAAAACTTTTGAGAAATCTTTTCTTTTTTGAGAATCTGAGATTTCCAAAAGCCCCAGATCAACAAATCTGAGATTTCCATCTTTGTGTTTTCCGGCAATCTAAATCGCCTTAAAAACTTGCCGCTGTTCTCTCCACCCGGTGCTATTTGTCGTTTTCTTCATGCTCCCTGCTCCTCTCTCCACTAATCTGCAGAAATGCTGGACTTAACATGCTCCCTGCTTTGTCGTTCGCCGAAGATGCTAGGAATGAGCGACATTCTTCTTTGGTGGTGTTGTCTTTAGCATAGAAATGCTGGACTTAACAGAAACTTGGGTTTTGATTACAGAATATGAAACCAAGATTGGAATACTGACGAGAAGGCTTTTGAGATTGTAATCGACGATGAATTTAGTAGAGAATGTATTCCAGATTTATAGGCATGGAGAAGGTAGGTCTCGAATGCTCCATTTCTTTCTCACCATTTCTAGATATCCGATCGATCTATAATCTTTTAGCCCCAAAGAAAAGCCCAATAGAAGTTACCAAACTCCGAAGAAGAAAAGGAGCCAAAGCAGTGGCTGAGCTCTTCTCCCTCCGCCGATATCATTTCTGAACTACATTATTTAGTAGATTTATATCTGTGTAAATATGTATTAGACCGCCACTGGCAGACCCTTTCCTCTCGCCGTTAGAAGCGGCAACGGTGTTCATAAGCTCAGAACACTTCTAGTGTTTAGCCGCAGAAACCAGAAACCAGAAACCAGAAACCCTTCCTGCCAAGTCTCTAAAGTCTCCAAGCGATGTTATTCTTTTCCCCTTTCAACAGTGAGGATAGTATTATTCAATTTTTAAACAGTAAAAATACACATAATTAATTAGTTAAACCTTTAAGAAATTTATCCTTTACCTTTTTTAACTCGTTTAACAATAGACACTAAGACTGCATCTATATTCAACACATTTAATTTACATTATCACTTTTTTTGCTTTATTATTATTTTTGCAAGGTCTAATTTCATGTTTGACAATCATTTTTCTTTAAAATTAAATATAACCTCCAAAATTGCACTTTTCCTTATCATTAGCCCATGCAACGCTGGGGGCACGCCCACTAGTTACATTTGATGTGGATACCCACTCTTCTTACCTAATTATGGATGCGTATATACATTATTATTTTTTTTGAAGCCATATATTTTTAAATATCTCTTATACATTATAGTAAAAAGGAGTTTTGCTATGCACATGAGGTGCTAAACAGTGTGTTCTTTTAAATGATTTTTGATATTACTGGACATGCCATGTCAGCATGTCTCTCTTTTGAGAGAAGCTATTTATTTATTTTCTTATTTTTTCTCATTTTTGAATTTTTTAATTCTATGTCATTTTTGAAACAACCAATGAGAAACACTTTCTTAGTAACCTAAATAATTTCTTCTCCTAAAATTACTCCTAAACTATAAAATAACACTAACATAATTATTAAAATCACAAAAAAATAATTTTATTTTTTTACAAAATATATCACGAAATTATGTAATAAAAATTTAAATTATGTTTTCTTAAATTATCAATTTAAGTGTTTTTTAAATATTTAATAATATGTAATAGCTATAAATAAATAAAATTCATATAACAAAAAAGTTTAAATATTTTATAGATTATTTAAATATTTAAATAACTAATTTTTTATCATAACTAGATTTTGAATAGTTAAAAAACGAAATTATGTGATAAATTTAAAAAATTTCTTTAAAGTAGAAAAATAATTATAACATAATAGTTAAATTAATAATAATTTAATATATTACAAATTTAATAATGAAATTATGTAATCATAGTATAAATTATGATTTTATGGATAATTAAATTCAATAAACAATTAATATTTAAAAATTTAAATATTTTACATATGATTTAAGTATTTATATAACTAAGTATTTTAAATAACAAAATATTTGACATAACTAGATTTTTAATGGTTAAAATAAATAAATTATGTAATAAATTAAAAAAATCTAAAAAGTAGAAAAATAAATATAACATAATATTGAAATTAATAATAATTTAATATTTTTACATAATATTGTAAATAATTAATTTCACTTATATCAAGTAATAATTCGAGAAAATAACTTTCAAAAAAATAATATTTATTAATAATAATTTTAAACTCTTAATCTATATTTGTTATATAATTATATATACTAAAATTAATATTTATTGTCTTTTGTGAAAAATGTATTTTCAGTAAGTATGTATAAATTTATTTTGTTTAGTCATTTAATAGAAAATTTTCAATAATTATTGGAGACTAAATTACTATTGTTGAAAATTTTAAATTTAGTTTATTGTACTTATTGTATTTATGTTATAAGTTATTGATTAATATTTAGTAGAGATTAAACTATTATTTGAGATTATACCATTTATTAATTAAGTTAATATATTTTTAGTACTTATTGTATATTTTTAATTTTTGTAATTATTGTAGTTTTCATTATATATATTTTCAATAATTGTGTATTTTTGCTATAATTTTTCAATAATTATTGGAGATTAAACTATTGTTATTTATTAGAGATAAGACTATTAATTTAACTAAAATTATGAGTGTTCATGAGTTGGTTCAGTGCGATCGTAGGCTATTTGGTGAACCAAATCGACCTGGTCAGGTTAGGGAGTTGGTTAGTTGAAACTGACTAACTTTTTGTGGAAATCGACCCACTCAAGTTGTATTGGTTTGGGTCGATTTTTCGGTTTGGCTAGTCTGTTCAAAAGATTTAAACTTTAAAATTTAATTTAATTTTAAAAATTACAATGCAATTATTAAATAATAAATTTAAAAATTAGATTTATGATATAAAACATTTTAAAATAAGAAACATGGGAAAATTCCTATTTTTTCATATAAAAAATTATATTTAAAATATAAAATATTAATATATATCCATGGTTAGATTGTTTGATTTTGGTCGGTTTACAAATGGCTAAAGTGGAACTGATCAAACTTGGTCGAATTGAGAAAATTTTGAACCAAAGCCAACCTAAAGTACTAGAAAACCGACCAACTCGGGTTGAGTTAATTGGGTTGGCTGGTTTCATCAGTTTGATAAATAAACTTAATTGAAATTAATTATTGTTATTTTTGTATTATAGAAAATTTAGTAAAAGTAGTATATAAAATACAAATAATTATTATTTATTTTAAAAGTTAAAAATATAAAACAATTGTATATTCTTATGTGTTTCTATTAGGGTCATTTATTAGAACACACTTTTAGGGATGACAATTTCCCTATCCTCGACAGGGACCTAACTTCCCCTACCCAATGGGGCTGGGTACGAGGATTGTTTTGGCGGGTGGGTGCGAGGATGAGGATTAATAGGAATCCCCAATCGAGGTCGGGGTCAGGGATGGGGATTGAGGTCTGATTGAATGGAAATTTATTAAATCTTTCAATTAACAATAATAGAAATTTACCATGTAGTCGATACTCAATATATCATCTTGATCATTTCTATCATCAAATTGAATATTGGGTTGACAAGGACAATATTTTCAAAACTAGATCAAACCAGATGGTTAGATAGAAAAAATTGGGAACCAGACACCGTTTCACCTCAAAATCGCTTTTTGTCAAAAAACTGTTTATTTGGTTACCAAACTGTTGATATGGGCGGTCGAACCGTCAACTTGGACAACAGTTTTTGTCATTCTTTTGTTTTTCTAATTTTTTTTTTGTCAAAGCGGGTCATCCGTTCGGACCATTCGACCCCAGAACGGTTCCCTATTCGGTCCAATTTTAAAAACCTTGAACGGGGAATGGGGTGCCTTGCCTTGAGCTTGGCTTGGTATGCGGTATGGCCTAGCCCAAGGCCTAGCCCATGGATCAACCCAATCCACGGCACAACATGGGCTAGAGCGGGCTCGGGATGCCTCGTGGGCCAGCATGGCACGACTCACACTTTGTGCGGGCCACATGCGAGTTGTGTCGTGTCGACGCAGCACAACCCAATTTACACCTCAACTTGCATCCGCTCAATACTTGGGACATGGCAAAAAAATTCGAGGATTCTCCATCCTTGATGAGGAATGGGGTGTCTTGCCCCTGAACTCGCCCGACATTGAGGAGTGGTTACCTTGCCTTGAACCCATGTGACATTGGGGACAGGGCGGGGATGGGGTAAAGTGTCTTGACTATGGGCAGGGAAAGGGATGGGGTGCCCTACCCTGAACCCCCCCGGTTGTCATTCCTATATAATTGTTAATTATTAGTGGAATTAATAAAAATGTTAGTTTTATAATTATTTTTATTTATTTAAAGTTAATCAAAATTTCATTTAAAAATAAAAAAAGAATAAAAATTATTAAAATTACTAAATCTTTTAGATTTATTAAAAAATATTTGTTCATATTCAATTAACAATAATTATTTTTACAAATCAACATTAAATGAAAAATAAAATTATTAAATCTTTCAGATTCCCCGCTAGCATATGGGTCGAAACTTTAGGGCATTGCTTATAACACCATTTCCAAATATTTAATTAATTTATTTCAAAAACGTATTTCTGCAATCCACAATTAATTGTTCACTATTTCCGGAACATCCCTTGTGTTGTTTACATTCTTCTTGTAGTTTAATTTACCGTGACAACATAATTTTAAGATTTATTTTTCTACACTCGTTGCAGGGCCACCCCGCTAGCACAAATATAAAGACATGTTGAGCTTAATACTAAAGCGAGTCTCAATGGAAACATAAATGGTACCAGCGAATACAACCGAGGTCTTCTTTCGAGGATGTGACACGTTTTGGAACCATAGTGTGGTCTCTAAAATTATATCAATTAACAACAGAACTACACCATGTTATCGGGCATCCTTAGACCTAACAATTGGGTTGGGTGGGTCGGGTTCGGGTTGGGTTAAGGTACTTGGAATTGATTTCAGGTCGGGTTGAATTTTAGGTTGGGTTGTCAAATGCTAAAACTTAATTCTAAATGTTCGGGTTAAGGTTGACCCATGGGTTAATTCGGGTTATTCCAAAAAAAATTGAAATTTAAAAAAATAAAGAAAAAATACATGAAAAATATCAAAATTAAAAAAAAAAATCTTCAAATTCCAAATATAAAATAAAAAAACTTGAATATTTAACAATTTAAAGAATAAATAATAAAAAAGTAAAGACTAAATAGAAAAAATTAAAGAGTGGAAACTTTTAATAATGCATAAATAATACCAATTAGACTTAACAATCGGGCCAACAGATTGACCCATGACCCAACCCAACCCAACCCAGTTTTTTTGGGTTGGGTCAGGTTGGGTCATTTTCACATTCGGGTAGCTAGATATGAGACCCTAACCCTATTTTTTTGGGTTGGGTCGGGTTCGCAGGTTGAGTCAACTTTTTGCCAGGTCTAGACATCATAGAGTGATGTGGTCCAAACTACGCCCAGCAGATTCAAATTAACACGCCACACTTGATCAACACCCTACCAAACACCCCCTCAATATTTCCAACCTGCTTTTCACCCTTGATTCTTACAGATCCAAATTCATCATAATTAGAGTTCAATATAACAATATTATCATCAAACATTTCGTTTCAAACGTTAAGTAGTGTTCCATCCATTATGTATTAAACAATATTTGATGGATTGGCCTAAAGTTTTCAACAAACAATCAGTTAGGTTTTAAATTCACCAATGAAAATCCACCATCACTATCATCATGGTCACTAATTAACCTAGAGCTATGATCCTAAACATATCTAATTAAATATACTGGCTAATCTTATATATATATAATACAAAAGGTGTGGTCTCCCCTTTCACCAAATGGCAGTAATTTAATTATTGCCATTACTGATTATAATACTGATATCTATTTATTTTAACCTGGTTTTAATAATTACTGATTATTACAGTAATTTAATAAATATATAATTAGTGATTATAATTAATAATTACTGTTATTATAAATATTGTTAGTAAATAGATATTTACTTTAATTTAACTTTAAATTAAAACTATAAATACTATTATTAATAAATATTGTTAATAAATTTAGTAATTATTGTTATATTAAAAATAATTAAAAATGTTATTAAAAGTATTGTTATTGATTATTTAATAAAGTATTATAATTACTGACTACTATTGATAAATACTATTAATTTAATGAATATTGTTAATAAATCCTATTCACAAATTTAATAATTACTGTTATATTAAAAATAACTAAATAATATTATTAAAACTATCCTTACTGATTATTTAATAAAATATTATAATTACTTACTATTATTGATAAATGTTGTTAATAATTAAATATTTAATAAATAATGTTAACAAAAATCAGAAAAGAATGTTTTTCTTTTTGCTGAATTTCTTTGGTTTAAATTTTTGGGTTTTGTGCTTTGAAAATTGTTACATAATATTAGTTAAAATGCTATTTTCATTTAGCTTAATGAATTGTTTCAAGGTTATAAATTTTGACACGGGCTGATATGGCTTGTGTCAGTGCTTTTTTTTATGTTTTACTTATTTTTTTTTTCAAAATTGGTTAAGAGTGGCTGGTTTAAGGCCTGGCTACCCTTTGAACCAGTGGCTGACCCGATACAACCCCTATAAGGGCGTATCGGGAAGCCACCGACATGATACGTATCGGCCGATACAGACCGATATGTGTCGATACTTTGAACCTTGAATTGCTTTGGTTTACATTTATAGATTTTGTGCTTTGAATATTGTTACATATTGTAAGTTAAAAATATTGCTATTTGATTTTTTTTTGAAAATTGATAACTGTTATACCTAAAAATGTCAAATAATGTAACAATAACAGTAGAAATTTGTTGAATTAAAAAATATAATATAACAGTTTGAATAGAAGAGCAATATTCTGACCGCCCCCTTCACTTGTTATTTATAATAAATAATATAACAGTTGAATAGTACTAAAAAACATAATAAGGTTTGGACTCACATAACTGTTGTGGTCCCTACTACCTATCTAAATCCTAACATAACACAATTATTCTAAAATAATCACAAAAATCATCCAAACTTCAACACTCCCCCTATTTTCAAGTTTGTCTTTGCAATTCCTTTAGTGAGAACATCGACCAACTGTGACACTGAAGAGACATAAGGCAAGCAAACTTCTCTGATGGTTACCCTCTCCCTTATGAAGTGCCTATCTACTTCAATGTGTTTTGTTTTGTCATGTTGGATTGGATTATGGGCAATGTTGATTGTAGCCTAATTGTCACAATACAGTATCATAGGCTCCTCTACTTTCACCCCCAATCTCGCTCAATAGATATCTCACCCAAAATAGTTCTGAGACACCATGGGCCATGGATCTATACTCAGCCTCTACACTTGACCTAGCCACAACCGATTGCTTCTTGCTTTTTCAAGAGATTAAGTTTCCACCTACGAAGGTGCATACTCCTGATGTAAATATCTTGTCATCTAAACACACTGCCCAGCCTACATTTGTATAGGATTCTAATTTTAGACTTTCATGATTTGAAAAAGAATGCCTTTGTCGGGGTGCTTCTTCAGGTATACAAGTATTCTCTCAATAGCTTCCCAATACTGAACCCGATGTGCATGCTTATACTGACTCACAACACAAATGGCTTAGGAAATATCTGGTCATGTCATACACAAATACAGTAGCCGGCCTACCATTTTCTAATATCTCCCCACATCTTTTACCAACTCTCCATCCACAATATTAATTCTATGGTTTGGATCAATAGGAGTGTCAACTGGTTTGGTTCCTAACTTCCCAGTTTCCCGTAGTAAGTCAAGAACATACTTTATCTGAGAAATGAAAATCTCATGCTTGGATCTTGCAACCTCAATCCCTAATAAGTATTTGAACTCACCAAGATCTTTGATCTCAAATTCTTACTATAATAGCCTTTTGGGAGTATCAATCTCTTCTAGATCATTTCCTGTAACCATATATCATCCACATATACAATCAGAATTGACATTAGAGTGTCTCTCCTCTTCACCAACAGGGTGTGATCAAATTGGGTTTGTGTGTACCCAAAACAGATAAGTGCCCCTCTGAACTTGTCAAACCAAGGCCTAAGTGATTGTTTCAAGCCATACAATGATTTTCTGAGTTTGCACACATCTCCTCTACCAATATTTTCATAAAAACTTGTTAGAATGTCTATATATACCTCATCCTGTAAATCATCATTGAGGAATGCATTTATAACGTCAAGCTAATACATATTCCATGAGTTGATTGCTACTAGAGATAACAAAATACAAACTAAATTCATCTTAGTTACTGGTGCAAAAGTTTCCAGATAATCAATGCCATATGTCTGAGTATACCCTTTTGCTACCAATCTTGCCTTGTACCTTTGTATCCTGCCATTAGCCCTATACTTCATAGTGAACACCCATCTGCATCCGACTATTTCCATGTCTGGAGGAAGATCAATTATTTCCTAAGTTTGGTTCTTAATCAAGGCTTTCATTTCTTTTTCCATGGTTGTTTTCCACTCAGGTTTCAAAAGAGCCTCAGTAACATTCCTGGGTATAGACATAGAATCCAGGGAAGAAAGAAAGGCTCGATATGTCTGGAGGAAGATCAATTATTTCCTAAGTTTGGTTCTTAATCAAGGCTTTCATTTCTTTTTCCATGGTTGTTTTCCACTCAGGTTTCAAAAGAGCCTCAGTAACATTCCTGGGTATAGACATAGAATCCAGGGAAGAAAGAAAGGCTCGATAGGAGGGTGATAAGGCACTATAAGAAAGATGGTGTGAAATGCAATGAACTGTAATGGGAAGATCAAGGTCAGTGAGATCAGTTGCAACAATATTGTTAGGTACAGGAACATTATCATTAGAAGAAATGGTAGGCTCAGGCTCAAGGGGAATACCTGGAACTGCTCAGGTAAAGTTAGAAGGATTGATGGAGAGTGGTCCCAGTTGTGGATGTACGGAGTCAAGCATCATCTACCGGCACTGCTCAGGTAAAGAAAATGATGGAGACGTTGCTGATGGAGATGTTGATGGAGGCACAAAGGAAACAGGAAAAGAAATAGGCTGTAAGTTGATGAACTTACAATTTATCTATAATTTTTGAGGATTTTAGCATGGATTTTTATGCCGGTTTTATTAATTTTTGCCTTAATTTAGCTTAATGCTAAGAATAGGTTCAGGGATAATCAATCCAAGAAAAGGAAGGAAAAAGGCAAGAAAAGAAGGTTCAAAAAGACCAATTTCAGTCCAGCCCGGTCGTGGAAGCAAGAGAGAGCACTTCGGCCCAAAAAGAGCAAGCGAATTCCTTGAGAAAACCCAAGAAAATAAAGCCTAGTTATGAGGAGAATTCGGCCCAGCAAGGAAGGCCCATTTTTAGCCCAAATAACAGCCTAGAGTGTAGCCCACATGAGCTCAAAAGCAAGCTAAGTTGTAGCCCAAATAGCAGCCCAAAGGGAGCTAGGGGCGGCAACTTCTAGGAGTTTCTTGAAGAGAAGGAGGGAGCACTCTAGAAGGTTCATGAGGGGTGTAATACACCCCATTCTAGAGGCTTCAAGAAGGGGCAAGAGCCCCCTTGAAAAACTATATAAGGAGGCCTCTAGGAGGGGAGAAAGTTGTTCAATTGCTTGAGAGAAAGGCTCTCCCACTCTTAGAGGTTCGGCCACCTTGAGAGAAGAGAAGAGAAGAAGGCTAGGCGCAAGGAAGAAGAAGAAGAAGGGCTGAAGGAAGTTCAAGACAAGCAAGCTAGAAGAAGAAGGTGAGTTCGAATTGAGAGTTTGTGATTCAAAGATCTTCTGTAATAAATCATTTGTAGTTTCATTCTCTTTTGATTTGAATTCAGTTTCTTAGTTATATGTTCTATCTTCTTTCTCCTTGTTTCCATTCTTCCTTGATGTATTTCAGCTTGTAAAATTTCAGTTCAGCAATCTAATTCTTTTTGATTCATTCAAATGGTCATGCATTGTATTTGAAGTTTCTTGAATAAGGGTGTGATTGTAGATTAATTCGGCCAACTAACTTTCAAAACTCAGATCTGAATTCTCAGATCTGAGATTGCAAGATCTGAATTGCTTGAAAGAGAATTCAGATCCGCAATTTTCAGATTGGGCGAATTAATCTACAGCTTGGAATTCTTAGAGTGCTTGAGAGAGACTCTAGGAATTCAGATCTACTATTCAAGAACTGAATTGAGTGCAAGGTTAGAGATAACTTGCACAATTCAGTTGGTGATCAATTCAGATTTGAATTGATGCCTTAGAAGTGTTTGAAGAAATGCATGCATGGGGATTAGATTCTAGCTAGAGATAGAAGAACCGTCACTCATGCATAGGATGAACATGCGCTTGAGAGAGGCTGTTCATGACCTTGGGGTTTCACCAAACCAAGGCTCAATCATGATTCATTCGAATGATCCAAATTGATAGATTGCTGAATTCTGAGATTGACATTTACTGCTTACTCTTCTAACCTGATTTGAAGGCAATTGGGCCAATGATTTAGATAGATTTTAATTTAGGATTTCTTAGCTTTCATTAGAGTTTTGATTTATTTGTTGATCAGATAAGAAGTGTTCAATTTAGTATTGGTAATTGTTTCCTAAATCCTCGTGAGAACGATACTTCACTCACTACTTTATTACTTGAACGGCTAGTGCACTTGCTAGTGTCACAATGAGCCACACATCATAAGTTCTCCTCCCTAAAACTCTCCCCCTGAGGAGAACCACTAGAGAAGTAGAAGGTAGATTCAAAAAAAGTAACATCCATAGTGACAAATCTGCTCATCGACACAGGGTTATAACAACAATACCCCTTTTGGTTCTGAGCATACCTAAGGAAAACACATTTCTTGGCCTTAGGATCCAATTTCTTGCGATGGGGGCCGAGAATGTGAACAAAGGACACATAACCGAAAACCCTTAAAGGATTGTGAAACATCTCTACATTTGGAAAAAGAAGGATGAATGGTACCTTAAACCCCAAAATACATGAAGTAACATGGTTAATCAAGTGCACAACTGTAAGAACTGCATCTCTTTAGAAATGGACAAGAACTGAAGCACATACCATAAGATTTTTTGCCACTTCTATAGTGTGTCTATTTTTTCTTTATACTATTCCATTCTGTTGCGGTGTATGTGCATAACTTCTAGGATGAATTATACCATGCTCCAAAATGTATGATGTCAATCATTCTGAAAATACTCTTTGGCATTATCTGATCTGAAGGCCTTAGTTCTTACTCCTAATTGTGTGAGAACCATCTGATGGAATTGTCGGACCAAGTTAGGGACCTCACTGCGGGATCTCCTCAAATATGTCTAAGAATACCGTGTGTAATTATTTACAAATAGGAGAAAATAACGGTAGCCACCCATACAAGGAATATGATACGGTCCCCATACATCAGTGTGAACAATATCAAAAGCAAACACACTTCTTTTATCATTTTGTTTAAAAGAATGTCTACAATGTTTTCCCAACTGACAACTCTCACACTCTAAGGTAGATAACTGAACAAACTCAAATAACTTTGGAAACATAAATTTTAAAGAACTAAAAGAAAGATGCCCCAGCCGAATATGCCAAAGCATAATCTGACTCACTGATTCTAATATACTATTACTGCTGTGACTAATATGATGACTCTTATATCTCGGAATCTCATCCAGAAGGTAGACTCCATTCACCTCACGACCACTCGTAATCATATTCTTTGACTCCAAATCTTGCAAAACACAATTACTAAGAAGGAAAGTCACTGAATAATTCAGATTTTTTGTCAAAGAACTAATTGCAAGTAGGTTAGTGTGAAGTTTAGGGACATGTAAGACAGAAGATAAAGTAATATCATTAGTCACTCCAACTGTTCCCTTCCCAGCAATGGGAATATGAGAATCATCTGCTGTAGAGACTTTGTCTCTATCAAAGCACAATTAATAAGAACTGAAGAGGGTAGGAGCATTAGTCATGTGCTCCGATGCTCTTGAGTCTATAATCTAGGGAGGTCCTTCCTTACCTGAAGTGGATAATGGCTTGCATTTACATATGAACTTCCTATATGTTCCAAAGAGCTGGTGTAGTTGGCTCCTGCACTCTGTTGTTCGTCTGGAAGCTAGAACTAGTTGTATATTTTTTACTCATGAGCTATCCAAACCTTTCAAATTCTATTCTCATAATTGCTACTGCAATGGATTCCCAATCAGTTTGGGAAAGAGGGGCCGAAGAGTCTCTTGTAGTGGCCACATTCGCATTTCCCTTCTTACTCTTGATTTAGGCAGGCATAAGATGTGGATGGAGTTTCCAAAAAGTATCTCTGGTATGCTTAAGCTTCTTACATTAATCATACATCATGTCCTTTTTATCCTCCTTCCTAATCTCACTACTCCCCTTGTCTCCACTTGGCTTAGGTTTGGATGTACTAACCATGGCTGACTGGTCAATCCTAGGCTGTCTCAACATGACATTTCTCCTGTTTTCCTCTACAGAAACAAAGGCATAGGCTTGAGAGAGTGTTACACTCTCCCTAGAGAGGATATACTGCCTTGCAATGTCGAATTCAGGGTTCAACACTGCCAAGAACTCAAAACCCCTATTTTTCTCTACCAGTTTTTGGTAGGTTGCTACATCATTGACACTTTCCCACATCATAGTTTCTAAGTGGTCTATTTCTTGCCAAAGGGTTTTCAGCATAAGGAAATACATAGCAAGAGGTTTATCTCATTGTTTTATACTAATCACCTGATTTCTTAGTTGATAAGCTTTGGCTACATTCTGTTTTTGAGAATAGGTTTTGGTTACTCCAACCCAAATCTCCTTAGCAGTGTTAGCCCACAAAAATATCATTTCCTCCCCAACGTGAGGTAGCATTGATTACACAGCTAGGACATCACCATGTAATTCTCTTGTACACACGGAGAGGAATCTATATCTGGTTTCCTTTCCTCCCTAGTGATGTACCCTAACTTTCTGCGGGTACCAATGGCCATCTTGGTAGATTGTGCCCATTCTAAATAGTTTGTTCCATCCAATTTTACTGTAGTAATAATTCCGGACCCAAAAATATCATTACCACTTCCAACACCTAGTCCCATGCAATCGACCGATCTATGGCTGCATGAGAATGCTTCGAGAATCCTAAGCCTTGCTCTGATACTAAGTAAAAATCTGCTGAATTAAAAAATATAAAAGAAAAGAGTGTTTTCTTGAAGAAAGAAGAGAGAAAGAGAAGAAGAGAAGAAGAGAAGAAGATAAGAAGAGAAGAAAATATTTTGAGAACTAGGAAAGCAAAATTCTGGCCGCCCCCTTCACTTGTTATTTTTAATAAAAAATATAATAGTTTGAATAGGACTCAAAAACATAATAATATTTGGACTCACATAATTGTTGTGGTCCCCACTACCTATCTAAATCCTAACATAACACAACTATTCTAAAATAATCATAAAAAGTGTCCAAACTTCAATAATAGCAATTGTCAAATAATTATAAAAGTTATCAAATATAAATTAAAAGAAATTACCATTATTAGACATAAGTTACTAATATTTATAAAAAAATTACTAAAAAGAAATCAAAAGAAATTATCACCAATTTGGCCATTCTATTTTGTTTATTGTCATATCCATTGTTAAATTATAGGCACTCAAATAATTAAATCCATACATGCAAGGGGGAGCCAGGGAGACCCAGGGGAGCCATGGCCCCCCCATGTTTTAGAAATCCCCCACTAGTAATACAGTTTGCCATATAAATTTCCCCCCCTCCCCCACTCCCCAACACAACGGTTGTCACTCCCTAAGTGCCCATTAGGGGTGGATTCGAGCTGAGCCAAGCCGAGCCAAATACTTGGCTATTCGAGCTTGGCTTGTTGAAATAGTCTTAGACTTGAACTAGACTATAAGCCAAGTTTTTTTTTTTAAATTATACATATAAAATATTTCTTATTTTGCATACAACAAAATATGAATTATAAAAATTATTTATTATTATATATAGAAAATAAAAATATACATAAAAAAATTGTTTTTATTTTATATACAAAAATAATAGTTATAAAAATTGTTTACTATTATACATAAAAAATAAAAATATCATTTATTTATTATATATATATATATATGTATATGCATGTATGCATGTATGTATATAATAAAAATTATTTATTTATTATACTAGGCTCGCGAACCTCACGAGTCGAGCTTCACTAGGCTCGAGCTCAGTTGAAACCAAGCTGAGCCAAGCTTGAATAGCTCGTAAGAAGCTCGACTCATGAATACCCTAGGGCCCATTTATTCCCCCTCTATAATCCACTTTAGGTTTTGGCCCCCGTTATGAAAATTTCCTAGTTTCTACCCCTACATACATGTGAGAGTGATATATATGTATATATAGACACACACACACACACACACACACAAATAAAGGAGCAAATAGCCCCAGTTTTTGGAATTTTAATTGAACCTGTACTACCCTATTTGTCTAACCACGTAGTTAGCAAGTGAAGGACAAGTTTATAATTTTCCGAATATCACTGTAGGCTATAGCTCTTTCTCCTTGAGACCCTCACCCAATTGGTTTCTCTCTCAGAGCCGAGAAAGAAGACCATGTCTCCCACAAAGTCTCACACTACTTCTGAATATCAATGTAACTCTTTCTCCTTCAAACCCTCACCCAATCGGTTTCTCTTTCTGATGGAGGACGATTTGACCCAACCTATGAAATGGTGACACATGGACACTAACTCAACACGAGCGTCAGCTCAGCGTTGTAGCCTGGTGCGACCAAGTGACAGGCCCATAAAGTAGCTCACTACATTGTAGCTCACAAAAGGAGGAGCTCGCCACAATGCGGGCTCTAGTCCCCCAAGCTACATTTGAAAAGATACTCCGAGGCAACTTTAGCTCGCGAGCTAAAGTTATTAGCTCGCCCGAGCTCCCGAGCAGACAAGTCATCCCAAGGACCAATTCTATTAAGGGTAATCCTAAAGTGTCCCGAGCCCGCTACAAAGTAGCTCGGGAATGAGCCGCATGAGCGCTCCTCAAGAAGCTTCTGTCTAACAGGCCGTACCGATCAGACTGCACCATTTCCCTTACTGACGGCACTGTCCTCGTCCTTTCGACAGTCTACATTCACATCTCTCAGTAGGCAAAGGCGTGTCATTCACCCAGGCGAGAAGTACGTCACAACGGCCACCTGCGTAGCCCTGGCGGGTAACGACAGTGGCAGGAGCTCAGTGGCGGTTATGCCCGACCTAGCATAAGCACCCCATTAAAAAAGCCCTGAGGGTAAAAGAGAAACTTATTCTGGAGACTTCTAATCTCTTGAGTATAGTGAGAACGTGCTATCTGCACTCTTAGACTTCATCTTCACTTTGCTTCTCCTACAGGGTACTAACTTAAGCATCGGAGTATTCCCGTTGGGCAAACCCCTCGGGGAGTCTTCTTCTTCTTCATCTTAGGTGCCTTCCAGGAGCCACGTGAGTGCTAGCTAGGAGTGATTGGATCGCGTTACATCATTTGGTGCCGTCTGTGGGAAGCGCTTCGAAAAGCCTTCCTCTAAACTTTCACAGCTCTTCCTTCCTTGAAAATTCAACACTCATGGCTTCCTCAAGCAACATCGGACGAAGCGCGGAGATGGATAACTCCAGGGAACAACCCCAACTTTCTACTGTTTGCATCGGACAGTTCACCGTCCCCTCTCAGTGGACGGGATCCCTAGTTTGAATGTGCCTCTTACAGGGGCACCCGTCGTTGCTCCACTCCCTACTATGGTTGGAACAACCTTCACTGAACCCCTCGGTTGTGCCCCCAGCGGCCAGCCCGAACCAACTAGAAGACTTGATGCTGTGCATGCAGGCCATGCAGGCTCAAATGCAACAGTTTTAGCTCTATCAGCAACATATGCTACACCAGGTCTCCCAGTACCAGTATCAGCAGCAATTTCCCCAGCTGCCTCAACCTCAGCTTCAGCAATCGTAGCTCCCTCCTCGCCGTCAGGAGGAGCACCTTCCTCGCAAAGGAGAGGTCCCCTAGAACCGTCCAAGGAGCCAGGCCTCCTCTCGCTGCAGGCAAGAAAGACCGGCCACTCCGGCCTCGCCAGGGGCAGTCAGGTCGGAAGGACCTCAGCTCGCCAAGTCCACATCGCCTCAGCCCTCCAAGCCTGGTACTCCTTTCTTGGATAACCATTTCGAGATTTTGTCCACGGGCTCTAAGCAGGATTCCTCTGTCCGCAGTCATCACCAGTGGCCCAATCTACTTCCTGCACACACCATCCTGGATAGCACAGAGGTGAGTAGTACAAATGCCAAGCCCGCCAAGAAGTAGAGATGATGCCGCCGAGCTCGCCGATCTACCACCCACGACCTGCCCGAGCTCGGAGGAAAAGAAGAAGTAAGCTCGGGCGAAGTCAAGGCTCCCATCCTTTCAGTTCAATCCTCCTATCTCTTGAGGTCCTGGCAGTCCCAATGCCTAAAGATTTCAAGCTCCCCCCTCTTGACAAGTACGACGGGTCATTCGACCCAAATGATCACGTAGATGCCTTCTAATCGCAGATGCACCTGGCAAGAGCCAGCGGGCCGTGCATGTGTGTGGCCTTCTCCACCACTTTTAGAGGAGCCGCCCGTACATGGTGAAGGGATAGGAAATCCATCATATGGACGCTCAAAGATTGCGGAATAAGGGGGCGAATTTCAAAAATTTTTCTCTCCCTTCAATTGGGAATCGAATTCCCTATTTAGAAAATCATATTTTTAAGGATCATTCTTGAAGCATAAACTAAACCAGATCTAGACCAAAAGGAATAGGGAGAGATAATACCTGATACAAGGAAGTAGTATCTCCCAATGGAGGTGTTCACGCCCAAGGAAGGATCCAAAATTTGCTCCCACTGAAGATGGCGCAGTGTAGGGTGGAGCAGAATCAGCTGTGTTATTCCAAAAGAACTTGACCCTTCTCAAGAATCACCTGGACGGCTTGTGAATACAACTCCCACCAATCTTTTCTCCAAAAGATTGGTATCAAGATCCAATCTTGATTTCTCCCAAGAACTAGAGATTGAACTGCTATAGGCGGCGACTGCAGGAAGGAGACGGCAAGAGAGTATTTGCAGGGTGCAGATTCTCTCTTCTTGTGATTTCAGCTCTGAAGACAAGAATGTGTATTGCTTGCTTGTGATCTCTAAAGGCTGCTACCCCCTCTTCTTTTTATAGACTTAAAGGGATCAACTCCTAATCCCATTAGGAGTTGCTAACCCAAATCATATTTGGATTAGAAGTCCCTTTAAGTGATAAGGGATAACCCTTATCTTATCTGTAGATCAGATCAGCCATCTCCTAATCTAATTAAGAAGTTTCCAGATCTAAATCTTATTTAGGTCTTGGACTCTCTAAGTGGATAGGGTGTGGGCCCAATCCTATCAGCTGATCCATCTCAGAATTCGCCCCTTAAGTGACTAATCAAATTAGCCCAGTTCGAAATGGGCCTAAGGCCCATTTAAGGTTATGTATTCATTCAGCCTTCCAAACTGCTGCCCAGTTGGGCTTCCTTGTATGGCGTGGGACCCAAACATTAATCTACACATTAGCCACATGGTTTCAGCCCAGCCTTTGTTACAAGGCCTGGCCGAATACACTGTTATGGACAGTGCACCCCCTGAAACCCATCAGATGGGCTCTATGGGCCCAACACTTACCCTAAGTGGTCTATGGGCCAAGCCACCTTGTAACACCGAGGGACTGTGGACAGATGCATGATTAGCCCATCAGGTATTATCCTCAATAGTCTTACACTTAACCTCTCAGCCCATAATGATCATACACTGCCCGACAAGAGAGGACCTCTCCCTTGGCTGCAAGGAACAGTGTTGCACTCTCTGCTTATATGGATCCCGGGAATTAAAACCTTTTGCAAATTATTTCGAAACCATAATTTATATAATTTTATATCTCATATAAAATATATTTTGCAAAACAAATCTCAACGATTGAAATCGGCTGTCGGCAATCTTGGTTTCCATCAGTGTGAGTGCATCCCCGATCATTACCTTTGTCCGACAAAGGGGCTGATCCTGTCACTATGATCACCCACTCAGATGAATTCTCAGACTGTCCTAACATACCTAGGTTTTGACCCCTACTAAGGATCTCACTGATTGGTACATCAAAGACAGCCTAATCCAACACCTAGTGCAGTATCATAATCGAGTCAAGGGGTCGGGTGTAATTTTTCAGTTTTGTCCATCAATCTCCAAGGTCCAGGGCAATACTGGAAATTTGGTCCATTTCAAAGATTTAATTAATCCTACATTGTATGTGCCTAGGGTCTCACCCCGGTAGCTGAGACAAGCCACCCCAATTGACTTGGTGGCACCACAGTGTTAGCCTTGTCAGGATAGGTCTCCCCAGACCGACCCACTGGTTGTGAACATTTCTAAACTAACATGAGTCTCATTAAGTGTCCAGTTTAAGGGTATTACACAGAAACATACCAAGGGAACATGAATAAAATATGCACTTTTATTCATTTACAATAAACACATAAAGTACATCATTTTGATTGAAGCTAAGGGCATACAAAACTGTCTAACACATGGTACCAGAACTTGGCACCTGGATCGATAAGAAGTTGGGCGCAGTTCGCGTAAGCCTTCACGTCCCATTTCGTCACCAGCAAGCGGTGTTTGCGAACTGAAGAAAGTCTCCTCAGCATAGTGCAGAGAGAGGGAGAGTCCATCCGAAGTTATATCAAGCGGTTCAATGATGCGTGCATGCGGATACCGCGCCTAGACCCCGCCGTGCGCTTCACAGCAGCCAAGAAAGGCGTGACACATAAAGAGTTCAAATGGCACATGGTCGTTAACCAACTGGCGACCATAATTGAATTTCTTAAGCTCGCGGTCAGGTTTATGTCTACGGAAGAAGAGATTAACCAAAAGGGCGAGGGCGCGCCCGAAAAGAGGAAGAGGGAAGGGGAGCCTTCCAGTAAAGGGGACATTCGAAAGAAAAAGGATGCAGCTCGGGGGGCAAAGCCGGGTCAGTCATTCCGAGCTCCTATAGCGGACCGAACTGATTACACCCCACTGAACGTGAAGCGGTCTGAAATCCTGATGGCGATCAAGGATGCCCCGTATGTGAAGTGGCCACCCCGTTTGAGGGGAAATCCCAATGAGAGAAATAAGAATATGTATTGTAGTTTTCACAGAGATCACGGTCATAGGACCGAAATTTGTAAAAACCTCTACGACGAGGTTGAGGAGCTCATCCGTTGTGGATATTTAACGGACTTTGTACATAACAATTATAATAGTAATGCAGGTCGACAAGGGGAGCATGGTAAGGATGCTCTCGAGTTCAGCAGCAGGCCGACCGAACAGCCACAGAGGTAGCCTCCGAAAGAGAGGCCGGTTCGGGGGACCATCCACATGATAGCGGGAGGTTCGATCATCGTGGGTTGTACTTCAGCGGCAGCTCAGGCATCAATTCGTGAGGCTGCCCGGGAAGAACAAAATCCTCCAAAGCGACCGAGGACGGAAGAGCCAATTTTCTTCATAGAAGATGATGCGCGAGGGGTCCACTACCCCCACGATGACGCACTCGTAATAAAGCTGGGAATCATTGACTTTGAGGTTAGGCGAGTACTCGTTGAATCGGGCAGCTCGACCGACATCCTCTTCAAAGCTGCGTTCGACCAACTTCAGTTGCAAAGAAGCGACTTGAAGCCTGCGGATACTCCTTTGGTGGGCTTCAACGGAGAAGAAGTCCAGCCCCTTGGGAAAATAACAGTACTTGTGGAAGTCGGCACATGGCCTTGCGTAGTTAGATTCAAAACGACTTCCTAGTGGTCGCGACCCACTCCCCATACAATGCCATAATAGGCCGACCGATCACCCATGTCCTACGGGCGGTGGTTTCCACCTATCATTTGGCTATGAAGTTCCCAACAGACTTCGATGTGGGGGTAGCGTGGGGCGACCAGCTTGAGTTTCGCAAGTGCTATGTCGCCTCCCTGAAGGGAAAGACCAAGGTGGCCGACGGCCTCGAACTAGAGCAGCCTACGGAGCAAGGCGAAGAACGAGCCACGCCCACGAAAGAAATAGTCACAATTCTGACCTCAGCAGCAGACCCAGCTCGGACGCTTCAGATCGACGCTTCCGTCCAGGAGCCTCTACGATCCGAACTGGTAAGCTTCTTACTTCAAAATTTGGATATTTTTGCATGGTCCACGACAGAGATGCCCGGTATAGACCCCGACCTTATAACTCATAAGCTGAATACTGATCCTGTAGTTATGCCCGTTAGACAGAAGAAACACAACCTAGCCCCGGAGCGGTGGAAAGTAGTTGACGACGAGGTCGAGAAGCTTCTCGCAGCTGACTTCATAAGAGAAGTCCACTACCCTAGTTGGTTAGCCAACCCCGTCTTGGTAAAGAATGCCAATGACAAGTGGTGCATGTGCGTCGACTACACTGACCTAAACCGGGCTTGCCCAAAAGATTGCTTCCCGCTCCCCAGAATTGACCGCTTGGTGGACGCGACATCAGGACACGAGTTGCTAAGTTTCTTGGACGCCTATTCAGGCTATAACCAAATCAAGATGGACCCAACAGACGAAGAAAAGACTGCCTTCATCATGGAGTTCGGTCTATATTGTTACAAGGTTATGCCCTTCAGGTTGAAAAACGCAGGGGCAACCTTTCAAAGACTTGTAAATAATTTTTTTACGGCACTAATTGGTAGAAAAGTAGAATGCTATGTAGATGACATGGTCGTCAAAACTCAATTTTCACATGAATTAATACAAGACTTGCATTTTGTGTTTGAAATTTTGCGTAAGTTTAATATGAGACTGAACCCAAACAAGTGTGTATTCGGTGTGACCTCGGGCAAGTTCCTAGGTTACATTGTTAACCGGCGTGGCGTTGAGGCCAACTTGAACAAAATTAGGGCCATCTTAGATATGAGACCACCCCGGAAGTTGAAGGAGGTTCAGAGGTTGAATGGCCGCATAGCCTCCCTTAGCCGCTTCATGTCCAAATCGGCGGACCACTATCTACCGTTCTTTAAGGCAATCAAAAGCAAGGGGTTCGAATGGACCCGAGACTGTCAGCTCGCGTTTGATGACTCAAGAAATACCTCGCTAGTGTGCCGATCTTAACCTGGCCCGAGGAGGGCGATATTTTAGAACTGTACGTCTCGGCAAGCGGCGAAGTGGTCAGCTCGGTACTAATAAAAGAAGTAGATCGGGTTCAACGACCCATCTATTATGTTCGTAAAGTATTGCAGGGAGCAGAGACGAGATACCCATAGATAGAAAAGCTAGCATACGCACTGGTAATTGCAGCTCGGAAGCTCCGCCCGTACTTCCAGGCTCACACTGTTATCATTCTCACTGACAAGCCTCTGAGGCAAGTCTTACTCAAGCCCGAGGTCTCTAGTCGGTTGACGAAGTGGGCCGTTGAGCTCAGCGAGTATGACCTCCAGTACAAACTGCGAACTGCCATTAAGGCCCAAGCCTTAGCAGATTTCATCACCGAGTGCACATTTAGCTCCGAAGTCCCTAGGCCGGTTGAGCACGAGGCTCCTAGCTCGGGGGAGCCCGAAGCTCCCAGGCCGGTTGAGTCCGAGCCCCGTGAGGTAGTAGACAGTGTGGCATCTCTCCTAGTCCGGCCAAGCACGAGTTGGGATGAGGAGCCCTGGATCCTTCACGTAGATGGCTCCTCAAACCAACAGGGCAGCGGAGCCAGAATAGTTATGCACGACCCAAGTGACACGAAACTGGTGTATGTGCTATGCTTCGAGTTCGCGACATCTAACAATGAAGCGGAGTACGAGGTGTTGATAGCTACTAGCTCTAGCTAGAGAAGTAAAAGCCAAGCACATCGTTATCTGCAGTGACTCCCAGCTCGTGGTCAACCAGGTTACCGGTGAGTATGAAGCTCGCGAGCCAACCATGATCGCCTACTTAGCCAAAGTTAGAAAGGCCCTGCCCAACTTCCAATCACACTTTATCAGGCAGATCCCAAGGTTGAAGAACGCTGAGGCCGATGCTCTATCCAAATTAGCTAGCGCCGGTGACATCACCATGAGAACTGTGTACATAGAGGACTTGCCTCGGCCTAACATTCTCGGGGGAGCAGAGGAGGTCGCTCCCGTCGTCCAAGCAGAGCCGAGCTGGATTGACCCGCTCGCGAGCTTCTTGCTACACGGGACCCTCCCTGCAGATCGCAATGCTGCCAAAAGGGTGCAGTGCCAGGCAGCCAAATATGTCATGATAGATGAACAACTATACCGGAGATCTTACATACACCCCTACCTGCATTGCTTGCGTCATACCGAAGCTGAGCTTGTACTCTGCCACTCTCATGAGGGATTGTGCGATGGACACTTGGGAGGCAGGGCCCTCGCCCAGAAGGCACTTCGACAGGGGTATTATTGGCCAATAATGAAAGCAGATGTGATCGAGCTCGTTAGGAAATGTGACAAATGCTAGAGGCATGCCAATATTCACCACCAACCTGCTGCCAACCTCAAGTATCTCACCAGCCTGTGGCCCTTTGCACTATGGGGCATCGATCTACTCGGGCCATTGCCGCCAACAACGGGTGTGAGGAAGTTCTTAGTAGTAGCAGTGGACTACTTCACCAAGTGGGTAGAAGCCGAACCCCTTGTAACGATCACAAACCGAATGTTCAAAACTTCTTTTGGAAGAAGATTGTGTGCCGCTTCGGGTTACCTTGGGTAATGATTTCTGACATTGACAAGCAGTTCGAGGACATCAAATTCCAAGATTGGTGCCAAGACATGGGAATCTGACATAATTTTACTTCAGTCGCACACCTTCAAGAAAACGGTCAGGCAAAAGTCACGAATAGAGCCATCCTCCGCGGACTGAATGCACGACTGGACCGAGCTAAAGGGTTGTGGGCGGATGAACTACCCAATGTTCTATGGGCCTACCGGACCACAGACCGAAGTACCTACTCTGCGACTAGAAGCATACAATGATCAGACAAACGAAGATGAGCTACGTACCAACCTCGATCTACTCGACGAGGTAAGGGACCTCGTGTACATTAGGACCGCAACCTACCCGCAGAGAGTAGCTCGGTACTATAATGCCAGGGTCAAGAAGCGGAACCTCCGCGTTGGCAACCTGGTTCTTCGTATGGTTATGGTACCTGAGCCTGGCGCTGGCAAGCTTGGGTCTAACTGGGAAGGACCTTACCGAGTGAAACGAGTACTCGAGGAAGGGAAGTACGAGCTCGAGACCCTCGAAGGGAAACAAATACCTCGGGCATGGAATATTGTCAACTTAAGACAATACTATCTATAACTATTGAGTATGCCACGAGCCACCCCCAAAGCCTAAGGGCCAAAATGCCGAGCCAACATGATCTCAACGCAGTAAGACCCGGTCGCCTTTGAGGCACGGGTGAACTTCAAAGTGGACTATAAGTCACTCCCAGAGCCTAAGGGCCAAAATGCCGAGCTAACACGATCTTGGCGCAATCAGACCCAGTTGTCTCCATGACATGGGCGAACTTCAAGTGAGGAGCGTAAGCAGCTTGGGCTTAAACCCCACCAAGCATAGCTCGTTCTAGTACGATGATTGAACTAGAGAATGACCGGTGAGCATATAGTTCGGACACGCATAGTAATCACTTTGCCGCACACCGGAGAAATGCCTCAAGCGATTCAGGGAACAGTTCGAAATAATGATTATCGAGGAGTCCCACTTCGGGTATGTAGCTCTAATAGCTTAGGTGCTGAGATTGCCTTAGCAAAGATAGAGAGAGCATATCATACTTGGAGGAAACTAGGAAAACTTTCATTACCATTTCAAAAAAAAAAAAAAACAGAAAGGGGAAGAAAAGACAATGCGATAACCGAGCTAAACAACTCGGGAAAGTTGATAGTGACAGGGCCCAACCGCCCAACCAAAAGACCTTGAAAGACCGAGTTTATGATACCTGGAAGCCACCAGAAGTCCAAAGAAACACCGTCTCAGGGATCCGCCTCCTCTTCCTCATCCTCTAGGGAGTTAGGCTCCTCTTCCTCTGCTTGGTCCACCGTCTTAGGAGACAGACCCTTCATAGTGATGCCATCGAGGTTGAGCCCGGAGAACTTTTTCCGAACCAGCCACCGGCAGAACTTAAACCCAGAGCGGTACAAACTCGAACCAAATTCCACCTGGAGGTCGTGGTATTCCTAGGAGTCTCTAAAATACCAGACCACTTTCTCTTGTTCAGCCTTCACCATCTGATCAAAGTTTTGAGTCCGATTTAGAAGAGTGGACTCCAAGTCTCGCATCTGCTGCTTGAGGAGCTCCCTCTCCGCCACCACCCTCGATGACTCCTCCCTGTAACATGCTCTCTCTTCAGAAAGCCTGGCAATTTGAGCCTCCTGGTCGTGGACGAGCAGCTCTTGAGACTCGCTCCCCTTGCGAGTGTGATGGAGCTCGCCCCGGATCCGGTCGAGCTCGCCCTGGAGCTTCTTATTAGTAGCCCGCTTGTTGAGGGCGTCGCCGCGGTTGACGCGCGTTAGGAGAGCCATGGCATGGATGGCGGAATTCACCTGCCAACAAAAGAGAAGATCAAAAGACAGTGAAAGGAAGAAAAATGAAAGAAGAAAAAGGAAAGGAATCACTTACCACCATGTAGTGGGCGGAGGCGAACGCGGCGAGGTCCCCGGGCTCCATATTCCCCCAGTGAGCGACCCCGTCGTTTTTAATCGCCTTCCGGATCCTCCGGCGAGCCACGAGGTAGTCATTCTCCCCTTCCCAATTCCCTACTAGGAACGGAGGGTAGGGGCGTGGCTGGAGGGGGTTATAAGGAGTCGCCTCTTGCTGAGGAAGCTCATCCCCCCCCCCCCCCCCCCAAAACCGACCCCACTAATTCCCTTGGATGGAGGTGCTAGGATCTCAGGCAGAGGGGAGGATAAAACCGGCTTGGCAGACCCGAACTCAATACCTCTTGAGGGGGGAGTCCGGTCGGGCGCGTCCTCTTTGCTTGGTGCCTCTGGTTGCTTGAGAGAAGGCGGCGCAAATCAATACTAGACATGATGGCTACCAAAAAGACTTCAGTGTTAGTTCAGTAAGAATGAAATATATGCATGCGAATGCGAGCACGATGTCATTATAGAAACCATGCGACCTAAAAAGACAACCTACCCAGGCTCAGGCCGGCTTGTATGAGCTTATCCTTGGCCAAGTAGTTCAGACAAAGGAAGCCTACCGATGCCCAGGATAATATCATTTTCTGAGTTTCGGGGTCCAGTTCGGCCTCGAGGTCTTGGATATTGGACAGTTTTGTATGCCCTTAGCTTCAATCAGAATGATGTACTTTATGAGTTTATTGTAAATGAATAAAAGTGCATATTTGATTCATGTTCCCTTGGTATGTTTCTATGTAATACCCTTAAACTGGACACTTAATGAGACTCGTGTTAGTTTAGAATGTTCACAGCCAGTGGGTCGGTCTGGGGAGACCTATCCTGATAAGGCTGACACTGTTGTGCCACCAAGTCGGTTGGGGTGACCTGTCTCAGTTGCCCGGGTGAGACCCTAGGTACATACAGTGTAGGATTAATTGAATCTTTGAACTGGACCAGATTTCCAGTATTGCCCTGGACCTTGGAGATTAATGGGCAAAACTGGAAAGTTACACCTGACCCCTAGACTCGATTATGATACTGCACTAGGTGTCGAATTGGTCTGTCTTTGATGTACCAATCGGTGAGATCCTTAGCGGGGTCAAAACCTGGGTATGTTGGGATAGTCTGAGAATTCATCTGAGTGGGTGATCATAGTGACAGGATCGGCCCCTTTGTCAGACAAAGGTAATGATCGGCGATGCACTCTCACTGATGGAAACCAAGACTGTTGGCAGCCGATTTCAATTGTTGAGATTTGTTTTGCAAAGTATATTTTATATGAGATATAAAAGTATATATTTTATGGTTTCTAAAATGTTTGCAAAAGGTTTTAATTCCCAGGATTTATATAAGTAGAGAGTGCAATACTGTTCCTTGCAGCCGAGGGAGAGGTCCTCTCTTGTCGGGTAGTGTATGATCATTATGGGCTGAGGTTGAGTGTAAGACCATTGAGGGTAATACCTGATGGGATAATCTTGCATCTGCCCACAGTCCCTGTGTGTTACAAGGTTGTTTGGCCTAGGGACCACTTAGGGTAAGTGTTGGGGCCATAAAGTCCATTTGATGGGTTTCAGGGGGTGCACTGTCCATAGCAGTGTATTCGGCCAGGCTTTGTAACAAAGGCTGGGCCGAACCCATGTGGCTGATGTGTGGATCAATGCTTCGGTCCCACGCCATACAAGGAAGCCCAACTGGGCAGTAGTTAAGAAGGTTAAGTGAGCACATAAGCTTAATGGGCCTAAAGCCCATTTCGAACTGGATTTATTTAATAAGTTAAATATGGGCGAATTTTGAGATGGATCAGCAGATAGTATAGGGTCTTAACCCTATCCACTCTGAGAGTCCAGATCTGAATATGTTTCAAATTTAGAAACCTCCTAATGAGATTTGGAGAAGGCTGATCTAATCTGCAGATAAGATAAGGGTTTATCCTTATCACCTAAGGGGATGTCTGATCCAAATATGATTTGGGTTAGCAACTCCTGATTGGATTAGGAACTGATCCTTTGGGTTTACAAAAGAAGGAGGGGCTGGTAGCCTTTAGAAGAATCACATAATCAGATCCTCTTCAGAGTTGAAATTACAAAAGAAAGATTTATGCAATCCCTGCAAAGATCTTTCTTGCTGCCTCCTTCCTACAGTCGCCAGACATCCAGTTGTGGGAGAAGTCAAGATTCGATATTGACATCAGTTCTTTGGGAAAGAATTGATAGGAAGCTGTGCTCATGTGCCATCCTGCTGTTTGTTGCGAAGGACAGAGTTTTTGGAGAAGAACACTACTGATTCTGCTCCATCTTACACTGCGCCATTTTCAGTGGGAACAGTTTTTGGATCCTTCCTTGGGCATGAGCACCTTCGTTGGGAGATATTATTTCTCCATATAAGGTATAATCCTCTGTTCTTTTGGTTCAGACATGGTTCAGTTTATGGTTCAAGATTGATCATTGAAAATATGATTTTCTAAATAGGGAATGCGATTCTCAATTGAAAGGGAGAGAAATTTTTTTGAAATTCGCCCTTTTATTCCACAAGATTTGGGCGTCCATATGATGGATCTCTCATCCATTTAGTGGTATCAGAGCCATGGTTCAAATCTTGAATTAATTTGTTTCAGATCTGAACCTGTGCAAATGGGTAGAATGCGTTCTACCCAATTTGCGCAGATATGGGTTTTGGGAAATTTGTTCCCAAAATTATGGACGAATAATCTAAAATTAATTTTTATATAAATCTGATTATTATTTAGAATTGTTCTTTATAATTTTCTTGATTTTTGGGCCGTTCGTACAAGAGGAGATCGAATTCTTGATTTGCGCATGGAACTTGTGATTTTGCAGTTTATGGATTACTTTATTACATTTGGTCTATAAAATATTTTTTTCTTATTTTTTAGACTGAATGTATAGGTATTCGATCTGATGTAATTATTAATAGAAATTAGGATTTCTATTTATTTTATTTTGGATCGAAGATGACGGCACAGAAAAGTAGAACTTGCAGAGGAGGAGATTTCGCAGATGGGAGAATCATTATTTGCGATTTGCAGTTTGTGAAACTGTAACATGTGATCTAACCTCTGTTTTGTAGGAAGGATTGTGTGAACAACCCTGATAGACTGATTCTTTATTGTTCTTTTATCAGAATTTAAATTCAGATTATTTTCTTGAATGAAAGATTTAATTAAAGATCAAACCCTAGACCCATTCGAACCAAGATTGGTTCAAATTGTTTGGACCAAATTTAGGGTCTGTTCAAGGCTGAAAGTCAGCCCTAATTTCCCACTAATGGGCCTGAGGATTGATATTTAATTAAATGGTTAATTTGGCCCAACCTATAAAGGCCGAGTTTTAAATGATTAAAACTGCTAAAAGCCCACTCTACGGATAAAACTATATGGGCCGAACCCATGAACCCTAATTCGGCCCATATACCTAGATAATATTAAATGGTTAATATTATGGATTTAAAATGAGTTTCAAATGGACTTTACAGATAATTAATTGATTGGATCAATTTATCCTTGCATGTGATGTATGGGATGTGTGATGTGATACGTACATGGGCCATAAGTACTTGGTCCACGCTCAATCGACAATGTCTCTTGCGGACAACATGGCTGAATGCACATCATTGCCATGGTGTCCGTTTTGGTCATTGGATGACCTCCCTAAGTGGTGGGCCCCACACCTCATCAAGAGGTTACATGCAGAATCATAGCCGATTTGGGCCCACCAAAATCTGACTTTATGAAAGTTAGTGAAAGCCACTTGGGTTTGACCTAGATCAAACTAGGGCGTAATTGATTGTTCCCTCCAGCTAATATGAGTGCATGTGATAGGGAGATTCATATGATGAACTCTCTAAAGGCCTTCCATCATTAGCATGAGGATGGGTCCTTCATTAATGAGGAAACGCACCAGAAAATGGGCTATCCATTTGCTGTTGGGCTTGTCTGAGTGTTTCATAAGATGATAGGGGCGTCATGGACCGATGTGGGAGGGGCTTCACCAGAAAATGGGAACTCTCTCACGGTACCTTGGTGTTCACGAACATGATGGGTAAGCACTCACTGGACAGAAAGGTTTACCTGAAAATGGCTCTGAACCTTGCCTGACAGAGGCCAAAGGGAAAACTCATTTGATGAGTGGATATGATCATTCCTAGAAAGGTGGTGGGGTTTTGCAACTGAAACAATTGGCTACATGCACCCTATGTGATTTCCTACATTTCTAGAGACAACCCGTGGTCTCCGTCACTGAGAAAGGAGGGAAATCTCAGAGATGAATAAATGGAAATGAAACGTAGATTAAAATCCATATCTATGTAATGAACATGAGTCAAATTAGGTTGTGGACTGATGTTTGCTCTTTTATCAGAAAATGGCAAACGGACAATTTGCAAAGCTGCTTGATGACAACAAGCTAAAGGGCCCAAACTATGCCGACTGGTACAAGAACCTTATGTTGGTCTTAACCTTTGAGAAATTCGACAAGGTAGCCAAGAATCCTGCCCCGGATCGTTTGGGAGATAGGGCTTTTGAGGCCTGGAGAAGAGAATACCAAGAATGGGAGGAGAAAAACTCCCTTGCCCGTTGCTATATCATTGCCTCCTTGGACAACCCAATTCAGAGGCTGTTCGATCAGATTGAACTTGCTAAGGACGTATTGGACAGTCTCAAGACAGTGTACAAAGAGCGGAATTGTTCTACTCGGCAGAAGGTCTTGAAACAGTTCATGACAACGTAGATGTCCAAGGGCCAACAAGTTCACGACCATTGTCTCCAGATGATGGGTTATATCAATGAACTGGAGGCTCTTGGATCTGGGCTGGATTTGGTAATACAGATTGATGTTATTCTCAACTCTCTGCCTCCATCCTTTAATCCATTCATCATGAACTACAACATGAATAAGCTGAACGTCAGCTTGCAGGAACTTAGCAATATGTTGCAGAGGGCCGAAGAATTGATTAAAAAGGATGAGCCCATTGCCAAGCTTGTTGAAACTGACAAATCAGGCAAGAAAAGGAATGAAAAGAGAAAGCCCCAGAAGAAGGCTGCCAAACCCAAGAAACAGAGGAAGGACAAAGCATTAGATGCCTGTCATTTTTGCAAGAATACCGGCCACTAGAAAATGAACTGTGTTATAAAAACCAATTTATTGGTAGCTTCTGCGTCCTGGTGTATTGACTCTGGGGCTTCGATTCATGCGTGTAACTCACTGCAGGGGTTCAAGGTAAGTAGAAGGCTGAGTGAAGCTGAAGTCACACTCTACTTGGGGACCACTGTAACTATTGCAGCCGCGGCCATAGAAACCGTGGAGTTACTTTTTAGAGAAGGAACTATCGTACTAAAAGATTGCCTTTATGTACAAAATTTAAGAAGAAATTTGATTTCTCTCAAAACTGTGTGCAGATGGTTATTCTATCTTCTTTAGTAATACGATTACTATTAAAAGAAATAACAGATTCATCGCATACAGGGAACTGGAAAGCGGTCTCTATGTTCTACATCCTTCTCTAGAAACTAGCATAACCGAAACTACGTCGGCTGAAATCCCTAAGAAGAGAGTCCGAGATACAGTTAATTCCACATGCCTGTGGCATTACCGACTTGGCCACATCGGTGTTGATCGAATCACAAAGTTGGTAAAGGATGGTCCTTTGGATTTTCTAACTGTAAAAGATCTTTTCACTTGTGAGCCTTGCCTGCAAGGCAAGATAACGAAACGACCATTTAACGGTAAATTTGAAAGATGTATAGGCATGCTTGACCTTATACATACTGATGTATGTGGTCCCCTGAGTGTTAGGGCACGGAATCAACACGTGTATTTCATCACCTTCACAGATGATTTTTCACGATATGGTTACGTGTACCTAATGAGACACAAGTCTGAATCCTTTGAAAAGTTCAAAGAGTTCAGACAAGAGGTCAAGAAATAGTTAGGGAGAGAAATTAAAGCCCTTCGATCGGATCGAGGTGGCGAGTATCTCTCTGACGAATTCAGGGACTACTTAAAGGACAATGGGATAGTATCACAGTTAGCTCATCGTACTACACCACAACTTAACGCATTAGAGACTGCGATTTACGTGCTGAATCGGGTTCCAACCAAATTGGTTCCGAACACTCCATATGAACTTTGGACCGGAAAGAAACCAAGTATCAGATACTTGAAGATTTGGGGTTGTCCAGCACATGTTAAAAGAACGAGTGCAGACAAGTTGGAATCCAAGACCAGTCGTTGCCTATTTGTAGGATACCCAAAAGGCTCTGTGGGTTACCTATTCTATGACCCAAGTGAGCAGAAGGTGTTCTGTAGTCGAAATGCACAATTCTTGGAAACCGATTGCATCCTGGACACCCATCGTCAAGAAGGTGTTCTGCGGTCAATCAAGTTTGAATTTTGGTCAAATTAGTCCATCACGCTTCATGAACTCCTTGCGCTAAGACAATGCTCTCAGCCCGAGGAGTGGGGGGCAATTGATGGAGGATGATTTGACCCAACCTATGAAATGGTGACACATGGACACTGACTCAACACGAGCGACAACTCAGCGTTGTAGCCTGGTGCGACCAAGTGACGGGCCCATAAAGCAGCTCGCTACATTGTAGCTCACAAAAGGAGGAGCTTGCCACAACTCGAGCTCTGGGTCCCCCGAGCTACCTTTGAAGAGATACTCCGAGGCAACTTTAGCTCGCGAGTTGAAGTTATTAGCTCGCCCGAGCTCCCAAGCAGACAAGTCATCCCAAGGACCAATTCTATTAAGGGTAATCCTGAAGTGCCTCGAGCCCGCTATAAAGTAGCTCGGAAATAAGCCGCATGAGCGCTCATCCGGAAGCTTCTGTCTGACAGGGCATACCGATCAGACTGCGCCATATCCCTTACTGACGGTACAGTCCCCATCATTTTGACAATCTGCGTCCACATCTCTCAGCAGGCAAAGGCATGCCTGCCACTTTGGAGACGTGTCACTCACCCAGGCGAGAAGTATGTCACAACGACCACCTACGCAGCCCTGGCGGGTAACGACTGTGGCAGGAGCTTAGTGGCGGTTATGCCCGACCTAGCATAAGCGCCCCATTAAAATAGCCCTGAGGGTAGAAGAGAAACTTCTTCTGGATACTTCTAATCTCTCGAGTATAGGAAGAACATGTTATTTGCACTCTTAGCCTTCATCTTCTCTTTGCTTCTCCTACATAGTACTAACTTAAACATCGGAGTATTCCTGCTAGGCAAACCCCCCGGGGATTCTTCTTCTTCTTCATCTCAGGTACCTTCCAGGAGCCACGTGAGTACCAATTAGAAGTGACCGGATCGCGCTATCAAAATTGAGAAATAAGACCCTATCTCTCCCACGAATTTCCCGAACTCAAAAGAATTTTTTAAAACCTTAAAAACCTATGAGTTTCTTCCTGTTGCACCTGTTCAAGCTTGATGGACGAAGAAACATCAAAGAAAGTCCTTCACTAGTTTAAAATCATCTGATCTTTTCGCCTCCTAATTGTATTTATTTATTTATTTTTGCACCTGGGATTAATGAATTTGAATCGGTTGCAAATTCGTTTGTATCTTCTCCTTACAAGTTGAGTTCTACTTCAGTGATGGCAATCTTCCTAGGGATAACTTTCTTAAGAAATCGGTGAGCGAGAGCGAAGATGGCAGTATCCTTTTAAGTGAAATTGTTACCATTTTGTTGCCAAATTTGAGTTTCTTTTGCTTAGTTAACTCTGTTGTCTTCTTTGCTCCGTTGACTCTAACTAAAAATCTTAGTGGTTAGTTTGGCATTAATATGTTCTTCTCTCGGATGAGAAGCCATCTTGGTTTGGGTGATGTAAAGGCGGACGACGTGTCAGAAGAGATGATGAGGACCGTCGCTAAAACCCTAAGAAATTCTGCTTCCCTTATCTGAGGACGGTGAGTTCTTACTCATACGATATCTATGCTATTTTCCCCCCTTTTTAGGGGTGGAGGGATGTCTGAAACTCTCTTTTTTTTTTCTTTGACAATTATTACCAAGAAATCCATTTCCACTGCACTCCCCCTTAAACTACTGTTTCATGCTTTCTTGCATTAAACATAAACACCGGTATAAATGTTTAAGGAATATGGTGTGCCCAATTCCCTGTTTTTGTACATCTATGTTCTTAGCCTTGGCTACTTTGTGTACCATATGGTTTGATTAAATCTTATGGGCTATAGACTAAACACAGTAAATAAATAGGCTTTGCATGTTTTACATTACAAAGATTGTTTCATTCTAATTCAACCCACTTTTAATTTATAGAATTTTTTGACATGATTATGATGATAACCCTAAAAAGGGGATACACTTGCATATATGATGTGTTCATTAAATGGAATGAAATGTATATTATCAGAAGCTAGCTAGCTACATCCATTCGCTTATGGGAAGGTAAAGGTGATGGTCGTCGAGTTCCGGCCCATCCGGCTGAATCCATCGTCCTTGCTGATCTTTCACCATTCCTTTGTTCTCATTTTGCCACCAGGTGGGTGGCAAATTGCAGTCATATCTCAAGAAGTCAGCGGACTTGTTCACCAGTGCAGGATCCTTCCGCTTGCAAGCGCAAATCTCCGCCCCTTCCCATGGTACCTGTGTTCAAATTTCCAACATATAAGAAAAAGTAATTAGGATTTATTGCATGTTTACGCAGCTCGAAATTATTAATCTGGTGCGTAATTTGTCTCAATAATAATAATTATTATTTTTTTATGATTTTTAATTTTTATATAAAATAAAAAATTAGCACAGAGCCAGTTGTAAATAATAATTATTTACTACCGCAATTGTCAAAGCAGATTAGCACAGAGCTAGTTGAAGCAGTCATCTCGATAAGCAACACATTGTGGGGTGTGGTCCCTAGGCACTTCCACCTGGGTTCAAGCAAGCAGCATTTATATCAGGCCTGGCAAGAGGCCATTCATCGTGTCCTCATTCCAATGACCCCAAAAACAGCACCCTTATGGGGGCAGACACATTGGTTGTTGTGCTCATGCGGGGGTAGACGCGTGAACCTTTTCGAGGAAGGCATATTGTGGTGGTTTGAGTGGGGGAGTGCCATGCTTCCTCACGGACATCAGTGGCTGTTCATTTTAGTGAGTTGTGGGCGGTGTGCCTAGATCTTGGTTTCATGACGGATGAGCCATTGTTCCGTAGCTTTGTCTGAGACACTACTAAGGCGGGGACAACAGTTCGAAATTGGTTTGTGTCGACGATTGGTCAAGGAATATCACTGAAGTGGCTGTTTTGCACAGAACGGGTCATTGGTTGAAGCCACAATATTGGAATGATAGGAATGTCGGTACACTGGCCGCTGGAGCATGGCGGCCTTGCATCGGCAAGGTATCAGGGGGACATGCTCAGTTCATCAACAAGGCGGAACACTTGTAGCAGCAACAACTCTTCACAAGGCAAGTGCATGTTCAACACCATCATGGGTAAAAGTTTCCACACCCGCACACATTGGGGTCAGATCTCCTTGAGGCAGCAGCACATTGGGGCCCCCTCGGAGCGAAGAGGTAGCTCGAACCGGCGTGGTGAAGTGTAGTTTCGAGGGCCAAGAGAGAATAAGCCATTGACTAGGTTTGAGTGACCGCACACAGCGAGGTGAAGTCTGCAGGCCAGCATAGTGAAAGGGTACCCAGGACACATCGTCAACAACAGGAGTAGACCTATTACATCGTGTTCGGTAGCACCACCGAAAAGCTACCAAGAAGACGATCGAGCCTTGAGGTAAAGATGATACATGGGGCGGACCTCCGCGAAGCACACACATCAAATTTCTTCGAGGGCCCTTCTTTCACACAGTTCAATGACATAACCATTGCGCGGTTTGAGTAACCTCAACACAGGGGGTGAAGTCCAAGCAGGCTGGCATGGTAAAATGGTTCTGTCCCCTTAAATGGACACCAATATAGGTGAGACCCGGGTTTGCTAGGCAAGCCCTGGAATTGGCAGACAAGTGGATGGCGCGGGACACAAACGCCCATTCACAGAAGAACCATTGTCAAGGACGACACTGGATTGAGTGGGGGAGCCTATCACGGTCTGACACAAGCTTAGCCTTGCCTACGCTTGGTAGGCTTATGTTAAGGGACACCATCGTCATTTTCGCCTATAAGATTTTTGGGAGAATTGATGTCATCTTTAGGCAGACCTCTAAAAGCTTAACATACTCTTTGAGGAGGGGTGGTCGACCTCCTTGGGTGCCTAACCTTGGCACTCCTAGACCAACTTCCCTTGTGGGGCGGCCCTAGTTAATGGCTAGCATGGCTACCAGGGTTCTTCATGGGCGCACACATGCTCATGAGGACAATGCATGGACCAGCACTATGCTACCGACACTCAAGGGAGGCTTGGTATGCAGGCCTGACTCAAGCATTACCTTTCACCACGCCAGCCCCTTGCCCAAGTTGAATGATTTATCCCGTTGCCCACAGCGCACGGGTGTGTTCCGGCCCAAGCGGTTGCCTATCAACATGGCACACAGGTGCCCACATCATCAGTATACTAGAGACCCATCACATCGGTGCCCAGTCACCTCTCATTGGCACCCAGTCGCCTCTCATCATGGCCTTCCCCCTTTAGCATGTAAGTGGCACGTCCCATGGATCGGCCAGAGCCAGCTGAGTGCCCCGGCCATGCGACTTGAGGTCATGATCCAGTGCTACTGACCTTGGTGGAGTCATTTCATCGGGCAACTCCTAGCCTCCAAGCATACAAAGGCTTGTCCTAACGTACCTTGACCTGGACGCCACACGGGTTTCTTACGCTGGCAGAGTTCTTGCAGAAATGACAATTCTCGTCCTTGTTAGCGTAGACGTCGTGGAATCCAGATTTGACCTTCACATTGGGATTGGGGCATGGTATCTTAGCAGAAGAGATCGACTTCTAGGTGATCAGCATGTCTTTGGCCCACTCGAGCCGTGTCACTGTACCCCTCCAAGCGACGGCAATGTGACAATAGCCGAGCCGTGCCGAAGTGTCGTCGTCTGAAACGGCGACGTAGCCATCCAATTGGCGTCCTGGTTCCAGACCTGGGGCCACCTAGATTTCTTGAAGAAGTTCGGGAGGCTGATGTTGGTGGTGGAATAGAGGTAGCGGGTGACGTCGTAGCCCAAGTGGGACATGCCCAGACACTCGAAGAACTCGCGACGTGTGAAGCGGCAGCTACCGCAGTACTTGGAGTAGGCATCGTAGTCGAAGGAATCGTAGCAAGCTTGTGTGATCTCCCCATAGCGTATTAACTCCGAGCGTAGGATAGGATCCATGGGGTCTAGCAGTCCATCCCAGTTATCTTGGCCGTGGATCTCTTGCCAGCAATCCTTTATGCTCCTCTTGTGTTGTTTGCCAGTTGTTGTAGGTAGCATCATCTTGTTTTTCTTCTTCTTGTACATTTCATCTTTCGAGATCGGTGAGGATTGATGACATGGAACCTTGGTTCGGCTTCAACATCACCCCAGTTGTCACCGCGGGCTTTCTTATTGCGAGCTCCCTGATAGCTATAAATATAACCCTAGCAAGTGCACTAGTTATCAAGTAGTATAAAATATCGTTCCCACGGGGATTTAACAAAATAAGTATTAGAACCACAATCTTCCCTAATTATCTAGACAACCGAAATTCAGAATTGAGCAAGGACTATTGAGAATAAAAATTAGCATAAGAAAATAAAAGCGAAAGTGATCACTAATCGAATATGCAAAGGATGGAATCGCTAGGGCTTTTGGTCCACCTAACCAATGCAATGAATATTTATGGGTTCGATTTACCAAGATTAGTTGTCATTCTCATAAGCTGGAGTATTTCCACTTTTATTTAATATTCTCTCTCTCTCGAGATATACTAAACCTATGCCCATCAGGTAGCCTTTCGATCTCTCAAGATGGGAGTTTATTAAGTCCAAGAAGACCATGAAATTCAGATGAATCATGTATATATATCCCTATATATCATTCAATTCACACTATGAATTATTCAGTCGATTAGGTGAATTCCTCTCTCGATTCATTCACATAACTCAAATCAATTAAGAGATGGCCAAGCTCTTAATTGCATTAAGCACAATAATTCATAGATTATAAGAAAATCACAATCTTGGATAAATCATAAAGATAAAAATATATTCATTAACATAACTAGGCTCTCCTTAGCCCTAGCAAGAAACAAATCAGTTCATGATAGAAGAATTAAAGAAAACAAAGGGAAAGAAAGAACTCTTAGAATCGCCCATGATGCTGAGATCTCCTCCTCTTGCCGCCACCTTCATCTTGAATTCTTGCTCATTTCTTGAATGATTGCTCCTTTCTTCTTGATTCAATCTCCAAGATTGAGTGATTGTGTGATGCCTAAAGCTGATCTTACCCCTCCTTTATATAGCTTAAGGGGAGGGGGTGGTCTCCTACTTCCTCTTGAAGTTTATCTTACAAGAATAGAAAGTTCTATTCTAATCCTACTATTATCTCTTTATCTAATGAACTCAATCCTTTTATCTTTCTAAGATTACATCAAGAATTTAGATCTGAAAGGACTCTTCTCAGTTTCTTGTTCTTGGATTCGTATTAGACCTCCTCTGCGAATTGGGCTGCTGCCAGGCTTTCTACAAGTTGGGCTTCAGTTGCGGATTGGGCATTCCTACGAATTTTCTGCGACTTCAGGCCCGGATTTAACTTAAATGCGTGCCGAATCTGCGAAAGCCCAAAACATAAAAGTTGTGAATTTTTCTCTTATCTTTCTAGTGAATCTTGAATCAGCTCAATCGGAGTTCGGATACGCGAGTTAGGCCTAGATTACTGAACGGTGCTAAAACTGTAAAAAATCATTCGATTTATCTTTCTTTGCTCTTGATGCTTTCTTTCATACCCTGAACAGAAATATGAGTCCAATTAGGTGTTAATTCAGTATAAAATAAAGAATAATTGGGGATAAAAATATGATAAATTCTACTCTCATCACTCCCAGCCGGTATCAAGGCTTAGAAATCGTATTTTATTGCCGGAAACCGATGCAACAGTGGCTCTTCTTGATGGAAACGTATGGCTTCTGTAGCCATTGAAGGTCAAAACTATATTCGAATGTGGATGGGCCATGGAGTCTATTGGCTGGATAAATTGATTAGGAGCAGAGAGCTGGAAGATTGGGTTCATTCAAAATTTCAAAAACCTGATGAAATAGAGTTGAAGCCTGAATGAAGGTTTGTAAGGTGGGAGCAGCAAGACGAAGTTGCAGTAGTGGAAGCGGTTTGCTATGGCTTATGGGTGGATGCTGTTCCCAATTGCAATGCCATCCTCAGTCCTCAATCACTCTATATATAGAAATTGATTGTAGATTTTTAGATCCTGCCTCAATATGATTATGGATCAACATGAAAAAAGTATGCGCAAGTTGGAGCAATGACGACCTGTTCTGATTGATGACAGGTGGGGTGGTTCCCACTCCCCAAATCCATTTGACATTTGTCTTATGCATAGGAATGGTACGGGGCGGGGCATGGGGAGGGAGGCCCGTCCCCTTTAACGGGACGAGGTTATCTCTATCTTCGTCCCCACGGACATTCTCATTCCTATAATTTTTATAATTTTAATTATTTTATTTTTATTTTTTATTTTATTTAAAAAATAAAAAAAATAATTAAAATTTACAATCCTATTAATATATTCAATCATATTTTTAAAAATATTAATATATAGATGTATGTGTACATATATACATATATAACATATGCATATATATATATATATATATATATATATATATATATATATATATATATATATATATATATATATATATTAGTGGGGATCCCGTGGGGTGGGGAGTGCTCTCTCCATCCCCGTTCCGTTCCGCTAACGAGGATGAAAATTTCCTCATCCCTGTCCCTACGGGGGGAAAATCATCGCCATTCCACCCTATTCAGGGCGAATCTCCACGGGGATCGAGGAAATGGGAAAAATTGCCATCCCTACTTCTGCATGGCCTTGATGAAGAGGTGTAACACTTATTTGCTCTAAAAAAATTGATGCTGCCGGAAAGTGGTGGTCGTCTTTAAATGAGCTTGGTAATATTCTGTAGAAGGAGATAAAGTCAGAGGACTTGGGGTGATATCTTGGGCTTGTAGCTCTGACGGTCAAGTCAGTACTGAGTATTTTGAGGTGGCCAAGAATTCAAGGATTCATAAAATATCAATTGAATGCTCACCTACTCCTTAAATAGGTTTCGGTATACCTGTTAAGATGCACACGTGTTGGGTAGAAGTAGGAAAACTGTCGTAGCCTTGAGACATTTGGAGCTTGCTTTGCCTCAGTGGAGCTCGGGTAAGACACCTAGAGCTTTGTCAAGACACCCGTTACTCGAGCTCAACCACATAATTCTCGGCCTAGACGCTTGTGGCCTAGTTCAAGATAATTGGTATCTGGTCGAGACACCTGGGTTGCAGCTCAAACACCTGGAGCTCAATTGCTGGTGCTACCTGTTTAGCCACTTGTGACATGTGTTAGCCACTTGGTGCATACTGTGACATGCAATGATGATCTGCCTTCCAAGTATTCAATGCATAAACTCCTTTGAGACGACGACAAGTCGATGTTCTTCGAGCTGAAGGCAGGATTGTTAGTTCACCCAAACGTGCCACGTGTTCGGTAGCCCGGAGGTCGGATTTACACTCATCACTTGCCCCCCACTTCTAAAACCGAGGTGACTAAGCTTGGGTGAAGGAAGTACCTGACTATGTTGCTTGTTTGGGTGTTACCTCCTTTGTTACCCCTGCCTCCTTATTTGGTGATGTGAGTTAAAAGTTTCGTAAAACATTACAACTAGTATGCACATACTTTAAATTTAATTTTTAAGTTTAAATCTTTTGAACAAATTAGGTCAAAAATAGACCCAAACTGATACAACTCGAGTTGGCTAGTTTTCACTAATGGTAAGTCGATTTTAGGTGACAAATTCCCAACCTAACCATATCGATTTGGTTGGTGAAACAACTTGCAACAATCCTTGAACACTCCTAATTTCAACTAAATTAATAGTCTAATCTCTAATAAGCAACAATAGTTTAATCTCCAATAGTTATTGAAAATTGTTACAAAAAATACACAACTATTGAAAAAAATTACAATGAAAATACAGTATATATCTAATAAAAATACAATAAATACAAAAAATATATTAAATTAGTCAATCAATAGTGTAATATCAAGTAATAGTTTAAATTCTTATAATTATTAAACAATAAATTATAAGAAATACATAATTACTAAAAATAAATTTATAACAAGAATACAATAAATTAAATTTCAAAAGTTAAATAATAGTTGTTTAATCTCCAATAATTATTGATAATTTTTTGTTAAATAAATAAAAAAAATAGATTTATAAATAATTATTGAAAACATATTTATCAAAAATATAATAAATAATTTCTGAAAATACAATAAATATTAATTTTATAATATATGAATATATAATGGATATACACTATTATTGTAAAACTATTACTAATAAATATTATTCTTTTGAAAGTTATTTTCTATAATTATTAATTGATATAAGTGAAATTAGTTATTTATAATATTATTTAATTATTTAAATATATAATATTAAATATTGTTATATAAAATTTTAAAATATTTATTGTTTATCGAATTTAATAATCCATAAAATTATATTTAGTACTATTATTACGTAATTCGTTATTGATTTTATAAAATATTAAATTCTTATTAATATGAATATTATGAAATCTATTGTAATTAATTTTCCACTTTTAAGAATTTTTTGAAAGTTATTACATAATTTTGTTATTTTAACTATTTAAAATTTAGTCATGTTAAATATTTAAATAATATGTAAAAATTTTTGTTATTTGAATTATATTTATTTTAACGTTATTACGTAATATTAAATATTTTGTTATACAATTACTTAGCTATTTTTAATGTTTTGTTATTTAAGATTTTTAGTTATTGAAATATTTAAATAATGTTTTACTTTTTAATGTTAAAATTGTATTATTTGAATAACCTTGAAATCGAATAATTTGTATAATTATAATTTATATTGTTACTTAATTTTAGGATGAATTTTGTAGAAATATAGAATTATTAATAATATGAATATTATTAGTTCTATTGTAATTAGTTTTTGTGTTTTGAATTACTTTATATTTAAAGTTAGTATATAATTTCGTTATAACATTTAAATAATTCTAAATTTTTAATTGTAATTTGCTTTAGATAGATATAGATAAAATGTGGGGGAGAGGATAAATATGAATTAGTGATAGTTCATGAGAGAATCTCTCCACTAAATTAAAGATAATTTAAGAGATAAATAGGAGTCAGATGATTTAGGAGATAAATAGGAATTAGAGACAATTTGGGAAAAAGTGGGGGAAAGTGGTGCCACTTGGCTAAACATTAGAAAAACAAAACCCTCTTTCTTTATGGTTGTTAGAAATAGTTAAGCCTATGTTATTTTCTTATTCGTTTAATTGGTAACTATGTGGATTTAAAAAAATAAAAATAAAAAAAAAGAAAATTAGGAAGGGGGTTTTGGAGCAAGGAAAGCCATGATGACGTGGACTGTCTTGCTATATATATATATATACACTATCATTTTTATTATGGTTACGTTGTGAATAAAAAAGTTTTATGTTGTTATGATCATTAGTAACTAGCAGGGAGCCATGTGATGCTCGAGCTTTGTTAAAACAATTTTAGGCAACAGAGTTAGGGGTGCAAGTTGGGTGTACCCAGTTCAAGGCTGACCCGATTCAATCAAAGCTTTAGCATAGGTTGGGTTTGAGTTTTTGAACTTTAAGGTGGGCTTGAGAAAAATGAAAAAAAAAAGGCCTAAGCTAAACTCAGATTGGGCTTATGTTGAGGCCTCAGGTACTAATCCGATGCAATTTAAGTTTGCCCAACACACACACACACACCCACACACACACACATACTTATACTACTTTAAAATGTACAAATAGCCTCAAGAATATTTCTGGATTTTTATAATGACAAAACTTAGCCCTCTATATTTAAATTTATTGATAAAAATGAGGGAAAATAGGGTATTTGGTTTTGATATTGAATGAGTTGAAAAAACGTAATTTTAAGATATTCAATGCATTAAATTCTCTCTCATTAAATCCAACATTTAAGGTCTTAATTTGCATTCACCTTCATTGAATCATATAATTAAATCCATACATTATATGATTTAATTTGTTTTTTGTTTTTTCTCATTATTAACTTCTATAATTAAATCCATACATAATAAATTAATAATTTCAATAACATAAAAACTTATGCTTTTAATATCTACTTGGAAAAAGTAGTGTTTCATTTTGGTGGTGGTAAGAAATTAAACCATTTGGGTCAAATAGGCCAATCCATGTTGTCACAATTAAATAATAAAATTCAAAAATATATAAAATACAAAAGTACAAAAATTTAAAAAAATGAGACATTTTTTACATCATATATTTGACATATTAAACAATAATCAGTATGACAAACTATGTTTTAAAAACCGACTCGAAGGCCGACCCGCTTTTGCCTTTGGGTCACAGGTCACAGGTCATGGTTCGACTATCAAGGTCAAACGAGTCAAAGCGCTTTGCATTAACACTATATATGTGTGTATGTAGAAATACATATTTTACCAATAAATAGTATAAAAATATTTTACATATATTTTATTATTATGTTTTACAACATATAATATATGTATTATATTACATATATTTATGCTTTTTAATTCAGATTTTAATTTTTATTTATAAAAAATATTAAAATTTCAATTTGGGTCAAAAATAGTTTTTTATTTTTTCAAAAATAGCAAGGCAAGGCGTCTAAGGCCCTTGGGATGTATAGACCTTGAAAATTTACTCAAAATTAAATAAAAAAAAGATAACCCCAATCAAACATCGGAGTGCAAAGTTATGGCTTCCAAAAGTTTGCACATAATTAAATGTGCAACCTGTAACATGGTTATTGGGTCAATCGAGGCAATGGTTGAACTACCACGGTTACACGGTTTTTAACTGAAAGGGAGAGTTTCAACAGAACCAAACCCAGGATCAAGGCCGAGTGATTGTTTGAACGGTTCAATTGGCCAGGTCAACAATAGGTTGAAAACAATATTGATGATAAATAAGAAATGTTTTTTATTAATGATGGAAATGGAATGTAAAATTTAAAATCAATTGGAAGTAAAACTATTTTCCTATTATCTCTCATTATTTCCCATATCTAAGGTATATTCTCTTATTAAATCCTATAATTAAGATATCTTTTTCTTATTATTAAATTCTATTAATTAAAACCATAAAGTTAATTTTAATAATATAAAAATAAATATTTTGAAAAATAATTTGAAAGCAAAACAATTTTCTTTCCTCTCAGTGGTGGGTGAGCAGTTCAACTATTTGGGGTCAAATGTGTTAATAAATAATACTATAATTAAATAATATAAAATAAAATAAATAAAATATATAATACAAAAAATTAAAAAAGAATTGGGCACGTCGCTAATATTGTATATTCATTATACTGAACAAAAATAAGTATGGAATTTAAGAAGTATTTTTATAAATGATGAAAATGGAATGTCAAAATTAAAATAAACTTAGAAATGAAATGATGTCATGGTCAAATAATAAATAAAAATAGAAAATACAACGAATCACAAAAATAAATGTTATACATAATAAATAATGTTATGCATTGATAAAAAAATAAAAAATTGAGTATATCTATAATATTATGTGATGGAGGAAGATTTGACCTGACCCCTCGGCCATGTGACACGTGGGAGCAACTGAGAGTCACCTGGCAGAAGCGCCAGCTCGGCTAGACAGCAAGCCCACAAACCTGAGCTCCGAACTAAAGAGTCCCGAGCTCCCTCAAGGAGGAACCTACAACCCGAGCTCTAAGCTAAAGAGTCTCAAGCTCCCCAAGGAGGAACCTGAGCTCTCCCTTTCGAGGTCTTGAGCCTTACAAGGAGCACAAAAGGCAAAAAACCCGAACTACCCACCCAGTGGAAGTTCGGGCCATACTTCTGTTTGAACTCAAGACTTCACCTTGCACACCACTTTGGCTCCAAGTCACCTGACTGAACAACTGTACCTGACGCCCAGGATACCGTACACGGAGGCGGCGCACTTGACTGATTAGGAGATTGACACATGGCAGCTGCCATCCAACGGCCACCTGCCACCGCCATCCTAGATGGACAGAGGCGGCCCTGGCAACTGGCAGTGGAGGTTATGACACTCGAACTAACAACTGGCAATGGAGGTTATGACACTCGAACTGGCAATTGGCAGAGGAAGTGACCCGATTTGGCAGAGGTAATGATGCCCGAACTGGAGAGGCATGGAAGTGAGCGTACATGGTGATTATAAAAGGCCCCCATCTCGCAAAGAAGAGGGTATGTAATTTTTGCATTTTCTGGTCTTAGAATTCCTCATTTCCCTTGCCTTTTGAAGAACACTAACTTGAGCTTCGGAGTGTTCCAACCAGGTTCCTCCTCGGAAGTCTCCATTTTCTTCCTTGTTTCAGGCACCTCCGATCTCGTCAGAAGCGAGGTAACCGGAAGCTAGGACAGACCGGATTGCGCACCATCATTTGGAGTCGTCTGTGGGAATGGCCCTCCAACCCAGATGACAGAAGAAGGAAAGACCCAGCTCGGGAGACGAAGCCAAGCCAGCCATTCCGAGCTCCCTTAGCAGCTCGGATGGACTACACACCCTTAAACGCGAAGCAGGCCGAGATCTTAATGACGATCAAAGACGCCCCATATGAGAAGTAGCCACCTCGTCAGAAGGGAAACCCGAACGAGAGGAATAAAAACTTGTACTACAGTTTCCATAGGGATGACGGTCATAGCACCGAACGTTGAAATAATCTCCGCGACGAGATAGGGGAACTTATCCATCGCGGATATCTATGAAATTTTTGTACATCACAATAATAATAATAATAGTAATAAGCTAGGTCGGCAGGGAGAGCACAACAAAGACGCTCCTGAGTCCAGCAGTCGACCAACGGAACCACAGAAGCAGCCCCCGGAGGAAAGACCAGTTTGGGGAACAATCCACGTGATCGTTGGAGGATCGATCATGGCAGGGTGCTCCTCTGCAGAAGCTTGCGCATCAAACCAGGAAGCCACCAGAGAAGAACGAAATCCCCCGAAGCGGCCTAGGATGGAAGACTCCATATGCTTCACCGAAGACGACGCGCACGGGGTCCACTACCCCCACGACGACGCACTTGTCATAAAGATGAAGATCAATGACTTCGAAGTCCGACGGGTACTCATGGACTCTGGCAGTTCGGCAGACATCCTCTTTAAAGCAGCCTTCGACAAGCTCCAGTTCTGAGAGAGTGACTTGAAGCCCGTGAACACCCCACTGGCCGGCTTCAGCGGAGAAGAGGTTAGACCCCTGGGAAAGGTCATAGTACTTGTGGAAGTCGGCACGTGGCCTAGCACGGTAAGACACAATCATGATTTCTTGGTGGTCGCAACCCCCTCCCCCTACAATGCCATAGTAGGTCGACTGATCACCCACGCTTTAAAAGCTATGGTGTCCACTTACTATTTGACCATGAAGTTCCCAATGGACTTTGGCATCGGGGTAGTGCGGCGTGACCGTCTCGAGTCCTACAAGTGCTACGTTGCCGCCCTCAAGTGAAAGGCCAAGATAACCAGCGACCTCGAACTGGAGTGACCTTCGGAACAGAAGGAGGAGCGAGCTGCACCAACAGAGGAAACTGTTCCCATCTCTGTCTCGGCAAAGGACCCCGCCAAATTACTTCAGGTCAGAGCATCCCTTGGAGAATCCCTACGATCCGAACTGTCAGACCCATTAGACAGAAGAAACACAACTTAGCCCCAGAATGGTGGAGGGCGGTCAATGATGAGGTCGAGAAGCTCCTCGCAGCTGACTTCATAAGGGAAGTTCATTATCCAAGCTGGGTAGCCAACCCAGTTCTGGTAGAAAAGGCAAACGGCAAGTGGCGCATGTTCGTCAACTACATTGACCTGAACCAAGCTTGCCCGAAAGATTGCTTCCCCCTCCCTAGGATTGACCGCCTAGTGGACGCGAACTCGGGACACGAGTTGCTAAGTTTCCTGGATGCTTACTCGGGCTACAACCAAATCAAGATGGACCCGTTTGACGAGGAAAATACCACCTTCATAACCAAGTTCGGCCTGTACTGCTACTAGGTCATGCCCTTCGAACTGAAAAATGCTGGGGCGACCTTCCAAAGACTCGTGAATAAGCTATTTCAACCCTTAATTGGCACGAAGATAGAATGTTATGTAGACGACATGGTCGTCAAGACACAATTTTCGCTTGAATTAATATGAGACTTGCATTCTGTCTTCCAAATTCTGCGTCAATTTAGCATGAAACTAAACCCAAACAAGTATGTCTTCGGTGTCACATCGGGTAATTTCCTAGGGTACATCATCAACCGGCGCGGTATTGAGGCCAACCCGGACAAAATAAAGGCCATCCTAGATATTAGACCACCTCGAAAAGTAAAAGAGGTTCAGAGGCTAAATGGCAGGATAGCCACTCTGAGTCGCTTCATGTCTAAGTCAGCAGACTGTTGCCTGCCCTTCTTCAAGGCAATAAAAGGCAAAGGGTTCGAGTGGAACCCGAACTGCCAGCTCGCATTTGACGAGCTCAAGAAATACCTCGCCAGCACCCCGGTGTTGACCTGACCCGAAGAGGGCGATGTTTTAGAACTCTACCTCTCGGTAAGCGACAAAGTGGTCAGTTCGGTACTGATAAAGGAAGCAGATTGGATCCAACGACCCATCTACTATGTTAGTAAGATATTGCAGGGAGCAGAGACAAGATATCCAGAAATAGAAAAGATAGCCTTTGCACTGGTCATTGCGGCCCACAAACTCTGCCCATATTTCCAAGCTCATACTATCACCGTCCTCACTGACAAACCCCTGAGGCAAGTATTACTCAGGCCCGAGATCTCTGGACAATTGACAAAGTGAGCCATCGAACTCAGTGAGGACCTTAGCCCGTTAAGCTCTGAGGACCTTAGCCTGGTTGAGCACAAGGCTCCCAATTCGGGTGAGATCGGTGCTCCCAGGCCAGCTGAGTCCGAGCCCCGTGAGGTCGCACCCAGTTCGGTATCTCTCTTGGTTAGGCCAAGCGCGAACTGGGATGAAGAGCCCTGGATCCTTCACGTATATGACTCATCAAACCAGCAAGGCAGCGAAGCCGGTGTAGTTCTCCGCGGTCCGAGTGGCACGAAACTGGAGTACGCACTACGCTTTGAGTTCGCAGCATCCAACAATGAGGCAGAATACGAGACGTTGATAGCCGGGCTAGCCCTGGTGCAAGAAGTAAAGGCAAAACACAGTTATTTGCAGCAATTCTAGCTCGTGGTCAACCAAGTTACAAGGGAATATGAAGCCCGCGAGCCAGCTATGATCGCCTACTTGGCAAAGGTAAAAAGGCACTTTTTAGCTTCTAGTCACACTTCATCAAGCAAATCCCGAGGTCAGAGAACACTGAGGCCGACGCCTTGTCCCCGCTAGTCAGTACCAGTGACAATACCATGAGAACTGTGTACATAGAGGAGTTACCTCGGCCCAACATTCTCCAGGGGGCAGAGGAGGTCGCTCCTATCACCCAAGCAGAACTGAGATGGATTGATCCACTTGCGAGCTTCCTACTACATGGAACCCTCCCTGAAGAACGCAACACCGCCAAGAGGGTAGAGCATCAGGTAGCCAAGTACGTCATGATAGACGGACGACTGTACCGAAGATCCTACACTCTCCCATATCTGCGGTGCTTGCAACCTCCCAAAGCCGAGCTCGTACTCCGTGACATTCATGAAGGCCTATGTGGCGGACACTTGGGGGGTAAGGCCGTCGCTCAGAAGGCACTACGATAGGGGTACTATTGGCCAACAATGAAAGCAGACACCGTCGGGCTAATCAAGAAATGCGAGAAGTGACAAAAGCATGCCAACATTCACCATCAGCCTGCTGCCGACCTCAAGTACCTCACCAGCCCATGGCGCTTCGCACAATGGGGTATCGACCTACTTGGGCTATTCCCGCTAGCAACATGAGGAAGGAATTTCCTAGTAGTGGCAGTAGACTACTTCACCAAGTGGGTTGAAGCTGAAACTCTCGTAACCATCCCAACTCAAAATGTCCAGAACTTTATCTGGAAGAACATAGAGTGCCATTTCGGGCTACCTCGGGTGCTGAACTCTGACAACAGCAAGCAGTTTGAAGGCATCAAATTCCAAAAGTGGTGCCAAGGCATGGGGATCCGGCAAAACTTCACGTCGATTGCGCACCCACAAGCAAACGGTCAGGCAGAAGTAACGAATAGAGCTATCCTCCGCGGACTAAAGGCCAGGCTAGACCGAGCTAAAGGGTTATGGGCAGACGTGTTGCCCAGCATCCTATGGGCATATCGAACTACAGAGAAGACCGCCACTGGAGAAACTCCCATCAACCTCCCCAACGGCACGGAGGCAGTCATCCAAGCCGAAATTGAAATCCCCTCACTTCGGTTGAAAGCATACAGTGACAATACTAATAACGACGAGCTACGTACCAACCTCGACCTACTTGACAAGGTGAGGAACCTCACATATATCAGAACCACAGCATACTAGCAAAGGGTAGCTCGGTCCTACAATGCCAGAGTTTAGAAACGGAACTTTCGCGTCGGCGACCTGGTCCTCCGCAAAATCATGGTACCTGAGCCTGGCGTTGGCAAACTCGAGCTGAACTGGGAAGGACCCTACTGAATGAAGAGAGTACTCAGGGGAGCATACGAGCTCGAGACCCTGGAAGGTAAGCAGATACCCCGAGCATGGAACATCGTCAACTTAAGACAATTTTATCTATATATTATCAAAATAAGCAGGCCATGAGCCACTACCAGAGCCTAAGGGCCAGAATGCCGAGCTAGCAAAGACCTCGGCACCCTAAGGTCCAGAATGCCGAGCTAACAAGGACCTCGGCACCAAAAGGGGTAGAATACCGAGCTAAATATGACCTCGGCACCTCATCAACGAAAGCAATCTGCTCAAGTATGGATCCCGAGGTGCATAGCCCAGGGCCCAATTCAGCCTATGTTAACTAACCCTGGCGGAGAACAGATCGGGCACATAGCCTTAATGTTAACTCGCCTCGGGGCTTAAGTCTAGTAGCTCGGGTATATACTCACTTCGGTAAGAGGAGAATATTTGCACAACACTTTCGAACAAAAAAAGTACTTCATTGCTAAATGTTTGCTTTACAGTGTTTAAAAAGAAAAAGAAAAAACAAACAAAAAGCACAAACGAGCTCACAAGCCCAGAGGTCAATCTTCCTCGCCTTCAGAAGGGACTTCGACAACACCTGAAGGACCCGCTTCGTCTTTGAATCCGCATCGTCATCAGCTGCAGCAACCATCTTTTGAGTGATTCGCGAGGTGGTTATGGCACTAATATCGAGCTCGGGGTACGTGTTCCTTATCATCCATCGGCTCAACTTGAAACCCCGTCTGTATGAGCCCACCATCATATCGTCAAAGCGCGGCGAAACGATGTAATCCTCGACAGCTTTCACCTTCACCTCCTCCACGACCTGAGAAAAGAACTGAGTCTTCTCCCTAATATCTTCCTGAAGGTACTCGACCTGATGCTCCAGGTCCAACTTTAGGTTGGCCATATGTCTCACCACCATTCCTAAGGCCTCTTTGTCCCTCCGAGACCTCAATAGCTCAGTCCGCGCAGCATGGGAAGCCGCTTCGGCAGCTTCTGCTCGCTTCAAGCCCCTCTCCGCCTGAACTGCCAAGGCATGGATAGAGGAGTTCACCTGCCAGAACGAGGACAAATCAGCTCGGTAAAAAAAAAAAAGAAAAAAACCCACTCCAACTTACCACCATGGCATGAGTTGCAGTTCGAGCACCTATGAGATTGGTAGGGAGATCGGCCCACTATGCGACCTCCTCAGGACAAGTGGCGGCCTTGCTTTTTCGGAGAGCGTAGCCCAGCGTCAGCACACTCCCAATCTCACTGTGGCTCCCTGAGCCCGAAGGCGCAGCCCGGGTATAGGCAGTGTCAGCATAGGAAGCCCCGGTATAGGGAGCCCCTGCCCCTTCCTAAACTGAAGGGGGCACCTCGGGCTCCCCAGGAGGCTCCATCCTCGGTGCCTCGGGCTTCGCCACCTGGGAAAGATCGGCGTGAACTCGCTTAGTAGCTCGCTTCCTCCGTTTCGTGCCAGCAAACAAGTTTGCACCTCGAGTCTTTTCTGCCTCCATAACACCTACAAAAAAGAGATCGGCGTCAAAAGAAGGGAATAAAACCAGAAACAAAAGTACCTTTATCTGGGCAAGAAACCTACCCGAACTCAGACTGGCCTGAATGAGCTTATCCTCCGTCAGATAGGCTTCACATTTTAGCCCAAGCCAGGCCCAGTCCCAGAGGCCACTCACTGTATCTTCATCTAAAACAACACCGGGGTCAGGAGCGGCCAAACCCCACTTAGTAGGAAATGACCACCCCGTAGCACTTTGAACCACGAAGTAGTCTCGCTTCCACATTGGGACCTTGTTTGCGAGATCGTGTAAGAGCTTGAAGCTCGGGCGAGGTGACAAGTAATACGCCCTCCTACGCCCGGGCAGGGGACCCGCTTGTTTCTTAAGCATGAGAATAGAGGAAAAAATTTCCAAGTCCAAAGGAAGGCAGTGCTCACAGCAAAGGGAGATGGTCCCGACAAGGTTGTGGATAGAGTTTGGGTGAAGCTGAACTATAGTGACGCCGAAGTGGTTCATAACCTTGACGATTAGGGGGTGGAAGGGAAGGTGCAGCCCGACAACAAGCTGCTCCTGGAATATCACCATCTCATCTGGACTGTGCTCCCAAGGAAAGTCGCCTGAGGGTAAAAAGTAAGTATACTCCCTGGGCAGGTTGTATTGGACGATAAGAGACCAAAGACTTTCGGACATCATAGTAGAGGGTCCAAACTTATCTGGCACCCGACCTTGGCAGGAGGTAGATGCCAAACTACCCGAGGTGACTTGGCCTATGGGCTTGAACTCGAGCTCTTCCTCAAGCTCTACCTTGGGCCCCGCCTTGGATTCACTGAGGCTGTCGGGGGCAGCAACTCGGTTCGTAGAACCAACATCAGACCCCCCCCCAGGAGACTACCTAAACTACCCGAGCTAGACATCGAAACTAAGAGGGCTGAGGACTCACCAGGAAAAGCTATCGAACTGCGAACGAGTGACACGAGCTGACAGGCTTGGATGTGAGCTCAAGGGAGAAACGCTGAAGGATAACAGAGGAAAGCGACTGGGGGTTCCCCCACTATTTAAAGTCACTGTACCCGCGCATCAACGGCGAAGATCGAAACCATCCAACGGCTCTCCGCAAAGTCAGTTGCGCACTCCCCGAAGAAAAGACACTTTTGCGCTCACGTTCAAAAATTTGAAATTGTTTGGAGTGCACGTTCAAAAATTTGAAAATTTGAAAATCGTTTTTCATGCATGAGCCACACGCAGCCCGGGATTGACCCCTGGTCGAGCCAAGCCAACCCCGGTTGAGCCAAGAACAATAGCAGACCAGACCAGAAAAGTTCCTGATCAAAGCCAAAGTGTCCCAAGGCAAATCCACCTGTCATTTCGTGAACTCCCAACGCCGGGCCAAGACCCCGAGCATAGGGAGTGGGGGGGCAATTGATGGAGGAATATTTGACCCGACTCCTCAGCCATGCGACACGTGGGAGCAACCGAGAGTGACCTGGTAGAAGCGCCAGCTCGGCACGACAGCAGGCCCACAAACCCGAGCTCCCTCAAGGAGGAACCTACAACCCGAGCTCCGAGCTAAAGAGTCCTGAGCTCCCCAAGGAGGAACCCGAGCTCTCCCTTCGAGGTCCTGAGCCTTACAGGGAGCACAAAAGGCAAAAAACCCAAAATGCCCACCCAGGGGCAGTTCGGGCCATACTTCTGTTCGAACTCAAGACTTCACCTCGCACACCACTTCGACTTCAAGTCACATGACTGAACAACGGTACCTGACGCCCAGGAGACCGTACACGGAGGTGGCTTACCTGACTGATTAGGGGACCGACACATGATAACTGCCGTCCAACAACCACCTTCCACCGCCATCCCAGACGGACAGAGGCAGCCCTAGCAACTGGTAGTGGAGGTTATGACACCTGAACTGATAACTGGCAGTGGAGGTTATGACACCCGAACTGGCAATTGGCAGAGGAAGTGACCCGATCTGGCAGAGGTAATGATGCCCGAATTGGCAGAGGCATGGAAGTGAGCATACAAGGTGATTATAAAAGGCCCCCATCTCGCAAAGAAGAGGGTATGCGATTTTTTCATTTTTTGGTCTTAGAATTCCTCATTTCCCTTGCCTTCTGAAGAACACTAACTTGAGCTTCAGAGTGTTCCAACCGGGTTCCTCCCTAGAAGTCTCCATTTTCTTCCTTGTTTCAGGCACCTTCGATCTCGTCAGTAGCGAGGTAACCGACAGCTAGGACAGACCGGATTGCGCACCATCATTATGCATTCATTATATTGAACAAAAATAAATATTATATATAAGACATAATTTTATCAATAATGGAAATGTAATACAAAGTTTAATGTCAACATAGAAATCAAACTTTTCTTGGGGTCGTGGGTTAGTGGTTTAGGTCAAATGGATTAATCGATGATATGATAGTTAAATAATAAATATTTAAAAAATAATAAAAAAGTACAAGTAGTTAAAAGAAGATACAAAAAATTATATATTAATTTTGTCAAACAAAAATTAAGTGTGGTAAGTACAAATTATTTATATAATGTAGATGGAATATATAATTTAAAACTAATCCAAAAGCAAAGCTATTTTCTTATATAAATGATGTGTCAATGATCCAACTTTTCAAAGAAATTCATGATATCATAATTGAATAATAAATATTTAAAAAAAGATTGAACACAAAAAATAAAAAAGTATGGAGTTTTGTCAAAGACATTTCAAAGCATTTCTAATGTTTTATAATCATCATATTAAATAAAATTTATTTTTATTTAAGACAGAAATGAAACACAAAATTTAGTCGTAGTAGTAGTAGTAGTAGTTGTTGTAGTTGTAGTAGTAATAGTAGTAGTAGTAGTAGTAGTTGTTGTAGTAGTAATAGTAGTAGTAGTACTAGTAGTAGTAATAATCATCATATTAAATAAAATTTATTTTTATTTAAGACAGAAACGAAACACAACATTTAGTAGTAGTAGTAGTAGTAGTAGTAGTAGTAGTTGTAGTAGTAATAGTAGTAGTAGTACTAGTACTAGTAGTAATAATAATAATAATAATAATAATAATAATAATAATCATATTAAATAAAATTTATTTTTATTTAAGACAGAAATGAAACACAAAATTTAATAGTAGTAGTAGTAGTAGTAGTTGTTGTTGTTGTAGTAGTAATAGTAGTAGTAGTAGTAGTAATAGTAGTAGTAGTGCTAGTACTAGTAATAATAATAATAATAATAATAATAATAATAATAATAATAATAATAATAATAATAATAATTGTAATAATTGTAATTGTAATTTAAAATTTCTGCACGTGCACATTTAGTACAAGTATTTAAGTTTATTTTTAGTCATATTGTTTCTTTTATTAATTTTCAATTTATATCTTAACTATGATATATCTAAAATTCAAGTAATTAATTTGAAAAAGAAAATTTCATACGTGCAAAAAAACAATTTAAAATAAAACTGCTTTCTTATACTCTCTCATTAAATCTCATATCTAAGGTACATTCTCCCATTAAATCCTATATTTAAGATATATTTTTCTTATCATTAAATTCTACTAATTAAATCTACAACATTAATTTTAAAAGTATAAAAATAAATATTTTTACAATTAACTTGAAAGCAAAACGATTTTTTCCCCTCTTGGTGCTAGGTAAGCAATTCAACCATTTTACACACACACACACACACACACACACACACACACACACACACATATATATATATATATATATATATATAGATATAGATATAGATATAGATATAGATATAGATATATAAATATATTAATTTTGGTAGAGAGAGATTTTAGAAATAGTTTTAAACATAGAGAAAAAAGGGGTGGGACAGATATGATGAGGCGTCATGTCATTATGAAAGAGAAAGAAGGGAGTAATGAGGTGTCTTCATAAGGGAGCAAGAAAGGCTAAAATGAAAGGGGTTGAAAATTCTCCATTCAAGGTACATCCTATTCCAAGACCAAACCTGATCCATTGACAACTCTACTTGAAGATGGAGGGATAGGATATCCATCACATGGCGGCAAGAAAAGAATTTTGCTAAGATGATTAATTCTTTCTTCTTGATTTCAGCAGTAAAAAGGATCTGAATGTGATATCTTCTAAAAGGCTGCCGCCCCCTTCCTCTTTTGTTAACCTAAAAGATCAGCTCCTAATCCAATTAGGAGCTGCTTATCCAAATCATATTTGGATAAGGTCTCTCTTTAGGTGATAGGGATAAACCCTTATCTTATCTGCAGATTAGATTAGCTTTCTCCTAATCTCATTAGGAGGTTTCTAGATCTGAATCACATTCAGATCTAGACTCTCTGAGTGGATAGGGTCAAGACCCTATCCTATCTACTAATCCATCTCATAATTCGCCCCATTATTAACTAATTAAATAGCCCAGTTCAAAATGGGATTTAGGCCCATTAAGCTTATGTGCTCACTTAACCTTCCTAACTGCTGCCCAATTGGGCTTCATTGTATGGCAAGGGACCCAAACATTGATCTACACATCAGCCACATGGGTTCAGCCCAGCCTTTGTTACAAGGCCTGACTGAATACACTGTTAAGAATAGTGCACCCCCTGAAACCCATCTCATGGGTTCTTTGGGCTCAACACTTACCCTAAGTGGTCCTTGGGCCAAGCCACCTTGTAACACCCAGGGACTGTGGGCAGATGCAAGATTAGCCCATCAGGTATCATCCTCAATGGTCTTACACTTAACCTCTCAGCCCATAATGATCATACACTTCCCGACAAGAGAGAACCTCTCCCTCGGCTGCAAGGAACAGTGTTGCACTCTCTCTACTTATATGGATCCTAGGAATTAAAACCTATTTGCAAACATTTCGAAACCATATATATATATATATACTTTTATAACTCAAATAAAATATAATTTGCAAAACAAATCTCAATGATTGAAATTGGCTGCTGGCAGTCTTGGTTTCCATTAGTGAGAGTGCATCCCGATCATTACCTTTGTCTAACAAAGGGGCTGATCCTGTCACTATGATCACCCACACAGATGAATTCTCAGACTGTCCCAACATACCCAGGTTTTGACCCCTGCTAAGGATCTCACTGAATGGTATATCAAAGACAGCCCAATCCTACACCTAGTGCAGTATCATAATCCAGTTTTGCCCATCAATCTCCAAGGTCCAGGGCAATACTGGAAGTTTGGTCCAGTTCAAAGATTCAATTAATCCTACATTGTATGTGCCTAGGGTCTCACCTTGGCAGCTGAGACAGGCCACCCCAACCGACTTGGTGGCACCACAGTGTCAACTTTATCAGGATAGGTCTCCCCAGACCGACCCACTGGCTGTGAACATTCCAAACTAACACGAGTCTCATTAAGTGTCTAGTTTAAGGGTATTACACAGAAACATACCAAGGGAACATGAATCAAATATGCACTTTTATTCATTTACAATAAACTCATAAAGTACATCATTTTTGATTGAAGCTAAGGGCATACATAACTGTCTAACAGAAGACTCACAGAATTAAAAAAAACAGAAAACATCTATCCATTTATCACTTCAGAACTTATTATTTGAACCACCATTAATGTTAATTTCTTTAACAAAACCTATGTTATATTATGCTTACGGAATCAACTCTACTTGAAGACTTGTGCCATTTATGCTTTCTAATGAGGGGTGATTTGGCCCGACCTACTAATTAGCGGATACGTGGATGCAACCTACTGATTGGACAGTTATTTGGCATTTCCTACCACCTCAGTAAGCCAGGTTATCTCAGCCTGGACCGAGGACCGAGTATCTTGTGATGACCTGACCTGTCAAGTTGACACGTAGCAGACTTTTAGAAGCAATGCAACTATCTCTAAACTCTTTGAGATCACGCTGGACGACTATAGGTCTTATCCCCATCCCACCCAGATCAGACGGACACAATAAGTCTTATCAGCTAGCATGAATTTCATCTCCCAGCATGTAACAGACTTCTAATGGCACACACTGGAGATCTCGAAGGTGTTTAATGAAGACCACGACAACTTGCCTATATAAGGGCATCTACCTGAGTGACACCAGGAACGCGTGATTTATTGCTCACTAGCCTATTTGCTATTAGATATTCGGTTCACATACAAAGAATACTAACTTAAGCATCGGAGTGCCCACACTAGGTAAGTCACCCTGGGTCCTCTGAGCTTTATTTCCTCGCAGTTCGACCGGCTAGCTAAGCAACCAACGTTCGAGCTGCCCTCCAGATAGGAGTGTCCATCAAGCATCCAAATGATAGTCACTGGGGTGCATGACCAACCTGCACTTAACCCAAAGATCCCCTCTATGACCATCGGATAGTTCACCATTCCAAGGGTATCGATGGTTCAGAGCCAGACATTCACAACTCAGCCAATCAGTGGGCCCCTGCCTCATGTGAGCGCCGCTATCCTAATCGCAGAGCCCTCTATGGTTCCTGTTGCGGTAGTAGCATGGAAATTCCATGAGCTCGTGCAAAGCGTCTATGTCATGCAGCTCCAGATGTAGCAGATCCACCAGTTCCAACAATACTAATACTACTAGCAGCAGTTTTCGCTGCTTCACCAGAATTAGAACCAAAACTAGCAAAATGTGAACCAGTAGCATGGATGTCGGCCACCTCCTCGGTGATCGGTGTCGCCTCGGGTCCCAACTCCTCTCAGAAGTAGACCCCACTTCGGGACCCCTCAGTAGGTTGACGTCCCTCAGCACCTCGGCAGGAAGTGGACCAGAGAAACTGGCTGCAACATAGCTGTCACAACAATCAACAACAATGATTGTGCAACGACTAGTAACATCACTAGCACAACAATCAACAAATCAGCAATCAACAACCAAGGATAAGAGGCCATGACCCAGCTCGAGACCCCTTTGTCCTCCATGGCAGTTAGAACAAAAACTGCGCTTGTAAGAGAGCCAGCAACAAGGATCAACTCCCTCCTCGCAGTAACGTCTGAGATCGGGAGAACACCAGGGTCGACATACCAGCCAGCACCGAGGTGAACAACACCAATCAAGAAGCAGCGAAGAAATGATGCCGGTCCTCAGCAAAGAATAGTCCCCAACAGCAACAGTAGAGAAGAGGAGGGAAGAAGTGACTCGGTAGCTACACAACAGGCTCTTATTTTGTTGAGCTGGCCTTCCCCCTTCCACCAAAAATCATCTCGTCCCCAAGGCCAAAGAACTTCAAGATACCCGCCCTAGAGACCTATGACAGAAACTCTGACCCCAACAACCACGTTGATAGTTTCCAGTCTCTAATGTTACTTGTCAGGGCGGACGACGCTAGCCTCTACATGGCCTTCTCGATGACATTCAGAGACACGGCGAGATCATGGTATAGGAATCTACCTCCAGGATCGATCAGAAGCAGGGCACAGTTCGTGGACCTGTTCACCACCCACTTGGTCACTAGTAAGAAGTGCCCAAAGTTTGTGATGAGCCCTCTGAATGTCGTCTAGTGGGAGAACGAGTCCCTCAAAAGCTACATCAAGAGGTTCAACTCGAAGAGGTTATAGGTACCTAACCTCAACTACGCCGTGCAACTCACTATGGTCCAGATCGACACTCACTTAAATGAACCACTTCGGTCGCAACTAGTAAGCTTTTTGTTGAATAACCTAGATGTTTTTGCTTGGTCGGCAACAAAAATGCCCGACATAGACCCTAATGTTATATCTCACACGTTAAATGTGGACTCTTCAGTCAGGCCAATTAGATAGCGAAAAAGGAACCTCACCCCGGAGCAGTGGAGGGTAGTAGACGAGGAGGTCGGGAAGTTCCTCGCAACAGACTTTGTTAAGGAGACCTAGTACTTGAGATGGGTAGCCAATCCAGTTGCATCGACTACACTGACCTCAACAAAGCCTACCCGAAGGATAGCTTTCCCCTTCCCTAAATAAATCGCCGGGTAGACGTGACCTCGGGGCACGAGTTGCCGAGCTTCATGGACGCATACTCCGTCTAGGTCTATATTGTTATAAAGTAATACCCTTCGGACTGAGAAAACGTTGGAGCAACCTTTGAATGCCTTGTAAATAAAGTGTTTGAGGCTTTAATAGGCAATAAAGTGAATGTTACGTAGATGACCTGGTGGGCAATGTGTCTCCGGGATCATGTTGGGCAAATTTCTCGGGTATATAGTGAACCGACGTGGCATTGAGGCCAACCTGGAAAAAATAAAGGCCATTGATGAACTTACAATTTATCTATAATTTTTGAGGACTTTAGCATGGATTTTTATGCCGGTTTTATTAATTTTTGCCTTAATTTAGCTTAATGCTAAGAATAGGTTCAGGGATAATCAATCCAAGAGAAGGAAGGAAAAAGGCAAGAAAAGAAGGTTCAAAAAGACCAATTTCAGTCCAGCCCGGTCGTGGAAGCAAGAGAGAGCACTTCGGCCCAAAAAGAGCAAGTGAATTCCTTGAGAAAACCCCAGAAAATAAAGCCTAGCTATGAGGAGAATTCGGCCCAGCAAGGAAGGCCCATTTTTAGCCCAAATAACAGCCTAGAGTGTAGCCCACATGAGCTCAAAAGCAAGCTAAGTTGTAGCCCAAATAGCAGCCCAAAGGGAGCTAGGGGCGGCAACTTCTAGGAGTTTCTTGAAGAGAAGGAGGGAGCACTCTAGAAGGTTCATGAGGGGTGTAATACACCCCATTCTAGAGGCTTCAAGAAGGGGCAAGAGCCCCCTTGAAAAACTATATAAGGAGGCCTCTAGGAGGGGAGAAAGTTGTTCAATTGCTTGAGAGAAAGGCTCTCCCACTCTTAGAGGTTCAGCCACCTTGAGAGAAGAGAAGAGAAGAGAAGAAGGCTAGGCGCAAGGAAGAAGAAGAAGAAGGGCTGAAGGAAGTTCAAGACAAGCAAGCTAGAAGAAGAAGGTGAGTTCGAATTGAGGGATTGTGATTCAAAGATTTTTTGTAATAAATCATTTGTAGTTTCATTCTCTTTTGATTTGAATTCAGTTTCTTAGTTATATGTTCTTTCTTCTTTCTCCTTGTTTCCATTCTTCCTTGATGTATTTCAGCTTGTAAAATTTCAGTTCAGCAATCTAATTCTTTTTGATTCATTCAAATGATCATGCATTGTACTTGAAGTTTCTTGAATAAGGGTGTGATTGCAGATCAATTCGGCCAACTAACCTTCAAAACTCAGATCTGAATTCTCAGATCTGAGATTGCAAGATCTGAATTGCTTGAAAGAGTATTCAGATCTGCAAATTTCAGATTGGGCGAATTAATCTACAGCTTGGAATTCCTAGAGTGCTTGAGAGAGACTCTAGGAATTCAGATCTACTATTCAAGAACTGAATTGAGTGCAAGGTTAGAGATAACTTGCACAATTCAGTTGGTGATCAATTCAGATTTGAATTGATGCCTTAGAAGTGTTTGAAGAAATGCATGCATGGGGATTAGATTCTTGCTAGAGATAGAAGAACCGTCACTCATGCATAGGATGAACATGCGCTTGAGAGAGGCTGTTCATGACCTTGGGGTTTCATCAAACCAAGGCTCAATCATGATTCATTCGAATGATCCAAATTGATAGATTGCTGAATTCTGAGATTGACATTTACTGCTTACTCTTCTAACCTGAATTGAAGGCAATTGGACCAATGATTTAGATAGATTTTAATTTAGGATTTCTTAGCTTTCATTAGAGTTTTGATTTATTTGTTGATCAGATAAGAAATGTTCAATTTAGTATTGGTAATTGTTTCCTAAATCCTCGTGGGAACGATACTTCACTCACTACTTTATTACTTGAACGGCTAGTGCACTTGCTAGTGTCACAATGAGCCACACATCAAGTTTTTGGCGCCGTTGCCGGGGATTTAGAGAAGCAATATTAGGAAACATTGAGCATTCTTAATCTGATCTCATTCAGCATTGCATTCATAGTTGGGTTAATTTGCTAACTTTTTCATTTCAGCTTGGACTGCAACTGCTGTACTCATGTAGTTATGTTTCTTCTTTCTTAAGTAGATTACTCTCTTTTTCTGGTTTCAGTTTCATTTTAATAAAGGCATATTTGATTTCTATTCAATCTTGATGTTGTTCCCTTCAAAAATAAAAAAAAAAAAAAAAAAAATTTCACAAAAAACATGAGTGTTGCAGATCTGAGTTGCATTCGGCACTCAGATCAGCAGATTTCAGATCTGCAGCACTCAGCCGAAAAGAGTTGCTTGTGTTTCAGACTTTATTTTTTTTTTCTTTCTTTCATTACAAAAAGAAAAAAACAAATTAAAAAAAAACAAAGGGGAGATCTTTTGAACAATAAGAGGAGCAATTGAGAATTCGGATCAGAACTCAGATCTGAGTTCAGATCTGAATTCTGCTACAGCAGATCTGCAACAGTTCAGATCTGAGTTCCTCTGAACTCAGACCTGAACTGATGCAATTTTGAGGGGAATTGGGTGTCATCACCACCCCAATTCACCCTAGGGCACTTCTGCTATTCCCCAAAAACAATTTGGTAGCAATAACTGAAGGTAAGGCAATTGAGAATTCAGATCCAAACTCAGACTTGAGTTCAGATCTGAATTCTGCTGTTACAGATCTGCTCAGTTCAGATCTGAATTCCTCTGAACTCAGATCTGAACCGATGCAAGTTTGAGGTGAATTGGGTGCCATCACTACCCCAATCCACCCTATGATACATCCAACCTGCCTCAAGGGTGAATGGATAGCAAAGAATGAGAGAAATTCAAATCTGAAATGCAGTTGATATTATGTGAGGACTGAACTGATACAGAGCATACTATGAATTCTGGGTGGACTGAATTCTTGGCTTTACCCACTTGTACCCAATCTAAATTTGCTGAGGATGTGTGTTTGGATTGAATAATTGTGATGCCTCACATATTCAATAAAAGCAGCAGTGCATTCCACTAGCATTCAGAGCTGTAGCAGGGCTGCTACAGTACAGCAATTAGCATGAAACTCCACTGCTGATCTAGTTAGCTCTCTTTCCCATTGTTGACCTACTTCATTTTTTATTGTTGATTTAGTGTAGCTGGTAGATGTAATTCTTCAGCATTGCATTCATAGTTGGTTTAATTTGCTTAATTTTTCATTTTTGCTTTGAATGCAACTGCTGTATTACTGTAGTTATGCTTCTTTTCTCTTTAGTAGATTACTTTATTTTCCTTGTTTCAGTTTAATTTTAATAAAAGGAGACCTGTTTTGCTTTCTATCTTGAAGTTATTACCCTCTAAAAGAAAAACAAAATCACAAAATCATGAGTGTTGCAGATCTGAGTTGCATTCGGCACTCAGATCTGCTATAGCAGAACTGCAAACAATGAAAAAATAGCATGTGAGTTTTCAAATCTGAAACTCAGATTTGAAGTTCAGATCTGTGCTCAGCCGGTTGCAGGACTGCATTCTGCTAGGTTCAGATCTGAGTTCATCTAAACTCAGACCTGAACCCACTCTATTTTGATGTGAATTCGGGTAGTGACAGCACCCAATTCACAATTTGATGCATCAGACTTGCCTCATTGATGAAAATTTAAGCCATGAATGGTAAAATCAGTTCTGAAGTGCATGAGAATCAGAGGCAGTATGAGTACATGATCTGAAATTTCTTTGAACTTGATGTTTTGTTATCTTTTAAATCACTTGCACCCAATCTGAATTGGTTGTATTGGATTAGGACTAATGTTTGTGAGGTCCAAAAAGAGCTTCATATTTTTGATGTAATGGTATTCAGATCTGAATCAAGGCTGCTTTCATTATAAAATTGCAGATCTGATTTCAGGTCTGAGGCATACAAGACATTTAAGTTGGGACTTGAAAGAGAAGTCTTAAGCTCTTGGGATCAAACTTATTTCAAACCTAACTGCAACAGATTTTAGACCTACTTATTGATATTAGGTTTGGAGTTTTTGTAAGTGACTGTTCTCAAAAGTCAAGTTCTAACCAAAAAAAAAAAAAAAAAAATCAAATAACTTTGGTAGTGTGCTGATTTCAAGAACTCTTAGACTTCAAGGCTAGTTTCAATCTTGTAAATCACTTGTTTATCACTTGCATATCAGATTCCAAGAGATATTTATATTGGCTTTTGATCTTGTTTTTTTTTTAAATTTATTTATTTATTTATTTTGTTAGATAGAATTCAAACTTCTTGGCCTTGTAAGTTTCTGTTGTGTATTACAGACTGGTTAAATTATTTACATTGTTTGGAATTGTGTATAGTAGTCTTTTTATTATTTGGTTTAAATTATTTTTAGTTAGAACAAAGCTCTTGATCTCTCTTGCAAGTAAATTCTAGCAGAAGAGGCTCCCACCAAAAGAACTCTTGCATATCTGGAAATTAATCTTCAGGAAGTCCTCTATACACCTTTCTCTTTACTTGGTATTTCTCTTGTTGTTTTTTTTTTGTGATCCCCTAACAATACGAACATTGAGGACAATGTTCATCTTAAGTGTGGGGGAGTGAGCCCGAGGCTAGGGTATGGGGGATGAAACCATGCACCCCAACACACATATGCAGGCAATGACATAACCAAAAAAAAAAAGACTTGAACCCCTCAAGTTCATTACTATTTATTTGATGATTTTTTTTAAGAAGGAATTCAATGAGTTGAGGGAGACTGATGTACTTGTTAAGTTTTTATTCTTGTGAATGACCCAATTTGATATATGCATGAGAAAACGGGAGCTGAATATGCGTTTCAGCATGACTAGCCCTAACTTCCTTCATGTGTATGGAAGCCCTTGATTTCATTGTCAATGGTCAAGAGAGCTAGTGCACATCTGAAGTGCTAATTCTTGAGGTTCAATAATTGCAAAGAAGGACAAAATCCCAAATTGACTCCGCTATTTTGAGTTGAATAGTAAAACTAGCAGCTCAGAACATGAGTCCTACCTCAAGTAAGTGACCAGTGTGAGATGGAGCATAAGATGCACTCACACCAAAAAAAAAAAAAAAAGAAGAAAAGAAAAGAGAGAGAAAAGTGTGTGAGATGGAGCATAAAATGCACTCACACCGAAAAAAAAAAAAAAAAAAAAAAAAGAAAAGGGTGAGATGGAGCATAAGATGCACTCACCCTTAGAAATAAGTAATTGTGGTGACAACCGAGGTTCAAAGGGGCACTGTAAAGTTGAACTCTCATTGAGATTTAGTTACAGATGTGAAACTTAGTGAAATTTGATTATTAACCTTGACAATTAAGGAGCTGATTTATATATGAATTAGGAGTGAAGGCTAGACTATGATGAAATTCATATTCTCCTTTCCTCGGATCTGATACATATCTTAAATGGTAATTTACAAGAATAAGAGTTGAGCACTTACAAAAGTTCCCTGACTACTCAATGCATTTCTATCTTAAAAAGTTCACCAGGTAAATGGTGAGAACAGAAGGGGGGAATGTTAAGTTTATGGCTGATGTCTTTGCTTGAGGACAAGCAAAAGCTTAAGTGTGGGGGTATTTGATGAACTTACAATTTATCTATAATTTTTGAGGACTTTAGCATGGATTTTTATGCCGGTTTTATTAATTTTTGCCTTAATTTAGCTTAATGCTAAGAATAGGTTCAGGGATAATCAATCCAAGAGAAGGAAGGAAAAAGGCAAGAAAAGAAGGTTCAAAAAGACCAATTTCAGTCCAGCCCGGTCGTGGAAGCAAGAGAGAGCACTTCGGCCCAAAAAGAGCAAGTGAATTCCTTGAGAAAACCCCAGAAAATAAAGCCTAGCTATGAGGAGAATTCGGCCCAGCAAGGAAGGCCCATTTTTAGCCCAAATAACAGCCTAGAGTGTAGCCCACATGAGCTCAAAAGCAAGCTAAGTTGTAGCCCAAATAGCAGCCCAAAGGGAGCTAGGGGCGGCAACTTCTAGGAGTTTCTTGAAGAGAAGGAGGGAGCACTCTAGAAGGTTCATGAGGGGTGTAATACACCCCATTCTAGAGGCTTCAAGAAGGGGCAAGAGCCCCCTTGAAAAACTATATAAGGAGGCCTCTAGGAGGGGAGAAAGTTGTTCAATTGCTTGAGAGAAAGGCTCTCCCACTCTTAGAGGTTCAGCCACCTTGAGAGAAGAGAAGAGAAGAGAAGAAGGCTAGGCACAAGGAAGAAGAAGAAGAAGGGCTGAAGGAAGTTCAAGACAAGCAAGCTAGAAGAAGAAGGTGAGTTCGAATTGAGGGATTGTGATTCAAAGATTTTTTGTAATAAATCATTTGTAGTTTCATTCTCTTTTGATTTGAATTCAGTTTCTTAGTTATATGTTCTTTCTTCTTTCTCCTTGTTTCCATTCTTCCTTGATGTATTTCAGCTTGTAAAATTTCAGTTCAGCAATCTAATTCTTTTTGATTCATTCAAATGATCATGCATTGTACTTGAAGTTTCTTGAATAAGGGTGTGATTGCAGATCAATTCGGCCAACTAACCTTCAAAACTCAGATCTGAATTCTCAGATCTGAGATTGCAAGATCTGAATTGCTTGAAAGAGAATTCAGATCTGCAAATTTCAGATTGGGCGAATTAATCTACAGCTTGGAATTCCTAGAGTGCTTGAGAGAGACTCTAGGAATTCAGATCTACTATTCAAGAACTGAATTGAGTGCAAGGTTAGAGATAACTTGCACAATTCAGTTGGTGATCAATTCAGATTTGAATTGATGCCTTAGAAGTGTTTGAAGAAATGCATGCATGGGGATTAGATTCTTGCTAGAGATAGAAGAACCGTCACTCATGCATAGGATGAACATGCGCTTGAGAGAGGCTATTCATGACCTTGGGGTTTCATCAAACCAAGGCTCAATCATGATTCATTCGAATGATCCAAATTGATAGATTGCTGAATTCTGAGATTGACATTTACTGCTTACTCTTCTAACCTGAATTGAAGGCAATTGGACCAATGATTTAGATAGATTTTAATTTAGGATTTCTTAGCTTTCATTAGAGTTTTGATTTATTTGTTGATCAGATAAGAAATGTTCAATTTAGTATTGGTAATTGTTTCCTAAATCCTCATGGGAACGATACTTCACTCACTACTTTATTACTTGAACGGCTAGTGCACTTGCTAGTGTCACAATGAGCCACACATCAGCCATCCTAGACCGGTTTTAACCCGACCTAAACCGGTTTATGTCTAAATCGACTAGTCGGTGTTTACCCTTCTTTAAGGCTATGAAAAAGAATGAAGACTTTGAACAGTCTGAGGAGTAACATCTCGCGTTCGATGGATCTCAAAAAATATCTAAGTACCCCACCGGTTTTAACCCGACCTAAACCAAGAGACGAGCCTCTTGCGAGTGACGAGGTGGTCAGCTCGGTACAAATTTGAGAAATAGATAGGGTCCAAAGGCTCATCTACTATATAAGTAAAGTTTTGCAGGCAACTGAAACAAGATACCCCGACATCGAGAGGCTGGCCTATGCCCGGGTCATCGCAGCTCGGAAGCTACGCTCTTACTTCCAAGCTCAAACCATCGTCATTCTTACCGACAGAACACTGAGACACATTTTATGGTAGCCCGAGGTCTTAGGCAGAATGATGAAGTGGGCCATCGAGCTGAGTTATTACAACATTCGGTTTGAGCCACGTCTAGCTATTAAAGTTCAAGTCCTGGTGGATTTTGTCGCGAAATGCACGTTAAGCATGCCGACCCCTAAAGTGGCTGAGTCGACTAGCACGTTAGAGCATCAACCAACGCAGCACCGGTTCTGGCTAGAGAAGCCCCAACTTAGGACGAGGAGCCCTAGATCCTCCACGTTGATGGCTCGTCTAATCAGCTAGGAAGCGGAGCTGGACTCGTACTGTACGGGCTGAGCTGGACTCACCTACCGAGGTGACACGTAGCAGACTTCTAGAAGCAAGCCTGCTATCTCCAAACTCTTCGGGATGAGGCCACATGATTGTAGGTCTTGTCTTCATCCCACCCAGATCGAACGGACACGATTAGCCTTATCGGCTAGCACGAAGTCCATCTCCTAGCGGGAATAGACTCCTAATGGCATGCGTCGAAGATCTCGGAGGTGTTTCGTGAAGACCACGACAGCTTGCCTATATAAGGGCATCTACCCCAGTGACATTATGTACGTGCAATTCATTGCTCACTAGCCTTGTTGCTATCAGATATTCAGTTCACACACAAAGAATATTAACTTAAGCATCGGAGCGCCCACATCAGGAAGTCGCCCTGGGTCCTCTAAACTTTACTTCCTCATAATTCAACCAGCCAGATAAGCAACCGACATCCAAACTGCCCTCCAGCTAGGAGCATCTGGATCGCACACTATCACTTCTTATGTCCATAAACTTATCCTTTCTCTAGATCTCTTCCTCTCTGTGTTGTATTGTGTGTGTGATGGCCAGCTTTTTCAGTTTGTTGTATTGAGAACAGGACAAGAACGAGATTCCAAACCCACCCAATAGATAATATGTTATAATATGACACCTATAATATTTTATTTTATGTAATGTATAACATTTATTTTGTACAGATATTATATAATTTGATTATATATATATAATATGTAAAAAAAAAGCAAATTTACACATAAGAATGATTGAAATGGGGCAGAGCAAATTTGAAAATCCTATTCCCTGCGGGACCGGGAAGGGATGGAGATGGGATGTGATACAGGTATTTGGGCTCAGGGATGGGGTAAACGAAAACCAGCCACGCATAAATAATGGTCCCAAACAATTAACTAACTTGATAAATATGTCATCTGAATATGCATTGTATGTCCTTGAAAGAGTGCATGAATGATGGAACAAAGAAGTTTATAGGAAGCACATGGAGAGATTACATAAGATATAGATATAACTAAACAACAAATACTACATGTCCATTGATTTCATAGGTCTATATCTTGATTAATAATTGACGTGAGAAACCTAAAATCTTGTATAGCATGATCATTTCACATGCCAATAATCACATACTCTCAAAAAGACCATGACGACCAGCTTTAGTCTTTACATTTTTGTGCCTCCTAACAAAACGGGGGTTTCGGTCAGGAACTTCAGGGAAGGTTTCAATAATTTACCCTATATTGTTAGACGATTGACGATTGTTTATCTAAAGCATATTCTTAAAGTTTTAATCTATAATCTATACCATAGTTTTTTAGATTGAACCGGACGGTCAGATTGAAAAAACCAAGAATCGATCATCTGATTGGTTCTGCTTTCCCCCAAAACTGTTGATTTTGGTCTGTAAACCGCTGAATCGAACGATTAACCATTCGAACAGTTTTGACCATTTTTTATTTTTTTATTCTTCTGTCAGAATGGGCTGAGTGTTCAATTCAAACGATCGGACCGTTCGACCTGATAATCAAACTCCTGACCGGTTCGGTCACCGGGTCGATTTTAAAAACCATGATTTATACCCACTTTTTTTAATTGGCTCTTATTCATGGTTCACGTTGGGAAATGAAGAATTGGGCTAGGAAATTATACGAGTACAGAATCCTCTTTACACCGTTCTCTACTTTTATAGGTATTTATTTGAAATGGTTCTGTATTTGTATGTTTTATTCATCGGACTGGGGATGAGATATTTCAAATGCATGGCTATAAGGAGCTGTGATGACGATTACTCGTGAGAGAATAATTCAGTGAAGACCAAATCGGACGTCTTATTCGAGTCAGCAAAGAGACAAAACATACAAATACAGAGCTGGCACACAGGGCACCGTCCCTTGCATTACACCAGTCTCACAACTCAAGTCGCCAGGTTAAAAGCATGGAGAAAATAGTACATAGCTAACAACAAATACAGAGCTGGCACACAGCAACTTTTAGGTTCTGCTTTGACCTCTCATATATCACAGATTTGGATTTGGAAATTAAATTGCCCTTGTCCATTCATTTTATTTAGGCTAAGTTTAGAAGGAGTACAAAAGTCGCTCCGATGCATAAGGCAGTAAATTGTGATGCGAGCTGAAAAGCTTTGAGAGATAGAGAGTAGAAAAATCACGCGTACTTTATGTCATTGGGGTTGGTGCCTTTATATAGTTGAGCCTTCACGGGTTTTATAGATCGGTTCCGGGATATTCGTCTTGATGGAATCCGTTTCCGCTTTATTGGGGAGTAATGTTATCAATTAATAACGTTTATCAATTCCGCTCGATCTGGGCGGGGAGAAGATTAGGCATGCCGTTAAGCGGCGTGATCCCGTGAGGTTCGGAGTCTACTAGAGAAACTTTTGGGATCGTTACGTGGTGGTCCGGGTCGGTAGCTCCGAGTTGATACTTCAGTTTTTTAGTACCAAATTGGATTGAATGCCGAGGTGACTCTGCGCTAAGGTGACCTTGTGCCGAGGTGATTGAATACCTGAGCTCAATTGTTGCGAACTAGGCTTGCTAGGCTGAGTTGTCATTTCTTAGTCAGGTCATGTCCACGTGTCCCCTTCTCGGTAGGTCGCGTCAAATCACCCTTCATCAATTGCCCCCCACTCCTCGTGCCAGGGGTCCCAACCCGGTGCGAGGAGTTCATGGACGATCTAGGTGGATTTGGCACGGGGTTTGACAATCTGAAGAGCGAATCGTTGGCTGGGCCTGTTCAACCGTCTGACTCAACCACGAAATGACCCAGAATGCATCCTAGGTATGCACGGACGTCACGCTGTTTTAGAGACTCCGCGAAGGTCAAAGAACGTGCTCAACCGATTTCGTCCTTAGGTGTCATGCAACCGGTTTTTATGAGTCATTCGATCGAGCAAGCCTCAACCGTTGATCGCCACGTGGTGAGCTATAAATAGGGGGCCGAGGGGCCCTGCTTTTTTGCCTAAATCTTGTGATTGAGCTCTCACAAGGTCGCACTGGAGTCCTTCAGCTCACCACTTCTTCCCTTGTGTTCTGAGGTTGTTTTCATCTTTTTTGGTGAGTTTGTCTTTTCTTCCTTAGTTTGTTCTCCTTTCCTATTCCTGTTTCAATGTGTCTAGTGCTAGTATAGATAAGCTTCTTTGTGACTCTAGTGGGCTTGAGGGTGCCGAGGTGCAGTCCTCGGCTCCCACTGGCGAGGCCAGCTCCTCGCTAGGTAGTTTCCCCCCTCGGCCCTTAGAAGAAACCTCTTTACTCAAAGTCGGGCCATCTTGGCCTGAGGAGCCTGTAGCTCGGGAGGAGGGACCGACCTCCAGAGAGAGGGTCCCATCTTCTTCTCGGGGTTGGGATCCAGATGACTTCGGGCCTTCCACTATGACCTCGGATGGGCTACTATCCTTGGTAGCTCGTTATTGTCTTCCCGATAACCTAGTTTTCATTATTCCCTTGGGACGATACCCTTGGGTTCATGGTCACCATGAGCTCGTGATTTTTGAAGAGCAGCTCGTAGTGGGGCTACACTTCTCGCTCCACCCATTCATTGTAGAAATAATTAAGTTCTTTGACATCATCATCGACCAATTACACCCGAACTCCATCCGAACTATAGTAGGTACAATCTCCCTATTCCACGAGTATAACCAACCTCTGTCCTTAGATGTTTTTAGCTCGATCTGCTCAATCAAAAAGAACTCCGCTTGCCTGTGCGGGGACATCTGACAGAGTTACTACATTTCTCCTCGCCTAGGGTTCAAAATCCTATTCGGCAGCCCAAACAAAATACCGGCCTAGAAGAGGAAATACTTTTTTGTCCGGAACCATGAGGGATGGCCTTTCTTGACTCACTGGCGGGTGGCTATTAAAGACCCCGGGGTGAGGCTAGATGCAGAGACTAGGGTGGTCGTTAACTCCTGGAGGGACCTTAGCCTGGAGATGAGAGATTTCTTGGTCGAGAAGAAGCTTGTGCGTGTTAGGCTGAGCCCTCCTGGTAGGCCTCCACCTCGGTGCTCATATTCTTTTTTATTTTGAATTTTCTTTAGTTTGCAACTAACCTTTTCTTTTTCTCTTGCAGTAGCTATGCCAAAGGTTGATGCGGAGAACCTTATGAAGAGCTTCCAGAGAGGGAAAAAGAGGAAGGTCTCGAAGAAGTCTCATTGGGAGGCTGGTCCTTCTGCCCCTGTCCCGCCCGAGGTCGTTGCACCGGAGCTGATCTTTACCGAGCTTCCAGAGGAGGAGGTCTGTCCCGAGCCTCCTATCGTGGACTTGGACGAAGACCAGGATGAAGGAGCTCCACCTCACGAACCGGAGAGCACTTCCGTGCCCGAGCCTCAGCTCTCGAAGGAGAGCATAATGACCCCTCGGCTCGGGCTCCTCAAGAGTAAGGACGTCGTATTTCCCGCCGAAGTCGCGGAGTGGGCTGACATGTCCACAAGCCAGCTCGGAGGTCGGGCTGCTAGCTACTGTATGGTGGTGAGTATTTTACCTTTATACTTCATTTCCTTGTTTGCTTTTTAAGGGTACTTACCTCTGCTTTCTTTTTGCCAGGTGAACTCCGCCATTCACTCGTTGGTCTACCAGTCCAAGGTCCGCCTGAAACGAGCTCATGAAGCCGAGGAGAATGCTCAGAAGCTTTACCCCAAGTTGGACTTAGCTCGGGGTGAGGTTCTTCAGGCTAACAAGGGAGCTCGGAGTCAATAGGAGCTGATCCTAGCGCTGACTGAGGAGAAGGAGAAGCTCCAACACGAGAACGAGAACCTCGATGCGATAATCAAAGAGTGCACTGAGATCTTCGAGATCACCATTAAAGAGGCGCGAGCTGAGGAGAGAGTGCGCACCATTGAAAGATTCAAGGAGTCTCTGGAGTTCCACAATCTCCAGGTCAATTACGGATCGAGCTCTTACCGGTCTGGCTTCAAGCTATGCAAATGGCTGATGCGACAAAAGTTTCCCGAACTGGACCTCGGAGTTGCTTCCATGTCTGGCCTCACTCCCGAGATGGCGAAGGCGGCAAACGAAGAACCCAACTCCTCCGAATAGGAAAGCGACGATGAAGTCCCTGAGGCGGGACCGTCAGGTCAAGAGGACGCGGAGGAGGACCGCATGGAGACTGACCTGCCCGGTAGTTCAGATGCATGATTCTTGCCTCTCTTTTCTTGGGCCTTTATGATCTACATCTCGAGCCTCCGAGCTCAGTTCATTGTGAAAATTCTCTTTTTTTTATGTACTCAAAACTTCACATTAATGAAATACAAGTATTTTGGCTCTTTGTGCAAAAAAATTTCTAAGTGTAAATAACTCCCGAACTAGCGAACAAAACCAAATAAGAGGAAATATTTTTTTTCTAAGTGTTGGTTACCCCGAACTGTTGAACTAACGAGATGGACTATGAGTAGGGATAATCGGAGTAGATATTTTTTTCAAAGTGTTGCTTACCCTGAACTGTCGAGCTAACGAGTTGGATTCCGAGTAGGGGTAACTTCGCATCATTGTACGCCGAGGTGGGCGAACACTGTAGGGTATATACCCATCCTGTCTGCATAAGAGCTACTCGCATAGGTGTTGGTTATCCCTTAGTGCCGAGCCATTAGGCCCGGCTCCAAATGGGATCAACCTATTGTTATATGCCGAGGTGGGCTAGACATAGTAGGGTTTGTACCCAAACTATCTATGCCTTAGAAATGAGAACTGATTTGCCTATGCCGAAGAGGCGACTAGGACTTGTCTACCTATGCCGAAGAGGTGACTTGGACTTGTCTGCCTATGCCGAAGAGGCAACTAGGGCTTGTCCTCCCATGCAGAAGAGGCGATTGAGACTTATCCGCCCATGCCGAAGAGGCGACTGGGATTTATCGTAGTGTCAGGGTCTTATGTGAGCTCGGCATCATGGCCCTTGGGCTTCTGGGAGTAACTCGTAGTCCTCTCTACAGTTTGGTGATCACAAGTAATATCTTCTTACTCGATACGGACCTTCCCAATTCGGTCCGAGCTTACCAACGCCGGGCTCAAGTACCATAACTTTTCGTAGAACCAGGTCACCAACGCGGAACTGTCGCTTTTTGACATGGGCGTTATAGTACCGAGCTACTCTCTGTTAGTAAGCTGCAGTCAGGATGTATACCAGGTCTCATAATTCTTCCACCAGGTTCAGGTTGGTACGGAGCTCATCATCATTCGTCTCTTCATCGTAAAACTCCAAGCGTAGTGTAGGCACCTCGATTTCTACTGGGATACCACTTCTATGCTATAAGTGAGGTTAAAAGGAGTCTCACCCATGACAGTCTTGATGGTAGTCCGGTAGGCCCAGAGTACACTAGGAAATTCGTCTACCCACAGTCCTTTGGCTCGAGCTAAGCGAGCTTTCAGTCCGCAAAGTATGGCTCTGTTGGTGACTTCCGCTTGCCTGTTCGCCTGGGGTGTGCCATCGAGGTGAAATTTTGCTGAATTCCCATTTTGGCACACCAATTATGAAACTTGATATCTTTGAATTGCTTTCCATTATCGGAGATGAGTACCTAAGGTAACCCGAAGCGACATACTATGTTCTTCCAAAAGAAATTTTGTATGTTGTGGGCTGTGATTGTTGCTAGAGGTTCAACTTCCACCCACTTCGTGAAATAGTCTACTGCTACGACCAGAAACTTCCTCTGTCCTGTCGCTGGTGGGAATGAGCCAAGTATGTCAATTCCCCACTATGCGAAGGGCCATGGGCTAGTGAGGTATTTCAGATCGACAACAGGTCGGCGGTGGATGTTGGCATGCCTCTGACACTTATCGCACATCTTGACGAGCTCGAGTGCGTCTGCCTTCATCGTGGGCCAATAGTATTGTTGCCGTAACTCCTTCTGTGCGAGAGCCCTGCCCCCCAGGTGTCCATCGTACAAGCCTTCATGGGTGTCACGGAGTACGTACTCGGCCTCTAAGGGTCGCAAGCAATGCAAGTAGGAGGGCGTGAAGGACCTTCTGTACAACTGTCCATTTATAATGACATACTTAGCCGACTGGCACTCTACCTTTCAGGTTGCATTGCGTTCTGCAGGGAGGGTCCCGTGAAGCAAGTAACTCACGAGTGGGTCAATCCAACTCGGTTCTGCTTGTTCTACAGGAGCGACCTCTCCTGCCCCCCCCCCTAACAATGCTAGGCCAAGGTAAGTTCTCTATATACCTAGTTCGCATGGTGTTACTGCTTGTGCTGACTAATCGGGACAAGGCATCGACCTCAGCGTTCTCGGACCTCGGGATCTGTCTGATGAAGTAAGAAATAAAGCCGCGTAGGATCTCCCTCACTTTGGCCAAGTAAGTAGCCATGGTGTGGTCGCGGGCTTCATACTCATCGCTGACTTGGTTGACTACGAGCTGAGAGTCACTGCATATGATGAGGTGTTTTGCCTTCATTTCTCTTGCTAGGGTGAACCCGACGACGATGTCGCAAACCCAAACTGGAGTGTGTATTCCAACTTCACCTTACTTTGGTCATACAAAATTATTCCTGCACCACTTCCCTGTTGGTTGGACGAGCAGTTAACGTGGAGAATCCAGGGCTCCTCGTCCCAGGTTGGACCTACTCTGACCGGGACCGGTGCCGCACTGGTTGATGCTTCCATCGTGTGCTCGAGCTCGATTAGCTCAGGAGTTGCGGTACTGAATGTACATTCTGCCACAAAATCAACCAAGGCTTGGGCTTTGATTGCCGTCCGAGGTTCATACCGGATATCGTACTCACTTAGTTCGATAGCCCATTTCGTCAATCTGCCAGACACCTCGGGCTTGTGTAGGATCTCTCACAAAGGATGTCGTACTCTCTCAAAGGATTGTTGGTGAGGACAACGACGGTGTGGGCTTGGAAGTATGGATGAAGCCTGCGAGTTGCTATGATTAGCACATATGCTAGTTTCTCGATCTCTAGGTACTTGGTTTCTGCGTCCAGCAAAACTTTGCTAACATAGTAGATGGGTCGTTGAACCCAATCTACCTCTTTGATTAGTACCGAGATGACCACCTTTAATATATCCCCTTCCTTGGGTCGGGTGAAAATCGGGGTGCTAGCTAAGTGTCTTTTTAGCTCGTCGAAGAGGAGCTAACACTCTGCAGTCCACTCGAAGTCTTTAGTCTTTTTCATGGCTTTAAAAAAGGTTAGGCAGCGATCTGCCGACTTGGACATAAAATGGCTCAGAGCGGCTATCCGGTCATTCAGCCTCTGAACCTCTTTTAATTTGTGGGGTGGTCTCATATCTAAGATGGCCTTTATTTTTTCTAGGTTGGCTTCAATGCCACATCGGTTGACTATATAATCCAAAAATTTACCCGATGTGACCCCAAAGACAAACTTGTTGGGATTTAACTTCATATTATATTTTCGTAAAATTTGGAAAACACTTTGTAAATCATCTAACAAGAAATTTGAATAATGGGTCTTCACGACCATGTCATCAACATAGCATTCAACTTTATTACCGATTAAAGGCTCAAAAATTTTGTTTTCAAGTCATTGAAAGGTTGCCCCGGCATTTTTTAGTCCGAAGGGCATGACCTTGTAGCAATACAACCCGAGCTCAATTATAAAAGCAATTTTTTCTTCATTGGCGGGGTCCATCCTAATCTGGTTGTAACCATAATAGGCATCCAGGAAGCTCAGCAACTCATGCCCTGAGGTCGCATCCACTAGGCGGTCAATCTTGGGAAGCGGGAAGCAGTCTTTCGAAAAGGCTCTATTCAGGTTGGTGTAATCGACGCACATACGCCACTTGCCATTGGCCTTTTTTACCAACGGGTTAGCTACCCAACTTGGGTAATGGACTTCCTTGATGAAGTCTACCGCTAAGAGCATCCCGACCTCTTCATCGACTATCCTCCAACGTTCTTGGGCGAGGTTGTGCTTTTTCTATCTAACTGGCCTAACTAAGGGATCGGTATTTAACTTATGAGTTATAATATTGGAATCTATTTCAGGCATCTTTGCCGCAGACCAAGAAAATATATCTAAATTTTGTAGTAAGAAGCTTACCATCTGAGAGCGAAGTGGATCATCGATCAAAGCATCGATTTGGAGAGTCTTGGCTGGGTCATCAGTTGAGACCGGGATGTGGACCGTCTCCTCTATTGGGGCAACTCGCTCATCGACAAACTCTGCTGGTCATTTGAGCTCGATGTCAGTTTTGCTTTCCTGTTGAGGGCGGCTACGTAGCACTTGCAAGATTCAAGCTGGTCACCTCATACAACTCCTACTCCATAGTCCGTTGGGAACTTCATTGTCAGGTAGTAGGTGGATACTACTGGATGTAGGACATGCGTAATGGGGTGACCTACTATGGCATTATAAGGAGAGGGAGTTGCGACCACCAGAAATGTGTGCTCGAACCTCGCGATATTTGGCCACGTGCCGACCTCAACGGGTATTGAGACTCGCCCTAGAGGTCTGACCTCCTCGCCGTTGAAGCTTACTAGGGGAGTATCTATCGGCTTTAGGTCACATTTTTGGAGATGCAGCTTGTCGAAGGTGTCCTTGAACAGTATGTCTGTCGAGCTACCCGAGTCTACCAGGAGGCGCTTGACTTCGAAGTCATTAAGCCTCAGTTTTATTACCAAAGCATCATCATGAGGATACTAGATCCCACACACATCGTCCTCCATGAAGTAAATTGGTTCTTCAAGTCGAGGTCGCTTTGGCGGGTTCTCCTCTTCGTTTTCTAGTTCGTGAACTGAGGTTTGTCTGGCTACTGAAGTACACCCTGCGATGATGGACCCGCCAGTAATCATATTGATTACTCTGCAGATCGGTCTCTCCTCGGGCAACTGCCATGGTGGCTGCTCATTCTGCCTGTTGTTGGACTCGAGGGCATTCCCTCTCTGGTCCCCCTACCGGTCTGCTTGTTGATCTGCTTGGCATCTTTCTTCTCGTTGTACAAAATTTTTCAAGTATCTACGATGGATGAGCTCCTCGATCTCATCGCGGAGGTTCCTGCAGTTCTCCGTGCTGTGCCCGTGGTCTTTGTGGAAGTGACAGTAGACATTTCAGTTTCCTGTTGCAGGATCTCCCCTCAACCTAGGAGGCCACTTGACAAAGGAAGAGTCCTTGATGGCCATTAGGATTTCTCCTCGCTTAGCATTGAGAGGTGTGTAATTTGTCCTTTCAACAGGTGGGGTTCTGAAGCGCTGACATGACTTGCGAGATCGCGAAGGAGATCGGCTTCCAAACTTGTTTCCTCCCCTTCTCGGGGACTTGCTCTTTCTTCTTTTGTGCCTGTCACTACCTGTGTTGTCACCGTCTCTTTTTCTTTTTTCTACCGGTTTGTCAATCTTTTGGTTCATTTCCTCTTCGGTTCCTATGAACTGGTCGGCTAGCTTGAGGAATTCTGTGATGTCTTTTGGTTTATTGGCCACCACATGCCATTTGAACTCTCTGTGAGTTATTCCTTTCTTGGTTGCCGTGAGTCTTACTGCCAGATCTAAGTCGAGGATCTGTAGGCAGGTGTCGTTAAAGCGCTTGATGTAGCTTCTAATCGACTCTCCTTCTCTCTGAACCACGTTAAGGTGGCTCTCCTACGACCTCGGGCACTTCTTGCTGGTGATGAAGTGTGAGGTAAACAACTCTGTGAACTGTGCCCAAGTCTTGATCGTTTCCGGCGTGAGGTTCCGGTACCAGGTCCAAACTACCCCCTTAAAAGTGGTGGAGAAAGCCATGCACATGCAAGACTCGTCAGCCCCAGGTAGGTGCATATGGGACTGAAAGGAGTTCACATGATCATTAGGATCAAAAGACCCGTCATACTTGTCCAGGGGAGGTATCTTGAAATGTTTGGGCATCGGGGTCGCCAAGAGCTCGTGAGACACTGGAGACGACTTGGAAAGTAGGGGAGGAGTGGCCTTTGTAGCTATTGAGCTCACCTCCTCCTTATCTTTAGCATGCCCTTCTTGTTGGTTCGGTCTCGTTGGCTGACTGTTCTGAGCTGAAGTACGGCGTGCCTTCTAATGCCTCTATTGCTGCTTCTTTATTGGCTCGGCATTGGTGCTGCTGATTTCTGTATGCTCCGATACCGTTCTACCGCGAGGTAGCTTCTAGTTCCTCATGGGATTCTGGGGCTAGCTATCATGGATGAAGAAACCCTGCCTTGAGTTCATGCCCTGAACTCTGAACTGGCTACCTGCAAGCGACCCATCTTGGCCCTGTTAGGCTGAGTATACCCGGATCTATTTTCGAGGTTCCCTTGCGAAGTCGGTGGAGTGATCTGACCGTCTCTCCTCCTGCAGGGTGAGACCTGAATCCAGGAAGGAACTGGGACTTCGGAAGTCTCTTCGCCTCGGTGGGGAGATCGAATGATGTCCTGGTTCACACCAGGTCGGTTATGATTTTGCTGGGCCCCTATGTGCGGAGGTGGAACCGACTACTGGCTCTATGGCAGTGAGGGGAACTGTTGCAATAAGTATTGTTGGTACTACTGGAATTGCTAAACCTGCTGCATTTGGACCTGGATGGCCCGCACATACTGCACCAGGTTGTCAAACTGGGGCTGTCCAACTCCAGGGGGAACCATAGAAGGCTCAGAAAAGGTTGTGCTTACCACTGGGGGAAGTGGGGCGTTCACCTATGTAGTGTTTGGCGGCATGGTCAGCGTTGGAACCCCAACCGCAATAAGCGGGATGGTGAACTGGCCGATGCACATTGAAGGGAGTTGGGGTTGCCCCCGGATATGTTCATCTCGCTGCTTTGTCCGGCATGACTGGAAGATGCCATCGATTCAGAAGAAAGTTGATGATTGTAAAGAAGATGACTTTTCGATCGAGTTCCCACAAACGATGCCAATTGTTGTAGCGCGATCTGACTACTCCCTACTGGAGGATGATCTGTCTTCTAGTCGGGCAGCGAGCTAGGTGAATCTGCAAGATAGCAGATCAGAGAACCCAGGGTGGCTAATCCGGCGAGGTCGCTCTGATGCTTAAGTCAGTAAACTGTGATGTGAGATGAAAAGCTTTGAGAGCTAGAGAGCTAGAGAGCCAGAGAGTAGAAAAATCACGCGTACCTTGTGTCATTGGGGTTGGTGCCTTTATATAGTTGAGCCCTCGTGGGTTTGGTGGATCAATTTTGGGATCTTCATTCTAATGGGATCTGTTTCCACTTTAATTGGGGAGTAACGTTATCAATTAATAATGATTATCAATTCTGCTCGATTCGGGTGGAGAGAAGATTAGGCCTGCCGTTATGCAGTGTGATCCCATGAGGTTCGGAGTCTACTTGAGAAACTTTCGGGATTGTTACGTGGTGGTCCGGGTCGGTAGCCCCGAGCTGATACTTTAGTCTTTTTGTTCTGAAATGGATTGAATGCCGAGGTGCCTCGATTCCGAGGTGACTCTGCGCTGAGGTGACCCTGTGCCAAGGTGATTGAATACCTGAGCTCAATTGTTGCGAACTAGGCTTGTCAGGTTGAGCTATCATCTCTTAGTCAGGTCATGTCCGCGTGTCCCCTTCTCGCTAGGTCGTGCCAAATGACCCTTCATCAACATATAAATTACAAGGTTTTACACTCTATATATTTGTATTTGTACTCCTTCCAAACTGACCTTTAGAGTCCTTTGATTCTTTCTCTAGAAATTTTTTCACCTTTTTTTTTGTGGTTAATGCTCTTAAGTGGACATTCTTATCCAGATGCCATAGTTCTAGTTTCCCACTTTCTTTTTGTTTCTCACTATTTTAAACTTTTTTTTTATTTCTTTCCAAAGAAAATATGTTCTCAAATTATATTCATTTATGAAATTCATTTTATTTTTTCTTGGCTTCATTTGATCGTTGTGAGGGATTGTGATTCATAACCAAACCCTTAGTTTTAAACTTTCAGACATGTGAAACAATTATTCTCATTTAGGTTGTGTTTGGTTTGAAGAAAAAAGTAGGGAAAGGAAGGGAAAAGTAAGGAAGCCCTTACGGATCTTGTATAGGTTTTCCTTCCTTACCTTTTCTTTCAAACCAAACATAGCCTTAATTCTCCTATAGAGATATTGGGATTTTCATCGCTACAATTCTGACAATTCATCCATTAGATTAGGCTCTAAATACAAAATTGTACAATGCAAATACAAGGTTTAGAAATACTTCATGGGATTGCACTCTTCCCAAGACCCAAGGGTTAAAATAACCACTGTGGTATGCAGATGGGTATGTCTACCACTAAGGCTCAGTTTGGGTTTGGAAGGAGTACAAATACAAATATGTACAGTACAAAACCCTCTATTCTGTATTACTTAATATCTACTTGCACTGTACATATCTGTATTTGTACTCCTTCCAAATACAGGCTAATGGAATTGTTTTGCTTTTTCAGAGATTGGACTCTACATGATAACCCTTTTTTTCCTTGTGTAGATGAAGATGATGAGGTATTGATCAAGAAACTTCTTAATAGAGGATTACGAATTCTGTCAATATAGTGCGGAACTATAATGATGAAATAATTTTTCTATTAGGCTGTGTTTAGTTGCAGCGCAATTTTATTTGCACTAGTATAAATGTATGGGAGTGCAAATGTAAAAATGCAAAATTTTATTTAATTTTATTTTAAATTTTACTTTTTTCTGCTTCATGTCTTAATTTATTTCATTTATACTGCAATCAAACAAAATAAGCTAAATTTTGAAACAAAGCATATTCTCAAAGCTTTAATCTATACCCAATTTAATTTGTTTTGTTTTTCTTTTTTTTTTTTATCGGCTCTTATTCATGGTTCAAATTCTTACTATTAAATTTGGGTGGCCTTTCTCATTCTTTTATAAGTCGGTTTATCTACTCGATTCAAACAAAAAACCCAACATGGTTCACCCGGTTTTCACATGATATGTGTCCATACATCGCATGATGAGATTCGTGGACATATTCTTAATTTCGAAAAAAAGAAAAAAGAAAGATTTGTGGGCATAATAGGGGGCGTTTGTTTCAAGGTATGAAGAGGAGGAAGCGGGTCGCCAAGCGAACTCGTACCGAGCTGCCCCTGGATGAGGAGCCCCAAGTTCCAGGCCATACGCCGAAGGATCTGCCCAGGGAGCCCGAAGTGACTCCACCGGTGCACGAAACTGCCGGGGCACCTTACGCTGAGACCACTCATACGGGCGCTCCTGCGTACTCAAGTGCTCCTGCTCACTCCGGGTCTGCTCATACGCGGGCTGGGCCCTCAGGCTCGGGAGCTCAAGGGGAGTTTAGGAGCGTGTTGACGCCGAACTACGCTCTTCAGAAGAGTAGGGCCGCTACTTTCCCTGAGGAGGTCGCGGCGTGGACCGATCTTCCCTTGAATCAGGTCGTTTGCCGCGCCGTAACACATGCCATGGTGGTAAGTTAGATTCTGTCTTCCTTTTTTATTTTGTTGCTTCGGTTGTCATTTGCTCACTTGTTTCTTTTGGTAGGTGAATTCTTCAATTCATGCCTTGGCGGCCCAAGTGGAGAGGAGCTCGCGACAGGTGCGAGCTGCTGAGGCTGCCGCTCATGCTGCTAAAGAAGCTTTCCGTGCTGCAGAGGCAAATACCCGGGCTGCTGAGGCGGCTACATACGCTGCTGAAGAGGCTGCTCGCGTCGCGATGGCCAGGCAGGCGGGGTCTCAGCGTGACGCCGAGGCCATGGGGGTAGTTGTCAAGCATATGGCGGACTTGAAGTTGGATTTGCAGCATCAAGTCAAATATCTTCAGGAGGACATCAGGGAGAGAACACAGATTTTTTCCCAAGGCATTGAAGACGCCAAGAAGAAGGCATTTGAAGATTACATTGCCTCTCTGCGTTTTGACGATCTGATGGTGGACTCTTACAGGAGGGGGTTCAAGTTGAGCCGGTGGATGATCTGGAATACGTACCCCGACCTCGATGTAAGTGCCATAACCACTTTGCGTATAACTTAGGAGATGGCCAGTGCTACCGATGGCGAGCCGAACTCTGAAGGAGAGGCAGGGCCTTCGGGTGTTGTTGAAATGCCTTCCGATGGCGAAGAAGTGGCTCCGGGCATGTAAATTTTTTTTTTTTTGCCAATGTATTGTTTCTTGCAATGGAGTGTCTTTTTCCCCTTGCTCATCTTCCCCAAACTGTTTCTTTGCCGGGTTATTAAATTTTTGCGGTCTTTTATGCCACGAACTGATTTTTTGCCGAGCTGATAATGTGCTCCTTTGTGTCTACGCCGAAGTTCCTCATGACTTGCCCTGTGGCACATAGGGCCTGATTTCGTCCACTTCGCTTGGTGGTTTATAGGTAGTATCGCCTTAAGTTCACAATGTTCCGCGTTCGAGGTACTCGTTTGCTTTCCAAAGTTTCGAGTTCATATGTCCCCCCAAGCGCTCTTTTTACTTTATAGGGCCCTTCCCAATTAGGTCCAAGCTTGCCCATGCCGGGTTCGGGCACCATAACCTTACGAAGGACCAGGTCACCGACTCGGAAGCTTCGTTGCTTAACTCTGCTATTGTAGTAGTGAGCTACCTGCTGCTGGTATGCCGCTGTTCGGATGTGCGCGAGGTCCCTTACCTCGTCCAGTAGGTCGAGGTTGGTACGTAGCTCATCTCCGTTCGTCCAATCGTCGTATGTTTCAAATCGCAACATTGGTATTTCGATTTCGGCCAGGATCACTGCTTCCGTGCCGTAGGTGAGGTTGAAGGGGGTTTCTCCCGTGGTTGCTTTTTCGGTAGTTCGGTGAGCCCATAAGACACTTGGTAGGTCTTCGGCCCACAATCCCTTAGCTCGATCCAGATGTGCTTTCAGTCCGCGCAAGATGGCTCTGTTCATTACTTCCGTCTGACCGTTTTCCTGCGGGTGCGCGACTGACATGAAATTTTGCCGAATCCCCATGTTCTGGCACCACTCTTGGAACTTGATATCCTCGAACTGTTTTCCGTTGTCGGAGATTAGTACCCGAGGTAACCCGAACCGACATACTATGTTCTTCCAAAGGAAGTTCTGTATGTTTCGAGCCGTAACAGTTGCCAGAGGTTCGGCTTCTATCCACTTCATAAAGTAATCTACTGCAACAACTAAGAATTTTCTTCCGCCTGTTGCTGGTCGGAATGGCCCTAGGAGGTCGATGCCCCATTGTGCAAAGGGCCACAGGCTGGCGAGGTATTTGAGGTCCGAGGCAGGTTGATGGTGGATGTTAGCGTGCTTCTAACACTTGTCGCATTTTCTGACGAGCTCGACAGCTTCTGTCTTCATCGTTGGCCAGTAGTATCCTTGTCGAGGTGCCTTTTGGGTGAGTGCTCTGCCCCCCAAGTGTCCGCCGCACAGGCCTTCATGAGTGTCGCGGAGTACGAACTCGACTTCGGTAGGTCGCAGGCAACGCAAATAGGGGAGCGTGTACGACCGTCGGTATAACCGTTCGTCTATTATGACGTATTTGGCCGCCTGGCGCTGCACCCTCTTGGCCGCATTGCGTTCTGCAGGGAGGGTTCCGTCTATCAAGAGGCTTGCGAGTGGATCGATCCAGCTCGACTCTGCTTCTAAGACGGAAGCGACCTCCTCTGTCCCCCCGAGAATACTAGGCCGAGGTAAGTCCTCTATGTACACAGTTCTCATGTTGTTGTGATTTGTACTGGCTAACCGGGACAGGGCGTCAGCCTTAGTGTTTTTTGACTTCGGGATTTGCCTGATGATGTGTGATCGGAAGTTGAGCAGGGCTTCTTTTACTTTGGTCAAATATGCGATCATGGAGAGATCGAGTGCTTCGTACTCGCCGGTAACTTGGTTCACCACGAGCTGAGAATTGCTGCAGATGACCAAGTGTTTTGCCTTTACCTTTCGCGCTAGGTCCAGCCCGGCGATCAGTGCTTCGTACTCTGCCTCGTTATTGGATGCCGCAAACTCAAAGCATAGTGCATATTCTAATTTTGTGCCGCCCGGGCCGCACAAGACTATTCCAGCTCCGCTGCCTTGCCGGTTTGAGGAACCGTCCACGTGAAGGATCCAGGGCTCCTCATCCCAGTTCGCGCTTCGCCTGACCAGGAGAGATGCCACACTGGCTGCTACTTCACGGGGTTCGGACTCTATGGGCTCAGGAGCTCCGGGTTCGCCCAAACTGGGGACCTCGGGCTCGACCTATGGGGCTTCGTGGCTGAAAGTGCACTCGGCGATAAAATCTACCAAAGCTTGGGCCTTGATAGCGGTTCTCGGTTTGTACTGGAGGTCGTACTCGCTGAGTTCGATGGCCCATTTCGTCAGCCGACCGGAGACCTCGAGTTTGAGTAAAAGTTGTCTAAGAGGTTTGTTAGTTAGGACGATGACGGTGTGAGCCTGGAAGTATGGGCGGAGTTTCCAAGCTGCTATTACTAGGGCGTATGCTAGTTTTTCTATCTCCGGGTACCTTGCCTCTGCTCCCTGCAAAATTTTACTAACATAATAGATGGGTCGCTGGACCCGGTTTGTTTCTTTTATCTGTACCGAACTGACCGCCTCGTCGCTCGCCGAGAGGTGCAGTTCTAAGACTTCGCCCACCTCGGGCCGGGCTAAGGTCGGCACACTAGCGAGGTAACCTTTCAGTTTGTCGAACGCGAACTAGCAGTCTAGGGTCCACTCGAACCCTTTGCCTTTGACTGCCTTGAAGAAGGGTAGGCAGCGGTCTGCTGACTTAGACAAGAAGCGGCTTAGAGCGGCTATGCGGCCGTTTAGCCTCTGAACCTCTCTTACTTTCTGAGGTGGTTTCATATCTAGAATGGCTTTTATTTTGTCCGGGTTGGCCTCAATACCGTGCCGATTGACAATGTTGCCTAGGAACTTGCCTGAGGTGACGCCGAAGACACACTTGTTGGGGTTCAACTTCATGCTAAACTGACGCAGGATTTGGAAAACAGAATCTAAGTCTTGTATTAATTCTTGTGAAAATTGAGTCTTGACGACCATGTCGTCTACATAGCACTCTATCTTCGTACCAATCAGGGGCCGAAATAGCCTATTTACAAGTCTTTAGAAAGTCGCTCCGGCATTTTTTAGTCTGAAGGGCATGACTTTGTAGCAATACAGGCCGAACTCGGTTATGAAGCTGGTTTTTTCCTCATCGGATAGGTCCATCCTAACTTGGTTGTAGCCCGAGTAGGCATCCAGGAAGCTTAGCAACTCGTTTCCCAAGGTTGTGTCCACTAGGCGGTCAATTCTGAGGAGGGGGAAACAATCTTTCGAGCAAGCTCGGTTCAGGTCGGTATAGTCGACACACATGCGCCACTTGCCGCTTGCCTTTTTTACCAACACCGGGCTGGCCACCCAGCTCGGGTAATGGACTTCCCTTATGAAGTTTGCTGCGAGGAGCTTCTCGACCTCCTCGTCGACCGCTCTCCAGCGTTTTGGGGCTAAGTTGTGTTTCTTCTGTCTAACGGGTCCAACTACAGGGTCAGTATTAAGTTTGTGAGTTATCAGTCCGGGGCTAATGCCGGGCATGTCGGCCGTGGACCAGGCAAAAATATCTAAATTTTGAAGTAAAAAACTCACCAGTTCGGCTCGTAGGGGGTCTTTGATGGAAGCTCCGATGCTTAGTGAGCGAGCTGGGTCCGTGGCTGAAGTCGGGATTGCGACAGTTTCCTCCGTGGGCGAAGCTCGTTCCTCACCTTGCTCCGCAGGCCGCTCCAGTTTGAGGTCACCGGCCGCCTTGGTTTTTCCCTTCAGGGCGGCAACATAACACTTGCGGGACTCGAGCTGGTCGCCCTGCGCTACCCCTACACCGAAGTCCGTAGGGAACTTCATGGCCAAATAGTAGGTGGAGACCGCTGCCCGTAGGATATGCGTGATCGGCCGCCCTATTATGGCATTGTATGGGGAGGGGGTCGCGACAACAGGAAATCATGGTTGAGTATGACCGCATAAGGCCATGTGCCGACTTCCACAGGGACAATTACTTTTCCGAGGGGCCTGACTTCCTCTCCGCTGAAACCCACCAGGGGAGTGTTCGCGGGTTTCAGCTCGCTCCTCCGTAACTGCAGCTGGTCAAATGCTGATTTGAAGAGGATGTCCGCTGAGCTGCCCAAATCTACGAGTACGCGCCTGACCTCGAAGTAGTTGATCCTTAGTTTAATGACAAGCGCGTCATCATGGGGGTAGTGGACTCCTCGCGCGTCGTCCTCCATGAAAAAGATTGGTTCTTCGGTCTTTGGTCTCTTTGGGGGGTTCCGTTCTTCGAGGGCCACTTCGCGAACTGAAGTCCGGGCTGCTGCCGAGGAACACCCTGCTACCACCGAACCTCCCACTATTACGTGGATTGTTCCCCGAACTGGCCTCTCTTCCGGAGGCTGCTTCCGCAACGGTTCGGAAGGTCTGCTGCTAGACTCGGGGGCATCCTTTTCGTGCTCCCCTTGTCGACCTGCTTTATTGTTATTGTTGTGCTGTACAAAGTTTCTCAAGTATCCGCGACGGATGAGCCCCTCTATCTCGCCCCGGAGGTTATTACACTGTTCGGTGCTATGACCATGGTCTCTATGGAAACTACAATACAAATTCTTATTTCTCTCGTTCGGATTTCCCTTTAGGCGAGGTGGCAACTTAACGTACGGAGCGTCTTTGATCGTCATTAAGATCTCTGTCCGCCTCGTGTTTAACGGCGTGTAGTCCGTCCGAACTGCTAGGGGGGCCGGAATGACTGGTTCAGCTTTGGCTCCCGGGTCGGGTTTTTTCTATTCGCCGGGTTGGGGAGCTCGCCTTCTCTCTTTCTTTTCTCGTTCCCGCCTTCGGTTCGTTGGTTGATTTCTTCCTCTGTCCTCATGAACTTATCCGCGAGTTTGAGGAATTCGGCCATGGTTGCGGGCTGGTTGGCCACCATGTGCCATTTGAATTCTTTGTGCGTCACCCCTCTTTTGGCCGTCGCGAGCAGCACTGCGGGGTCCAACCGCGGTATCTGCAAGCATGCTTCGTTGAACCGCTTGATGTAGCCCCGAATAGATTCTCCTTCTCTTTGGACTACTCCGAAGATGCTTTCCTCCGTTCTGGGGCACCGTTGGCTGGTGACGAAGTGTGTGGTGAAGACTTGCACGAACTGGGCCCAGCACTTTATCGACCCGGGGGCCAGGTTCCTGTACCAAGTGCGGGCTACCCCCCTTAGGGTGGTGGTAAAGGCCACGCACATGCACGATTCGCTGGCCCTGGCGAGGTGCATTCGCGACTGAAAGGCATCAACGTGGTCGTTGGTGTCGAAGGACCCATCGTACTTATCCAGAGGTGGGAGCTTGAAGTCTCTGGGTAAGGGGACCGCCAGGAGTTCCGATGCGAGGGGGGAAGGAACGGAGAGAGCCGGGGCAGCCCCTACCTCGCCCGAGCTCATGTCTTTGCCTCTGAATTCCGACAAGGCACGGGTGGTGGTTCGGCGACTTCGCCGGCGCCTTCGCCGTTGAGCGGGCCTTGTACTGGCGCTGCTGGCCTCCGTGTTACCGAGCTCGATGGGCCCGGAATGCTGGTAGTTTACCGCTAGGGCGTTGAATCGATTTTCGGTGAGCGGGAGCTCGGGCTCGGAGCGTCGGGTTGCCGACCTCGCAGGTGAGGTTCCCGACCCGCCCGCGGGTTGCGAGGCGGGGATGACATTTTTCTCTCTTCGGCCTGAGGACGAGGCCTGGCTGTTGGGGTGGTTCTGGGGCCGGGAGGCCTTCGCCTGGTGGGGGTGCCCATCTTACGGGGAGGCCTTGACCGGCCTCGGAGCGGGGTGGCGAGGCGGAAGTAGTGGTTGGTTCAGTGGCAGTTGGGGGAACTGTTGTTGATAGTGATACTGGGAGATGTTGTGCAGCACTTGGTGCTGGTGAAGCTGGTGTTGCTGGAACTGTTGCATTTGGGCTTGCATTGCCCGCATGCACTGCATTAGGTCCTCCAACCGGTTTTGGCTAGCTGCCAGGGGGACGACAGTTGGTTTAGTGAGGGTTGTCTCAATGGGGAGAGGAAAGGGGATGCTTGTGGTAGGAGGGTTTACGGGTGCCACTGCTTGTGGCGCGTTCAAGCTGGGGATCCCATCCGCCGAAAGGAGGATGGTGAACTGTCCAACGCACACTACGGGGACTTGGAGTTGCTCCCCGGTGGCGTTTGTCTCCGTGCCACGTCCGGTGTTGCTGGAGGAGGCCATGAGTGTTGGGTTTTTTGAAGAAAAGGGGTTATCGAAGTTTGGAGGGAGGCTTTTTGTAGCGTTTCCCACAGACGACGCCAATTGATGGAGCGTGATCCGGCCGGTCTTAGCTGTCCGCTGCCTTGCTTCCAAACGGGGTAGCAGGGAACCTGAAACGGAGGAGATGGAGAAGCTCCGGGGGGAACCCGGTGTAGAGGCTCCGAAGCTCAACTTAGAATCCTTCAAAAGCAAGGTAATACCAGATAGTGCAAAGTTTGCATACCTCCGTTGTCGGGGGGCAGGGGGCTCTTATAGTCACTTCGTGCACTCATCCCGGGGCCCTTGTCAGGTCAAGTATGATTACCCTTGTGCTTGTCAATTCGGTCATCGTTTTTTCTACTGAGACAGAACCGTCACTGCCTAACCGTCATCTAACCGGAGATGGCGGTGTCAGTGGCGGTGGCAGGTGGCCGTTTAGGGTGCTACGCCAAACGTCAGATCTCAGTCAGGCGCAGTGCCCTTGGGCACGAACTTCCTTAGTGTCAGGCGTGGTACGACTTGTTTGGTTTTGGTGCCAAGTGATGCGAAGTGTTGAGCGAGGCGATCTTGAGCTCGGAGGTATCTGTAGGGCATGTCAGTTCGGCGAAGTTATCCCGAGCTGTTACAAGGTGGGTCAGTTTGGCGAAGTGTGTCCCGAGCTGTTACAAGGTGGGTCAGTTCGTCGAAGTGTATCCCGAGCTGTTACAGGGTTAGTTTGGCAAGTATAACCCGAGCTGTTACAAGGTGGGTCAGTTTGGCGGAGTGTATCCCGAGCTGTTACAAGGTTTGGCAAGTATAACCCGAGCTATTACAAGGTGGGTCAGTTCGGCAGAGTGTATCCTGAGCTGTTACAAGGTCAGTTCGGCGAAGTGTATCCCGAGCTGTTACAAGGTGGATCAGTTCGGGCCCCCGGTAGGGAGTTCAGTCCGCTCGTGTCCCCTTGTTCCCGCCTAGGCTTGGCCCCTTTTGCCGAGTTGTTCTTTCTGCCACGTGTCACGTAATAGAGAGGTCGGGCCAAATCTTCCTTCATCAATATATATATATATATATATATATATATATATATATATATATATATATATATATATATAGTTCAATGATATAAACATTGCTTTATCTTTCTCAATTTTCTAAGACTATGGGCAGTTGAGTTCTTTTCACAATGAATATAAATTATGGTTTTTAAAACCGAATCTGTCAGGGGTCCGGTTATTGGTTTGAACGGCAGTCCATTCTAACAAAAAATTTAAATAAAAAAAAAAACTAAAAAATATTCAAAACCGTTTGAACAGTTCGAATGGCTTAAACGGTTAATTGGCTAGTTCAGCGGTTTGCTGACCAAAATCAATGGTTTTGGGGAAAAACGGAACCGGTTCCCGATTTTTCCAGTCTAATCGTCCAATGTGATCCGGTTTTGAAAACCATGGTATAAACCTCTCGTGTTTTGATTTTAACATAAACCTCTGCTAATGTTTTGAAAAATGGTATAGGTACCTCCCTTCCCATTAGTTTTCCGATAAAAATGCTGACATGACATTCTAATTTTGCTAAAATACCAAATTTATCCTTGATTAATTTTGTTTAGATGTGTATTTATTAAAAGGGATTTTTAGACTGCACTCCACCTCAGAATTCAAATTTGAACTGCAAACCTACAATAGTTTAGTTTTATAAACAGCTCCACCTATTACACTCATACTTGTCCGTAAATTGGCATCAATGCCAAACTGGCACCTACCCTCAACTATACGGTTGAGATAGGATTTCTGGGGTGGACTGAATGGTAAAAACCCCTTATTAAAATATCCCAAAACAGATTAAATTTTGGTTCCACAAGTATGAATTTGATGAAGCTTCATCCGTAACTGAGATATTTTTACTCTTGGTAGGATTAGGGGTGTCCATGGTTCTGTTAACCAAACCATGGCCTCTTTTTGTAAACTGAACTGGTGGTGCTAGATTTTTCATTTCGCCAAACCGAAACCGAACCGGTACCACTGGTTAACCAGTTTTCCGATTTTGGTTTTTGATCGGTTTGGTTCTCCGGTTTTTCGGTTTTTATATTTATAATGTATAATATTATATTATAAATAATAAATGATATATAATATATTATAAATATTTTAAATATATATAATATATTTGTAAATAGATCATTATAAATATAATTTAAGTATATATTTATATATAATTAATAAATATTTATATAGAATACATAGAAAATATGTGACATATATTAAAAATATATATAAAATATACATATAAATATATATACTGGTCAGTTCAGTTAACCGTTGATTTTTTTATAGGTTAATCGAAAACTGAACCAGTCCTTCGATTTTTCAAAAATTCCGAACCGGAATCGAACTGAACCTACCATTTCGGTTAACCACATTTTGTGGTTCAGTTCGGTTTTTCGGTTTTTCATGGACACCCCTAGGTAGGATTCAACTTTGTTAATCAACCCATTGTCCGTTCTAGCATTTCAACAACTTGAATGGGTTTGGTTAAGGACATAGTCTTTTAAAAACAAAGTTCTTCCCCAAAATCACTAAGCATAAAAGTTTCAGGCTTTCAGACATGAAACAACTCTTCTCATTTAGGCTATGTTTGGTTTCAAGGAAAAAGTAGGGAAAGTAAGGGAAAGGTAAGGAAGCCTTTACAAATCTTGTATAGGTTTTCCTTCCTTTCTTTACCTTTTCTTTGAAACCAAATATAGCCTTAATTCTCCTGTAGAGATATTGGGATTTTCAGTGTTAGAATTCCAACAATTCATCCATTAGATTAGGCTCTGTTTGGGAAGAGCATAAATAGAAAATTGTACAATGCAAATACAAGGTTTAGAAATATTTCATGAGATTGCACTCTTCCCAAGACCCAAGGGTTAAAATAACCACTGTGGTATGCAGATGGGTATGTCTACCACTAAGGCTCAGTTTGGAAGGAGTACAAATACAAATATGTATAGTACAAAACCCTGTATTTCATATTATTTTGTATGTACTTGCTCTGTACATATTTGTATTTGTACTCCTTCCAAACACAGCCTAATGGAATTGTTTTGCTTTTTTCAGAGATTGGACTCTACATAATAACCCTTTTTTTCCTTGTGTAGATGGAGATGATGAGGTATTGATCAAGAAACTTCTTGATAGTGGATTATGAATTCTGCCAATATAGTGTGGAACTATAGCGCTGAAATAATTTTTCCATTAGGCTGCGTTTGGAAACGATGCAAATGGAGTGTAAATCCCGGTTCAAGGTAAATATGTAATCTGCGTTTGGAAACGATGCAAAAGAAGTAAATTTGCATTCAAATGGCCTTTTGATAAAAAATGCATATGCTTTATTGGAATTTGTGTTTGCATACAATTACAACTAAAAGTCTATTTGGTAAGAAGGTAAATTTGTCGGTGCAAAACTATTCCAACTTTACAATTTATATAGACCGTTTTATACTCTACATATTTGCATTCACATACAGATGCAAATATAAAAAATCTTCTATACCAAAAAGATATTGACCGTTAGTAAAGATGGTTGTCATTAACTCAGTATACATAGGATTTTAGCAATGGAGTTTTACTTCCATTGGTATTATATGAGGCATAGTGACAAATGAAAATATCTATCAGTAAGAACTGTCCATACCAACAAAATTTGACTCAGTAGTAAAGATATGCATTGGTATATGTACTTCTTATTGTGCTTAAGCACAATTTAAACCTATTTGCACTGTATATATTTGTATTTGTACTGTTTCCAAACTGAGCCTTAGACTGTGTTTGATTGCATTGTAAATAAATTTGCACTGGTGCAAAACCATGGCAATGCAAATGCTTTGAGTGTAAATTCAGACCTATTTTTGTTTCAAATGTTAACTTTTTGATTGGTTTCAGTATAAATGAAGTAAATTAAGACTTGAAGCAGAATAAAGTAAAATCCAAAACAAAATTAAATGAGGACTTGCATTTTTTACATTTGCACTCCCATACATTTGTATTAATACAAATAAAATTGCACTACAACCAAACACAACTTGTATTAATCCAAAACAAAATATATATATATATATATATATATATATATATATATATATATATATATATATATATATATGTATGTATGTATGCAAATAAAAATTTGCATTTTTTATCGACAACAAAGCATCAATATGCAGCAATACAAACACACAAATTCAAGGCACATCAAGCATGAAATAAGGCATTTTAGAAGTTAGATATAACAAGCTTGATCAGAGGACAGAACTAAAATATGCACGGATGATCTTGACAATGGGGTGAAGTAGCAGCAAAAGGAGAGAAATCATTTAATTTGATGGGGAATGATATAAGAATGGCATCAGAGGACTGTACGTACGAGAACAAGAAGGAGAAGGATGACGAAGACTATGAGGTTGAAGGTAAGAAAGGGAAGAGTTTGGAAACAAAACATTTTTCTATAACAAGAGGAGAGGAATCAACCTCATTGAGTGGCTTTAAGTCTTGTTCTTCTTCTTCTTCTGGGATAATATAAAGCCATCGGTGATGATGATTTTTTTTTTTTTTTTATCAAAGAATGTTTGGGATGAAGCATAAAAAAAGGAAAACAGTAAATCTACTTCTTTCTGTTTGAAATTAGTTGTCAGGCAGCAGAGTAGAGAGGGGTAGAATTGATATTTTAAATTATGCTATACAATAAAATGGCATTTTCGTAATTTTAATGTCACCATTAATACAAAAGTAATCAACTAACCTAAGGGAGATATTTGCACTTTTTTTTTTCAAACATTAGGGAGATTATTCTTATGATCAAAATAGGGGAAAGGGAAGGTTTTTATATCTATCTATCTATCTATCTATCTACCTATATAATGATAATATGGTATCACAGCATAAGAAAGCAAGGGTGCACTTGGTCTATAAGACTATAACCATGCAGATTCACAATAATGTTCACTCCATTGCTTGATGAGATGGAGGGCACCCCACAGCACATCCCAACCATGTATTGGGAACATCTCTCCTATTTGCCATTGGGAGATGTTCCCAATACACAATTGGGATGTGCTGTGGCTCACTTGTGGGGCATAGATGTGGATTCCTGCCTCCACAAAGCCCTCATTATCAACCTCTCCTATGCCTATCACTTTCTTGGGCAACTAATATTCACCATTAGTTTTGATGGATCAAACTAAATCCTTTGGCAGTTCTAGGTTGAAAATGCACAAATTATCCTAACTTACTGGCTATGTTTATGGACTTTTTCTTTATCCATTGAAAATCATTGCTGCACAAGAAAACGAGATTAACCCAATATATACTAGGGATATTATCTAAAACTCATCATGACTTTTTTCATATTTCTCTTAAATTCATCATGATTTTTTAAGACCCGTAGATAACCCCTTTTCAGTGAGTTTTATTGTCTAAAATTCATCTTCCATTAGATTTCCCATAAATTCTATACATTAGTGCTGATTATTAACTGAGGTTTCCACATAAGCACTTGACTATTTTACATAACTAAACTACCCCTCAATGGACAATTGAACTTGTTAAATATTTTTCATGACAAAATTACACTTGACTTGAAGCACCTAGCCTACAAAATTTAGTATATATATCCACATAGGCCCAGGCTGGTTCAAAGTCTGGCTATGGCTCAACCCGCTCAACCCACCCAACCCATGATCACCCCTAAGTTCAACAGTCCCATCTTAATTAAACAAAGGAATACATATATCTAATTAGTATAGTAGTTAGGGATAATTTTGTCATGAAAACATTTAATAAGGTTGACTAGTCATTCATAATTAGTTTGGTAATGTAAAATACTTAAATACTTACGCGGACAACTTCCATTAGTGACCACTAGTGGTCCCTAACAGTGATCTAATGGAAACCTGAACAGAAGGTGAGTCAAAATTCACCGATAAGGGCCCTTTGGAGGGTTTAAAAAGTCATGGTGAGTTTAAGAAAAATGCAAAAAAGTTATGATGAATTTTAGATAATAACCCAATATACTGCTTTTGGTAAACAAGATTTTCCATGGTTGAGTTGGTTGTTAGCTCCGCTGATTAAATTTGTCAAGTTTGGACAACTTTGTAGCAGAGTTTCTCTTTTACCTCTCGAGGTGTTAGTCGAAGACATGATCTTGCACTACTCCTCAAAGGAGATAAGTCTATTGTGGTTTATTTTCAAGAGAACAAAGTTTTGGCAGACAAATTGATGCCTAGATTTTAAATATCAACACGATAATACACCCAATATAGGGTGTATCATATTGATATTGTTGGCGGGTTTTTTTTTTACCTCCTGTTGTGTAGCCCACTACCCAAGAGAAAAATAAAACACATCATAAAGAATGGTTTCTTTTGAAGGATTAGAATATCAATATGGTAACATTGCTTATCGATCGATATGATCTTACTTTTTTATTTAAAGTTTTAGAAGGATGAGATATCATATTTTCAAATGTTTTAAATATTGATGTATTGGCATATTCGTACATATTTGGGTGCACTAATATGGAAACTATACACCCAATACGGGATATATTGTACTAATGTTTTAACCCTTGGTCTTAAGTAAGATTTTTCATGCATGATCTAAGCAAGATTTGCCCCCAAAGCCCAAATCAATGGCCTTTTTTGTTTGGGGCATAGTTTTGAAAACCAGACCAACTAGATGGTAAAACCATTTGACCCCAGAACTGGTGGTCTAAGTGGTTCTGCTTTTGGATTAGTTTTTAAAATCAAACCATGGTTAGGGATGTTTATTATAAGGTCGTACCGTCAAATCAAATCAAACTCGATTGGCCGTTTGAGTGTTAATAGAATTGACCTTAGTATATATAGTTTTAAACAAAATTGACATGCCAATTACAATGATCCATGGTGATTAAAAGGAGTTCACATTTGCACTCCACACCATAACGTTCCAAAATACATCCCTGTAATGTATTGGGAACATCTCCCGATGATAGTATCAAAAATGGTGATGTCATCATCGGGAGATGTTTCTAATACATGGCCAAGATGTATTGTGGGACATTGTGAAGCACCCCTTGTGGAGACTGGGGCGCAGATCTGAACTCGAGTAAAAGACTATATTTGTTATTTATATAGGCATATATATGTTGTGTTGGCTTTTTAATTGGACCTAACATTAAACATCATATTTCTCATGTATTCTCGTTTTATACCAATCAAAAGCGCCCATTAGCTCTTAGCAATCCACCAACCAAATAGATTAACATATTACGAGCTATCCCACTTTCACTTATTCATGGTACATGGTGGATGGATGGTAAGTGATGAGTAGTGATTCGACCCTCTAGTGACATTACAACACGTGGTTTTACAAATCTGATGGCACAATTCAACTCCACATAAGCAGACTTCAGAGATATGACAAACACCTTGCATCCATCATTGACTCCTCGGCCCCACCTTAGTAGGTCAGCCTACATCAAGATCAGCCCGTATCAGGTCGGCGTTTGAGGTGACTTGCCTCCACCAACTTAGTAGATAAGCGGCCCAGCCTCGGTAGAATGGACTGGAAATAGGTTGGTCAACGACAAGTCGACATAGGAGGTTGTTCGTTGCGTCACATAGGACTGGAAGGATTTAGTCAAGAGAGTAACTGAATAAGCTTCGGGTTAACCAGTGAGGGCATCGAAACTCACCCTTGTAAACCTTCCTATAGATGGACATGATGTTCTGACCATGGAAGGGAAGATAACCATCGAAACAAACAAATCACTCCGCCAAGAGGATATCCATTATATAGGTAGTTTTGGGTCATTGAGATTTAAAAAAAAAAAAAAAAATGACAAACCTGAAATGGCTAATCAGAATAAATGTAAGGAAATAATGTAATATCAACAAGGAAAATTGTGTGCATAGCATAACTGCAAACTGAAAGCCTTTTGAAGCTCCCTGTTCTCAGGATCAAGATCCAAACCATTGGAAAAGGCATCTGCTGCCCTACCGAATTCCTGCAGTAAGTCAGTAATATATAAAACCATCTCTGATTTATTAATATATAATGTGGAAATTTGCCTTAGTTTCTGTGCAAGTTATAAAAAGTCAAATCAGAGTAAATGTCATATCTTCTCCCTTATACTAATTCCAGAAAATATGCTTCAAGAAATTAATTTTTCCTTGGTACAGACAAAGGGAGTTGGCAGCAAAGTTCAAATACCTTCAATAGCACCCATGCTGCACCTTCCCTGTAGTAAGCCTTTGGCCAGTCAGGCCTCAGCATTATACAAGCAGTAGCATCGGATAAAGCACGCTCTCCTTCTTTCAGCCGGGCCCAACACAGACTCCTATTTGACAGTAAAGTTGCATCCAAATGGCCTATTTTCATATCATAAAAAGAAAAGAGAAATAATATGATGAAAGGAAACGAAAGGAACGTCAACCCATATAATCCATCAGATCAAAGTTTATACATAGAACAGATTTAGTTGTTTTTTCACTATATAATACTTCTCTTTGGCAACAACTTTTTACCAGATTTCTTCCTTGTAAAATGATCAATAGACTTCGTTATTGAGATTTCTGGCTTTGAGAGAGCAAGGGAAGTTGTGAAAAAAACAAGAGGAATAGCAATGCACTATTAATTTTTCAGAAACTTATAGCAGTACCAGCATTGTACATTGGAGCCATAGATGCATCAAGCAAATGCCAGACAAATCATTTACACTATAGTGCATTGCTATTCCACATTGGAGACATAGCTTCTGAGTAGATTGAGCTACACATTGACTGCACCACTTTGGAGAAGCTACCTAATACACCAGAAAGTCAATTTTTGAGCACCTATTTTCGGCTTTCCAGTTTTTTTTACCAAACATCGCTTAACGGCTTCCAGGGTTTATCACGTCGTGTAATGCAAGACACTGCATGAAAACCCTCCCAAACAGGCACTATATACAGATTTTCTTGAATAATTATCTCATTATTTTCAGCCTAATAAAACAACTCAACAAGTCAAGGAAATCATTGAAACCAAGACACAGAAAAATTGAAGGCATGGAAAAGAAAACAATCCACTATCCAGTCCCAGAAAACATCGTACTGAAACCGATTGGTTCACATGCTAAAGCCCTTGCAAGGTTCACTTGGTTGGTACTAATGACAGTTTGATCAGGCTTGCATGTTGATTTTCCATTCTAACTTTTGTAGTTGAATTACAAATTTGGTGAAATATTCCAGGAAGGAAAAAGGGAGTGCGGATTGACAGATTGAAGTGGCAGACTGATGAGACAATTGAGGAACTGAAGACAAATCATACAAAGACACCATGATGCATCAATATTCAATTATTCTTACTGTTTACCTAATTGACAAATTGTACTTTACCGTTTAACTTCATTAAATTTTTTAACAATTTACTAACTCTACCCCTACTGTTGTCGTATGAATGTGACACCAAATAAAGTATGTTTTTTTAACCCAATACTACCCCTACCCTCCATCCCTCTTCTCCTGCTCCTCTCTTCAGCCTTCTCTTCTTTGCATCCGCCGTGCAGCAGCAGCTCCGGCACCAGCGACACTACCAAATTTTGCATCATTCAAATTCGGCAACGCCAGCACCACCATCTACTACAGAGGCATGTTGGTCACCAGAGGCGGCACAAATGAGAAGAAGGGCAACTTTAGATTATCCTGCAGCGACAAGCTCGGAAATGCCGACAGTCCTCTGTTCCATCTGAATCGGGCGGCATAGTCTGCAGCGTTCATGATAGATGCTGGTGATGCCAACTGATACTGTGCCTGGTGATTGGAAGTTTGCAGCGGCGGCAGAGGAAACAGCAGCTACGGTGGAGAATCTTCATCTTCCAGTCGATGGTGGAGGAAGAGGCATCGACAAGGGTAGGAACCGATAGCTGTAGTACTTATGAATGTTGAAGAAGCTGAAAGACTGGTATTACTCGGTAGTGAAGGACCTCATAGAAGTCTGTGCTACACTGGAGGCCATGCAGCAAAGGCTCATCATGGAAACTTACTTCACCGTCCCCGTCACGGGCGTCCTTGCCACCACCATTCCATCAGATCAGATTCGGGGTAGTATTACTCGTCAGATCAGAGTCGGCCCTGTTTTGTTCCCCCATCTCTCAATCCCTATTTTGTTGCCCCCACCAGAAACCGGCATATCTACACGCATGTACCTTCCAAGCAACACCCACTAATAGAAATCGCCTTGGTTTCTCCAATGACTCAGACGGTATTAACTCCGACAAAGCATGAGACTCATGTAATTTGATTGTTGAAGGAAGAATTTAAGTTTGCATTTGGCCGGCGAGGGTAGGAACTGACGACTCTGATTCTCCAAACACTAAAAGCAGCCGTTAAATGGTGACCCAGGCGGAGCGTGATATAATAGAAATGCTGGGAATCAAGAACGAAGGATGCTTCAGCAGATCCAAATTCCATCAACTTGATTACCGGTATCAGGTGCATTCTTCGTTCCCGGTTGTATATCCAAATTTCAAATTCCACTCTCCCCCGTTACACCGTCCACCAGCGGTGAAACCACTCTCCCTTTTTTTCATGTTTTATTGTGAAAATTTAAAAGAAAATAATGGGTAAAATAGTCTTTTCGTATGTTAATGACAAGGTTTTAGGCAATTGTTACTCTAACATAATAATTAATACTACGGTTTTTCAATTAACTAAATAAATAATAGGAATAGTTTAAGAAATTTGCCCTAATAAAAAAAGAAAAACAGTAACTGAGCATACCGCTATCCACTTTGACCAAAGGAACACAAAACCCAGGACATCTTTTCCTTACTATCATGGCACACACATTACGCAAATCAATCATAAGGTCAAGTTATTTACCCATCACACTCTAACAGGAAACCACAAATCAAACCACATAGAACCAACAATAATCACAAGGATTTGGAATTGCCAAAATCCTTGCCAAAGTTGAATCGCCATAATACATGAATGCAAATAAATAGATGGATCATGTACATTTTATCCTTTAAAATTTCATTCAACAAGCATTTAGAATTGCAGGTTTCACCCACATGACAAGTGTCAAAGTGGTTAAAGAAAAGTTACCTCTGTGTACCACCTTATTGCCATTAGATACTCCTTTCTCTTGAATGCATCCTCTCCCTTTGCTTTTAACTCCATAAATTTCTCTTTTAACTGAAGATTTCTGTGTCACAAATTTTGCAGAGAACAAATAAAGTACCATGTATTCACATAGAAATCACAGGCCATGAAATGAGCAATCGTGTCTAACTAGTAACTACAATTCATCACCTTGAAAGTAAAGGAACCTTTTCATGCCAACAGATTAAACGAAATTTTGAATACCTTTTGCCTGGCTTCTTCAGAGTGCACATGCCTGATTATTCCAGCAGGGCTCCAGTGAGAAATAGCTGGAATGGGTGAAGTTTTAGGAAACAGAATCATGACATCTTCATAATTGCCATTTAGTGCAGAAACCTCTATAGGCTTGTATCAGAAAGCTGTTACAATCACAAATCAGATACAACATTGTTTGCCTCAGTAACTGTCATAATACCCTATATTTATCATCCGACAAAAAGGTAGAAGATTATGACATGACCTAATTTAAAACTTTTGAAGTCTTCTATTTCTTTAAATGAGAACATTTTGCTGTTTCAATTTGCTTAGAAGATGGTTTCCTGAATCATAAAATTATAGCCAGCATGCCAGTTGTGTATGAGCAATGAAAAGGATTTATAATCAGTTTCTGAGTTTGTTATCTTAGTAATACTCCCTATTCTGTATGATTTTATCCAATGTGTAACTACATACTTGATTTGAAAACAAATAAGCGTAAATCATCTCAAACATAGTATCGTATACAATTTGGTGTAATAAAGTTCTCCACAAACTTTTTTAATAAATAATTAGAAGAGAAAGGGCAGTAGCACTTTGAGGCATCATAAAAATATAATACATTTAGTTGAAGGAACAAACTTCAATAAATAGAGTGCAAGTGCATGCAGAAGAAGGAACAAAGGGAGGAAATGCAAAATAGGATTTTTTTTGGTAATTAGGAATATGACTAAACCAAAATAAAAGGAATAAAAAATGTGAAATAGCCTCACAAAATTGGGAATATTTGGATCAGCTCCTCCTTTCAATAAACATTTGATAATTTCAGTTTCCCCTTCAGAAGCTGCAATTCCCAAGGGAGTTATCCCAAAGGAACCAATATTTGGACCTGCACCTTCCTATACAAATGATAACAAAAGAAAGTATTAAAACACACTAAGTCGCCATTGTAATCTTTATATAACTGTCTGTTTGCACTTTGCAGACAACAGCTTAGAATTTATATAGAGCAAAGTCAGCAAACAAATGAATATTAATTCAAAACACAACAAGCAAACAACTATCGAATAGAAAAATAGCAAGGCATGGAACTTCCTGAATATGTTTAGTCAATTCATCTATGATCAACACAAATACACAAGGGCCAAGTGCTGATCCTTGATGCATGTAGTTTGCGGACGACATTGTTTTATTTGATGAAACTAATGAAAGATTAAATGCAAAATTAAATTTATAAACAAATGCCCTACAAACAAGAGGTTTTAAAATAAGTAGGGATAAAATACAGTATATAACAAGTAATCTTAGTACCAATAGGAGTGTAAATCAGAATACACTTAGGATTGGGGACCAAGGGTTAACTCAATGCGACCATTTCCAGTACCTTGATTCAACAATTCATAATGAGAGAGATATTGAGGAAGATATCACCCAAAGAATTAGAAGTATGATGGGCAAAATGGAGGCATGTATCTAGACTTTTATGTGATAGGTGAATACCACTTAGACAAAAAGGAAAATCAATAAAATAGTTGCAAGGCCAGCTATGTTGTATGGAGCAAAGTCTTGAACAGTCAAGAAACAACATGTCTAGAAATGTGTGGCAGAAATATGAATGCTAAGATGGATGAGCAGAAAATCTAGAAAGGATAGGATCAAGAATGAAGTCACCCATAGGAACCTAGGAGTAGCACCAATAGGTGATAAAATGAGAAAGTAGATTAAGATGGTTTGGTCACGTGCATAGAATACCGACGACAGCACCGGTTAGAACTAATTTGTTACAAGTTGAAGGGGCTAGAAGGACTAGGGGTAGAGCAAAAAGGATATGGATAGTAGAAAGAAATGATTTAAACACTAATAGTTTAACAGAGGACTAGGGATAGACCAAAAAGGACATGGGTAATAGCCCGACCCCATATAGTTGACACCTAGAGAAGAAGGGAGAATAGACCACCAGAAGAAGGAAACACTGAATAAAATAGAAATCAAACAAAATAAAAATAGCAAAAAAGGAAAGATAACAAGGTAGAAATGGATACCAATTGCACAATTCATTAGATAGAACCACTTGTGGACACAAGTAATAAATATTTTCTTTCTTTCTTCCTTTTTTTGAAATGACACTTGAAAGACTTTCCTTGAAATATGCAAGTCAAAATAAAACAAGATTTCAAGAATATATTAAAGTAGCTAGTTCACATTGATTCATTATACATGAAAATAATGCAATGCTATAAACCAAATACATACCACCCTCGATTTTCAATATTTGAATTTCAAACATCCCACCCTTGTTTATGAGATGCCAAATGCATGTTGCAGCATAACAAGTTCTAAGCATAATAATTAAGTATCAACGCTTTTGAGGTTAATCGTAAGGATTGGCTTCATTTCCATGGCTTTCGTCATTTTTAACATTCTAATAGTCTACTTTCTACACCTTGAAAACAACCAACTCTTGCAGTTGTAATACAGAAATCACTATTTCCCTTGTTTACTATGGCATGACAGAATAGATAGTACTTCGATATAAAAAGTGTTGAGGTTTTAGACAAATTGTGTAGTCTATTGTGGTAGTTTTTTATTATTTATTGTTTAGATAGGAAGTGGGGACTATAACACTTTTGTTGGATCCATTTTGAGCAATTATTTTTATTATTTTATATTGTTTTATGTGTTAGCCGCCCTATAAGGGCATATTGGTTTTTGTACTCTTTAATATTTTAGACTATAAATAATAGTGAAGAGGGTGGACAGCATTTGGTCCTTTCTTATCTTCTTCAAGAAATATTCTTTTCTTTTACAGATTTTTATTTCAACACCTTTCTACTTAGTATCAGAGCTCGGCTAGGGTTTTTTTTATGTTTTTTCCATGCAGACCTAGATCAGCAGCTTGCATGAGATAAAGGGCTAATCGATCTACTTCAGATTGCCCAATTCTTGGATTTTTTGGTGTGATCTAGTCATCAGGAGGGTGATTTATGTTTTGGCATCAAAATTAGGAAGAACTGGAGTGCGGGGAAGAGTCCTAGTCAAGTTGGACACTTCAATTTTGATCTGATCCTGGGTGTTCAGGTATTGTTGGACTTCTCTAGGTATTCCATAGGAGAGGCCAATTCATTTTTCTCTCCGGTGGGAGACAATGGGAGAGAGATTTCTCTCCAAATAGGGTTTTCTTCTTCTAGATGTGTGAGATCGATTTGATCTTGGAGGCTCTCTGCCTAGTTATTTGCTGTTTTTGAATTGTTTGAAGTAAAATAGAGAGTTGGAGTACCGAGCAGAAGTCCACCAATAACATGGGAGGTAGTAGTGATATTTTTGGGTTTGGAATTATTACTACAGTGAAGTTTTGTGGTACAAATTATCTAAAATGGGCACAATCAACCAAGATGGCCATTGGTGCTCGTGGAAAACTGGGGTACATCACTAGGGAGGAGAAGAAACCTGATACATGTCCCTCTCAGTGGGTACAGGAGAATTACATGGTGATGACCTAGATGTGTAACTCTATGTTACCTCACATTGGTAAATTTTTTTTGTGGGCTAATATAGTAAAGTAGATTTTGGATGAAGTGACTAAAACCTATTCCCAAAAACAAAATGTAGTTAGAGCCTGTTAGTTAAGGAATCAAGTGATTAGTTCAAAACATGGAGATAGACCTCTTGCCTCCTATTTCTCCATGCTGAAAACTCTTTGGCAGGAGATCGACCACTTAGAAACTGTGGTTTGGGAGAGTATGAAGGATGCAACAACCTATCAGGGGTTGGTAGAAAATAATAGGGTTTTTGAGTTCTTGGTTGGCTTGAACCCTAAGTTCGACATTGCTAGGCAACATCTCCTTTCTAGAGAAAGTGTGACTCTTTCTCAAGCTTATGCCTTTGTCTTTGGGGAGGAGAGCAAGAGGAATGTCATGTTGAGACAGCCTAGGATTGAGCAGTCATCTATGGTTAGTACAGTTAAATCTAAGCCAAATGGAGACAGGGGGAGTAGTGAGGCTAGGAAAGAGGACAAGGCCTTGTTGTGTAACTATCGCAAGAAGACTAAGGACAAGAAGGGAAATGCAAATGTGACAATTATAGAAGACCCTTCAAGACCCCTCTCCCAGGCTGATCTAGATTCCATTGCAGCAGTAGATTGAGGATTGAATTGGAAAAGTATGGATAGCTTATGAGTAAGAAGGATTCAACCAGCTCCAGTTCCTCAAATGGGCAGAACAATGCAGGAGCCAACCATACTACTTCCTTTGCTCATACAGGTAGTTCATATGCAGTTGCAAATCATGTATCTGATAGGCCCCCAATTAACTTTACGTATGCCAAGAAGGGGAAATGCCAGCTTTCGGCTAAGGGGGGAAATAATTGAACATGGGGGCAATTATAGCTAGAGGGAATAAGGAGAATCTTGAGGCATTTATAGCTATGTCAGTTAGGAATAAGAAGAGTATGGGCATTTATAACTTGGCCAACTGGGCATTTATTGAGGGAGCCAAAGGGTAGAGCGTAATATTGCCAGAAGGGTAGAGCGTTAGGCAGCCAAATACGTTATAATAGACGAACAGTTGTACCAAAGATCATACACGCTCTCTTACCTATGCTGCTTGCGACCTTCCGGGGCCGAGCTCGTGCTCCCCAACACTCATGAGGGCCTATGCCATGGACACTTGGGGTATAGGGCTCTCGCCTAGAAAGCGCTATGACAGTGATATTACTGGCCAACGATGAAGGCAGATGTGATCGAAGTCATCAGAAAGTGTGACAAATGTCAGAAGCACGCCAACATCCACCACCAGCCCGCTGCCAACCTAAAATACCTCACCAACCCGTGGCCTTTCGCACAATGGGGGATCGATATACTCGGACCATTTCCACTAGCGACAAGACAGAGGAGGTTCTTAGTGGTAGCAGTTGATTATTTTACTAAGTGGGTGGAGGTCGAACCCCTCGCAACAATCACAGCGCAGAATGTGCATAACTTCTTCTGGAAGAATATAGTTTGCCATTTCGGACTACCCTGAGTACTCATCTCTAACAACGACAAGCAGTTGGGGGACATTAAATTCTATAATTGGTGCAAGGATATGGGAATACAATGGAATTTTACCTCGATGGCGCATCCTCAAGTGAATGGCCAAGTGGAGGTCACAAACAGAGCCATTCTCCGCGAACTAAAGGTGCGCCTAAACTGAGCTAAGGGACTATGGGTAGATGAGTTGCCCAGTGTACTATGGGCTTATCGAACCACGGTGAAGACCACAATAGGCGAGACCCCCTTTAACCTCACATACGGCACCGAGGCAGTCATCTCGGCCGAGATCGAGGTCCCCACGCTATGTTTGGAAGCATACAAGGACGAGACAAACGAAGACGAGCTAGCACCAACCTCGACCTACTTAACGAAGTACGGGACCTTACATACATTAGGACTGCAGCCTACCAGCAGAGAGTAACTCGGTACTATAATGCCAGGGTCAGGAGGCGGAACCTCCGCGTCGGAGACCTAGTCCTTCATAAAGTCATGGTACCTAAGCCTGGTGTTGGTAAGTTCAGGCCAAATTGGGAAGGACCCTACCATGTAAAGCGGGTGCTCGGGGAAGGAACATATGAGCTCGAAACCAAGGACCCTACCATGTAAAGCGGGTGCTCGGGGAAGGAACATATGAGCTCGAAACCCTAGAAGGGAAGCAGGTACCTCGAGCTTGGAATATTGTCAACCTAAGGCAATATTATCTGTAATTACCGAATTAACAAAGGACCATGGCACTTTAAGATCCAGTCGCCTCTTCGGCATGGGAGAACTCCAGAGGAGTGGACTATAAGTCGCTCCCCCATCCTAAGAGACAAAAAGTCGAGCTAAGGACCTTGGCACCCAGTCGCCTCTTCAGCATGGGCGAACTCTAGGAGAATGGACTATAAGTCACTCCCCCTGCCTAAGGGCTAAAACGCCGAGCTAACAAAAGACATCGGCGCTCTAAGCAACTCACGTAATTCGAGACGATTCTTCAGTTACCCTTGCTTGTTACCAGCTCGGTAGCTTGGCGGCCCGGGTAACCTATCTACGTGACTTAGATAAAAAAAGGGCGCCGAGATAGCGAAAGATCTCGACGCTCTAAGTAGCTCACGTAATTCGAGATGATTCTTCAGTTACCCTAGCTTGCTACCAGTTCGACAGCTTGGTAGCTCGGGTAACCTATCTACATGACTTGGATAAAAAAAGGGAACCATTCTAAGCAAAAACAAACATTTCATAACAAAGGTTTTAATATATAAAAAATAATAAAAAAAAAAAACAGGCCTACCGGCTTGAGAGAGTACTTCAAGAAAGAAAAGAAGAAGATAAAACTGGGCTCAGCCGCCCGGGAACATGCATTCCAAAGTCCATAAGAAAGAAAAAGAACAACCCCAGCCTTAGGGGTCCACCGCCTCCACATCCTCGTCAGTCTCCTCTAGGGAGTCAGGCTCCTCCTCCTCTGCCGCAAGGTCCTTCATTGTAATGCTGTCAAGACTAAGACCGGAGAACTTTTTCCGGACTAGGTATCGAAAAAGCTTGAACCCTGAGTGGTAGGACTTCGTGCCATAGTCGACCTGGAGGTCCTAGAACTCCCAGGATTCTTTGAAGAGGTCCATCGCCTTGACCCCCTCCTCCTCCACTGCAATATTGAAGGTTCGAGTCCATTCATGGAGCGTGGCCTCCAAACTTTGAACCTACTGACGAAACCGCTCCCTTTCCTCGGCCACCCTCGAGGACTCCTCCCTATAACGGGCGCTCTCATCGGTCAACTGGGAGATCCGAGCTTCCTGGTACTGGGCAAGCGACCCCTGGGCCTCGCTTCCCTTCTGAGCCTGGAGGACCTCACCCTGGGCCCGGTCAAGCTCACATTGGAGACTCCACACCTCTTTCCTCTAGTGGTGGGCATCCTGGGAGTGAACGGACGTCTGACAGGCCATGGCGTGGAGGGCGGAGTTTACCTGCCAATAGAAAACCGGGGTAAGTAAAAAAAAAATGAACAACAAAAAGAGAAGGGGAAAAAGCAGACACTTACTACCTTATAGTGGGATGAGGCCAGCCCCAAGAGTCGCCTAGGGTGAATCCTGGACCATGCCACGATCTCCTCGTGGTAGATCAACTATCGGCTCTTCTGCGAGGCCAGTAGGAAGTTGGTGATGCTCTTACCTCACCCCTCGGTAGAGAACGCTGGAAAGGCGGAGGGGTCGGACAGCGTAGCTTGAGGGTACTGCCCCGGAGGTGGGACCTCTTCTTCTTTACCGCCTTTCGCAGCTACTACCTCGTATGATGTGGGTGGGACCTCCGGCGAAGGAACAAAAGACGGGTTTGTGGCCTCGAACTCGACGGCCCTAGAAGAGGACGCCCGATCCAAGCAGGACCTCTTTGCCCTGCACTTTTGAGAGCTCGACAGGAGGCGACACGCATCCACACTTGGCATTTTGGCTGCAAGAAATAAAAGGCGTTAGCCCAGCAAAAAAGAAAAAAAAAAAGGTGGAGATCCTGCTTGGATCGGGCTTGTCCTCGGCAAGTAATCCGAACAGAGGAAGCCGACCTTTGCCCAAGACTGCAGCATTTCCCAAACCTTCGGGTCCAAGCTAACGCCCGGATCCTGAATGGCGGCTCTCCAGTGGGTCGGAAAGGGCCACCCCTCGGGGTTGCGAACTATAAAATAACCTCGCTTCCAAGCTGGAATCTTGTTAGGCAACTCATGGAGGAGCTTGAAGTCAGGACGGGGGAAGAACTAATAAGAGCGCCTATCTAGAGGGGCTCTGGGGGAGGCATTCTTGATCGACATAATGGAAGCAAAAGTATCAAGGGATAGAGGAAGATAGTACTCAAAAAACAAAGAGATGGTCCCCACCAAGTTCTGAACAGAGTTCGGGTGCAATTGGTCTATGGTGATGTTGAAGTGGGTAAGGACCTCCACTATTAAAGTATGTAGAGGGAGTCGAAGACCAGCCATGAGCTGCTCCTCAAAGATCACGATCTCGACATGATCGTGCTCCCAGGGATAGTTACTGGTTGGGGGGCTATAAGTGAGCTCCCTGGGGAGATCGTACTGGAAGACCAAGGCCCGAAGTCTCTCCATTGACATGGAGGAAGGGCCGAAGCTATCTAGCTCCCGACTCCGGGAAGTGGAAGAAAAGTTACTGGAGGCTTTCAGAACCTCCAGAGCCTACCCCTCGGGGAACCCCCAAGCTCCCCCCAAGCTCGAGGGGGCCTCATCCTGATTACCACCCCGGGAAAAGACATTGTCGTACAGATACCCAGACATTGTTTGGCAAAGCAGAGGACTCACCGGAAAGAGTAAACTGAAAGAAGCGACGAGAGAGCTTGAGCAATCAAGGCAAAGGCACGACCTTAAAATCGAAAGCAAGGCAAGTTGGCGTAAAGACAAATGAGGCATGGGGCCCCCCTATTTATAGCCACTGTGCCTAGAAACCAACGGTCTCGATTAAAGCGAATCTAACGACTCATAATGAAATTGTCTACATGTCCTCCGAGACCGAAGGCAATTTAGCGCATTTTTTGGTGCCTGCAAAATCTATAAGTCACGTGACATCTGCGCGTGTGCCTCACGCAGTCAGACAAGGTAAATTGAATTACAGGTCAAATCCACCCATCGCTTCGTAAACCTCCCGTGCTAGAGCAAGACCCTTAGCCCGAGGAGTAGGGGCCAATTGATGGAGGGTGATTTGACCCGACCTCTTGACTAGGTGACACGTGGACATGACTCAACATAAGTGACAGCTCAGCATGATAGCCTGGCTACAACTCGGCGTAACGAGCTCGCTATTGAGCAATCTGAGGGTTTCGGGAAGCTTCTTATCTGACAAGATCATGCCCGTCAGACTGCTCCCACGTCCCTTGTCTAATGACATAGCACTTACCAGTCCAGGGGACAGCGCCCACGTCTCTCATCAGGCGGCGGCGTGCCTGCCAGCTCCGAAAAATGTCTCTCGACTGACAGTTACCTGCACCCACCTGCTCAGCCTTGGAAAATAACGGTTGTGGCAGAGAATCAGAAGCGGTTACACCTGATTTGATAGGGCATTAATATATAAGGGCTCCAACCCCCAAGGAAAAGGGTAATCGAAAATTGCGCATTTTCACTCTTAGCATTGATTTCTTTGTAACTCTCTTATTTTTTCGCCAAGTTCTAACTTAAGCATCGGAGTGTTCCCGCTGGGCGAGCTCCCTGGGAATCCTTCACCTTCTCCTTTGCAGATACCTCGTCCAGTGCCAGATAGGAGCATAGCACATGCCAGATAGGAGTGACCAGATCGCGCACCATCAATATCATTAATATATTACCGATAATTAATTACTAAAAATAATTAAACTTATTAGTTTAAACATATAATTAATTAAAGATAATTAATAAAGAAATTAATAATGATAATTATAAACTTTCAATTATTCAATACTATTAAACTAAATTAATTACAAAAATAATTATTATTTCATTAATTAAATAAAAATTAATTGCAAATATTAAGTTACTTAGTAGTAGTAGTAGTAGTAGTTATAATAATAATAATAAAAATAAAAATAATAATAATAATAATAATAACAACAACAACAATAATAATATCAATTTTATTATTACTATTACTATTATGGTTGTAATCATATAATTATTTCTGAATTTATAATTATTAAAATATTGTTAATATATTAATTATACTGATTATTATTAAAAAGTTGTAAGTAGCAAAACTTAGTTACCTAACATTATATAAGGACACGTGTTAGTAATTTTTATTTATAGTGTTTGAAAAATGTTCTAATAATTAACATTAATTACCAATAACAATAATTAACAATAATATTTATTGACAAAATTTATCAAAATTATATTGACTAACATTATTTATTATGGTATTCATATAATTTAATTACGAATTTAATACTATTAAATATATATTTCTACATGCATAAATATGTATATGCACGTATGTATGTATAGCATTAACTTCCCCGTACCTAGTACGGGGTCATTCACTAGTAAATAAATAAGGAGACAAACAATGATGGTGAAGTTTCATATACTTGGCTTACAAAAAAATTAAAAAAAAAAGGTTTCATATACTTACGGATCAGGCGGTTGAACGGGCTAATCTATCAACAACACAAATGGATCGTTTCTGTCCAAAGTCCATGCAGTTTCCCAAATTTATTGGACAGTAATTAGTAGCCAAACCCAATATTGCGTACAAGGACTAAAGTATAGGTATTGACCTATTCGCTATTGTATTGGACAACTTGGATATAGATATGTTTGGGAAATGCATGGATATAGACGAGATATATTATATTACTATTGGTAGGAATTGTATATTTTAATAGTATATCCGAAGAAGTATGTTACTATTAATATAACGGGATGCATAGATATTATACAGTTTTATTGTTAATGCATCAATTTTTATTTTTATTAGAATCCAAGGCACAAAACATATGCAAATGTTATATTTGAATTATTATATCAATTATTTTTATTTGACTATTTTCAAAACTTAACATCAACAAAAAAATAACTAAAAATTTATTCACAAATTTTCAGTAAATAATACTTTAATTTTTGTAAACAATAAATATGTTTATATAAAATGTAAATGAAAATATCAATTAATAATTTATAACAATATATAATCTTAACTTAAAATATATAAAATCTATTAAAATTTTGAAGATGCATATTATATGAAAATTCATAAATTTTAATTATTAAAATAGTTATTCCTTTATTAATATTTTTATTTTTATAATTTTTTTAAATTAAAAAATTAACTTTTATTTAAATATAGATTAGTGGATTTGATATATTCAATTCATATTATATCCTCGAATGTTTTATAAATAATATGTTGTATTTTTAAATAATAAATGCATTGTTATTTCATGAAAATTAAAATATTAATTAATAATTTATAAAATAATTATTATAATTTATCAAGTCAACATAAATAATTCTAAGTATTAAAATAATTATTCTATTAATAATATTTTTATTTGTATAAATTTATTGCAATTAAATCATTTATATATACAGATTTGATAAATTATTTATTTTATTGGTTTATAAAATAATTTTGAATATTATTCTTTTTAATTTGTACTTGGAGTTATTGAATATATTATTTTTTATATTAAATGTAATAATTAATTTTAATAAAAGATAATTTCTTTCCTTTAGTATCACAAAATATAAGGTGGCTAGATGGTTAAGATCTTGCGTTTTTCTATGCTAGGTGACCTTGGTTTCAAGGATCAAATCACACAAAATCCCTTTTTCCAGTGAAGTGCTTGGTTTCAACAATTTGTTTTTGAAAACAAAAACTAAGTTGCCATGTCATTAAAATTAATTAATACAATTTGTTGATGTGGCATTTGTTTTTATTTTAGATAGTAAAATCAACAATGTTGTTATAAATTCACCCTAACTTTTCAAAACCTCTAAGGAAACCCATGTTTTGTTTTTCAAAACTCACCATCCCTTAGAGCACCAATTGTGTTCATTAACAAATGCAATTTTCATGACCAAACTGCTCCTAAATGGCTAGTCTATCGTATTAAACATATTCTTATGACTAAAATGGCTAGTCTATCGTATTAAACATATGGGCATAAATGCAATTTTCATGACCAAACTGCTCCTAAATGGCTAGTCTATCGTATTAAACATATTCTTATGACTAAAATGCCCTTAAATGCCCAATTGCCTTATATATAAGATTCTTATTTGTCGAATAATAATATGGGCATTTTTTAAGTATTGAAAATTTGGTCAAATACAACAAAGGGCAAAATGGTAATCTATTAACACTTGTGAGCCTATTTAACATCATGTTACCGACATGGGGTTCCCTAGACGTTTTGAAAAGTTATGGTGAATTTAAGAGAAGTGCTGAAAAGTCATTGTGAGTTTTGGACAAATTCCATAAAATCTAGAATGATACATTGATTGGCCTACCCAACTTCAAATTCAGCAATTAAAGAACCCATCTCTCTCTCTCTCTCTCTCTCTCTCTCTCTCTCTCTCTCTGTATATATATATATATATATATGTTAATCATTTTTGTTTAACACCCATTTTTTATTATTTAATTTAAGATGTTAAATTAAGTTTTATTTTTATAGAGATGAAAAGCGGTTATTTATTTGTTTTTTATTTAACTACCCTTACTTTTGAAAGAATGGTTTGACACGTGGCTAAGCATGAAAACTCCTGATTGAAAGTGGAGTTAATTACAATGTTTAGTAAGATTTTCATGTCTTTCCCTACCTTGTATTTCAAACCAAACACAACCTTATTGAAATGCATCTAAAAAGGATTACGATATTTACAAATAAAACTTGATTTTATCTGAAAATCTAATTTAACTTTAGGATAGTTTACTAAGATACCCCCTTATAATTTCCCCTTCCTCAACAAGGACCCGACTTCCCCGACCTGATGGGATCAAAGATGGGAATGGGGATTAATAGGAATCCTCGGTCGGGGTCAGAGATGGGGATTGAGACCCCCGACCCCGATTATATATATATATATATATAGGGAATGGGGAATATGATCCCCGCCCCGAACCCACCCCATTGCCATTCCTAGTCTCTTATAATATTGAAAGTGCATGTCCACATTTTTTAAGGGTTCGACTATAATACCAAAACGATATACAGAAAAAAAAATTACAGCCAATCAAAAGGCATCATAAGAGAGGTCATCAATCATGTAGTATTCATCAAAATACATGGGTGCTTTAATTGATGAAAGATGTTATAATATAATGTTTTTCTCGTATCATATATTTTCCCTTTTTTATATCCCAGAATGGCCTTAGTAACTCCCATCTCCTCGCATTACTTGAAACTTGGTCTAAGTGAAAACAAAAACCATGACCCATCTTTCAAACCAGAATGAAGAATAAGGGGAAGACAAGGCACAAATCGTGTTTTATGATTAGAGTACGAGGCCACTAATGACCACCAGGTCAAGGTAATTTATCTAACCCCGACCTAATAAGTAAATTTGTAGAACCAATTCCAAACAAGACCTTATAGGGTTTGTAATGGGGAATATTGGGTTTGGCTCAAGACAGCCCGATCACAATTGTCAACTATACTTTTTAACGTGTAATTTGACAATAAGCATAATTATTTGTTAAAGTAACATATTTACACATCATGATATGATACTATTACTATTTAAAAAAATTATGATAATATTACAAACATACCATGAGAAAAAACATGGAATAGACTTTTGTAGCATGGCAACATATATATAACTATAACCAAAATCGGTCTTCATGTAATCGAGGCATGCAATGACAACCTTATCATTAAGCTTGAGTTAAGACCCGAGTAACTCAAGCTTTAATAATAATATAGTCTTGGATAGGGGTGACCAGTTTTAACCCGACCCAGCTTAGCCCAAAACTTTTTGGCTCGGGCCTAGGCCTTTTGTTTTGCCCAGGCCCATATCAACCCTACAAATTTCCAGAGAAAGACCTGAGCCCAATAATTCAAACCAGACCTAACTTAAACTTATTAATTTATATGCGATTCTTATATAAGTTACACATTATGTGTATGTCTCGTATTATATTTTATATGTATACTACCTATATAAATTTTAACAAATATTATATGACGTGTGTTATAAATTATTCTAGCGATTAAGTATTTTTATATATAAAAGTATAGATCTGGAATCCAGATTGAAGCCCGGCCCATGATCACCTCTATTCCTGATTCCGCATTAATCCAATATACATGAATCGGGGAATGGGGACCAGGTGAGTGAACATGTTGGTTCAACGAAGATGACGTAAGTCCTATGTATATGGAATGCATGCGTGTTAATACATAAAAATGTTCATTGGTTACATAGTTAGGTTGTACATAGGGCTGTCAATGGACTAGACATTGGTTCTATCCGATCCAATGAATACTTTGAGCCAATCTAGACTGGTCAAATTCAATGTATGGGCTCTCTAAATTGTTCAAACTAACACCCTTACTCTTATCTTATGTCAATGGACCGAATATTTGTTCAATCTGACTTAATCTAATATAAATCCATTATAAATAGATCACCAATCCAATCCAGTAAATAATTTGGGTCATTAAATTTGGATTGATCCAAATCAATATGTCTTATTAATCGATCCAAAATGTTTTTTATTCGGATGGGTCCAACCCAGACGTGGTCCATTGACACCCCTAGTTGCACACAAATACATAGGGGATACTACTGGACCAGATCATGCCTTGATCTAAATTCGAATCCAATCCTATTTTATCAGTTTATTGGATATTTGGATAAGATTGAATCGAATAACAGGATCCAATTAAAAATTATATCGAATTCATGTCACTCCCTTATCTTGTTCGATATATTAGTTATTTATTTATTTATAAATATGTTTATATTGTATTATTGTATTTTTTATAAAAATACATGTATATATAATTATATATATGATGAAAATAGTTGACAATGCTTGTATCTTTTTTATTTTTCTTTATATAGAATGTTATGCTTTTTTTAATAATTTGTTAAACCTCACAAAAATTAAATCAGATAAAATCATATTTGAATATTTGGCATCCTTAACAAATTCTGATTCAAATTGGCCTTTGTGAGATGTCTTCCGATCATATCGGATTCAAGATTTATATTATCAAATTGGATTCGGGTATAGGCTGATTCAAGTCTGATCCGATCCGTTTGTGTCCTTAGTTAATATATCCATCCTCCAAGGCTCCAAAAGAGGAATTTGGGTATGCTCATTGCATAAACCTCACAAAGCTTCCCAATCGCACAATGGGAACATGTCACTTGCTTTATGTTGTTATTCATAAGGAGATGTGTCACGCCCCCAACCAAGGCTAAGCACGAGACAATGCCACATGTTTACTAGCATGTAAGGCTTTACTTGTTCACAATCAAAACCCAAAATTTTAACAATAAACTTTAAATAAAAGCAAATCGTAAACTAAATGTAAAGTCACATGATTTTTAATAACTTTAGTTTCATCAAATGTCTAAGGGCTTAGTGAAAACTCCTGTCTACAAAAAAAAAAAATCATAATAAATGTAAAATCCAACTAATAAATCTACTACAGGTTCTAATGTAAATAAATCTGTACTAGTTCTCTCTCTCTCTCTCTCTCTCTCTCTCTCTCTCTCTCGAGCTGAGCCAATCTGAATGGCTAGCTATTCAAGCTCGGCTCGCTAAGGTAGTACAAGGCTCAAGCTCGACTTGAAAAAAATGGTTTATACAAATAAAAAAATTATATAAAAATATTTTTATTTGATATTTAAAAAATTAAGAATTATAATAATTAGCTATTATTATATATACAAATAATGATATTATATATATAATATTTTCTTTAATTTTATATTATTATTATTATTATTATTATAAATATTATTATTATTATTATATGTATATAGCTATTCAAGCCAACTCATGAGCAACTCGTGAGTAGCTCATAAAGAGCTCGGTTCATTGCTACCCCTAAGTACAACCCTCAGTAAATAACATTCCATCTCCCCAATTGGACCAATCATGCAAAATGCCCATGACCAGGAGTTGATGTACCTCTTAAGTTCTTTGCTTGCTTAAAAGGAGCACTTAAGATATGCTGATTACCTAGTAGTAGGATGTATTGTAGGATTTCCAAGAGGAATGCACCTTCAAGCTAAGCATGTAGATACGGACTGTCACACATATAATTGTGGTCTATATTTACATGCTCAAGGGCGAATTCTTATTGAGATCCTACCAATGGATCCCACTAATAGGTATCCATCACATCCCAACACTACAAGGAAATAATCACTACTTTTGTTACTTTTGATTCTAACAAATTGTTAAATTGCCTTAGATTTTTGAGAGTTCTTGGGTTCCTTATTTGAGTATTTCTCAATATTTTCAATACTTAGCGTTCAACTTTGTTGGTGTTTATTCATTGTTTATGTTGTGAGTGATGTCCTTGCATGCTATAACCTCCCAAAGTCTTGACATGAGGCTTCTGTGTCACTTCTTAGATGAAAATTTATTGGAAAACAGGTTATTTGGAAAGAAATGCTCTAGGACTCACCCAAAATATTGGTTTTCCTCTCATTTTCCATGAGCCATACTAAAAAAAAGGCAATATCAATATTTTGAAATGAACGGAAATTCTGATTCTTGTATCCCCTCACTATGCCATTTCACCAATTGGAATATTTTGAACTTGAGGTGATTTAATGCCATTTATTAAGGGGAGAATTTACAATACCCAAAGAGCATTATTAAGGTCTTGTTTGGTTTGAAGGAATAGGTGTCCGGAATCGGAATAGGCTATTATGATTCCAACTATTTGGTTGGGTGGAATTGGAATCCCATTTTCATTCCTGCTGGAATGGCATTTCTCCATTTGACGGAATAGTCATCTTCTACCTCTCTCTTGGGAATGAAGTCTCATTCTTGCTTATTTCAATTCTCATTTCCATTCATGTCCAAATCAAACAGATTATGCGAATAAATCGTTTCGGTTCCGATTCCAACTGTGAACCAAACAGATCCTAAATGGAACAAAAAATAGGTAAATTATGAAAAAGGAAGTATGCTCTAACTAGTATGTTGCATTATCATTTAATTTGCTATTTTACATAGACATACATAATAAGGTCTTGAGAAATCAGAGTGAGAAAGCATCTTGCAGTTTTACATACTTGATGGTTGTAACCTATAGAATTTGCCAACAAAGTCTTCCTTTTGGGTGCCCCAGGATACTTGAGTTTCACTTTACAATGTGTCCAAGAAAGAAAATTTTTCCTTTTTTTATATAAGAGCCATGTGCACAAAGCGCCCATTTAACATCAAAGTTGTAAGCTAGTATGTATTTTGATGGATAAATCATGTGATGCCATGCAGACTGGCATAAAACCTTCAAACTTGCTTAATATTGGAGTCTGCTTTAAGAAGTATCAATGAGCAGTCTCTTCTGATCTGCATGTTCCTTTGCATTATAACTTGAATGGAAAACCAAGGAATAGGGCAAGTTGGCCAGCTAAAATTCGTTACATAAAATGAAAAATGAAGTTGAGCAAGAAAAGTTGGACTACACTTTGCTGCTTAGGCTTCGTTTGGATCTGGTGTAAAACTGATGACGTTTTACACTGAACCGTATAATAGGTGACCGTTATATTTTGAAAACCATGATAAAAGTGTAAAGTTTTACATCGATAAAATCAATGTAATATTTACATCAATAATTGATGTAAAACTTTATACTTGATGAGGTTTACATCGACTCACATTGTAAAACTCCACACAGTCCAAACGCCAACAAATCTAAACCGGAGTGGAATTTTACATCAATATTCATTTACACTCTTTCCAAATGCCAACAAACCGAACCGATGTAAATTTTTACATCGTTCTTAATTTACACCGATTCCAAACACAGCCTTAGGCTCAGTTTGGAAAGCATACAAATGCAGGTAAATAGAGTGCAAAACCTTGCACTTTGTATGTATTTGTAATGTACATATTTGTTTTTGTACTCTTTCCAAGCATTTATACACCTTCCAAACTGAGCCTTAAGAAAAACTAGCAAATATTATAGAAGATATATAACCTGTCACTATAAATCAATGTACTTGATAAATGAACACCCTCCTGTGAGAAACAAAAGAACATTTCTATTTGGTTTGGTGGTATATAACAGACCTCTCCTCTTTCTTTCTAATGGCATGTAAACTCAATTTATCCTGAAGCCAGAGTGATTAAATTGGCAATCTGAATGGGAAACAAGGGCAGTCATTAACTGAGATGCATGCATCCATGATTAGCCAGCTGGTCATTCACTGCGACATTGTTCTCATGCAATACAAGCACAAGGGAGACAGGCAGAGCTAGGGATGTCAATTGAACTGGATTTGGTCCAATCCTATCCAGTTCAATGTGAGTCTACTATAAATGGACCAGGTCCAATCCAATTCAATGAATGTTTTGGACCAATTTGGACTGGTCCAATTCAATGTCTGAACCGTCCAATCTGTTCAACTTCATTTTGATTTAGATTGATTTCAACCCAAACCCGGTCTATCGATACATATTATTATCTTATATCAATGGACCAGATATTGGCTTAATCCAACCCAATCCAATATAAATTTGTTATGAATGGATCAGGTCCAATCCAATATGTCTTGTTGGTCTGTCCAATCCGTCCAAATTGATTTTGGACTGGATGGGGCCCAATCCAAAACCAGTCCATTGACACCCTTAGGCAGAGCTCTAGTAGAACCATGAAGTCATGTAAAACCTAATATGTAAACATTCTATCCCAGTCCCAGATGAATACCATGGCCACCATTACAGATATGCTTTAGATTCAGCAACGTATAAGCCATAAAAATGGGAATGGGCTAGGGTTCTAGGATTTATAGCATCATGGCCCTAGATCCTCTCCTGGATTTCTCTCTTCATGTGCCATCTTTGTTTAATTTGTCTTGGAGCTACTAGGTAATTATGTGCATTAATGTAAGGCAACTTGGTCAATCATTGCTCAGTGAAATATCCTTTTTAATACAACCAGTAAGGAAATCAAGAACTGTAGCCCAAGTCTGAGAATTAGAAACTGAAAGAGCAAATTAGCTAGGTCTTGGCTTTGATTTTTAGGAAGAGCTGGGTCTCTAGAGAAGCAAAGCGTGGTTTTGTGAGCTGAGAAAATTAACTTAGATCTAGACCATGCATGGTATTGGAAATTTAATCGTTTCTACTATTTGGGTACTCATGAACTGGGTCTAGAATTGGGCCAACTTTTGTGGATCCGGATTACATGCATTCCAATTATCCACATGACCATCTCTCGACGCTGTGGGCCTTTCGTTCAATTTGTTCTTGTTCCCACTGTGTTCCTGTAAAAAAGAGTCCTACCGTGGAGATTAACTGGGCCTTATTGTGCATTGTTGCAGATCAGAGGTTCCTTTTCAACTGCGTGATGGAAGGAAGAAGTAGAAAAGATGTGCTACAGAGAGCACGAGACTGACGAGAGGTAGCCCTTCACCGGAGATCGACATTGCTCATGTATGGCAGTGGGGCCCATCTTACATGACGCGTGGCAATTATAACGGCCCCACACCAAGCAAGAAGCAGCGCAGTTTAGCTGTAGGCTGTAGCCCCGGGCAGAACTCAGAAGACATGCAGTCTATCCAAAAACTGGAGTTAAGATCTGTGCCACACAACGCCACACAGCACATCCCTGCCAAGTATGAGGGACATTTCCATATTACCAGAAATGATGATGTCATCATTGGGAGATGTTTCTAATACATGGTGGGGATGTGCTGTGGGATGTTGTGGGGCACCTTACAACTAGGCCAACAGTTAGACCAGTTGAATTGCTTGTTTATGCGAGGTTGGATCACCTACCAATAGAACATGTTCCAACCCTCTACCAATGTCATCTCATACATAGTGGGTCTCAGTCTCAAGGTAATGTGAGATGATATTGGTAGAGGGTTGGAATGTGTTTTGTTGGCAGAAGATCCCAATTCTATTTATCTATGGAATGGGGAATTGGGATATATTCCTCTCACACAGGGAGCCTCACATTGGGAATGGGATTTGCACTTCACATGCACATTCACCGTGCATTGGGAACATCTCCCGTGAATAATAACTTATAACTGTGGGAGATGTTCTCAATGCATGGTAGGATGTGCATGTGAGGCACCCTTTTCTGAGGAGCATATCTGGTCTCCTCACACCGACATCACACGCACATCCTACCATGCATTGGGAACATCTCCCATACTTATAAGTTATTATTCACGGGAGATGTTTCCAATGCACGGTGGATGTGACTGTGAGGAGCCCATGCGAGGAACAAATCCCATTCCGCTCTTATATAGTTTCACATCGACTTGATAGGCATGCCTCGAGACTGGATCTGATCCTCACACTTGGTGCCTCACGCACATCCTACCATGTATTGGGAACATATCCCGTACTTATTTATTATTATTCACGAGAGATGTTCCCAATGCACGGTAGATGTGCCTGTGAGGCGCCTATTTGCGAGGAGCAGATCCTGTCATCACATGCACATCCACCGTGTATTGGAAACATCTCCCGTGATCATGAATATTTACTAATAAGTATGGGAGATGTTCCCAATGCATGATAAGATATGCGTGTGAGTCGCCAGTGGTGAGGAGCAGATCCGGTCTCCTCCTATAAGAGACTTGTGAGTACGGAGGAGCAGATCCGGACTCAGGAATAGGGAGGAGGGTATGCGCGTCGCTATACGCTCGCCAATGCACCTCTCGAGTCCTCAGTCCTGAAACGCGGAAAGATAAACAACATGTCTTTCGGTTTAGAGTAGTTAAACACTTACACCCCATAGCCACGAAAACAAAACCTTTGATAAAACCTGCAACTTCAATACCAAACAGGAGTTCCTCTTGAATTCTCTACAGTATTTCAATTCAATGCCCCAGTTTTCATTCTTTTCCTTAATTTAGTTTTCATTTGGATTAGGATGGCTCTGTTACCTAGTTGTCAATTCTATCCGACAAGCTTCTTAGATTCATTTCAGAGCTCTCTCTCAAGGTTCCAAGGTTCTCGCCTGTTAATCCTCAGGTATGCATCGTCATTTCGGTTCAAAAGGCACAATTTTTCTGTAAGCCATAACAACATAATCTCGGATTCGCTTCCAGAGAAAAACCCTAAAAAAAATTCTAGATTTGCTCTGAAAAACAACAACGATAGGCGGTATTTTGCCGAAGAAACACCCATTTCTCAATCCATTTCCAATGGCGATTTCTCAAGTAATAGCTGGATAAGTAAATGGAACGAAACCCACCAACAAAATCTTCCCAAGAGGCCGCAGACTGTTTTGGATTATCGAAATGGTGGGGATGTTTCGAGCAGTGAAGACGATGAGAACAATACTAGTAGTAGTAGCGGTAGTAGTAGTACAATGGATAAGATTGTGGAGAAGTTGAAAAGGTTTGGGTATGTTGACGACATGAATGAGAGGAGGGAGAGAGTGCCCGAAAAAGGTTCTGTGGCAGATATTTTTTATGTTGAAGAAGGGATGCTGCCGAATACGAGAGGTGGGTTTTCAGCAGAATCTCCGTTAGGCATAGAAAATGGTTTGGGGGGCAGTGGGGAAGTTCGGTTTCCTTGGGAAAAGCGTTCAATGAAGGAAGAAGAGGAAAATAATTCATTTAGGTCGAGGAGTAGGACTTCGTTGGCTGAGTTGACTCTTCCAGAGTCAGAGCTGCGGAGGCTCAGAAATTTGGCCGTTCGGACAAAGCAGAAGACTAAGATTAAAGGAGCTGGCGTCACTCAAGCGGTTGTGGATGCTATTCATGAAAAGTGGAAGACGTCAGAGATAGTGAGACTCAAATGCGAGGGTGCTTCTGCGCTTAATATGAAGAGAATGCATGAGATATTGGAGGTAACTTCTTGATCAGACTAATCACCTTATATTCCTTGTTTCCACGTTATACCTTATTGCTTTGAATTTTTCCTGTATTACATACTCAATAGAAATTTGTGTGGATTCTGACTTACTTTTTATGTTGAGTGTTGCTGATAACTAGGTTCAAAGTATCGTTATGTGTATTGGAAAAGGTGTATCAGCACTAAAAACCATGAGATTTTATACTTTTTTTTTTAGTTTTTTTTTTCAAAATTTGTTTTCTGGGTAGTTTTTTTATACATTTTTTATTAAAAAAAGAGGGTTCCCAAAACAGGAACCCAAAAGATATGGTACATATTCCCGATACAGGGCGTATCATATCAAAATTTTGTTGCCATCTGATAAGGGTTCTTTCTGTATCCTTTTCAAGTGACTATGCTTATACTTATGATTTGGTTCCTTATGGTCGCCTTTGCAATTGGAGAGTAGCCTTAAGTTGGATCCTCCTTTTTGAATACTAACAAGAATGTTGATTGATTCCTGATAATCCTGTCCTGGGTTGGTCATCATTTTATTGTTATTATTATTTTTGTGTGTGCTAGGGAGGGGATTGAGAGGGGTTTGTTTATTGTTTTTGCCCTTACATACAGATAACTACATAAGTTGGTTTAGGTGTTCTATCTGCCTCTTTTAATAATGATTTTCTAAAAGTATTACATGATACAACAAGGAGTAACAAAGAGTGAAAGCATAAGAATATGTTTATCAACAAAAGAAAGCATTCAGATCATCATCATCATAATCCAAGTATTGTCCCAACTGTATGGAATTGGCTACATGAATCCTCTTTTGCCATTCCATTCTGTTCAGTGCCATATCCATTGTTAAATCATGGATGCTTAAAAGATAAGATAATGTATGTTGCAATCCTTTTTTATTGTTTTACTACCATTTGTTGTATTTCTTTTGACTTTGCATTTCTTGTTGATGTTGATGTTTTTCTATCTATGGCCCAATCTATATGTTGGGCCATAGATGACAATGAATAAAGTATTTGGCTCTTAATACATTTTTTATACAATTTATCAGACTATACAATATTTTAAATTAACTGTAATAGAAAGATGTCTAGTAAAAATAGAAACATATCTTTAATTTAGTCTGTTGTTTTCACAAGTTTTGAGGGAATCTCTCCTTTTTTGTTTTTGATTTAAATAAAAAGATCTGTCTTATCATCCTCCCTATTTCTATAATTACGATAAATCTTCAGTTAAATTTTTAAGTTACAGACAACATTCTGTGTTCTATAGACACACATATCACTTTCGGATAAAATATTTCATTTTAATTGGTTACTTTTTAGGAATTTTAGAAAGGATTTCTCCTCAGTTTTTCCCTTTTAATGGAAGGACCTAGTTAGAACTTTGATCAAGATTCTCCTGAGTCCTGATAGAGATTCTGCATTCTTGGATACTGTGAATGTAACAATTCGATTGACACAATTAATAACTAACAAAGTTCTACTGGCATCTTTATTCTAGGAATGGTTCTATTTCAAGTGGAATCAAAGTGGAAGTATTTTAGTTTAAGTGTTTTGTTTCTGGTGGATATTTACAACCATATTTATGACATTATATATTATTCAAGTGAGTAACCTGTGAGAATAAATTAATTTCATCAAGTAGAGCAAGGGATTGTTTTATTCTAACCTTTTATTGTGTTTTTAATAGTTTGTGAGTTATAAATGTTTTCATTTTTCTTAACAATTATTTCCTGATATAATTTCTTCTATGCTGTACAGAGAAAAACTGGTGGATTGGTAATTTGGAGGTCTGGCACTTCCATTTCTTTATATAGAGGTGTGAGTTATGAGGTTGCTTCAGTGAAAGATGCCAGGAAGCGAATTCAAAATATCAATGAGAATTCACATAATTCATTTGAAACAATTACTGCTAAGACTAACAGGGATCCCAAAGAAAACAGTTCTTATGGTGCTGTGCAGGAACCTCAGACAAGTATGGTTGCAACGGTTGAAGAGAAAAAGGATGTTGAATCTTTGCCAGAAATAAAGTATGAACATGAAATGGATGAGCTTTTAGATAGTCTTGGCCCTAGGTATACAGATTGGCCAGGAGATGGTCCATTGCCTGTAGATGCTGATTTGCTCCCCGGTGTTGTTCCTAACTACAAACCCCCCTTTAGAATACTTCCTTATGGAGTAAGATCCACTCTTGGGATCAAGGAAACAACAGCCCTACGGAGGCTTGCTAGAATTATACCTCCACATTTTGCTCTTGGTATGTTAATTCCTATTGGAGGGGAAAATAACTAAATATGCCAATATTTTGTTAATATTGTAGTTATTTTGTCTATGAATGCTGATTCTAAGCTTTTCCATCTCTAGGGAGGAGCAGACAGCATCAAGGGTTAGCAATGGCTATGATCAAGCTGTGGGAAAGAAGTTCTATTGCAAAGATTGCACTGAAGCGTGGTGTGCAACTTACTACCAGTGAACGAATGGCTGAAGATATCAAAGTAATCTATACCATAATAGAAATCATTGTTGAGAATCTACTTTCTTTAATATGTATTTTCTGTTATTTTTTTTAATCTCATTGTTGCAGTTATGATTTAATTTTTATGACAAAGTTCATGGTGGCATGTCTTGTCATCCATATTAGTACTGAGTGTCCACATTCATTCAAAATTAGTTTGTATTTGCTAGTGCAAAATGCTGAAATTATACTTACCATTTCTTAGTTGGCTACATGCTAAAACTCAACAATGATGAGAATATTGGCACCTTTCATTTGCATTCTTTTGTTCTGTCTCACTGAAAGTGAAAAACCCCGAATCTGCTTTCTGTTTCCAGAATAATATGGATTGAGTTGTCTGGTTGCATCTTCATTATCCATCTAATGATGGTTGGTGACAGCAATTTTATATTGTTGTGCCACCACAAGGATTTCCAATAAGTTCTTCATATTATTCAATAATCCTTGATCCAGTCAGAATTATTCTCCTGTGAATGCTATAAGTTTACTGCCCAGAAAAATGAATTTGCAAAGTGGAGGCATTAAAATCTTGGATGCTGATTGTGCATTTTGAGTTTCTTCAAAGTGCACAAGATAAAGTTGGTGCCATGTCCAAATGTTTGAGGTTAAAAAGATTTAACTGGATAGATATTTCTTCCAATTGCTGATTAATGATTAGCAATATGGGGCAGGGTAATGATCACCTTTTTTGTAGGATGAGGTTACTGTAAAACCATGATGATGCTATTCAGGTGGTTTTCATTATGTTTTGGTCATTATCCTTCTAATTCCAAGTTATAGTATCATAAGCATGGTGCCTCTTTGTAGTACATGAATTTTATAAATAATGTGTTCTTACCAATAATAATGATAAAAAAAGTATTGTCAGTGATGATACTTTAAAGAACCTGTAAATTTGGAGGTGGCTGAAATGTATTTAATCAATAATGTTTTCAATGGTCTATTCTAGTTCCTATCCTAAACCCTAAACCTTTGATAGTAATTCTTGGTATAATCAATCTCTTAGGTGGGGCCTCTCAGTGATGGTGGTTCGTATTATCTGTATACAAGGCACATATCTAGAAATGACCCCAGGCTGCTATCTGACTGACATAGTTCCAGAGTATCCTTCCACATCTGTTTAGAAGTTAAAAACGTGAAGTTGTGTATTGGATAAACAATTATCAAAGAAAATAGTGTATGGATGACATATGAACTTCTGAGGTTTGGCCTAGGCATTCCCTTAGCCAGAACTCTTTTAATTGTTGTCCTGATTTTCATACATCGAAAGGCATGTCCAGATACAGCACCTAACCTGATGTGCAAGTCCTGTACCCCCAAAGCAGTTAATATATAAAATGCTAAAAGCAAGTCTTTTAAATAGCCTCTGATACTAATTCAGGATGAGGACATAAATTATCTGCTTTCTAAAGTATCTTGACAGGATTGTATATATGTCTGCTAATTTGATTTGAAACAAACCCATGCCAAATTGCCAGCTTGGCTTCCAAATGTTCATCTTTAACATTATCAAAGATTTGGTTCATGCGAATGTGTACATGCTTGGAAGATTCTGTATTGGATGTTTGATTCAATCTTTTGGTGATTGACTGCAGAAATTGACGGGGGCCACAATTCTTTCTAGAAATAAAGACTTCATTGTATTCTACAGAGGAAAGAATTTCTTGTCACCAGATGTGACTGAGGCACTGTTAGAGAGAGAGAGGTTGGCAAAGGCATTGCAAGATGAAGAGGAACAAGCACGGCTGAGAGCCTCATCCATGGTTATCTCAGTTTCTGAAACCATAGTAGAGTCCGGTACTGCAGGTACTCTTGAAGAAACTCTAGAAGCAGATGCTCGGTGGGGGAAGAAGCTAGATGATGAAGATAGGAAGAAGATGATGCGAGCTGTAGAAGTAGCAAGGCATGGAACCCTTGTTAGAAAGCTTGAGCGGAAACTTGCTCTTGTAAGTCATTTAAATTACTTAGTGACACTAAGAGCCTTTCTTATTTTCTCATAAGGTTTAGAGATATGAAGTATATTCTTGTTTCTGTAAGAATGGTTGAACCACCCTTTTTTTTCTTGGGATGATTGAAAAATGTTTTATTTATTTATTTCTTAAAAAAACGTTTTAAGTAGTATTGAAATTCCATGTACTGATGTATTATTAAACAATTCTTCTGTGGCAAGTTCATAATTATGGTACTTCAATTGTCTGTAGGAGACAGGCAAGAGATCTACCACTTTAAAGATAGACCCAACCTGATTGCCATTATTACGAAACTACATTGGAGAATATTTAGCAAATACTCTATAGAAAAAGTCTGAGTTGAATGGTTATGATTATCCAATTGGGTTAATTTTTGACAAAAGAGACCTAGGTGCCACCAGCATGCACTCACACAATGCTTATGGCTGATACCTATAGACTGTTGATGGTCCATGATACTAGGATACTAGGACTTTGAGTCCCGAGCAGTCCATTATGATATTCAAATGCAATGTCATACAATGTTTTATGCTTAAGAGTTTATGATAATTACTGTGCATGTTAAAGATATTACATGGTTGAAGCCTTGAGGTGAAGGGTGTTACTCAGTTTTTATATCTTGATTCTTTTTTTTTTTTTTTATACTTGAGCTATTGCTTTAAATAGGATGTTGTTTCTCTTGCATATCTATGTCTATCCTTCTTGACTTTCTGGAGTTCTGGTGTAACAGGCTGAACGGAAGTTAATGAAGGCAGAACGAGCTTTATCTAAGGTTGAGGAGTTTTTAAAGCCCATGGAAAGGCCAGCAGACCCAGAAAGCATTACTGATGAGGAAAGGTTTATGTTTCGTAAACTGGGTCTTAGGATGAAACCTTTCCTACTCCTTGGTAACAATCTACCCATTTAATCAAAATATGAGCATTTCTGTCCATTTATCTTGCTTTGCTTGGATTTGATGGAATCATGAGTGGTGTTATTTCATGTTTCAGGAAGACGTGGAGTATTTGATGGCACAGTGGAGAACATGCACCTCCATTGGAAGTACAGAGAACTTGTTAAGATCTTAGTAAAGGCTAAAACTTTTGATCAAGTCAGGAATATTGCATTAGCCCTGGAGGCTGAGAGTGGTGGTATCTTGGTTTCTGTAGACAGAGTTTCCAAAGGGTTTGCCATAATTGTATTCCGAGGGAAGGACTATCAGCGACCTCCAACATTGAGGCCAAAGAATCTTTTGACAAAGAGGAAAGCTCTAGCGCGTTCTATTGAGCTTCAGAGGCATGAGGTACTTTTAGTAAGATATGATGAAAGTTTAAGTGTGATATGTGGTGTACACGTGGCATATCCACTCATGGAACCAATTTAATCAATTAGCAGGCTACCTCTAAGATGGCCATGGAATTGATCTACTTGAGAATTTTAGCATTCTGATCCGCAGATAAAGCTTAAATGAACAAATCTGAACCGAATTTAACTCATAATCCAGTCAGTTTGGGTGGTTGGCCAGGTGTACTGTATTTGCTGTAGATTAATTGAGAAAGATGGCCCAAGGTCCATTGAAATGGAGTTTTATAAATTGCTGATGAGTTCTCTGCATGGAGTTCAATGGTCTAAACTGATTCATTTCTTCATTTGGATGAACAGGCACTCTACAAACATATTTCAACTCTGAACAAAAGGGTGGAGATGCTAAGATTAGAACTTGTATGCGCTTCAGTGGTTTTCACTTTGTTTGAATACTGCCTATTTTTTCTGTTTTCCTCCTAACCTGAACCTTTTTGATTTCTTCTGTGCAGGATCAAATGGAAATTGTGAAGGACCAAGGAGACGAGGAGTTGTATGCCAAGTTGGATGCAGCATATCCTACTGAAGATGAAGATTCTGAGGTTGATATTCATATGATATGTGTTTATGTGCATCTTCTATTTTACTTTTGTAAAATGTAGGTGTTGATCTTCTTTTACCTTGTTATTCTTCATAGGATGAAGGTGATGAGGCATATCTTGAGACTTATGATAGTGATAACAATGATGCCAATCCTAAAGATGCAATCCAGAACTTCCATGCAGAAATAGAAACAAATTTTCCTTATGATGAACAAAATTGGGCAGGTGAAACAGATTCAGAAGCTCTCCAAGCATATTCACTTTTAGAGACCAATAAATCATGTACCAGAACCAATGAAGCAAGGATGGAAGATTCCAATTTTCATGATTTGGACTAATTCACTCTTATAAATGGTAGGGGAAAGTTTTGTAGATTATCTTCAGGAGAAAAACCAATGTTTATGGGTGTACAGTGATAAGATCCTGAGGTGTTTGTCTTTATAGAATTCACTTGGCCAGCCCATCCTGAGGTGTTCATGTTCTGTTAATTCAGGACTACTAATTCAATCAACACTTAATGTTCCCATCCTTATCTCCATTAACAGTGCCTAGAGGAAGAGGCTCACCTAATGATATCAATAAACAAACTTATGCAGTCACATAATTTTGCTATCAAGATTTGAGACATTTCACATACCATGAAAGAACGTGGGTCTTAATATCTTTTGCAATGAACCTAACTACATCAATGCAACCCAATACTGCAACAGAGAACCATATAGCAATGAACATAGGGCCTGCACTAAAAGGTGAAGTTTTATGTTCTTAGGCATATTCACGGCTTTCAGAAATGCCATTGTAGGGAACAGCAAGCCCAGACAAGTGAAACCAATGACTCCACAAGTAGAAACAAAATTCTGAAAGAATGTCATGGCAACAACAGCATCAGTAGTTGTTATAATAACCATGCAAGCTGCTGTGAAAACAAGGCATATCAGATAAATTTGTATCTATTGGATTTTGTCAGTTTATTGGATTGCATTCTTTCCTCATAATAGGAAAAAGTTGGCCTGCAGTATATCTGAACATGGATTATGAATTAAATAAGAAATTCAGTTCAATGGGATTGTTAACTTTCAGTTTCAAATACATAATATGTGAGAGTCATACAATCCTGAAAGACTAGATTGAGCTTCATTTACTGGAAGGGGACATACATTCATAAATGTGGTGAATATCTAGACTGATTCCACAGGGAGATTGGTTTGAGAAATGCTCTAAAGTCATGGGGAAAAATCATATGAAACTAACGTCCAAGTCAACTGAGATAGATCCTATAGATATGCTTGTTGTGAATGTAGTTGAAGTAATTAGCCAGTGAGCTTCAAAGTTTCTTTAAAAGTAAAATGAACATTTATTATGAATTCTTCCATCTCTAGTGTTGTGTATCTGTTGCTAATGTTTTCTATTGGTTTTAGGAAGTGATTATATTTGTCTATTTCTTGAAAAAGAAAAGAAACAGTGTCTAGAAAGTAATAGGGTTGTCTTCTGGAATTATAAAACATTAGGTACAGGAAAGAATTAAAGTTAGGATCTATGATTAACATTTTGTTGTATATATAATTATGGTTGATACTAGTAAATATGTACGTTGCACGTGGCAATTTTAGATAATAATAATTGTAATAACAATAACAATATATGTCTAGATATTTTTAAATTTCTTCTATAATCTTTTATATTTTTCTCTAATTTTAAAACTGTATTATTTAACTATGATATCATGTGCTGTCCCATTTGACATAGCACAAAAAATGAATTTATTTTTATGTAAGTTTTAAAATTTTTACTCCATTTTCATTTATAAAAAAAATCCTTTTTTTATATAATGTGATGAATGTATAATGTCAAGGATGCCTCTTAATTTTTCTATGAACTTATTCTGTTTATTATATCTTTTAGTATTTTTATTTATTTTTATGTAAGTTTTAAAATTTTTACTCCATTTTCATTATCAAAAAAAATCCTTTTTTTTATATAATGTGATGAATGTATAATGTCAAGGGTGCCTCTTAATTTTTCTATGAACTTATTCTGTTTATTATATCTTTTAGTATTTCTATTTATTTTTAATTTTTATTATTTAATTATGACATTATGGGTTAACCTAGACTATTGAATTCCTGAACCATTCCTTGAATGGAGAACAGTTTCCTTTTCAAGATAAGTTTATTTTTGGTATTCCATTGCCACCATCAATAAAAATAGTTCTTACTTATCACACTTATTATCTTTAATATGATGGCTATATAATATTAGATATTGCCAAATTTTCTACTTTTTTTTTGTATTTCTATATTTTTTAATTTTATTATTCAATTAAAACATCATGGGTTGATCCATTTGACTTGGACATTTGACCCATTTGGTTTTAAATTTTGTATTTCATTATATCATTGATAAAAGTAATTCTTATTTTATAACACTTATCTTTTTAATATGAATTGATATATAGTGTTAGAGATGTGTCTAAAATTTTCTATTTTTTTATTTTCTGTATTTTTTCTGTTTTTAGAAAAAAATATTATTTTAGTATGAGATCATGGGTTGATCCATTGATCTGAACGGTTGAACCATTGACCCACCACTTAGGGAGGAAAATGGTTTGATTTATGGATCAGTTTTAAATATTACATTCCATTTCTATTATTGATAAAAATACTTCTTATATATTATACCTACTTTTGTTTAATTTGACAAATACATAATACTAAAGATGCACCTAAAACTTTCTAATTTTTTATTTATGTATTTTTATCTATTTTTAAATTTTAGTATTTAATTATGGTATCGCGGGTTCACTTGTTTGACCCAAACGGTATAGCTACTAATCTGCCACTTAGAAAAACTGGTTTTGTTTTTAGTTGATTTTAATATATAGGTTTTATATTGTTAATATCAGTGTTCATTGATTTAATTAGTGGAATTTAATGATGATAGACAAAAAGACCTTAAATATAGGATTCAATAAGAGAGAATGGGAGTTAATGCCTTAAATATGGGACTTAATGAGGGAATGAAATGCATTAAAAAGTAATATCCAAATTATAATTTCTACCCTCACAATAGAGAGAGACCAAATTCAAAATGAGGGGTATTTTAGTCAAGAAAAATTCCAGAAACCATGAAGAGCCATTCACACTTTTTATAGTAGTATAGATATTTTCTATGTATTTTAATGAAGGGGTACGTACAGCTCTATTTTTTTTTCTTATCCTTTTTATGCCAAGTAGAATATTGGCATCATAGAGGGAATTACTAATGTAAAATGTATCTCTATTCAATATCCTAGTATTTCTTAGCATGTGTAAGATAGAAATGTTTCAGTTTTATTAATGCTATTCTAGATCAAATTTCTTTGTTCAAGCCTCTTATTTTTTTCATTTGAACCAATACAAAACATCCTGATATTTGAACCAATGCAAAGAATTGCCCACTCAGGAATTGTGAGAGAAGCCAGGATGTAGGGTTGAACATCTGACACAAATGCCCAGTAACAACTGAAGGCTGCTGAGTATTGAATAGATAGGCATATGCTGCTGAGACACCTTTATACATTTTCCTCTTTGCATGCTCCCTCACAGTATTCTGTTAAGAAAAAGATCATTCAGTTAAATATTGCAGTTATGTCAGTTTGAATTATGGATAACTTTTATTATGTAAATAATTTCATATTAGTATCCTTGCCTGTATTTCTGGAAGCATTGCATTTCCAAATGAAAAAGCAATTACTCCAGGTGCACTGAATGCTTTGAAAGCTTTAGATGAGTAGATTTCTTCTAATCCATGGGTAATTGTCTTTCTATCAATTTTCTTCCATATAAAGTATAAAGGTAATGAAATGATTATTTTAAGTAGACTTGAAATGAGTTTTATTTGCCCCTTATGTTGAAACCAACTCAGCAATTTCTTAAACCATAAGCAAAATAAACAAATTAAAGATTCACAGCCTTACTATTATAGATAATTATACCAATTGTTGTTCTGGCAAAGCTTACTGTGCTGAAAGTGCACAGCGCATTTACCCACAACAGTGAGTGAGTCTCTAGGAGCTGTGACAGGAGTAATTCAAATGCTCCTAAGAAAATAATGAATTTCTGCAAGGTTAAGTTTTTATCCTTATGACAATACTTGTAAATTTCCAGCAGAACAGAGAAATGAGTGCTCCAAGAAAAAATATGGAAAAAGAAATTAAGAAACTAAATGCCTTGGTTTGGTTATTGGTATGAGATGCTGCAGAACGATCTCCCAAGATTAGCTTGTATTGGTATTAGTTAAATACTAGTTACAGATTGATAACCATCTCCATGTTATCCTGAGATTTGTGGGTCATGTGCATCAGAACCGGGCAAAAGGGTGAATTTGCTGAAGGAGCACTGATAGAAAAGAAGAGAATATAGAAAAATAAACATATCAGCAAATAATTTCTCAACATGGATTTAGATTTAAATTATAAACTAACCACCATTATCCAATGAAGAAATAACTGAAATAGTTTGAATCATCTCCATGAAAAGTAACAAACTCCTATAGCTCATTTAACATTTTGGGTGAGATGAGCATATTTTGGCATTTTGATGAAAAGAAAATAAAGAAGAAATAGCAGCTTTGCATTCGTAAGGCTTGAATCCTTTATCCTATAATGCAGTCTTTAACTAAGAATAAAAGATGCTTCAGTACTGAATATAAACGTAATCAATTACCAAGGTTGCTTACTTCCCAAGTTGACTAGCTTAGATAGAGTTTCTTCTTAGAGGATGTTTAAGGCTGTGTTTGGAAGGAGTGCAAATGCTGAACCATTGAAAAATTGTGCTCCAGTTCAGGTTTGCATCTGTTTGGTAAGAGCATGAAATTGCACCAATAATAGATGCCAATATGTAAATTTATCAATGTTTGTATAAAAAATAAGAGCAAATTTTGCTTCAAAAAAATTGAAGCAAACTTTGCTCTCATTCTTGATCCAGGAAACAAGCATTTTATTTGATTCCATTCTTGACTGTGCTTTGCATAACCCCCTTGGAGAGAGAGGAGAATGGCTCCTTCCGATCTGCGAACTCCACCGTTGGTGACTTCTGAAAACTGAGAATCCAGCAACGTTTTTGTTGGATTTTGTGACATTGACTGAGAGCTGAGCCATTGGTTGCTTCTTTCTTCCTTGGCAGAACTCCATAGATCTGTAATCTCTATTCTTGTTCACCACTTGTATCACCACTGATCTTGCAAGTTTTCTTTCAATCTTGCAATACAGTCTTCCTTTGGTGACTGATTTTGCTTTTATTTTTTGTTTTCAGGTCGTCAATAGCCTCCCTTTGACCTTGTTCTCTGAAGCCATAGCAATAGATCTCTTCTTCTTGGAGCATTTGAAGCAAAAACATTAATCAGTTGCAGATCCAATTCCCATCTTATCCTTCCTTTTTCAGATCTGAGAAGGTAACATTGTGCATCTCTTTTCTCATTTGAACGTGGTGATTTGGCTTCGATCCTCTGTGCTTGGAATCCTTTGTTCTCTAGTTAACTTGATAAAAACGAAAGCTACAAACTGACCATGTTCTCTATTTTCATTTGGACTTGGTGATTAGGCTTCAATTCTTGTGATGTGGTTAACCATATATGTTTTTTACTGGCTTAGAACAGGTGGATTTAGCTTAATGTGGTTCCTGTTAAGAGTTTAGTGGGGGATTTATGGAAGAGTTTAACCCATTTTGTATCCTGTGAGTGCTACCTTACCAGGAACAGTTGGATTTAGCTTAATGCGGTTCCTATTGAGAGTTTAGTGGGGGGGGGGGGGTTATGGAAGTGTTTAACCCATTTTGGATCCTGCTAGGCTGCTAGTGTTACCTTACCAGGAATGACATGGTTTCTCCTTCAACTCGTTCAAAATAGTCAGTGGTTCAATAAGTTCAATCCTTCAAAACTGACCACTGAGAGTCTGAGAAGATTCTAATTTTTCACTCTTTTACCTAGCAAGATTATAAGTTTAGTTGTGGTCTTAGATTTTTTGGCAAGACAGGAATTAGTAGACATGTTTTTATCCATGTATAAACAATTTACAGTTTTACAGTGAACTGGTTGGCTTGAAAATCTTCCATTCACAAGGCCAGGATTGGTTACTAAAAGGCAGCTTGCTTTTGTGATGATAGGTCCATTACAATGGAAACTTGTTGAACTTAATGTGCTAGTGAACTAAAACCCTTGCACACACACACACATGATTAATTAGGGCCAAGTTATAGGCGAAGGTGAAAGGAGTTTGTTTTTTTATTTCTAATGTCCAAAGTGAGGTAGGATTCGCCTTTGGGGCTTCATATTATTGGGTTTTGGTTATGATCTCAAAAGTGTCCTAATGGTTAGGTTGGCATGGTTTTAAATTCTGATTCAAAGGGTTGGTTCAAGGATATAATATCTGGGTTTACTTAGGCTTGATTAACTTCATGTTCAATTCTATTATTCATTTCCGAATGTAATCAAGTATGACTAATCTTTTGCTAACTGTGGTCATCTATGAAAAAAAAGCAAACTGTGGTGATATTCGTTCAGTTAGATTTTCTTAGGCATTAATGACCTCAAGCAAAATCTGTTTTATTAGAAAACTTCAAAATGTCATCTATTCACTTCAATAAAGCTAGCTTTACTCTATAATGCCATCTACTCACCAGTTGTAACATCCAAGGACTTCCTTCAGAATCTGGTATACAGATCTTAAAGGGAATCAAAAGAGCTATTATTGTTTTATACTCTTAATGACCAACAACAGTTACAAATACAAGAAGGTCAAAAACAGTCTTGAATAGATTGGTAGGTATTCTGCAACATTTTGTTATCAGCACCAAAAGGATTATTAGTGGCACGAGAATTGTTAATGATGCTCTCTTTGATTTCAAATATGATCAGAAGCAAGGAATACATACTCTGAATACCACCAAGGAATCATATCTAGAAAATCAGGATTCAATTGTTTTTTTCTTCAACTTCTCATATTTCTTAACTGTTTTTTCTCACGTTCAAAGTGCTATAATCATTCAATTTATTTTCTCTTTATTCCTTTTTTGTATGAAAAAGAGAACAAAATAGTCGTTTCTTAGGTAGGATCCCGTGGCGAATTGGAAAATGGGACTCCCATTCTGGTCTCTATAGATCCCCGCTTAAGCCAGATGGGCCTGGATTGCCCTACTGTAGCCATCAAAATGTAGTTCTACCAAATCTGTATCCAGTGGCCTCAACTATGAGAGAGCAAGAGATCTAGTTGCTGAGGATTGTGTCGACCAATTTCCATCCCCTAATTATATTCTCTATAGAGAATTGATCAAATAATCTCATCATTTTGATCCAGGGAGCTATTTTTGTTGTTATACACTTAATGGTAACACCTCTAGACCAAGCTTTGCCATTACATAAGTCTATTGTTAAAAAAAATATATATTATTTCTCTCTTCCCATTATGTCTTGTACGTTTAATATTTCTTATGAATGCATTTGAGTATCTAAACACAAAATTTGTAGTGGACCAATAATATTTTAGTTTGTTCTTAACCTCAAAACAGGTCAACTGTGAATAAATCAAGGTTATTTTGGTTTCTAATGAAGATGGATGCACATAAATTAGTGTTGTTTCTTCTGTGGGACCTTCACCAAATCCATCCTTTGCTCATATGAGCTTCTATTATGTTTAACAATGTTTCAATGAGATTGTCAACGTGAAGTTGACTGACAAATGAGCCCGTTTGGATGGAATGTAGTTGCTTGGTTGTAATTCTAAATACGAAATTTGTAGTGGACCAATACCATTCTAGTTTGTTCTTGACTTCAGACCAATACATGTCAGCTGTGAATAAATCAAGGTTATCTTGGTTTCTTCTGAAGATGGATGCATATGTTTTTATGTTCATGGATGTTAACGTTATATGGATGGGATGGGTAACTGTTTACATGTGATCCATTTAATTGAAGCAACAAATTCTGTTGCTTTTGTCTGTCAATGGTCAGGTCTATCTAAAATAACCAAACTGACTGAACCGATTATGTGGTTCTGGTCTACCTATAGAGCTGTCAAATGGTTCAGGTCTAGCCATCTAGCTGATAGAGCCGACCAAACAGAACTTATTATATCAGGTCTGGTTCTGAGTTGCCTTACTATTTAGTATTATTTCTATTAATGGCTGTGTTTGGTTTGAAAGATACCTTCTATGAATCAGGTTCATGATCTGAGCATATTGACCACTTGGTCTTGCTCTTAGCTCTAAGCTTATTGGGTTACAGGAGATTCAATCCCCTGTCAATTTGTAAATGGGTTTCTCTCCAATGGACAGGTTGATAGCTTATACAAAATAAGTTGTTGATTTGAGCATGTTGATAGCTTGTTTAAAACTTGATGATTTGGGCAGGTTGATAACAGCTTGCTTCCTGCAAGCAAATCTGTTTGATAGTGAAGTCCCATATTCCAATTTCCGGGCAGAGAATAATCCAGCCGGGAAACTTTGATTTTGGGTACGTGTAAATGGATTATTCCATAGGATATATAGTTGCAGAATTTGTTAGGCTAGATCTGGTTAATGTATATATAGTTGCAGAATTTGTTAGGCTAGATCTGGTTAACTTGTTAGCTCTATGGTGATTGTTGGACCCAGCATTACACCACATGAGGTATATGGCCCATATGTAGTGCATTAGTACTTATTACGTGTCAAACAAACAAACGGGAAAAATATGTATTGTAATTTGCTTGGTTGACAACCAAGCCATGCCTAAAAAACAATCTCATATACCTTGCTGTTGCTCCATTTACCTTATAATGAACAACAGTCTGTTCAATGTCCTAGATCATCATCCACTGTTTGGCCGCCATATCCATTATTAAATTATGAGTGCTTTAAGGTTGTGTTTGGTACCATTGCTGTTCTACCTAAAACGTTTTTGGGTTGATCGAAACAAATTGATCAGGGATATGTATTGTCACATCACAGGAGAGTTAGAGTGATTAATACTGTCGTTGATGTTTGTACCTGAAATGTCAATTTGACATTTTCACAAACTGCCTCTAAATGTATGGTTTTTTAAGATATGCTTGTTTCAAATTTCAACTATAAGCAGCTTCAAATAACATTTGTATGCCAATTTATTCAAATTAATTGCTACTTTAACCCATTTTTCTGATCCTATCAAGTGCGCCAAAAATTAGAAAATTGGAGCCCACTATCAATTGGTCCAAAAAATTGTAGGTACAAAGATTGTAAAGTTGAAAATAAAAAGGAAAGGCAATCTTTTAGTTGGGGCCATGGGACATGCGGACATGGGACGTGTAGGCATGCATCGACCGTCTTATTCAAACTAGAAAAAAAAAAAGTCCAAAATGACGTTCCTTTGAAGACCTAGATACATGCATAAACTTTTTTTGTTCAAACTTAAAAAAAGGAGTTCAAAGTTTTCATGTCTCTCTTAATCAATTTATCAATCCCCATTTGGATAGCCATGGTTCCTTTCACTGTTTTCGAAACCGGTCACCTGATCCGGTTCCGTTTTCTTCCAAAATCGTTTTTTCCTTCAGAACTGTTCGAATGGTTGATCGTTTTTCAATTTTTTAATTTTTATTGTCAGAACGGGTCGGCTGTTTGGGTTGAATGGACAGACTGTTTGAACCGGTAACCGGACCCCTGACCGGTTCGTTTTTAAAAACCATGGTTCCTTTTCATTAAAGCTATATATGTTTGGTTTGAAGGAAAAGGAGGGAAAGGAAGGGAAAGATAGGGAAACCTTTACAACCTTTCCCTACCCTTTCCTTCAAACCAAACACATTATAAGTGCTGCAAGTTATTATTTTTTGTTTAATTTAAAATATAAATTTCGTGTAAGAAAAGGATAAAATATTTTTAGTCAAAATAAAAACGTTGGCCTATTGTTGCTTTTCTTCTCAACTAAAACAGATTTTTTACTTAAATCTGTTATTTGCATCCCCTGTTTGAAAGCTGGAATTGGAAAACCCAGAGCAGATCAAATACAATACAAATTAGGTGATGTGATGAATACAAAACTATTCGTTTTTGTTTTCGTTTTTCTGGTTATTTTTGTGTGTGGGAACACTGTTCGGGTACATAAACACCTCAACTCCAACCATGGGAGTTGAGATCATAAAGTGGGACTCAGGGTCATAAAATTTTAAATTCGCATGTTTTAAAGTCTGATTGTGTTTACTTACCTTTTCATTGGTTCATATAAAAAACGTAAAAAAAAAAAGAAAGATTGGGAGATTGGGTTACTTTATTTATTTATTTTGCTTCAGAGTGTAATTTCTAACTGTAGCATTTGCCTTAAAATCTTAGACAAGTATTTGGATCCGGCCATTGTATAGTAGCTTTTTTTTTTTGGTTTTTGATTAATTTGGTTCGACTAGTTCATTTACTGCACGTGCAAAGAAGGATTCTATGTCCTCTGTATCATGGGTAATGACTGGCATGCTGACAACTTCTTTACCTTTTGATGTCATCCTCCGAAAAAGCAAATCTTCACGAGAAGAAGATGGATGTATCCACACCCCAATGGGTTCTCTGTGGGGACCTTGGTTCAAGAAACGGAATGGGGAGATAGGGAGATTAAAGGGGGAAGGGAATCTTTACTGAACTAGAAGACAAATAGGTGGCGTAAGTCAAGGTTGAATAGAGGATAAGCGGGGGAGGGGGTTTGCAGTATGGGAATGAATGAGAATGAGATGGAGATTAAGAATGAGTGTGGGTAAGAATAAGCGGTGGGGAGGGATTAGGGGAAGCTTATTGTTGAGGAGGGGATGTTATAGTTTGTTGTAAAAATAGTAAAGAAGGTAGAATGGAATTTATCGGTATTCGCTTTCCAAACCAAACTTGCATAGATGTGATGTTGTAAAATCTCGAAACCGGGAATTGTAGGAAGGAGAGTTGAGTCATGTCATTTGGTCACTTTCCTTAAAACCGCATTTGTCTCCTACAGTGCAGTCGGGTGACTGCAAATCAGTTGCCAAGATAAAACAGCCCACAAGCTTTTGATAGAGAAGAAGACTATCCAAAGAAAATGTTGTGTGTAGACTGGGTCGGCCAACACTCTTCTTATAGAGTGCTTTCAGACCAGAATGGACACAGATGTGTCCTTTCAGACAAGAACATATTTAGAACAGTGCACTTGTTCGAAAAGGCACAAGGAGGAAGAAGAGACACCAAAAAGAAAACGTTTTAATTTAAAAAGTTGTAATTCGGTTAAACCAAAATAATCCAATGCATCGCACATACACATACACAGGCCAACGCCTTGACCTGGCTCAACTTATACGTGTGAACAGCACCCTAAACCCCCCCCCCCTCACATGCATGAAATATCTATAGTGCTTTCCTCTTATGGGTCCCTATCCAAAAAGAGAGCAAAGCTACAAATATACTCAACTTCACTCATTTTCCAAGTAATATGGGACAAGGAGTTTTCCCTACACTCAAGGGTGGAAAGAGGAAAAGACAAAAACAAGAGGGAGGAGTTCCAACACAGTTGCTGAACAGATGCTTAGCTTACATGCATTTAATTGGAAGAGGGGAAGAAGGTGCTACATGCGCTGGGGTGATACAGATTCAAGGTCGCGTGACTAGTTTGGAAACTGGGCTTCAATTTGTTGTTTTGTCTTAGAATCACTTACCATTAGACATGTTCATGGGCCAGGTCGGGCCGGGCTTTGACTCTTTATTAACAGAAAAATGTTAGGCCCGAGCCCGAGTCCGGCCTGACCAACGGGCCTACAATTTGGGCCTGAGCCCAGCCCTGATAAAAAGCTCGAAACCCGAGCCCGATCTTGAAACCTGACCTAATAAAAGAAATTCAAAAATTTTCCTATTCAAATAGGCATTATCTATTTTAATTCAGATGTTTTTTTCCCTATTTAAATGAACAATGGGCCTACAAGTGAATCAACAACTTTCTCAAATCAAAAAAATTATTCAAATGGGCATCACATAGGGTTTTTACTTAAGTTTAACTATAGGTCGGGTCGGGCCGAGCTCAGGCCAGGCTATTTTGGCAAAGCCCGAGCCCAGCTCGAATTTCATGAGGGCCGGGCTTTTTGGCCCGAGGTTAAGCCCGCGGGTCAAAAAGCTTGTTCAAGCCCATCCGGGGGTCGGGCCGACGGGCCGGCCCGGCCCATGAACAGGTCTGAGCGACGGACGGAGATGAGAGAGAGAGTGTTTGTTGCAGAAATTGGATTCTAAGGAGAGAACGAAGATAGCTTGTTATGGGATTGCGTCTTGCAGACAGAATCTGTCACACGACACGCCTACAGTGAAAAGGCGGGAGTACCTCCTTCGTGGAAGGAGGGAAAGTGAACTCGCGTAAGCCGTTCTAATGTTATGGTACAGTTGTTGTAAATTCTAACTCGGCGACTCGTTGTTCCTGTTGGAAGTCTTCGCCCCAAAGTCCAAACATCATCAAGACATCAAGCGCGAGGAGTTCCAGAACAGTTATAAGAGCCGTTGCAACGAAAATTTAAAATTCCCGGGAGAAAGACCGAACGAAGACCCACGACAATATGGAAGATACCTTTTTCCAGTGGGAGATGCAGCCTGGTGAAGTTGAAGTTCCTGTACTGAACCAAAGCGCTTTCACTGAATACAGGAGACCCACCCAGGAATTTCACCCCAACAATCATTCCATCTCTCTGTCTAATCCTTCCAACATGAACAAGAGAATGATAGAGTTCTTGAGAGCGATCTCAACTGGACGGAGCGAGAACAGAGAATCTGAGAACAATCGTTGTTACCGCCACATGATCAATGAGCGTGCGAGGAGAGACAAGCAGAGGCAGAATTTTGAAGCTCTTCGTTCCATGTTGCCCACTAAAATCAAGGTATGCTTGATCATAATCGATCCCGAATTCAATCTTGGGAACATGAATTCTTGAACCTTTTGTATTCTCCTTTTTTCAGAATGAAAAAAATTCCATTGTTCAAGCGGCAACTTCGTATTTGCAAGATCTGGAGAAACTCAAGGCGGGGTTACAGAAGCGTAACAGTGAGCTTGAGGAGAGATTAACAGCGAAGGAATGTCAAAGTCTAGACACCACTAAAAAGATCAGATTACGGGTTTGTCATCCATCTTCTGCAATCAACTCAATGCTTGGGGCACTTAGATGCTTGAAGAGCTTGGACATAGAAACGAGAATGATCCAGTCACAGTTCTCTGCTCTAGAATTTTCAGCGATATTGGAGATTGAAACCCAGGTGGGTAAACCAAAGTTTAGCTTCAGACCCTGTCAAAAATTCTGCTTCTTGTTTAAATCTACTTTTCTAGTTTTCTTCTGCAGATTTAGGTATACCTTTCAGTCCAGTTATAGCTTGAAAACATACAGTACATACTTCCTCCTGTTAAAGTAATTGTTTTCCTTAGATTCATCCGCATTAATTATTTTCTTCAGAATCAGGAGTCAAAGCTGAACTGTTTGTTCACAAAATTTTGGGAGAAGTACGGATACACGATGCAGAATTCTGAATTCCAGCCCCCTGCTACTCTCACCCCTATATACCACATCCTGCCCGTGAATGGCATCAATTCACGGTCAGGATGCATTCCCCCTGTACTTTGGGGCTATAAAATTTGGGTTTTTGTACTTCCGGGAATTTAGCCCAACTGGCATAAAAAAAATAGTTTTGAATCAGAAAGAGATAGAGAGCTCTGTTTCCAAAAAAAACGTGTTAAATGTAATCAACATGCGATATATTTCTTATTGCATTTGTAACTTTTCAGTTTCTGAATGAAAAATAGGCCAACTTTCAGTCAGTCTTCTTCAACTTCTTTTTGTTTGGAGTCTTTTATCTTATTTTAGTGTTTTTTTTTTTGCCAATTTGTCTTACTTGGATAGATGGAGGCAGAGACAGTGGAAAAGGCCGTACAAAGCTCCCTAATGGAGGCTGAGAGAAACCTGGCGTTTGGTTTCCTGGAAGGAGAGGAGGGGAATTACAGCTCTGAGCAGTGGTATTACACCTCATGATTAGAGGCAACTTGCAATTAACTAATAATTGTAGACTCACCAGAGAGCAGCTACGAGGAAAGCCGGATGGGCTGGTGACGCTGACAAGTCTGACTTATTCATGGCTTTTGAGTAAAGCTCTGGAGTCTTTGTTCTTTCTGCTTCTTTTCTTCCTTATCATTTACATTTATACCACGTGAAGATTGTGTCTATTAGGGAGATTGATAAGTTGGGAGTGTCAAGTGTGTGTTGAATTGTAATAATCACGTTTTAAAGGTGTGATTTCTTCTTCTTCTTCTTCATATCTTTGTTTTTTAATATTAAAATAAGAATAAAGAAAGATCAAATTTCATTCACCAGTCTACCAACTACCAAATTGGTCCTGCCAATCAAGTTCTTGGGAGGGATGATGAATTTTCAGTCAATAGACCTGATTAGAATTTGGACCGATGGTACTGTTGACCCAACTGTGCAATTCCAAAAGTTATCTTAGATTTGAATGTTAGAAATTGTACCTCATGTGGATTTAAAATCGAGTTTGATGTAGATCCCCATTTTTTTTAATTTTTTTATCATTTTAACAGCATTGATTCATGTGCCCTACATACAACAGAAACATTGATGAAGGCATGGCTGTATGAACTACTGTATCACATAGAAAAAGCCTATAGATGGATGGTAGAGGTGCAATTGGGATGGGCCCAATCTGAGTCTGAGTTGACCTAACCCAAAGTTTTACACGGCCTGAGCTGATGTTTTGTATTTGGGCTTAACCCAAGCCTAAAAACCCCAGTTTTTCTTTTTTTTCTTTCTTTTTTTTTTTTTTTTTGGATTGGGCCTGAGCCTAGCAACCAAACTTAATCTTAATAGTTAAGTACTTAAAGATTAAGGACCAAGCCCAAGGTCAATCCCAATCTATCCAATTCAGGCTTAGCCTGAATGAAAGTTTGACAGAATCTGGATATCCTGTCCACGAGAACTCTATCCATGTCTACCCCACAACACATTATCCCTCGTGAATTGGGAACATCTCCCCCTATATGATATTATGTAGAAGGATGAGATGTCCTCCATGTGTGGCTGTGATGTTATGTGGATAGACACGAACAGAGTTTCTAGGTTTACATTGATCACTCAGGCGGAAAACTTGTAACCAACCGACCGGTATCATAAAAGGATTTTTCAAAACAAAAAAAGGTATAGGATTTTTTTTAAAAAAAAGGGGTATCATAAACCCGGGAGGGGGTGGTTAGTCAAAACTCTTCCTGTAATATTTGAATGCAAGCATACGTTCCAATGTAAAGTAGAATCTGAAATTGTGAATTCCGTACTTTTCTCTATGATATGGGAAAGATAAGATATCTGAATAACTTCAGACCAGTCAATTATAATCATAAGTGTGGTTGTCAATCAGGTGTTATTTATTAAAATTCATGGGTGGGTTGTCAAAACTCCTTCCATACCATGTCTTTCTCACATCATAGATTTTACAAAAAAAAAAAGAAAAGAGTTTGTCTTTTCTATCTAAAAAAGCGAGGAAAATGTCTTTATTTGAAACAGTTCCCAAATTACTGTTTTACGTCTTTGAACATGCATGGATCCTTTGATTAGCATGGTGTTTGGAAGCGTGGGCGCTTTTTGGGACCGATTTTCAAGAAAAAACGTCCATGCTTCCAAGACTTGTTGTTCACAAAAAAAAAAAAACACTTATGCCACATAGGCAGTGAGCTATGTTGTTTGGTAAGGTGATTTTCATCTCTGTTTTTCATGTATGTACTGACAGGTAAGCACCACATAGGATACACATCAGTCAAAGCATCGGTGGGGTCCCGATGCATTGACGGCTGAACCAAACAATGAGATTACATGGATGTTTGTTGAAACACATATGTGATTCCGACGTGGCACCATTTTTTGAAAAACGGCCACGGTTCCAAACATCCCCTAGGTTCCTACAAAAATCCGTTTGTTGTGAATGATGTATCAAAGCCACTCCCCCCATATCTAGTATTGTTGATATTAATAGTAGGGTTAGTATTCTTCTCGTTTTCAGTAAAAATTATTGCTCATTTTGATTTTCTTGAATGAATTTCATGATCCTCTTCCTCATTGCCTTCTCATTGTTACAAATTGTTGATTAATTTGTATGGCCATTGAGGGACTTTTATGATTTTTTTATTCCAATAGATTTCTTTCTAATTGTTTGATCATTCACCTATAATCACATTAAGTACAAATTTTAAAAAGTTTTTGGGAGAGGTTTAAAATAGCAATATATATTGTCTAATCAGTCTAGTTCTTTCTTTTTTTTTTCTTTTTTTTTTCTTTTTTTTTGTAAATCTAATCAATCTATACCTATTTAACACATGGTGGTTAGGCAATGTGATTACTAGTATTTTTTGGTAAATTATTGAAACCTCCCCTCATGTTTAGTAATTGCAATCACCTCTCCAGATTTGTTAAAATCATTTAACAAGAGGCATAAAAATATCTAAAATACCCACGCATTCACTATTAAGGCTGATTTCTACAGTAAAAACAATACAAACTTATGAACAACAAGAACAAAAAAAAAATGTTTAAGATTGTAATTTTACCTTTGAGTGATTGATATAAAGGACAAATTTGTTTAGAAAAGAGATTGAAAGGACTTGGGGTAGATATGAAGAGAAAATTTGGAAAGTAACATTTTGGTCAGAGTAACATGGATATTTTAGATATTTTTCATGCCTATTGTTAGAGGATTCTAACTGAATGGGTCTACTTGCAACTATGCCAAAAAATTCAGAGGAAGTGATTGCAATTACCAAATTTCAAGAGAAGTTTCAGCAATGGTCTAAAACTTCAGAGTTCAGAAGAGGTTTTAACAATTTACCCTTTTTATTTTCTAGTTGCACCATGAAATAAAAAGCATGGTGCAGCAGGTGATTACATCAGAGAACATATTATACGACCAACCACTTATTTCCAACCTAGCAGCAGACTTAACCGAGAAGGATGGAAGGTGAGATGAAATACTCTTGCAACTATTGATGAGTAGGGGTGAGCATTATTTGGTTAAAAACGAATAACTGAATAAAAAATTTTGGCTTCGGTTTTTTCGGTTTTCGGTTAAATCAGTTTGATTATTTAAGTTTTGAAATTAGAATTTTGGTTAACTGAACTAACCAAACTTATTATTATTATTATTATTATTATTATTATTATTATTATTATAATATGTAATATGTAATATATAATATATAATATATTATATATTTATATATTAATATATAACATACTGAAATTCGATTTCATAATATATATTTTATAATATATAATATATATAATAAAGTATATATTATTAAAATTTGGTTTTAACAAAAAACGGAACCAAAAATTTTGGTTTTTCTAAATTTCAATTTTGTTTTTTATTTTTTTAATTTGATTTTTAAAATTTCAGTTTATTGGGCTCGATTTTTAACCGAATAAATCGAATACTCACCCCTATGATGAGCATTAGAATGCTCAAGAGAGGAATAGATTGATCCTCCAATAAGAATTGGATTACAAATGCAATGTCACGTGTTCAGTTAAAACAGAAAAAGATGTTCAAAAGAGAGCAAACTTAGGACTCTCTAAAAGGGATGAAGCTTCAGTAACCACAGCCGATTGAGCCACAAAGGGGATTGCTGGAGCAAAGACAAGCAAGCCATTCTCACACCACTAGGATTTAGTGAGAGAAGTTGCACCATCAAAATTTATCTTTAGCACATCAGTAGTAGGTTTTTGCCCGTGCCTCGTAAGAGGAAATGCGGCATGGGGATGCAAAGGAGAGAGAGAGGAAGAGATTTATCAATATCATGCACCTGTATGGGAGTTCAAATCAGCCCCCCACAAGACTGTCCCCACAATGTCCCACAGTACTTCCTCACCGTGTAATGGAAATATCTCCGGATGATAATACCAGGAATAATGATGTCATCATCTGAAGATGTTTTCAATATATGGCAGGGATGTACTGTGAGACGTAGTGGGGGCTGATTCGGTCTCCCTGTATGATTGGTGTGCAATAAAAGAACAAATTGTATTTCCTGCCCACAGTTTTCTACCCACACTCTATCTGCCTTGAATTGTAGCCATATATTGCCATCTTGAGATGTGAGGATGCAATGTACTGTGGGTAGGCACGGGTAGAGAAAGTGACTTTGGATAAAGAGGAGAGCTTTATGAACTATGACCTCACCTCCAGGCTGCAGTTTTGATTTTGGAAGATAATAGCATTCAGTCCAAGCCATAGATGGGACAAGGTAATAAAGAATTTATTAATGACTAAATTGAAAGCTTGTGTATTATTCAATGTTCAAGTCACTCAACAAGGGTTCACAAAGAGCCGATGATGCAAATCAAACAAGTTTTTCCCTTGAACGAACAGAAGGGGAATAAGTTATCAATTGTCTCTCTCATCAGCAGCAGCTTCACAAACTAGGCAAAGAGGAGAGCATCCTAGTCTTTGGGCTGACTGAGAATGGGCTCCTTCATTTATTGGATTGTAAGACCCATTTAAAATAGATCTGGTTTAAGGATAGCCCAAGCCCGTACCAAAACCAAACGGAAACGGCAGCAGGTGCAGGTTTATGTCTTTTTATGGGTCCCACAATGAATGTCGGAATGCTGACATGCAGCTCACATTCTGTAAGCCTGTAAATAAAAGTGTAAAAGCACAAAACCTCCCAAGGCGAAAACCCTGTACATTTCATTTCAGACTTATTTGGTAGTTGGTATCACCCGAAAAATATCCCCCTCTTCAATCTTCATCGCTGTTTCTCTCTCTATCTCTCTGCATTTATTATCTAGGTCAATGGTTTACATCACTTCGTGGGACGAATTCGTGGAGAGATCCATACAATTGTTTCGAGCGGATCCCCAATCTGTATCCTGTTTTCTTCCCGTTATTCTTGGGTTACTTGTAATGAAGAAGCTATTACTTATGTTTTTCTAGTTTTTTCCTGATCATTGATCTTTGCGAAGGTTTCCTTGAATTTTTTTTTTTTTGTATGTTAATTTTGGGATCTAGTCGCGGTATGTTATGAAATACCGGCATTGCGATGGGAAATTGGTTCTCAAAGTCACTGATAATCGAGAGGTATGCATTTATTCGTTTTTTCATTTGATATCTGTGCTCATTTGTGGTTAAATTTGTCTGCAAGTTACAAATTCCGCTCTAGAGCATAGTAATGAGTACTCTTTTCACTGTTTGTTTCTGTTCAATGAATGCTATTGCATTTGTTCAAATTATGCTGCGAACTTAATGGGATAATGAATGTTTGATCATGTGATTGTTGATGTTATTCCTTTTGTCCGAACGAACGGAAACAACGAACTGACAGACAACAACGCAATCGGTATTCTCTTAAGGTGTAAAGGGTAAAGAACGGTGAGAAACAAAAATACGTTATAAGTAAATTAATAAACAAAAAAGACCAAGTAGTTTGAATCGTTATGTGCTATTGTCCTTGTGAATAGGATTTGACGGTGGGCTTCAAAAGAAACCTTGGGATATTGGCTTCGGAAGGGGTTTTAGGGACAATGAAAACAACAAGGTTATTGCCCCTTTGAATGCTCTCGAAGAGGATTTCTTCTTGCCATAAGGTAAAATCAAAGAATTTAGGCTCTGGACCCTTTAGGTCACTTATCTTTTGCTTCTTTCTTCTATTACTTAGATGTCTCAACTTTTTTTTTTTTTTCGGCCAAAGCCCTTTGGACTTGATCTTTCTCCTCCAAAAATTAATACTTCTGAGATACCTCAGCAAAGAAGGAAACCTTGGTGAATTTTACCTCATCTTAAATGCCTTTGCTGTAAAGATTTGGAATAATTTCTGTACTCTCTTTGGTTCATATAGGAAATTACCCATTGAAGTAACAAAATTTTGTGGTGCTTGACTACTATAGAGTGCAGACTGAGTGGGGGAAGTTCTTATTTCCTTTTGTGGTGCATGCAGTGCTTAGATTTGTGTTTAAAGACACCAAAAAGTTGAATGCTAAAAAGTTATGTTTGGAAGAGGTAGAGTAACTTCTTTTTTTTTAAAGAAGAATCCAAGTGGCAGCCTTTTTGGTGGCTCCTTAAATGATTATTCAGCTTGTTTGTTGCCTAGGTAATTGCTTAGGTGCCTGCCCAGGTATAACTATGTTTTAATTTGTTCTTGTGATGAGAACCCTAGCTCATTTGATGTATGAAATACTTGTTCTTGACATAGGACATCTCAAAGTCTGACACATGTGCATTATACTTTTAGGCGTGAACTTCAAGGTTGAGCTTCATGGCATTTGGTCTGCTGCATGAAAGCTATCCATTCCATGCACTTGATTATAGAATCCAATTGCAGACAAGTTGTTTCTCATAAAAGGATTTTACACAAGGAGAGGGAAGATGATAATATGGAATCAAACTTCTAGGAGGCTCTTAAATGGACTGAGAAATTGATGAATGTACAAGATAGCTACTATCTTGGAGGATAGGGTCATATCCTGAAGTGGTGGATCAAAGAGTTTGGTTGATGATCAGTATGGGAAATTTTCAGTGCAATCATTCTACAACAAACTTGTTAGAGGAATGGCTGAATCATTTTGAGGTTGATCCAAATTATGGGAAAATTGTGGTCAGTGGTGTTGTAGAAGATACTAACCCAAGACCAACATAAATACCAAATATCAGCATTTCTGGCAAATGTTTGGTGCTCAAAAACACAGAGAAAACAGTTGACCACCTTTTTCTTATGTGGAAGTAGGAAGTCAGATTTGGGGTTCTTTACTATATATTGACTGGTGTGTTCCCAACTGAGTCCCATTCCTTCTCCAGTAATGGCTAGCAATATCATTTGGAACTAGGAGCTAGGAGCTATCTTATGGAAGATGATCACCCCTCCTGCAGTAAAATGGGGCTTGTGGAAGCAAAGAAATCAATATTTTTTAAAAGGGTATCATGGTTACTGCACAGAATATGTAAGGATGTCGGCTTTTTTTTATCATTAATTCAGGGTTCAGATTTCAGATTGGTTTTTGCACTGATATCATAGAGTTTGTTGTAAATCAGTTTATTCTGGAGGCACCATTCCTCCTATTTTTGTAAATGATCATACATATTTACCATCAAGAAGATAAAGTTTGGTATCATTCAAGATAACACATTCGGTCATTCTCATCCAGTGCCTTTTTTTTATACTGGTTGTGGTGGCCTCCAGTCTCCACCTCAGCCGGACGACAAAAGCTGTATTCTCAAGGATACAACATTTGATGGGAACTTGTCAATTAGGGGGATTGATAGAATAATCTGGCTTCACACTAAATATTGTAGGCCCATGTACATAGACCGCTATATGGGAATCTTATATCTTGTTTATAGAAGGAATAATTCTGATAGTGGAGCCTCCATTCATCCTATCAACCTCGGATAGCATCATTCAAAGAGTTTTGGCTTAAGGAGGCCATACTCCATTTTCCACCATAGGAGGATTCTGCCACAACCCTTTTCTTTAGTAATTTTCACATTTTTTCAGGTTGCTTGAGTAAATTCGTATGCATAAGTTAGGGATATTTTATTTGGTTGCAGTGGTGATTATATGCACATTTCAAGTTAATGTAATCATTGAAACTTCTTGTACTGTATCATAACCAAATTTTCTTTTCAATTTTCATAGTTTGATGGAGGGAGCCTTTCCCTCCATATTAATAAAACATCATATCTTATCAAAAAGAAAAATAAAAAATAAAAAAAGATCATAGTTTTGTGTACTGTAGTTAGGAAGTTACAACAATCTAGTTTACTTAGGCTGTGGCTTATGCAAGTTACAACATTTCAAGTGCTGACGCATGATACAATGGCCACCCTATTAGGCTATTACCATTAACAAACTCAGTATGAGATCTCTATTATTTGCCCCCCAAAAGAGAGTTATTAATGCCATGATATGTCCAAGGATTTCTCTCAGTAATCCAGCTAATCATACCTTCTTTGGTCCCCAATAAGCTTTTGATCTCATTTTCAGAATAGTCCCAAAGAGGGTCATTGGAAGTAGTTCATTTCCTTTTGGTAGGATTTATAACTTTTAGAATATAACAAGTAGAATATTAACTTGCCCAAGGCTTTCTTTTAATAGATTCTTGAGTCTCTAGATAATATGTTTTGCTGATTCATTAGACTTTGTGTTTTTGCAGTGTAACTTTTTTAATGCAGATTTTTTTTTTTTACACGAGGATAATTTGTGTTCAACTTCTTGCATAGACCTCCTCACAACACAAAAGTCAGTTACTATTGGGACCTAAACTGCAACCTTTTTATATTGACACTAGATTTTTCAACCTTGATGCTTGACTGAATGGGAGCTAGGTTCACTGCCACATAGGAGAAACTAAAGATGGGTGGCCTTAAATGAGATTACAGGAAAATAAGTTCATAGAGTGTACTTTATTAGATACTATTAGGATTAAGTGATCAAGTGACTGGATGCAAGGACAACAGTTCCTACTGAATCCCATAGATGTAGTAGGGAGCATGTAGAAACTAGAGGGCCATTGAAGTTTTGCAACTTGGAGATCCATTTGGCAGCTTTCTTTTTGCCATCTTTGACAAAAAAGTTGATTGATTCCAAGATTAAGTGAGGAAACTGCCAAATGTTGACAAGAAGGATTTAGCTATTGCATTTTAGCTCTGAAATCATTCTCATTGCAATGGTCTTTGCCCATATGGACTGCCAAATGTTGACAACAAATTCTTTTTGCAAATTGTGATACGCTTCTTAATCTTGGAGCCCATATTACATTTTCCACTACCCAACCACAGAAGGTTCTGATGAGCACTTCCTTATTTATTTGCCAGATGAAACAAATCAATGCAGGAGAGTCTAAGATATTTCTGAACATACCATACATCATATTCACCTTTAATCACTATCAAGTTTCATAGCTGATCACTGTCTTCTTAGATTCCTAACAAGTAACAAGCCTGATTGGATCAGTATTTTCCTTGATTTCTAGTGGCTTTGCTTCCAAACTCTTTGGGAAGGGGGAATTTTCCCCACTTAAATTTAATAAAAATGCATGTTTACTTTTGCTCATAAAAACAGAAAAAAGAAATACTTCAATAACTCTCCTCCATAAGCTTCCAACCTCCATAAAACCACCAAATCCATTTACCAAGGAAGGTATGGTAAAAAGATTCCTCCTTTTGGGTTACAAACCACATACCCTTTAATCAAATGATTTTTTTTCCTGGGGTTATCTAACTTTTCTTTTCTTTTTTTTTCATTTCCTCCCTGAAGTCAGATTTCAACTAACTAAACTTGTTTGGCTCTAGCATGGATTTGCAAACAAATATGCTCTCAACTGTATCCATCCAATCAAAGAGTTCTTCTAGACCTTGGGTTATCTAGAAATCTGGGACTTAAAGCCTAATGCTATACTCTTGCTAATGGACTGAATGGTAGTCGCATGTTTTTGAAAATAGTCAATCTGGCATGTACTAGTGTTATCCTTGAAGTCAGATTTCAACTAACTTGTTTGGCTCTAGCATGGATTTGTAAACAAATATGCTCTCAACTGTATCCATCCAATCGAATAAATCTTCTGGACCTTGGATATCTAGAACTCTGGGACTTTAAGCCTAATGCTATTCTCTTGTTCCTGATCCACACGGTTCGTGTGGCAGATAATGGCCAGTTACATACAGATGAGGAGTGCATGAGCCAACCGATCTTTTTTTTTCTCTTATTTTGATTGGTAGCTGTTATGCTTTATTAATTCATAAAAAAGAATGATATATTTACATATCTAAGCAGACAATGATATATTTACATATGCTAGTCATCCTACAGTATGGGCTGTACAAACTCCGCTTATCCCACTTTAACTATATGCATTATACTTAGGCGAACTAATCATTTACCCGATGACTTATCACTTGACATGTAGCAAATGATTGATTAGGACTTTAATTTTTTCTAATGTTACAACCTACAAGATTCAGCCAGTTTCTCCTAGGATAGTGGGTCAGGTAGACTGACTATCTGGGCTGAAAGCCAGCACAGCTGAGTTGGAGAACTTAAAAAAGGCTATAAATTTGTAAGAAAACTATAGGTATAAATGTGTTTTCAAAAAATATCTATCGTTAAGAGAGGCTAAAAGCTATAGTTTTCACACACACAAACAAAACCCAGCCCTGGTTATGTTGTCAGCCAGATGGCTACTGAACTGTACAGATGGCTAGGGGGGTGCAAGTCAGTTACCGGTTTTGAAGAATTTACATTGCATCAGGGCTGGACACATTCAAATTTTAACAAAATCTACCCATCCTGCCACTCAAGTTGCAACCCCAGATGGATGGGCCAGGCTGTGTCATGCAACATTGTTTTCTTCTATGGTGGTACTTGGTGGTGAACGTAGCTCTGGTTCAAGACATGTGTCACAAACCATTTATCAAATGATGCATGAGGATCTGGTAAACATTTCAAAATAGTAGTCCATGAAATCAAGAATTGAATAAAGGATAAAACTAGACTAATGGAGCACTTTTAGGCATCACACCAAGAAACAGTTTTTTTTTTCTTTAATTGATAACAAAAAATTGAATATTTTCTAGGCATTCTACCTGGAAGAATGGCAGTACACCTCTAGATGGTCTAGCATCAACTGTTAACAAGAAAGAAGCCAGAGCCAAAATTTTATTCCAAATCCATTAATCTTCCTTGATAGTAATATTATGGATCTTTTAAAGAATTATCGGTAACCCACCTCCTTATTTATCACAAAGAGAAAAAGGAAATTATGGTATTGTATAGACTCATAAGGATAGACTTCTTTAATCCATCACAAATTTGACATGAATTTGTAAAATGAGAATGCCCTCTAATATTAATACTTACCAAAATAAATTTGAAGACTATTAGAACTCAAATTTGAAAACTCAACACCCAGAAATACGAAATCCTATCACAAAGGCTGTTCATTAATTGGCAGTTACTGACTTGATTAAATTCAAAACCAATTGATTGTAATTTGTAGCTTCTCATTTAGTACTTGGCTACTCTTTGTAAACTTATAAAAAAATTGAATACTCTTTCTAATGATGCCAAACCAGAGATTAAATATACAAGTTTTGACTCCTGAGAATATTTACTAGGATAGTTATATCTTGAGATGGTTTTTTCTCTGGCTTTGAGTTGGACTCTACTTAATTTACTAACATTCACAATTATTAGCTTATTCATAACATGGTATTAGATTTCTGTATTATGAATACTGGTTTCATCTCATCCCACATTATAAAGTGTTCAACTCTGAATTTGGAATCAATTTTGAAGGTTAGGGTTTAGGTCCCCTTAGTATTTTCAACCCACTGTCGAACTGGTTGACCCGTCAGAATTCCCAGTCTGTTTCACTACCAAACCACTTGCCTGAAAAAAAAAATCTTATTTATCACACTTTTTGTTTAATATGATGAATATATATATATTAGAGATATGCCCATTTTTTCTAAAAAATTTCTGTTTTTTCTTTAATTTTTCATTATATTTATTTGTTATTTAATTATGGCATCATGGGCTGACCCATTTGACCTAGATGGTTGAACTGCTGACCTGCCACTTAGACAGAAAAGCAGTTCTGATTCAGGGCCAGTTTTAAAACACCGGGTCATGTTTTCTTTGGAGTTTAGTCCCTGTACATTAGCAATATTTATACCCACTCCCTGTACATAAGCAATATTGATACCCATGGAGTACACCTTTTCTATTTTTGTGGAAAATATGCACTTAGTTTTGGCAACTTCTGGAAAAGAAAGGCCCTAGTCCCTTACCTATTTCGTGCACGGTCATAATGCATGGACTCAGGTTTCTGAATTTTACAACAAAAACAAAGTCTATGCATGTTAACTACTACTATGTGTCTCTTTGTGTGTATATGTGCGTATGTGTTATATTTGTAATTTCTATTATTGTGTATTCTCCTTTGTCAGTTCACTATTGTTAAATTTAGAGCATATCCCATGCTCTTTTTCTTCATGGAAAATATGTTAGGGTGGAATTAAACTATTCAATTTTAGAATTACTATAGTTCATCGCAGCTCATATTGAGCTATCTTACGTCTTACCATATTGGTCATAATTTTCATATGATATAATGTCACATTCAACACTGACAATGATATATTGCTGGATTGCTTGATGAATGCTATGCATCTCTTCAGTGTCTCAAGTTTAAGACAGATCAGGCACAGGATGCTAGGAAGATGGAGAAACTCAATAACATCTTCTTTACCTTGATGACTCGGGGTCCTGATGGTATATTCTTTTTCCATCATATTTGTTTGATTATTTTCAAATTATAGTTATATTTATAAACAACCGAGCCTTTCTTGGGCTTATAGCCAGCCACTCACTGTGCATTATTGTACTCTGTATCAGCATTATTATGACTATGATGGACCTCTAGCATTCTGTATGTTGCTCAGGGTTTTGATATTCTGATCTTAGTGGAGCTTTCAGGATTTCATGCTACTGAAGTTCTTTTTTTTTTATCAATATACTTTAGTTCTCTAAAATGATTGTTTCTGCAGTTGATATATCAGAAGTATCGGGAAAAGAACAGTCAGAAGTACAGCCAACAAAGAAAGGAAGGGGTCGGAAACAATAAAATGGAAGAATCTTAGGTTTGGGTACATTGTTGGTGATTGGAGGTCTTTTTGAAGTATACATCCACCGAACTGCTTGATTAATTTGACAAATGTTTTACACAAGGCCATGTTTTCTGTACCCTTTTAAAGGGCTTCCTGGACTACGAAGCAGCATTTTAATGAGAGGATTGTCAACCTAATTATGTCCATCATCCCAACCATAATTTTTTTATGGGTCCTGGATTTTTTTTTTTTTTTTTTTTGGGGGGGGGGGATAGTTTTGATCATTTCACCATGAGCTGTGGCTGTGGCAGCTGCCTGGTCGAACCGCCAAGTCCACCACTAACCATCTTTCTTAATCGATGTCCGGGTCAGTATTCAAAACACTCCAGGACAAACATGCAACATTTTCCAAGCAGGCGCACCAGAAGAAGGCGCAACCTAGCTCGCCGGTAAGGTCTCCGGCAGATTGTTGTGGAGACTTGGGAATTGGGATTGAATCCCACCTTCAGGTCCTTCACCGGAGTTGGGGCTATTGGAGATTTGGGGTTTGAGGGAGGGCTACCCTTGTTCTGTAACCATTTCCATTTTGCCTCTTCCACCTTAAAAAACAGAAAAGAAAAGAAGGAAATGAGCAGCTGTGCCGGAGAAAAGTTGTGAATTTAATATAGTAATCAGGGGGAAAACACCGAGTTCTGAAACTTTCATCTCTTTTATGTGGCTCCTGGTGATCCGTACGGTTCTTCTTTTGCAAATTCTTGCTTTTCTGCTTTAGAATGATGAATGCGGAGTCCTTGATGGTAGTAACTGATAAAGCGAACGAGGCATACAAAGCTGTGCCCATTAATGTGGGATCAAATCTATGGGATCATGTCATGAATTATTGGGCTGATGATGCGTGGATTAAAATGGCAAACAGAGGATATGATGTAAATAATTAAGCCTTATCCTTTATGCAATGGATGTCCACGGACTGTGGCTCTAAAGTCCAAATTGCCAGGCGCTATGGGCAAGGACCCCTCCCTAAAGTCAATGAGGGCATGTCAAATCACACGTCTTGGCACCAATTTTCCTTGTTTTTGAGCTTTCTAGCCTCTGGGGAATGTTTAATTACGCGGGATCAGAAATGGAGCTGAATAGATTTCCATCAGGATATGACTTCTGTCTGGTTGATCAATTCACCGGCTGATCCATTTCTCAACGGAATTTTCTGGGCTATGTTCTCTTTGCAGACATAAGCGGGGCCCAGATCATGTCTTGGGCCTAGGGCACTTTGTGTAAGGGTTTGTCATGGGGATTCGGGCTCTTGTTACCATAAACTGATAAAAGCAAGATAGATGTTTAACTTTAAAGCTAGAGGCTACGTACAAAGAATTTGCTCGACTGAAATGATTCGTCCCACATACTCCTAGGCAAAAAATACCATCCATATCCAGTACATCAAAATGTGAATAAGTTATGGGCCATACTTTGCTTTTATTACTCAAACACAGAGGTTAGAGAGAATGGTTTTCTGTTTTCTTAGGGAATCTTCGTCCTAATGATGTTTTGCTTTCTCTTAATTCCTAAAACCTATCGCTTTTTCGGTCTTCATAGAATACAGCATCTTTCAGACCCATCTTTTGAGATGGATTGGTTTGGAATATGTTACCTCACCAGAATCCATAATTCATTAACTTTGTCTTGCCTTGATTTAGAGGGACGATTTTTTTTTCTTTTTTTATGAGGCGAAAGACCAACAGGGGATTGGAACAAGTGGTGGGACTCATTGGATCCTATCAATTGGACTGATGTTGATGTTGATGTTGAGACCCATGAGCTCAGAACCTTGGATATGGATGTTTGTCACTGCTGTTGCCACTGGTTCTATGTCCGGCTTGTGATGATAGTTTTGGCTGCCAGGTCTTAATACGGCCCAGGCCGCAATTATATTGAAGATTGTAGTTCTTCTGGACGGACCAATCATCAGAGGTGCCCCGGAGTATTTGTCATCTGGCCGTTGTCGTTATCATTTCACCTTTGGACCACCACCACCCACCACCCACCACCCACCACCACCACCCCACCGCCTATTCTGTCAAACCCTAATATTCTTGGTATTTCGGAGTCGCCTTGTTATACGGCTCATCTAGCCGATGAGTCCATTTAATCTCCTTTTGACGATATTTGACAGGATTCTTGGACTAGACCCCACTTGTACTAATCTGTTTTATGTAGGCTGGCTCACCTCACTGCAGAATTCCAAGTTTTGCCTAGAATTGAGATGCCCTATTCCTTTTTCCAATGCCCCCATGTCACCTACTCACTTCCACTACCTCACTGCACCTCTGCTCCCTTATCCACTAATCTACATTGCCTGAAATCAGTACTGTGGGGGTGGAAAATTATCTTTAGTAATCCTTCTGCCTGCCTTAGCAAAACCACTCAAAGAGTGGTTCAACCGAGTTGCAAGAACCCTTTTGTTCTCTCCATTTACTTTGCCACTGGTTTCAGGGACATTCTGAGTAATATGTTCATCCTATGAATTATTTGTTTGGAAGCTTTTGAAAAATCGACATTGATATATTAGGGTCCATTTGGTTTATACTTGGAATCAGAATGGGAACCGCAAACCTTTGGAATTGGATAGAAATGATCTATTTCCATAATTTGTTTGGTTCAGACAGAACTTAAAATGGAAATTAGAATGAATTGGAATGGGATTGCATTCCCAAGGGAGGAAGAGGGAATGGTCATGCTCAAATGGGGGAATACTATTCCACCAGAATGAGAATGAGATTCTAATTCTGTCCAATCGAACAGTTAGAATTGGAATGGTCCATCTAATTTCAATTCCAGACCCCTATTCCAATGAATCAAACAGGCCCTTAGTTACTGGTGAAACAGACTAGAAGAAGAAGAATCATCTTCCGATGAGTCCTGTTCTTGGTAAAGCCCTCAGGTCTATTTGATGGGTTCAAGGTTCAAAGTATCGATATGTATCGGCCTGTATTAGCCAATACATATCGTGCCAATGGCTTTTCAATACGCCCCTCTAGGGGTTGTATTGGGTCAAACACTGGTTCATAGGGCAGCCGGGGCCTTAAACCAACCCCTCTGAACCGGTTTCGAAAAAAAAAATAAAACCTAAAAAAATATCAATCGCCAACTGTTAATCTGTTATGGAGATTAGATATAACTTTTTTTTTTGTTGGCATTGCTTTAAGTGAGCTCCTAGGGACCTCTCAGGATATATCCAAATGAGAAGTAGGATATTAGAACCCATGGTTCATTCTCATCCACAGCAGTTACAATTTGAACCGGTTCCCCTAACCCGGACAGGTTTCAGAATTCAAAGTTATGACCTGGATCCAAACACCATGAAAGTAGAAAGTAGAAACCCCATGTCACTATTCGTGGATCTGGGTCTTACACATGAGCCATAGAGACAGTGTGCCGTATTGGGCCCACCATTACCGGCAACCTAGACTTTCAACCATTAAATGTTTCTCTGACCTGGAATGATGACGTGGCGGCCCACTTTCTCTATCCCAGAGAGGAGAGAGAGCTTGTCGTTGAAGGAGGGAAGAGGGAAAAAAAAGAGAAAAGGACAGGAAGAAACGGACACGCACTCACTCTGTCTCTGTCCTTCCCTATCCTTCTTTGACTTTTTATTCACGCCTTTGTAGCACAATATTCCTTCCTTCTCCTTCTCTCCACTATTTTATTGCAGTTAAAAATTATTTAAAAATGAAAAAAAAAAGATCCTGCAAGTGCAACATGAGCTTTTTCCAAAATTTTTAAAGAATTTTTCAATTATTTTAATTATTTTTGGGAACCCCATAAAGCCATCGTTCATTCATGTTGATTTGGCAAAGAGTAAAAGCGTCATCATTTGACGCCAATTAACATTTGCACACAATCCGATAAGAATGAAATCTTTAATGACAAAACTGCCCTTAAGTCTTATTCAAATTTACTATCTAGAGGGTCCATATGCCATCTTTCCATAATTCCATCTTCACTTGAAATTCAGTTCAGTGGATTTTGTGCCACGTGGCAAAAAATTCAAAATATGATTTCCTTTTTTATTTTGTAATGCTTAATTACTGAAATGAAAAAAAAAATCATACAGAAAAGAAAAACATTTGGGTCCAAGATAAATAAACGAAATGTGTTCAATCCACTATTAAGGCAAAGCATGCATTTTTTTTAAAAAAAAAAAAACAGAATAACTTTGTAAGCTCTTGGTTTACTGTAAATTAATTTTCTAAATGTAAATTGGTTGCAAAATCGTCAGCAAAAGGACCACTTGAGCTCTTAAATATTTGTGGATTTAATCTTTTAAGAATAATCTAAGGAATTGGTGCTGATTTGTTGCACCTGATTGGATTCCTGCCTGTAAAATAATTGTCATGACTCATTTGAGATCACAAGTGACTTAGCTAGTTGTTGAATTCTATGCAAACTCTTTGGAAAGTTCTTAATTTGGAAACTATTTTAATGGTTCAATTAGTGTCTTGCATGTTTCTTTGCTACCATCAGCGATCACAATGGGTAGGGGTGCAATTTGAACAGGTTTTGGTTTGAACAGTTAGCTGAGTTTGGAAGGAGTATAAATGTAAATATGTACGGTGGAAATACATTAATACAAAAATATAAGGTTTTACACCCTGCATATTTATATTTGCACTCATTGCAAAGTCCAAACCCAGAGAGAGCATCCCACATACGTCCCACATCATATTCCAACCGTGAATTGGGAACATCTCCCATGCCCAATTCATGTATCAAGCAACTCAAAGCATTCATAATACTTGTTTTTATTAATTTTCAGTGAATGCCCATTAGACTGGCGTTGTTCTACACCTATTGCCATTGTTGAAGCTTCTAACGGCGGCCCGACATGGTTCATATATATTATTTATATATTATATAATATATTTTATAAATTATAATTATATAATAATATATAATATATAATATATTAATAAAATAAACAATTATTTTTAATTTTATTATGCTAATTTATTTAATTATTGTATATATAAGCAATTGTATAAATCAAAATTCATATAAAATTAAAAATTTAAGTTTTTTCAAATTTTTAAATAAATAGCTTTGGCCCAAAACATAGCCCGACCTGATCCAAGGCTTGAGCTGTGGGTCATGCCGGGCCGACCTCCCAATATACCATGGGAGGGCAGCATGGTCCAAGACGACACGCGGGCTGGCATGGCATGACCCGCGCTTTGCACGGGCCACCCAGCATGGTACGGCCTGTTTTACATCTTTAGATTGGGGTTTGTTATAGTAAGCCCATATAAGAATCCATAATTTTTCTCCTTTTATTTTTTAAGTTTTTTTTTTACTTTGTCTCTATGCATATCCAACTTTTTCTCATATTCTGCCCTATCTAATTCTATTAAGCTCTTGATGACTTCAGATCTCCTTACGACAAAAAGAACTCTATCTATGTCTACCTACAATATATTACTTCTGTATATTGGGAATATCTACCCATGAATTGTATTTTGTAGAAAGATAAAATATTCCTCATGTGTGATTGTGATGTTATATGGATAGACATGAACAGAATTCTTGTAGAGAGGAGATCAGGAATCCTTACTTTATTGAGGTGAGATAGGTGTCAAGTTTAATTAAGTTGAGTTTGAATTGGCCCAAATTGTTTGCCAAGCATATCCGAGCTCTGGCATGGATATGCCCAAGAATCAACCAAGTCATGAGTTGACTCATCTGAATTTATATAGTTTTGTTTAAACTTGGGGACCCACTTTGATGAATTGATTAACGATTGAAGAAACATTTGAAATAGCCTTCTGCAATTTGTAGGTTTGCTTGAAATGGTGGGATTCAAGCAACTGAACCAATTGTTGTTGCGTGAAATTGACAATTAGAAGTTAGAACCCTTACCCAATCTCTAGAAGATGATCATTTCGCTATCTACAGCCAAAACTGGCCAAGCGTAGGCCTAAACGTCATCTTTTTCATGAAATGGTTCTTGGTTATTTTATCAAGCTATTGGGACCCATTTTGGTGTTG